>NC_079496.1:46577856-47249731 GCF_030052815.1 Hevea brasiliensis
ACGGAAGGGGGGCTTGCCGCTCTCTGACCCTCGGCGTTGCTCATTTTCAAAGGAAATAGGGAATTTAAACTAAAAGAAAGATAAAAACCCTTACCGGAGTCTGATCGGTGTCGGAAGAGCTTGAGAAAACGAGAGAATTTTGAAGTTGTTCGCGAGAGATTGAAAATGACATAAGGGAGCAACTGGCTAACCCCTCCCCTATTTATACCCGTCCGAGCATTTAATGCTCACGGTGTCCCAAGCAGCGCATTGGTTAACGAGATCCGCCAGTCTTTTCTGACACGTCTCACGAATATTACGAAGATTCCATAAAGAGATCGGTTAACTATAGAGTGGCAGATTAAGGTGTTTTGAATTACGGATCGGATAAGGTCATTCAAATTAAGAGTCGGATCAGGTAAATACTTCTGAGATTGGAGAGTAACCAAAATAATAATAAAATGATAATTGACAAAATAAAATTTTATTCCCAGGAGATCGGATTGCATTAAAGGTCTGATTACATCATGTGGGCGATCTCTAGAGATCGAAGTACATTAAAGGTCTGATTACATCATAAGGGCGATCTTTAGAGATCGGTGGAACATCCTACCTAAAAGGCCTATGTCAAAGCCTAGTCTCGTGGCTGAGTCAAAAGATGTGTTTAATCAGGAGACCGACCATCGACAGATATACACCTCAGATGGGGTGACTATGACTCTCATGATGATAGAGAGAGTCATCTCCGCTGTCATAGACCAGAACCGAGCTGTAGTCGGGACGCTCGATGTGGTGAGGAGCCAAATGAACTTCAAGGGGCAGCCACTGGTGTTAAGGGGAATATTAGCAGTCTTCTCGCCTGAAATCGGTTCGCCGATTATGTCGGACGAACGATTCGAGATCGGTACGATCGAGGTTCTCGATCCAGATCAGTTAATTAGTCCGGTTCTCTCACTGTCATTAGATAGGGTTATCATGATTCTCCGATCACCGGCATCATAAATTTTCAGACAAGGGACAAAGAGGATAATTGGAAAAAGATAAAAAAATGCCACCATGGCCGGAATTATTGCTGGAGCAGTTAGAACAAGAAAAGTGAGAAGGAAAGAGGAAAAATCAAATGAGGAAGGGTTTCCTGCTGAAGGTATATATATAGGGGATGGTCTGAGCATTTATTACTAAGCAGAAAACAAAGCGGATGCCTCGAAAATTGAGGGAATAAATGCTTTGACTGGACCAGACCTGATAAAGAAAAGACCAGGGTAGGAGAGGTCGGAAGAAGGGAGGCCGGCATGAAAGATCGGAAAAGGAGCGTGTTAGAAAGATCGGAAAGGAGAGGAGGTCAGATAGCAAAGAGAATAAGATAACTTCCGCTAACTATCGTCATAATCAGAGCCGAGGTAGTTAGAGCATTGCAGACGAGATCCCCACCGCACGCCTTAGAATCACCCGCATTACTGACAAGTGCCAGAGTATGTCACGACAGTGCTGTACATCTCAATCTCCACCGTTGATCTCATTTGTAAGGACGAGCCCGGAGCCCTTGGATCAAAGAAGAACACGACAAGACCGGCGCCTTTTATTTCCAGCCCTCGGATCGCCCCAGACAAGAGAATTTGGGACCGTCAGATTAAAAGAGGAAAAGGACAAATATTCTGAAGGGGATCTCGGCCGTCCGTTCTGATTCTCTTTAATTCCTGAGCCTTAGATCATGTCCTTTGAAATCCTGACCCTCCATCTCCCTCAAAATAGATCCTGACCCTTCAGGGGAAGCACCCGGTTCCTATAAATACCTGCATAAAAACTGTTCAAGGGACGAATAGTGGATATAGCAGAAGGACTCTGAAACTTAATTCAGTTCGTTACTCTGCTATTCTTGAGCTTTCATAAGAAAAACTTTTGAAACCAGTTTTTTGAAGTGTTTTCTTGAAAAGGGATTCCTGAATACTGAAACTCTCTATTTTCA
This sequence comes from Hevea brasiliensis, assembly GCF_030052815.1. Classification (NCBI taxonomy): domain Eukaryota; kingdom Viridiplantae; phylum Streptophyta; class Magnoliopsida; order Malpighiales; family Euphorbiaceae; genus Hevea; species Hevea brasiliensis. The sequence continues at coordinate 46,579,802 of NC_079496.1, forward strand.
GTTCGTTCATTATCCTGTGATGCTCTCACTTTCAGTTCTTTGTTATCTTTGTTCCGCTCCCATTATCCAAGCTCAACTTCACTCATACTCGATTGTAATTTTGATCAAACTGCATTTTAGAAAGGTATTCTTCATTTCAAGGCAAACCTCAGTCTTCGGGTTATCAGCCCGCGGGCCCGTTACGTTTTGTGATCCCGTAGTTAGCTCAATAGATTCGACTTCCTACAGGTAAGTGCTTATATCGCTGCTTTATCAAGTGCTTGTTCCTATTTTATGAATTTCCTTTATTTCTGTTTTTTTGTAATTTTCACCAAGTTTATATTGCGTTAAAAACGCATAGAAGGTTATTCTCGAGTTTACTTCTTTGTTAATCGGTCTATTCTTTTTGTCAATCTTCGTTACTTATAAATGCAAGAGTTCTAGTTGGACAAAATATAGGTAACCATATCTAAAACATTTCTTTAAAAACGAAAGGTCTAAATAATAAGTCGGGAAAATAGCAAAATTGAATCATTAGGCTAACACAGAAGACGATTGGATAAGACGTCACAAGGCAAAGTAAATCCGAACAAAAAATAAATAAATGGGATAAATCGGGTATCAAAAGGTACTGGAAAGGCGATCACATAGGAAGGTTGGAAAATTCAGTTTGTATCCCCTGTCTAGTCACAAAGCACCAATAAGTTAAAAGAAGCCTTATTCCGAGCCCCGGTATCTTTGAATGCCAGAACCCTTAGTTCTAGGCTTTTGTGACGTGTAGCTATAATCAAATTTCGAGAGATCAGAAAAGTCCTTATCCGACTCCTATTAAAATAAAAGAGATCGGAGGAGAGTTCATATCCGACTCTCACCTAAAAATCTTAATAAATGTTTAAAAGAGATCGGAGGCGAGTTCTTATCCGATTCTCAATCTAAAATTTTGATAAATATTTAAAAGGAGATCGGAGGAGAGTTCTTCTCCGGTTCTCCATCTAAAATTTTAATAAATATTTAAAAGGAGATCGGAGGAGAGTTCTTATCCGGTTCTCCATCTAAAATTTAAGAAAATATTTAAAAGAGATCGGAGGAGAGTTCTTATCCGGTTCTCAATCTAAAATTTTAATAAATGTTTAAAAGAGATCGGAGGACAGTTCTTATCCGGTTCTCAATCTAAAATTTTAATAAATGTTTAAAAGAGATCGGAGGAGAGTTCTTATCCAATTCTCAATCTAAAATTTTAATAAATGTTTAAAGGAGATCGGAGGAGAGTTCTTATCCGATTCTCAATCTAAAATTTTAATAAATATTTAAAAGGAGATCGGAGGAGAGTTTCTCCATCTAAAATTTAAAAAAATGTTGAAAAGAGATCGGAGGAGAGTTCTTATCCGGTTCTCAATCTAAATTTTACTAAATATTTAAAAAGAGATCGGAGGAGAGTTCTTATCTGATTCTCAATCAAATTTTTTAATCTAAAAGAGGTCGGAGGAGAGTTCTTATCTGATTCTCAATCAAGATCTTTAATGAATATACGAAAAAGGTAGGAAGAGAGTTCTTATCCGATTCTCAAATCGAATTATGTACGCGCACAATAATCCCTAAAATAAAACCAATATGCAACAGCCACTCACTAAAGTTGTCTCATTTACTTATGTATCTGGGTAATCCGGATTAGTGAAAGATCAAATATTCCTTTTGTCAGAAGGATTAACATTTTCGTTCAAACCCTCCTAACTATCAATTCTAATTTATAAAGAATGTGAAGTTAAATCTGCTTACCCTAATTGAGGGACAAGGTGGGGTGCCTAACACCTTCCCCACCCGTTTACGGACCCTGAACCTAGAATCTCTGTTTTTGAGGTGGCTTCATTTTAATTTACTTTCACAAATGATTTTCGTTAATTTCCCTCAAAATTAAAGTGGCGACTCCTCACTTTTCCCACTTCGGTGAGTGTTCGTCCAGGCGACTGCAAAACCCCTTGCAACACTAGTAAGTATGGAAGTTTGAACCTTGATGACCTCAGATACATCCATTCTTGATCACCAAAGTACCCACGTGCTCACAACATCACATGCTTAACAATTAAATTTAAAAAATCTCTTAGAGCATATAAACCACCCCTATATAACCATAGCCAATAGTTTAAGTGTCTAAAATTTCCAAATTTAATTGCCCTAGTGGAGAGCCATGTTATAAATACCATAATTATACCATTACCAACTTAATCATTTAATTGAAAAATTTTGTGGCCAGCTTAATTACTATTAAGGTTTCCCTTTGCACATTATCCATTTTAGCATGTATATATCATATATAAGCATCCATCCATATACATCTCATGCATACATAGACAATTAAATAAAATGGCATGATCACGGACTTTCTAAAGGATTCAATTCTGAGCCACCAAGAATTAAATTAGGGCATTTCCTTGGTGTATTTCATTTATTCTATTATAAGAGTTGCTGAATGAGTACATTAATCAACATCTTGATCTTGACTTCCTCCCACTAGTCCTACCAATGCTCTTGATCTCCTTGTCCTTCTTGCAAACCAATTACAAAGTAATCCTTGGCATACCAAGGTGAATTTACAAGAAATTGGACTTTAAAATCCTTAAATAAATGAAATACATCCTATGTAACATAACTTTTATAATTCATGCCACTATGAATAAAATTAATTATTACATCCCAAAGAAAATAAAAGAATTAAATCCAGTCATATTGGTCTTTTATTGTCCATGACCATCCATCATGCATATTAACATTTAACAATTAAACATAAATATACATGCAAAATTAAAATAACTATCACATACTCAATTTAAAACTCAATTTGAATCTCATTCAAACTAATTTTAAATTTAGGAACTTTTCTCAAATTTAATTTCCATAAAAACAATTTTCAAAATTTATTTGTTTGATTGGAAATCCTAATTGAACCATTCAATTAGGTCTAGGCATGATTGTGGGTTACAAATTATGCAACAATTGCATAAAAACCCTAAAATCAGCCAAAAACATGCCCATGCAGGAAGAAACATGCCCCTACTTTAAGAAACATGCCCCCACTTTAAGAAACACGCTCCAAACCCAGTATCATGGCTTGAAGGACTGTTTACATAGCTTGAGGTGGGCGATCACACGGGGCGTGTCCCAATAACACGACCTAAAGGACCATTTACATAGCTTGAGGCGTGCGATCACAAGGGCCGTGTCGCGAGACACGCCCCTGGGTGTGTGAAGGCACGGACCGTGTCACACGACACGCCTGGGCTGTGCTCAGTAATTCCTAGAACACGGCCTGTGGCTTAGGACACGCCCAGGCCATGTTCTTTATAGCAGAATGGGTTTTCTAGGGTTTCTCCAATCCAAATTGACCCAAACCACTTCCAATCACACAATTAAGTCCCATAAACAATCCTAATAGCAAATATAGTGGCTTTGATACCAATTTGAAGGCCTTGGGAAGTGTGAATAAGGGTTTTAGAAGTTGGAATTCAAAAATTTTTCTAAGGTTTCATGTAAACATATCAAGTGTATTATGGTCCTAACCAACCTTTAACACCCAAAGGCATGCCAAAACACACTTTTAACATGCATTAGACATTCTTTTGCTCACAAGAATTGTTGTTTAACAATTAAACAAATTAAACCCTAACTAAAAGAGGGTTAGTAGGACTCTAACCTCTTAATGCGCAAAATCAAACTTCTTACTCCCTTGAAAGTCTAAAGAACACCAATTGGAGTTTCTCTAGCTTGTCCACCATAAGCTCCACTAAGCTCACCAATGGCAGCCTTAATTCTCCCTTTTAATGATTTGCCAACCAATAAACTTTGGGGTTTTAGCTTATGGTGAGATTCTTATGGATGTATAAGACTAGAAACACTTTCTAGTAATTTTGATTCAAGAAGAAAATAAGTTTTTCTTGATAAATCTATGGAAGAAATAAAGAGAGGGAGAGAGAGTCAAGTTATGGTCCAACTTGAGGAAGAAGAAGAAGAAAAAGAATTAAATTAATTTGTTTTCTTCTTATCTTACATTAATATGCAAGATAAAAGACATTAAATGGAGTGCCACATGTTAAGATCTCATTTAATCTAGCTTTATTTTTGTCTTAATCTCATTAAGCCATATGTCAAGCCATGATTAAATCATCAAATAATCATCTTCCATGGATGGAAAACAAGTGGCACACCTTTATGAGTGCCACGTGTCACCATCTCATGGTGCCACGTGTCACCATGTGATTTTACTAAAATGCCCTTGTATATAATTTTGACTTTTCAACTCAAAATTATAATTTTTTCCCTCAAATTAATTTATATCAAGTATAAATTAATTAATTAATTAATCTCTATTAATTAATTTCACCATTAATTTTATATTTAAACTCTTTAAATATAAATCTAATTTATATTATACATCCAACATCCAAGATTTGGTTTCAAGTCATGCTAGGGACCTTGCAATCTTATTGTAAACTAAATCTATTTAATTAATTAATTAAACTCATTAATAATCAATTAAATCGTTATATACTTGGTGGTTAACTTGTGTAGATATGTGACTTACTAGGCTCATTACTAATTGGCAATGAGAAATGATATTACCTCTTAATATCATTGGAACTCTTGCAGTCCGTAAATGATTTCCCTAAATCATTTAGGCATCTTATAGACAATGGTTGACACTTAGCATAGCATGCTATAGTCACCTAATTAGTAATAAGGAATACCTTAAAATATGAATCTTTAATCATATGTCATCTTGCACTAAAATCCCTCTGTATTATGTCCCAATCCCATTAAGGGTCATGGTAGAGTCAAATCCCTTATCATGGAATCTTATGCACTCATTTGAAATCTAATTCTTGACATATTAGACTTACCATCAGGAAACATCTTTCCTGAAAAAGTCATCTGTCCTGGCCAGGAACTTAATCTTGTCAATAACAGCTAAAATCCGCATAGGACTTTTAACCTTGTTTACTCAAGGCTACAGATCCCTTTTGACTGAATACCTATCCCAACATATGACCGATTTGAGCTAGCACACACTGAAATATCTATACATAATACTGATATCTGAGTGGTATCAAACTCAAACCACCCATATAAGAGACAATCGTATCATCTCAGGTCTGAGGATTATATGCACTAGTATGACACAAATAACACTTTATTGACTCAAGTAAACGCCATGTTCATGTTATCTGTTCATCACAAGTTCAACCTACTTATCATACAAGTACCCACTGTGTTTATCCTGATATCTCATATCAGATGGTATGAGACTCACCATTCCATATACATTAGTATCTCATACTAATCAATGGAGATAAACAGAGATGATAGCTCTTTGGATATAATGTGCCCACCAAAATATCCTTTAGCTGTGAACTTTGATTTATAGCAAATGTCCCATATATTCTATCACTCATATTCTTATCTCATAAGAATAGAAAATATAACATATTTCTAATGGACAATTTCAAATAAATATGATATGAAACATACAACATTTAAATGAAATGTTAATTGCCATTAAAATATTCATAATGTCATTTATAAGGTACAAGATTAGTGTATGCTCTAGGACACACACAAATAACACTCATGTGATGAGTAGGCTAAACCAGTGATGCTTATAACATGCACATGGAGTTTACTTTTGTCAATGCAATATCATAAAGGTCATGCTAGTGCATATAATCCCTTGACTTGAGATAACACGATTATCTTGTGTATGGGTGGTTTGAGTTTGATACTGCTTTCATATTCGTACTTGTATGGGTATAGGGACATGTGTTGACTCCTACTAGTTATATATGGAGATAAGTACTAGTCAAGATAGGATCCATTACCCTAAGTCAAGAGGGATAAAATCCTATGTTCATTTAATTGCTCTTAATGTTTTAAGTTCCTGGTCAAGATAGATAGACTTAGCCACAAAAGAGTTTCTGATAAGGAAGTCTAATTAGTCAAGAACTAGAATTAAAAGAGAACATATGATTTAATGCAATTATAGTTTGACATAAATCCTGACTCTAGCTAGAATTGGGATTTTGTAATAGAGAGATTTTAGTACATGGCACGCATGACTAAAGGTTCATGGATTGGAGATATAATTCATTACTAATTGGGTAGTCATAATACATAATGTTAGATGTCAATTATGACTTATGAGAATTCAGATGGAATGGGATTTCATTCTAATTATGGAACAGTTCCAAACTTATTGTCAATTAGTCATGAACCTAGTAAGTCACACACATTAAGAGCATATTGGCCAAGACATGGTTAGCATGGTTAATTGGCTAAAGAGTTTGGTTAATTAATTGAATTAACAAATTTAGTTTGCAATAGGATTGCAAAGTCCTTAGCATGACTTGAAACTAAATTAATCTATGAAAGTCCACAAGTTAATATTTAAATGGTTTAAATATAAACTTGAAAATTAGTTAAGGGATGAATATGAAATTGGGAGAATTTGACTTGGTCAAATGTTGACCTTGTTGACTTAGTCAAAGTTTGACACCTCGACTTAGTCAATGGAAGACTTTGATTAGTTAATTAATCAAGGCATAATTAATCTTAATTAATTTTCTTGATTAATGTTTAATGATGACAAATGGACCAATAGGATTGGGACAAGAGTTTGGATTAGCCAACCAAAACTCAACATTTGTTAATTGCATTAATTGGAAAATTGAGATATTTAAGAAAGAGATAAGAAGAAAATTAATCTTCTTCCACTTCATCATGTGTGCCAGCTAACTTTGTCTTTCCTCTCCCCTTTCAAGTTTCATCTACATCCTTGAGAGAATTCAAGATTTCAAGTGGTTAATCTCTTGAATTAACCATTAGAGGAAGTGTTTCTCCCTTACTTCCAACTAGAAAATCATATGAACACAACATACTCTTCTTCCCTTCTTCTTGGCTATTGTATTTTGAAGAATTTGGAAAATTTAGTGGCTGTTCAAGGTGGTCTTGGCTGATTGCTTATGTGGACAAGCTAGAGGACTTGCAATTGGAAGTCTTCACTACCCGGATTAAGGTGGAATTGGTTGATTCTGCGCCTTTGAGGGTAAGTGATCTCCAAAACCTTAACTTGGTTTAATTTGGGGAAATTGTTTTCTAATGGAAATTAGGTCTATTCTAGACTTAAGGCATGATTTAGTGTGACTAAATGGTGAATTTTTCAATGCCTTAAGTTAATTGCATGATGCATGAAACCCTAGCTTAGGAAAAATAATCAAATTGCTAAATTCTGCACCAATCCCTCTTATGGAATTATTCCATAAATTGGTGCATAACTCTTTCAATTGGTATCAGAGTCACCTTAATTTACCATTAGGAATATGAGACGTGTTATGAGCAGCTTGGGACCATGTCAGGTTACATGGGATGCGACTTGAACACAAGTTGAATTGAGGTGAAAAAAGGTGAAAAATCAAATGCATGCTGGTTACTGTTCATCTTTATGGTTCGGCCAAAATTTAGACTTAAGCATGCAATTTTATTTTTTTTATTTGACTTGATTTATGGTGTTATACATGCATATGATGATGTTTAAAACCATTCGATAGCAAGAAAAATCACAAATTTTGAGTAAAGTACCATTATGCTAAGGTGGAATGTCCATAGGGCAAATGATGTGATCAAAGGTGCTTTTATCAACTTTTGTGATTTTGCTTGATGATTGAATTGTTCAATCTTGGTCCCAAACTGAATGTAACATGTTTGTGAATGTGATTCATGAATGTTTAGGTTAATTTTCAATATGTGATATTAAGAATTAACTAGTAGATTCAAGTGTTGAATATTTGTCTTGGCATGATGGATGATCATGGACTTTAGGAGACCAATGTGATTGTTTTTGTGACACCCCTTACCCGTCTACAGTGTAGCCGAGCAAGTTATGCCACTCAGTGTGCCGGAGCACCAATTCATATTTTAATTACAATTTATCCCTTTTTAACTCATTTATTTTCAAATTTTGATAAATCTGAATTTTTCTGAAATTTTTATAGAAAATCCGGCAGAGTGCCAGCTGTAAATTGGAAAAACAGTTCTTCTGAACCTGTTTAAAAACACTTCCAATATAAATTCCCAAATCCAGACTCCATTGTACATACATATCTCAACTCAATCTCAAAATCTCAATATTATTTTCAAAAATTTTTCTTTTCTGTTCACATCATCACTGGAAGCTCATTCATAAATATTTCTCAACATTTCATTTATCAACATACATTATACAGAAAATTTCAATAACATGAAATTTCATATATTTACATCATCAAATAATTTCAAGAGTTTATAGTTACAATCCAAAACTAATACAAAATACAAAATGCTACCCCAAAATCCTAATGTCCTACCATGTGCACTGTAGATGTCAGGTGACTCTAGACTCCAGATGCAGATTTGAAGGCTTACTCGGTCTGATGTCTGCTGGGCTCCCCAGCTAGGTCTCCAGTACCTGCGTGTGGCAAAAGCGACGCGCTAAGCAATTCTGCTTAGTGGTGACAATATAAAATAAAATAAAAATAAGTATGCAGAATGTATGTTTACATTTTTGGGTAGACTTAATTTCTGATATTATTTACAGTTTTATTCGATTAAAATTTGGTAAGGTTTATTATCATTGCCCGAGTAATCCATACTAATTGACTGGACTGGATAAACGGGTAAACTGGAACTGGGTACTAAGTACCTCGGACCATCACACCATCAGTCACATTGTGTCTCCCGATGTGCAACAGAACAGCTAATAAGCTGTAATAATTATCAGGGTTAAAACCCAAGTATATCAACTCAAATAACATAGCCAAAGGCTATTATGTCACAGAATGGCATGGAAAGCCATGAAACACAGAATGGCATGAAGCCATATGCAGTACTGCTAACAAAACCCTATTGGCATGCCAACCTATCCAAACCAATCACATTAGGTCTACTAGGGCATTTAACACTTTTAAATTTGACAATTCTTGAAATTCAATTTTTAGTGTTACTATTCAATTCATTAGTCAACCAAAATGTTGACTTTTACATAGACAATAGGTACATTGGTTTTAATACTCCCAACATACCACATTTTACATTCTAAAATTGTTGGTATTGATTGCCAATACCATTTCTAAACCTAATGTTAATTGGACAGAATTTTCAGTTTTCATGCTTTGTTCCGTTAGTCATTTTTACAGTGGGAATTTGGTAAAATGATCAACATGAAAGTTGTTTCTTATTTTATCTAGTTGCATTTCCTTTTTTGAATCACTCCATTTGGAGTTTTTTAGCTCAAGTTATGGCCCAAAAACCACAACTGGCCGGATTATGATTTTTCCAGAATTTCTGGACTGACCAAATCTACAGTGTTAGGAACAGTGATTTTAGGTCACTTTTTGAATATGTTATGATCATAATTTGAGTTAGGTTTCTTCATAAAAGTTGTTGGTCTATATCTCAGCTTGTTTCTGGTAAAAGTTCAGGTCAATTGGACCTTTCTACACTGAGCTATGGCCAAATGACTAAATACTGTTCATTTGGTCATTTTGCCCAGGCAGAATGCAGGTCACCTGGATTTGGGCAATCTTTTGGTCAAGCTGGTTAGGTTTTCTGAGCATAGTTTCTTCACAAAAGTTGTGCCATTATATGTCTAGTTTCATGTTCAATTGGCCTTGCACCAATTGAACCTCTACAATTCCAGTTATTGCTGCCCAAACCTGCTGGACTCATGCCAAGTCCTGCAGGTCACCAAGGGCAGCCACACCAAACTCCAATCCCACTACACAATTCACTTCATTTTTTGTTTAAACAGAACCAAATGGTCACTAATTGACCATTAAAACCTACTTCCATCATCACATGATCAAAGTCTCATTTTCATTCCAAACCCTAACTCAAACATCACAAACCATGCATTATCATTGCATTTCATCACTCCACTTACAAGATGCATATTAAGGGCAGCCATACTAGTATGTTAGCTCCATAAAATTCATCACAAGAATACCCCAACCAAGGCTGCCGAAATTTAGGGATGGCATACAAATGGTATTTCATCAATTTCTTTGTCATTTGCACTCATTCATAGTCCTTAAACATGAATTGAAAATGAAAACCAAGGTTAGGTCACAAACCTCTAATGGAGTGAGATTTCCCACTTGCTAGGGTTCCTCTTTTCCTTTTCTTTTTGCTCCCAAATGACTCTCCAAGGTGTAAGAACACTTTTTTGTGTTGCTAGGTTAGGGTTTTGTTGGGTAAAAGTTAGGGAAATCAAGCTTTGAAAAGCTTGCTCAAGGTTGGCAATGGTGGGAGTGTGACGGCAAAGAGAAGAAGGTAGAGAGTTCTGATTTTTTTTTCTGCATTTTCTGCCCATATAGCCTCTTTTAAATAAGATTATGCCATGTGTCAACATTGGATTGGTTGGGAGAATTTTTAATGACATCATTATGATGTCATAATTCCATTTTCTTTCATTTTCTCTCCTTTTCTTGTCTATTTAATTTTAATTAAATTTTTAACAATATTTATTCATATTTTATGTTATATAAATAATTTATTTAACTGGACAAGTTGGCCAAAAATCATCTCTGAAGACAAAATGAACAAAATGGCCTCCGTTTGGCTTAACGAGCCAAAATTGTGTGTACTAATAGAAAAAAAATTTTAAGCATTTCCTTGGCATTCTAATGCCATAAGAACCTCAATGACCCTTCTCTGGAGTCCCAATAATTATTTTATAATTTTTTCCTCGGGTTTAGGGTTGTTAACAGCCTTCATCGTCACTTCCCCTTTGGGTTACTCATCCCTGGGGTTTTGGCTCGTTTAACCTTAGCGTATTTCGTTTCTAAAAAATTTTCCTTGATTTTTATGAGCATTATTTAGTTTCTTTATAACTCCTCACTCTAGTCTATTTATAATTTCAAACATTCTAGCTATCCGGACCGACATTGGTCACTGGAACAGTAGACTATACGGACTAGCTAAAGTGAGGATGTTACAACCCTTCCCCTCTAATAAAAATTTCGTCCTCAAAATTTACCTGATGCAAATAGTTGAGGAAACTGTTGCCTCATCGTCTCTTCACTTTTCCAAGTTGCCTCTTCAGTGTTGTGGTGCCTCTAGAGCACTTTCACTAGTGGAATTTGTTTATTTCTCAGTTCCTTCACTTCCCGAGCTAGGATCTATATAGGTTCTTCTGTATATGTCAAGTCCGGTTGGATTTCAATCTCTTCCATGAAAATGACATGTGAAGGGTCTGAGCGATATCTTCTCAGCATAGAAACATGGAATACATTATGGATTTTCTCTAGTTCTGGTGGTAAAGCTAGCCGATAGGCCACTGGTCCAACACGTTCAATGACTTCATATGGGCCAATGAACCTAGGGCTTAACTTACATTTCCTTCCAAACCTCAGTACTTTCTTCCACGGTGAGACTTTGAGAAACACTTTATCGCCAACTGCATACTCGATCTCTTTTCTCTTTAAGTCGGCATAACATTTCTGTCTATCTTAGGTAATCTTTAGATTATCTTTGATTATCTTCACTTTCTCCTCAGTCTGTTTCACCAGGTCTGGTCCTACCAGCTCATCTTCGCCCTATTCAGTCCAACACACTGGGGTTTTACATTTCCTCCCATACAATGCTTCATACAGAGCCATTTGAATACTAGCTTGGTAGCTATTGTTATATGCAAATTCTGCCAGCGGGAGGTATCTATCCCAACTCCTCTCAAACTCAATGACACAACTCCTCAGTATATCCTCCAGGATCTATCACATAATTCACATTGTTACTATCATTTCAATTTATTAATTGGGAAAATTCAATTAGTTCTTAGGTTTACCTGGATTACTCATTCTGACTGTCCATCCGTCTGAGGATGAAAAGCCGTGCTAAAACAGAGTTGTGTGCCCAAGGCTTCTTGCAACTTTTCCCAGAATCTCGATGTAAACCTTGGGTCTCGGTCAGATATGATGGAAAGTGGGATTCCATGCAGTATAACTATTTCACTGATATACAATTCTACTAGCTTCTCCAGTGAGTAGTCAGTCCTAATTGACAGAAAATGTGCTGACTTCGTCAATCTATCACTATCACCCACACTGCATCACGCTTCTTTTGGGTGAGAGGTAGACCACTAACAAAATCCATAGTGACCCGGTCCCATTTCCATTCAGGTATGCTTATAGGCTGTAGCAATCCTGATGGAACTTGATGTTCTGCTTTAACTTGCTGACATGTCAAACACTTAGTCACATAGTCAGCTATATCCCTCTTCATACCAGGCCACCAATAATGAGGCTTCAAATCATTATACATTTTTGTGCTTCCCAGGTGCATAGCATAACATTAGTGTGTGCTTCTTTTAGAATACTAGTCTTCAGTTCCCCATCATCTGGTACACACACTCTTCCTCTGTAATACAGACACCCATCTGCTTTCACCTTATATTTAGTTTCCTTTCCCTCTGGAATTTTACCCACAATGGCCATTAATTTTTCATCTTCCCTCTGCCCATCTTGTCTGCTGTATCAGGGTTGGCCTCACTTGTAACTCAGCCAAAATAGCTCCATCTTGAGCTAAAGACAGACAGGCATTTAATGATCTTAAAGCTGTAATGGACTTCCCGCTTAAAGCATCAGCAACCACATTTGCCTTCCCAGGATGATAATCTATCACACAATCATAGTCCTTTAGGAACTCAATCCATCACCTCTGTCTAAGATTGAGCTCCTTGTGGGTTGGCAAATATTTTAAACTCTTGTGGTCTGTATATATGTAACATTTTTCACCATATAAATAATGCCTCCATATCTTCAATGCGAAGATAATTGTTGCTAACTCCAGATCCTGAGTAGGGTAGTTTTGTTCATGTGGCCTTAACTGCCTGGAAGCATAGGCGACCACTTTTCCCTCTTGCATCAATACACACCCTAGCCCATTATGTGAGGCATCACTGTAGACCACAAAGTCTTTCCCTACACTGGCTGTGTTAACACTAGTGCTTCTGTCAACATAGCCTTTAGCCTCTCAAAACTGGCTTGGCACTTGTTGTTCCAGCCAAATTTCACATTCTTGTGCAACAACTTGGTCATTGGAGCAGCTAAACCCCTTCACAAATCTTCTGTAATACCCAGCTAGCCCTAAGAAACTTCTGACCTCAGTTGTATTTCTGGGAGGCTTCCATTCCATCACTGCTTCTATCTTTTTGGGATCCACTCTAATCCCCTCTACTGATACTAAATGTCCAAGAAAGGAGATTTCACTCATCCAGAGGTCACACTTAGACAACTTAGAATACAGCTTCTTTTCTCGCATGGTTTGCAGAACAATCCTTAAATGTTCATCATGTTCTTCCCTGGTCTTGGAATACACCAGAATATCATCAATAAAGACCACTACAAACTGATCTAGATATGGATGAAAGATACGATTCATAAGGTCCATAAATGCTGCTGGTGCATTTGTTAACCCAAACGACATCACTAGAAATTCATAGTGCCCATACCGGGTTCTGAATGTAGTTTTTAACACATCTGCATCCTTTACCCTCAATTGATGATACCCTGATCTGAGATCAATTTTTGAAAATACACCGGCTCCCTTCAACTGATCAAATAGATCGTCAATCTGGGCAATGGATATTTATTCTTCACAGTTACCTTGTTCAAATGCCAGTAATCAATACACAATCTCAAGGTTCCATTCTTTTTCTTCACAAATAGCATCGGAGCTCCCCATGGTGACACACTGGAGCGTATGAACCCCTTATCAAGTAACTCCTGCAACTAAATTTTCAACTCCTTCAATTCAGTGGGTGCCATCCTATAAGGAGCAATATAAATGGGTGTTGTACCCAGCATTACCTCAATAGCAAACTCGACTTCCCTTTATGGTGGTAAACTAGGCAACTCTTCAGGAAATATATCTGGGAAGTCTCTTACTGCGGGTATATCACATAGGTTTGGCTTAGCCTGCCTAGTATCAACCACATGTGCTAGGTAAGCTTCATAGCCTTTTCTCATCAATCTTCTTGCAACTATGGCTGAGATAACACTGGACAAGAAATCTGTCCTTTCACCCACAACAGTAATCTCATTACCCTCAGGAGTTTTCAGAGAAATCCTCTTCAATTTGCAATTAACTATTGCCTGATGATGTGACAACCAGTCCATTCCCAAAATCACGTCAAACTCGTGGAAGGGCAATTTAATTAGGTCTGCCAAGAATTCATACCCCTGAATCCTCAACGGGCAACCTTTATACACCTTATTCACTACCACACTGTGGCCTAGTGGATTTGTGACCAGAATGTCTTGATCACTCTCCTCTATTGGAACTCCCCTCTCTATGGGTAGTTTGATGCAAATGTAGAAATGAGTGGATCTTGGATCCACCAATGCATGCACAGAAGTGTTGTAGAGGGAAAACATACCCCTGATGACATCCGGGGCATCTTGCTCCTCCTGAGCTCTGATAGTATAGGCCCTGGCAGGTACTCTAGTGTCTGGCCTCTCAGCTGACTCGGATGTAGGCCTCAATGATGGACCAGCTACCTCAGATTTACCGGGCTTCCTACCCCTTTGTGGTGTAGGAGCAGGTCTGTCAGCTTATGTTAGAGCAACTGTAGTAGTTCTCTTCAGACAATTCTTGATCTGATGTTTTGTAGATCCACACCGTAAGCATGCATCAGTCACTCGACAACAGTCCCCCTTATGCCATTTCTGGTAGTAATGAAAGGCAGAAGATGCTGTGGCTGGTCCCCTAAACACCGTCTCTGGAGAGCTGCCCACTGATGGTGTGGACTGGCCTCTCCTAGGTGCGAACTGTGGTCTGGGCCCCTGAGACTGACCCTGACCCTGTAGTGGTCCTAAACTCTGAGCAGGAGGACCCTTACTCTTCTTACTAGGAGCAGAAAATGTACTGGACTGACTCGGACCCCTCTTTTGCTGTCTTTCCCTTCTATTTTGTTCATTTATTAGGACCCTTTCCACTTTTGATGCAGCATCAACTAGCTTAGCAAAATTCGTAATCTCCAATGCTGTGATCATGACTTTGATATTGTCATTCAGCTCTTCTTCGAACCTTCTGCACCTCTCTGCGTCTGTAGGGACTATCTCCCTCCCATGTCGGCTCAGTCTGACAAACTCACGCTCATACTCAATCACTGACAATTGTCTCTGTCTCAAACTGATAAATTCTCTTCTTTGCTCTTTTAAATACACTTTGCTAACATATTTCTTCCTGAACACTGTGAGGAAGAATCCCTAGGTGATCCGTTTTGGTTGCACCTCACTGGTTACTGTGTCCCACCACTGATATGCATCATCTTAAAGTAGGGACACAACACCCTCTAGGTTCTGCTCGAGGTGCAATTAAGCTGTTTTAGCACTCTGATGGTTCTGTCCAACCAGTTTTCTGTGGTAATGGGATCATCCTCCCTCTTCCCAAAGAAATCCACAGCTCCATGTTTTCGCAGTTTCTCTAGATGGGACTTCTATGGTGCAGGTGGAGGTTGTGGCTGTGGTTGTGGTGGTGGAATTGCCCCCATCATTTGCCGGTAAAATTCGGTCATTTGCTGAAATAGCGCAAACTAAGGTTGGGCAGGTGCCTCAGCTGCTGGTGGAGCAGATTCACCCCTGCCTCCAGATTCAGCCCTTGGTGGAGCATGACTCTCCACCTCTTCATTAATTGCTCTTTGCAAAGCAGGATCCATATCCTATTCAAAATAAGAAAATAAACAGATCTGCATCAGTGTCACCTCAACACTTACAATTGCAATGCAATGGTATGTACTCTATCTAGGCCCAGAAATGCCTAAACCGATGCTCTGATACCACTAAATGTGACACCCCTCCACTCAGTGTGTTGGAGCACCAATTCATATTTTAATTACAATTTATCCCTTTTTAACTCATTTATTTTCAATTTTTTATAAATCTGAATTTTTCTGAAATTTTTATAGAAAATCCGGCAGAGTGCCAACTGTAAATTGGAAAAACAGTTCTTCTGAACCTGTTTAAAAACACTTCCAATATAAATTCCCAAATCCAGACTCCATTATACATACATATCTCAACTCAATCTCAAAATCTCAATACTATTTTCAGAAATTTTTCTTTTCTATTCACATCATCACTGGAAGCTCATTCATAAATATTTCTCAACATTTCATTTATCAACATACATTATACAGAAAATTTCAATAACATGAAATTTCATATATTTACATGATTAAATAATTTCAAGAGTTTATAGTTACAATCCAAAACTAATACAAAATACAAAATGATACCCCAAAATCCTAATGTCCTACCATGTGCACTACAGATGTGAGGTGACTCTAGACTCCGAATGCAGATTTGAAGACTCACCCAGTCTGATGTCTACTGGGCTCCCCAGCTAGGTCTCCAGTACCTGCGCGTGGTAAAAGCGACGTGCTAAGCAATTATGCTTAGTGGTGACAATATAAAATAAAATAAAATAAAATAAAAATAAGTATGCAGAATGTATGTTTACATTTTTGGGTAGACTTAATTTCTGATATTATTTGCAGTATTATTCAATTAAAATTTGGTAAGGTTTATTATAATTGCCCAAGTAATCCATACTAGTTGACTGGACTGGATAAATGGGTAAACTGGCACTGGGTACTAAGTACCTCGGACCATCACACCATCGGTTACATTGTGTCTCCCGGTGTGCAACAGAACAGCTAATAAGCTGTAATAATTATTAGGGTTAAAACCCAAGTATATCAACTCAAATAACATAGCCAAAGGCTATTATGTCACAGAATGGCATAGAAAGCCATGAAACATAGAATGGCATGAGCCATATGCAGTACTATTAACAGAACCCTATTGGCATGCCAACCTATCCAAACCAATCACATTAGGCCTACTAGGGCATTTAACACTTTTAAATTTGACAATTCTTGAAATTCAATTTTTAGTGTTACTATTCAATTTATTAGTCAACCAAAATGTTGACTTTTACATAGACAATAGGTACATTGATTTTAATACTCCTAATATACCACATTTTACATTCTAAAATTGTTGGTATTGATTGCCAATACCATTTCTAAACTTAATTTTAATTGGATAGAATTTTCAGTTTTCATGCTTTGTCTTTTTGTGCCATTAGTCTTTTTTGCAGTGGGAATTTGGCAAAATGATCAACATGAAAGTTGTTCCTTATTTTGTTTAGTTGCATTTCCTTTTTTGAATCACTCCATTTGGAGTTTTGTAGCTCAAGTTATGGCCCAAAAACCACAACTAGCCGGATTATGATTTTTTCAGAATTTCTGGACTGACCAAATCTATAGTGTTAGGAGCAGTGATTTCAGGTCACTTTTTGAATATGTTATGGTCATAATTTAGGTTAGGTTTCTTCATGAAAGTTGTTGGTTTATATCTCAGCTTGTTTCTGGTAAACTTTCAGGTCAATTGGACCTTTCTACACTGAGCTATGGCCAAATGACTAAACACTGTTCATTTGGTGATTTTGCCCAGGCAGATTGCAGGTCACCCCGATTAGGGCAATCTTTTGGTCAAGTTGGTTTTGGTTTTCTGGGCATAGTTTCTTCACCAAAGTTGTGCCATTATATTTCTAGATTCATGTCCAATTGGCCTTGCACCAATTGAACCTCTACAATTCCAGTTATTGCTGCCCAAACCTGCTGGACTCATGCCCAGTCCTGCAGGTCACCAAGGGCAGCCACACCAAACTCCAATCCCACTACACAATTCACTTCATTTTTTATTTAAACAGAACCAAATGGTCACTAAATGACCATTAAAACCTACTTCCATCATCACATGATCAAAGTCTCATTTTCATCCCAAATCCTAACTCAAATATCACAAACCATGCATTATCATTGCATTTCATCACTCCACTTACAAGATGCATATTAAGGGCAGCCATACTAGTATGTTAGCTCCATAAAACTCATCACAAGCATACCCCAACCAAGGCTGCCGAAATTTAGGGATGGCATACAAATGGTATTTCATCAATTTCTTTGTCATTTGCACTCATTCATATTCCTTAAACATGAATTGAAAATGAAAACCAAGGTTAGGTCACAAACCTCTAATGGAGTGAGATTTCCCACTTGCTAGGGTTCCTCTTTTCCTTTTCTTTTTGCTCCCAAATGACTCTCCAAGGTGTAAGAACACTTTTTTGTGTTACTAGGTTAGGGTTTTGTTGGGTAAAAGTTAGGGAAATCAAGTTTTGAAAAGCTTGCTCAAGGTTGGCAATGGTGGGAGTGTGACGGCAAAGAGAAGAAGGTAGAGAGTTCTAATTTTTTTTCTTCATTTTCTGCCCATATAGCCTCTTTTAAATAAGATTATGCCATGTGTCAACATTGGATTGGTTGGGAGAATTTTAATGACATCATTATGATGTCATAACTCCATTTTCTTTCATTTTCTCTCCTTTTCTTGTCTATTTAATTTCAATTAAATTTTTAACAAAATTTATTCATATTTTATGTTATATAAATTATTTATTTAACTGGACAAGTTGGCCAAAAATCATCTCTGAAGACGAAATGACCAAAATGCCCTTCGTTTGGCTTAACGAGCCAAAATTGTGTGTACCGATAGAAAATTTTTTCTAAGCATTTCCTTGGCATTCTAATGCCATAAGAACCTCAATGACCCTTCTCTGGAGATTTTTCCCTCGGGTTTAGGGTTGCTAATGGCCTTCACCGTCACTTCTCCTTCGGGTTACTCATTCCTGGGGTTTCAGCTCATTTAACCTTAGTGTATTTCGTTTCTAAAAATTTTCCTTGATTTTTATGAGCATTATTTAGTTTCTTTATAACTCCTCACTCTAGTGTATTTATAATTTCAAACATTCTAGCTATCCGGATTGACATTGGTCAATGGAATAGTAGACTGTACGGACTAGCTAAAGTGAGGATGCTACAGTTTCCTTAATTGATTCTATGGATATGTAATAATTATTTTGATTTAATAAGTACGGTATCATAATTTGTTGTGATAGAATTTTAGGTTGTACATTCATTTAGATGAGCTTGAAAGCTCAATTTCAATGTAATTTCACCTTGGTATGCCAAGGATAACTGTTATAATTGGCATGGTGGACTTACAAGATGGAATGAAGCCTAGGACATTGATGGAGATCAGTGGGAGCATAACACTTCAAGAGTTGAAGAGTTGGGATTTAGCCATAATTAGATGGATGTTCACCTAGGATGCCTTGAATTCAATCATTTTGGCTAGGATTGAATTACCATAGAATAGTCCATGATCATACCTTTTACATTTCCATTGTATGAATGTATGTATATGATATATATGTTCATGATGTGTATGTGATATACATGAAAATTATCACACCTTACCCTTTTATAAGATATGACATGCTCCTGTAATATGCCTAATGAATTACCGAAACACCCTCCACCGATAATCCATTAAATATATTATAAGGGATATAACGATTTTAAATTCATTTTTAAATAAAACTTATCGATAAAGGGTTTAATAGTTATTCTAAGATTTAAGAAAAATACCATGGAGTTAACTAAAAAAAAAATTCAGTATTTTTAAAACTAAAAAAAAAATTCGGTATGGTGACGGCTAAAAAGTGGTCAACGCAAAAATTTTAAACCTGTTAAACAAAACCTGTAGCAATAAATGTGTATCACAAATTCATCAAATCAACATTTCATCCAATGCTTTTCTTCATTCACAACCAAAAGAAATACATTCTTACAAATTTACATTCATTTAATCTCAATAAAATAATATTACATCCTTTTTATATAACTGCTCAAATATTTCTTATATACATATAGTCATTATTTACATCTGAAATAAAATTCAAAAGGGTAACCTAGAAGTATACCCTGCTTGCCAAAAGAATATGGCTTCTATTACTTTCACTTGGCAGTCTTTTCCTTTCCTCTACCCGCGATAGCATAAAAATAGCCGCCGCTGAGTACAAGGACTCAGTGGTGCACAACCATTAATTTATAAAACTAACATAAAATATAATGTAACACCCTCCCAGTAGCAACTCCGTACATTTTACTGTTCCGGTGATCGGTGTCAGTCTGGACAGCTAGAACGTCCGGAAAAATATTTAAACTAAAGTCAAGAACCATAATTAACTCAAATATCAATAAGAAAAATTTAGGAAAAATTTTAGAAATAAAATACAAACAAGTTCAACGAGCCGGTGCCCAAGCGATGGGTAACCAGAGGGAAGTTGCGATCCTAGCAACTAGGAGCCCTAGACCCGGGGGAAAAATTATAAAATAATTATTGGGACTCCAGATAAGGGTCATTGAGGTTCCTATGGCATTAGAATGCCAAGAAAATATTTAGAAAAATTTTTCAATCGGTACAGACAATTTTGACCCGTTAAGCCAAACGGAGGGCATTTTGGTCATTTCGCCTTTAGAGGTGATTTTTGGCTGACTTGTCTAGTTGAGTAAATAATTAATATGACATAAAATATGAATAAACATTACTAGAAATTAAATTGAAAATGAGTAGTGGAGGAAAGAAAAGAAATTGAGGAAAAAGGCATATTTATGACATCATGGTGATGTCATTTAAAAGCCATAACCAATCAAAATTAAACAACCCTTTAATTAATCAATAAAAGAGACAAACCAAGACAAAAGAATCAAAATTTCAGCTGCCTTCTTCTTCTCCAATTCCAGCCGAAATTTATGCTTGCCCTAAACCTCCATTAGACCTCACTTCCAAAGCTTAATTTCTCCCTTGTTACACCACTAAACCCTAACTTCTTTCATTAAAACTTGACCATATCTCTTGGGGAAGCTTTTGGCAGCCAAGAAGAGGAAAGAAAGTGAAGTTTTGAGTTGGGAAAATTCTGCCACTTAAAGGTTAGTGCATATTTGTATATAAACCTCTTTTAATCCATGAAGGTAACTTGAAATAAGTGAGATTTTGTAACTTAAATGAATAGAATTTGAGTATATGCACCCCATGGATTTCGGCTGCCCTAGGGAAGGAATAGAATTGGGTGTTTTTGATTGACTTGGAATGAACTACAAATCAAGTTTAAAGTATATAAACATAAGGATATTAATTTAGTTAGTTAACTAGGGTAGTTTGTACAAAACTATGAATTTGAGCTAGGGTTTAGGAGAGAAAACTTGACTTGGCTTATGTAATTGTTAAAGAACACTCTAATGGTCAATTAGTGACCATTTTAGGTAGGTTGACCACAATTTGGACTGAAATAATGCATGGCAAAGTGAATGAGTAGGCTGCCTAAAGACAGCAGCAAGGTGACTGAAATTTCAGTCCACTTGCACAGCCATATCTTTGGCTGTGTTGGTCCAATTGGTGTTTGGCCAATTGGACATGAAACTAGGCTTATAATGGCACATCTTTGCTGAAGAAACCATGCCCAAAAGACCAAAGCAAGAGGACCAAAACTTGGCCCCAATCCGGATACCCTGCAATAGCACCTGCAGAAATGACCAAATGAACAGTAACTATTCATTTGGCCATAAATCACTGTAGATGTGGTCAATTGAGCTAAAATTTTTACAGCAACAAGTTAAGACATAGACAAACAACTTTTATGAAGGAACCTACCCCAAAGTATGGCCAGAACCCATCCAACCAATTGATTCCAGTTACTGTTTATGTTACTGTAGATATGGTCAATTCTGTAGATTGGCAATCCGGCCAGCTGTGGTTTTTGGACCATATCTAGAGCTAAAAAACTCCAAATGGAGTGATTCAAAAAAGGAAATTCAACTAGACAAAATAAGGAACAACTTTTATGTTTGCCATTTCTTCAAATTCCCACTGTAACAGTGTCCAATGGAACAGTAAAGTTGAGCTACAAAAACTGAAAATTCTGCTTCCCTTGGTTTAAACTTTGAAATGGTATAAATGCTTAATGCCAACAAATTTTGAATGCCAAATGTGGTATATTGGGAGTGCCAAAGTTAATGCACATATTTTCTACCCAAAAGTCAACATTTTTGTTGACCAATGAGGTGAATAGTGACACCAAAAACTTGAAATTCACAAATTGAAGAATTTAAAGGTTTCAAATGCCCTAGTATACCTAACAAGATTGGTTTGGATAGTTTGGCATGCCAATAGGGTTCAGTTAGCAGTACTGCACATGGCAATATGCCATTCTGTGATTTCATGGCTTTTAGCCATTCTAACCTTGTATTGTGCTTTGGCCTTGTGCCTGATATATTTACAGCTTGTTAGCTGTTCTGTTGCACACTGGGAGATGCATATGTGACCGATGGTGTGACGGCCCGAGGTACTTGATACCCAGTGCCAGTTTACCTGTTTATCCAGTCCAGTCATCTAGTGTAGGTTACTTGGGCAACCAAATGAATAAAAGTGGACAAAGTAAATGATATACAAATACCAAACAAATAAAACATATACATTCGTTACATATTTATTTCCTGCTATTTCTTTTTATTTTATTATTGCACCACTAAGCATTATTGCTTAGCGCGTTGCTTTTGCCACGTGAGTGCTGGAGATACAGATCGTGAGCCCGATGGGCGCATCTTTGGGTGAGTCCATCTGCGATTCGCACACGATGTCCGTGTCACCTCAACCTGCAGTGCATTGGTAGGACACTAGGTGTCATTTTGGCATTCTGTATTAAATTTTGATTTTCTCATATGTAATTAAACTTGTGTAATGTATTTTGAGGTTCATGTAAATAATGAAGATTTATGGTTATGTATGGAAGTAATTTGAGTATTTATTTGTTGTTTATACATATGAGTACCCTGAGAAATGATGATTGAGAACTGAAATTGAAATGTTGTTGAGATCTTGATATTGAGACTTTGTTGATGAATTGAAGTTGGGATTGTTTGCAAAATTATTTGGAAGTGTTTTTAACAGGTTCCGAAGAACTGTTTTCTCCATTTTTAGCCGGTACTCCGCCGGATTTTCTTTAAAATTTTCGGAACCTCAAATAAATAATATTTTCGATAAATGGCTTAAATAAAGTATGTTTCATAAATTATATTCAAAGGCATGACATAAATTAATTAAGGTATATTATAGTGTGCCGGTACACCGTGTGACATTACTTACTCGGGTATACTGTGCACGGGTAAGGGGTGTCACATTTAGTGGTATCAGAGCACGGTTTAGGCGTTTCTGGGCCTAGATTGAGTCCATACCATGCATTGCATTTGTAAGAGTCGAGGTGACACTAACGCAAATCTGTTTGTCTTTGTTAAATAGGATATGGACCCTTCATCTCAGAGGGCAGTCGAGGAGGAAGTGGAGACTCATGCTCCACCTGCAGCAGCTGAGACTGGGGGCATGAGAGAATCTGCTCCACCAGCTCAAGCAGAGCCTGCTCAGCCTCCACAGGCCATGTTCCAGCAAATGTCCGATTTCTTTAGACAAATGGCCTGGGTAATGCCAGCACCACCACCACCACCACCAGCTCCACAGCAGAAATCACACCTGGAAAGGCTAAGAAAGTTTGGAGCAGTGGACTTTTTCGGTAAGAGAGAAGATGATTCTGTTGCAGCCAAGAATTGGTTGAATAGAACGGGCAGAGTTCTAAAACAACTCCACTGCACCCCAGAGCAAAACCTAGAGGCTGCCATATCTTTATTGCAAGATGATGCCCATGAATGGTGGGACACGGTGTCCAGTGAAGTGCAGCTAGAAGCTATAACTTGGGACTTCTTTCTCTCTGAATTCAAGAAGAAATATGTGGGTACTGTATACCTGGGAGGGAGAAGAAGAGAGTTTATTAACCTGAGGCAGAGACAGCTGTCAGTGGCCGAATATGAGAAGGAATTTGTTCGATTAAGCCGCTATGGAAGGGAGATAGTCCCTAATGAAGCTGAAAGATGTAAGAGATTTGAAGAGGGACTAAATGACAACATCAAGATCCAACTCACTGCCTTGGGAATCATAGAATTTACCAAATTAGTGAAAGCTGCAATAAAGGTTGAAAAAGTAAGAATTAGTGAGCAGACTAGAAGGGAAAGACAGCAGAAGAGGGGCCCAGGTCAGTCTAGTACAGCTCTTGCATTTGGAAAGAAGTTCAAGGGTCCACCTACACAGAGTTCAGGTCAGCCACAAGGTCAGGGTCAATCTCAGGGGCCCAGGCCACAGTATACCCCTAGGAGAGGACAGTCCACACCATCAGTGGGCGGCTCTCCAGGGATGGGGTTCAGGGGACCAGCCCCAGCATCTTCTGCATGTCCACACTGCCTGAAGTGGCACAAGGGGGAGTGTTGGAGAGTGGCGGTGCACTGCTAAGGTGTGGGTCAACAGAGCATCGATTGAAGAAGCTGTCCACGAGAACTACTACTGTTGCTCCAACACAAGCGACAGACTGCTCTGCACCACGAGAGAGGTAAAAATGCAGTAAATCGGGCGGTTGGACCATCATAGAGGCACTGCATCGAGCGATGAGAGGCCAGATAACAGACCACCTGCCAGAGCTTATGCCTTGAGAGCTCAGGAGGAGCAAGATGCCCCGGATGTCATCAAGGGTACGTTCTCCCTCTACAATACTCCTGTGCATGCATTGGTGGATCCAGGATCCACTCATTCATACATCTGCATCAACCTACCCGTAGAAAGGGGGATACTAGTAGGGGAAAGTGACCAAGACATTCTGGTCGCTAATCCAATGGGTCACAGTGTGGTAGTGAACAAAGTGTACAAGGGTTGCCCTTTAAGGATTTAGGGGTATGAATTCTTGGCAGACTTGATTGAGTTGCCCTTCCATGAGTTTGACGTGATTTTGGGAATGGACTGGTTATCACGTCATCAGGCAATGGTTGATTGCAAATTGAAGAGAATTTCTTTGAAAACTCCTGAGGGTAATGAAATTACAGTTGTGGGGGAAAGGACAGATTTCTTGTCCAATG
Organism: Hevea brasiliensis; assembly: GCF_030052815.1. Classification (NCBI taxonomy): domain Eukaryota; kingdom Viridiplantae; phylum Streptophyta; class Magnoliopsida; order Malpighiales; family Euphorbiaceae; genus Hevea; species Hevea brasiliensis. Next base: position 46,604,715 of record NC_079496.1, read on the forward strand.
TCATCTCAGCCACAGTTGCAAGAAGAATGATGAGAAAAGGCTGTGAAGCCTACCTAGCACATATGGTCGATACTAGGCAGGCTAAGCCAAACCTGAGTGACATACCCACAGTGAGAGACTTCCCAGAGGTATTTCCTGAAGAGTTGCCTGGTTTGCCACCAGAAAGGGAAGTTGAATTTGCTATTGAGACAACTGCGGTCTGACACCCATTTCCATTGCTCCTTATAGGATGGCACCCATGAATTGAGGAGTTGAAAACTTCGGTTGCAAGAGTTGCTTGATAAGGGGTTCATACGCGATGTGTCACCATGGGGAGCTCGGTGCTATTCGTGAAAAAGAAGGATGGGACTTTGAGGCTATGCATTGATTCTGGCGATTGAATAAAGTGGTATGAAGAACAAATATCCGTTGCCTAGAATTGATGATCTATTTGATCGGTTGAAGGGAAGCGAGTATTTTCTAAGATTGATCTCGAATCGGTATCATCGATTGAGGTGAAGGATGCAGATGTGCCAAAGACTGCATTCAGGACCCGATATGGGCATTATGAGTTTCTAGTGATGCCCTTTGGCCTAACAAATGCACCAACGGCATTTATGGACCTTATGAACCGTATCTTTCATCCATACCTAGATCGGTTCGTAGTGGTCTTTATTGATGATATTTTGGTGTATTCCAAGACCAGGGAAGAACATGATGAGCATTTGAGGATTGTTCTACAAACCCTGAGAGAAAAGAAGCTGTATGCTAAGTTGTCCAAGTGTGACTTTTGGCTGAATGAAATTGCATTCCTTGGACACATAGTGTCAGCTGATGGGATTAGGGTGGATCCCAAGAAAATAGAAGCAGTGATGGAATGGAAGCCTCCCAGAAACACAACTGAGGTCAGAAGCTTCTTGGGGCTAGCTGGGTATTACAGAAGATTTGTGAAGGGATTTTCCCTAATAGCTGCTCCAATGACCAAGTTATTACACAAGAATGTCATATTTGACTGGAATGACAAGTGTCAGACTAGTTTTGAGAAGTTGAAGGCTATGTTGACAAAGGCACTAGTGTTAACACAGCCAGTGTCAGGAAAAAACTTCGTGGTCTACAGTGATGCCTCACATAATGGGTTAGGGTGTGTATTGATGCAAGAGGGGAAAGTGATCGCCTATGGTTCTAGACAGTTAAGGCCACATGAGCAGAACTACCCTACTCATGATCTAGAGCTTGCAGCAATTATCTTCGCACTGAAGATATGGAGGCACTACTTGTATGGTGAAAAGTGCTACATTTACACAGACCACAAAAGCCTGAAATATTTGCCAACCCAGAAGGAGCTCAACCTTGAGCGAGGCGATGGATTGAGTTCTGAAGGACTATGATTGTGTAATTGACTATCATCACAGGAAGGCAAATGTAGTTCTTGATGCTTTAAGCGAGAAAATCCATAGCGACCTTGAGATCATTGAATGCCCGTTTATCTTTGATTCGAGATGGAGCTATTTTGGTGAGTTGCAAGTGAGGCCAAACACCTTTCTGAGATTTTAGATGGGCAAAAGCGGATGAAAAGTTAATGGCTATTATGAGCAATATCTCGGAGGAAAAACAAGCGATTATGGGGTGAAAGCGGATGGGTGCACTGTACTACAAAGGAAGGCGTGTGTACGGATGATGGGGAATTGAAGACCAGTATTCTAAAAGAGGCACACACCAGTGTATATGCTATGCACCCAGAAAGTACAAAGATGTATCATGATCTGAAGCTTCAGTATTGGTGGCCTGGTATGAAGAAGGACATAGCTGACTATGTGACTAAATGCTTGACATGTCAGCAAGTCAAGCGAGAACATCAAGTTCCATCGGGTTTGCTCTGACCTATCGCATACACGAATGGAAATGGGATCGGGTCACCATGGATTTTGTAAGTGGTCGACCTCTAACCCGGAAGAACCATGTTGCAGCATGGGTGATTGTGGTAAGTTTGACGAATTCAGCACACTTTCTGCGAGTTAGGACTGACTACTCACTGGAGAAGTTAGCAGATTTGTATATAAGTGAGATAGTTAGGCGCATGGAATTCCACTTTCCATCATATCGATCGAGACCCAAGGTTTACATCGAGATTCGGAAGAAGTTGCATGAGTCCTTGGGTACACAACTCCATTTCAAAGACTTTCCATCCTCGAGACGGATGGGCAATCAAAAAGAGTAATCGGGTAAACAATTGAAACCAATGAAATTGATACAAATATTGAATTAAAATGATAACAATAACGTGAAATATATGTCGAGTCCTTGAGGATATCTTTGAGGAGTTGTGTCATTGAGTTTGAGGAAGTTGGGACAGATACCTCCCATGGCGAATTTGCATATAACAATAGCTACTAGGCTAGCATTCAAATGGCCCCATATGAAGCCTTTGTATGGAAGAAAATGTAGAACTCGGTGTCTTTGGACTGAATTAGGCGAAGATAAGCGGTAGGGCCGGACTTGGTGAAGCAGGCGAGGACAAAGTAAAATTGATCAAAGCTAATCGAAGGTTGCCTCGGATGCATGTAAATCTTATGTCGACCTGAAGAGAAAAGAAATAGAATATGTGGTTGGCGACAAAGTGTTCCTCAAGGTGTCACCGTGGAAGAAGGTATTGAGGTTTGGAAGAAAAGGTAAGTTAAGCCCTAGGTTCATTGGCCCATATGAAGTCATTGAACATGTGGGTCCAGTAGCCTATAGGCTAGCTTTACCACCAGAGCTGGACAAGATCCACAATGTGTTCCACGTGTCCATGCTCAGAAGATACCGCTCAGATCCTTCACATGTCATCTCCAGGGAAGAAATTGAAATACAACCGGATTTGACATATGAAGAAGAACCTCTACGGATCCTAGCTCGGGAAGTGAAAGAGTTGAGGAACAAGCAGATTCCACTAGTGAAAGCGCTTTGGAGGCACCACAACACCAAGGAGGCAACTTGGGAAAGTGAAGAGACGATGAGGCAACAGTTCCCTCCACTGTTTGCATCAGGTAAATTTCGAGGACGAAATTTAAATTAGAGGGGAAGAGTTGTAACACCCTCCCAGTAGCAACTCCGTACATTTTACTGTTCCGGTGACCGGTGTCAGTCCGGACAGCTAGAACGTCCGGAAAAATATTTAAACTAAAGTCAAGAACCATAATTAACTCAAATATTAATAAGAAAAATTTAGGAAAAATTTTAGAAATAAAATACAAACAAGTTCAACGAGCCGGTGCCCAAGCGATGGGTAACCGGAGGGAAGTTGCGGTCCTAGCAACTAGGAGCCCTAGACCCGAGGGAAAAATTATAAAATAATTATTGGGACTCCAGAGAAGGGTCATTGAGGTTCCTATGGCATTAGAATGCCAAGAAAATATTTAGAAAAAATTTTCAATCGGTACAAACAATTTTGACCCGTTAAGCCAAACGGAGGGCATTTTGGTCATTTCGCCTTCAGAGGTGATTTTTGGCCGACTTGTCCAGTTGAGTAAATAATTAATATGACATAAAATATGAATAAACATTACTAGAAATTAAATTGAAAATGAGTAGTGGAGGAAAGAAAAGAAATTGAGGAAAAAGGCCTATTTATGACATCATGGTGATGTCATTTAAAAGCCATAACCAATCAAAATTAAACAACCCTTTAATTAATCAATAAAAGAGACAAACCAAGACAAAAGAATCAAAATTTCAGCTGCCTTCTTCTTCTCCAATTCCAGCCGAAATTTATGCTTGCCCTAAACCTCCATTAGACCTCACTTCCAAAGCTTAATTTCTCCCTTGTTACACCACTAAACCCTAACTTCTTTCATTAAAACTTGACCATATCTCTTGGGGAAGCTTTTGGCAGCCAAGAAGAGGAAAGAAAGTGAAGTTTTGAGTTGGGAAAATTCTGCCACTTAAAGGTTAGTGCATATTTGTATATAAACCTCTTTTAATCCATGAAGGTAACTTGAAATAAGTGAGATTTTGTAACTTAAATGAATAGAATTTGAGTATATGCACCCCATGGATTTCGGCTGCCCTAGGGAAGGAATAGAATTGGGTGTTTTTGATTGACTTGGAATGAACTACAAATCAAGTTTAAAGTATATAAACATAAGGATATTAATTTAGTTAGTTAACTAGGGTAGTTTGTACAAAACTATGAATTTGAGCTAGGGTTTAGGAGAGAAAACTTGACTTGGCTTATGTAATTGTTAAAGAACACTCTAATGGTCAATTAGTGACCATTTTAGGTAGGTTGACCACAATTTGGACTGAAATAATGCATGGCAAAGTGAATGAGTAGGCTGCCTAAAGGCAATGACAAGGTGATTGAAATTTCAGTCCACTTGCACAGCCATATCTTTGGCTGTGTTGGTCCAATTGGTGTTTGGCCAATTGGACATGAAACTAGGCTTATAATGGCACATTTTTGCTGAAGAAACCATGCCCAAAAGACCAAAGCAAGAGGACCAAAACTTGGCCCCAATCCGGATACCCTGCAACAGCACCTGCAGAAATGACTAACTGTTCATTTGGCCATAACTCACTGTAGATGTGGTCAATTGACCTGAAATTTTTACAGCAAAAGACATAGAAAAACAACTTTCATGAAGGAACCTACCCCAAATTATGGCCAGAACCCATCCAACCAAGTGATTCGATTCTTTGTTCGTATTCTTGTAGATATGGTCAATTCTGCAGATTGGCAATCCGGCCAGCTGTGATTTTTGGACCATATCTAGAGCTAAAAAACTCCAAATGGAGTGATTCGAAAAAGGAAATTCAACTAGACAAAATAAGGAACAACTTTCATGTTTGCCATTTCTTCAAATTCCCACTGCTGTGATGTCAATGGAACAGTAAATTTGAGCTACAAAAACTGAAAATTCTGCTTCCCTTGGTTTAAACTTTGAAATGGTATAAATGCTTAATGCCAACAAATTTTGAATGCCAAATGTGGTATATTGGGAGTGCCAAAGTCAATGTACATATTTTCTACCCAAAATTCAACATTTTTGTTGACCAATGAGGTGAATAGTGACACCAAAAACTTGAAATTCACAAATTGAAGAATTTAAAGGTTTCAAATGCCCTAGTATACCTAACAAGATTGGTTTGGATAGTTTGGCATACCAATAGGGTTCAGTTAGCAGTACTGCACATGGCAATATGCCATTCTGTGATTTCATGGCTTTTAGCCATTCTGACCTTGTATTGTGCTTTGGCCTTGTGCACGATATTTTCTGACTTGTTAGGCATTACATTGCACCGGAGATGCATATGTGACCGATGGTGTGTGGCGAGGTACTTGATACCCGGTGCGGTTACCGTTTATCGATCCGATCATCTAGTGTAGGTTACTTAGGCAACCAAATGAATAAAAGTGGACAAAGTAAATGATATACAAATATCAAACAAATAAAACATATACATTCGTTACATATTTATTTCCTGCTATTTCTTTTTATTTTATTATTGCACCACTAAGCATTATTGCTTAGCGCGTTGCTTTTGCCACGCGTAGGTACTGGAGATACAGATCGTGAGCCCAGTGAAGCTGCGGTAGGTGAGTCCATCCTGCGATTACGCACGATGTCCGTGTCACCTCAACCTGCGATTGCATTGGTAGGACACTAGGTGTCATTTTGGCATTCTGTATTAAATTTTGATTTTCTCATATGTAATTAAACTTGTGTAATGTATTTTGAGGTTCATGTAAATAATGAAGATTTATGGTTATGTATGAAAGTAATTTGAGTATTTATTTGTTGTTTATACATATGAGTACCCTGAGAAATGATGATTGAGAATTGAAATTGAAATGTTGTTGAGATCTTGATATTGAGACTTTGTTGATGAATTGAAGTTGGGATTGTTTGGAAAATTATTTGGAAGTGTTTTTAACAGGTTCCGAAGAACTGTTTTCTCCATTTTTAGCCGTTACTCCGCCGGATTTTCTTTAAAATTTTCGGAACCTCAAATAAATAATATTTTCGATAAATGGCTTAAATAAAGTATGTTTCATAAATTATATTCAAAGGCATGATATAAATTAATTAAGGTATATTAGAGTGTGCCGGTACACCGTGTGGCATTACTTACTCGGGTATACAGTACACGGGTAAGGAGTGTCACATATAAGATGTTAAACCATAATAAAGTATTTAATATGTTCAAATTTTCCATGAAACATGAAAATAATAATATTCACAATCATCAACAAATCATTTATTTTCAATAACACATTTATTATAACATTTAAAAATAACTAGTGTTGCCAACATCTCACAATTTAAGCAATGACACAAAATTTCTGATCAATGCCGTGTTGCATACCACGACAAAGCTATCTCAACCTCATCTAGCCGAAAATAATGAGGGAAGCAAAGCTAGCTAACAAATATGAGTGTGCCCATCTGATCTCAACCTCAACTGGTAAACCAGAGAGGGAGGATAATATAGCCAATCTCAACCCCACAAGTGGAGGAGGAATATATCCAATCTCAACCTCATAAAAGGAGGAAAGCAATCAAAGTCTGTAATGCCAACTGTGGTTTTAAAATAATTTTAAAATAATTTCCATTCAAATATGAACATTTCAAATCATCACAAATCATCATATATGGTTGGCAATACATCAATTTCACAAACACTTCTAAATCACATACATCCGGCCATCCCCATGCTACAATATAATTAAATGGCCAAACATTCACTTTTTCAGCACAATAATAAATTCTTTTCAATATTAAAAATATTCTCAAACAATATAAATAATTCTCAAAGATAAAGAAAATTCATATTTAAGCTTGAAGAAAATCTATTCTTTTCAATTGTTAAATTAAAACACAATAAAATTAGAGTTGTGCACAAATCTTATCTTAGTCTCCTTTTTTTGACTTATTTCTTCCTTTACTTCAAACTTCTCTTCTCCACTAAAACATACAATTTCAAAAGCTTCAATATCATGCTGGTTCTATTTTCATACTTTAATAAAATCAGTGTTTCAAAAATAGTAATAAAAATCTGGCAAGGTGCTGTTTGTATTTCGGACAAACTGTCCTTCTAAACCTGTTAAAAACAGTTCAATATGATAATATTTTCAAAATCTCAACTATTTCATAGTTTCAAAATACAATCCATCATAATTTAAATTCATCCAAACACTCTCTATAGGAGTTTAATATATACAAATTATTACAAACTTTAAAGTTTTAGAATACACAAAAATTACATAACAAAATGTCAAAATACAACTGATAGTCATTACACAAGATCCTAAGTCCTACCATGTATGTAGTGTAGTGCAGATGACTCTGGACTCCTGTGCAGACCTGATGTCTCAACTGCTCGTAGGTCTGCTGGGCTCCCCAGCTGTGTCTCCAATACCTACGCGTGGTAAAAGCAACGCGCTAAGCAAATCTGCTTAGTGGTGCCAAATATAAAGAAATATATACTAAAATAAAATAAATGAATTGTTTATGAATTTATGACATCGATATTCTTTGCAGTAGCCTATACACTGACCATACTAAATAAATATATATGCTGGCACTGGGTACCTAGTACCTCAGACAGTCACACCATCGGTCACAAAGTGTCTCCCTGTGTGCAAACAGTATGGCTAAAAGGCCATATAGTCAATCAGGCGATAAGCCAAGTATAATAACACAATCTGTATAGCCGTAGGCTATTAAAATCATAGTGTGGCATAATAAGTAGTAAAAACACAGTATGGCATAAAGCCATTTACAGAACAGCTGTCAAAATCCTATTGGCTTGCCAACCTATCCAAACTAGTCTACTAGGCAAACTAGGGCACATTACAAATTAATTGTTTAATTCTTCATGTTTTTGAGTTTACTAGTTATCATGTAATTTACAAGTCAATGTAAATGTTGACATTTTTAGGTAATATGGATAAGTTGATTCTAGCATCAACATATCACAATTTGTAATTTAATATGCTGCTAATATAGTGTAATTTACCCTTTTCACAAGTTGGCATTCATTGCCAAATTACTTCAAGCATCATTGTATGTAAATGTCAAATTTTCAGTTTTAGTGTGCTAGATGTCTAGCTTAATGTCCTATTTCTCTTGGTTTTTAGCTTCTGGTCAAAGAAGCAAAATTGTAGCTCTATGTCTTATTGAACTTTTAGCACAAATTTCTGGTCATTCTGAGTTGTATAGACCAAGATATGGTCAATTTACTAAAGCTGGACAGATTGCATCTTTAGTGCAAAATTTGGTCAATTTTAGGTCACATTCAGTTCTGGCAGTTTTGGTACCTGAACTTGGGCAAGCAATTTGACTTGGTTCTGGCCATTTTTGGGCTTTTGTGTCTTCATAAGAATTGTAGCTCTATGTATAAGCTTTCTATGATAAAAAGTTCAGGTCATTTGGACTTGTTTTGAGTGAGTTATGATCATCTTAGTGACTACTATTCATATAGTCCAAAATCTGGGCTTGCACTTACCAATTCTGGATTTGGTCATTTTTAAGGTCAGTTTTTAGGCAGCATTTTGTCAACATTTCTCCATAAAAGTTGGCCTATTTTGTGTCTAGTTTCACCTCCCATTGGCCTCATACCAATTGGGGTCACCAATTGTCACTTATGGTTCAATTTACCTCTGCCTTCACAACACAAAATCTGCACATCTGAGAACACTTCCAAATGACACTTCTCCTCCTCCCAGAACTATAAATATGCATTCATAACACTTCTATATCATTCATCATATCTCAATCATGTCCATTTGGGCAGAATATACAAGCGTTCTATGCACATTATGCAACCCTAATTTGCAAAGTTAAATTGAACATAATATATACATGAAAACACTTGATTATAACAAACTTTACAAATTATTACAAACTTTAAAGTTTTAGAATACACAAAAATTACATAACAAAATGTCAAAATACAACTGATAGTCATTACACAATATCCTAAGTCCTACCATGTATGTAGTGTAGTGCAGATGACTCTGGACTCCTGTGCAGACCTGATGTCTCAACTGCTCGTAGGTCTGCTGGGCTCCCCAGCTGTGTCTCCAATACCTACGCGTGGTAAAAGCAACGCGCTAAGCAAATCTGCTTAGTGGTGCCAAATATAAAGAAATATATACTAAAATAAAATAAATGAATTGTTTATGAATTTATGACATCGATATTCTTTGCAGTAGCCTATACCTTGACCATACTAAATAAATATATATGCTGGCACTGGGTACCTAGTACCTCAGACAGTCACACCATCGGTCACAAAGTGTCTCCCTGTGTGCAAACAGTATGGCTAAAAGGCCATATAGTCAATCAGGCGATAAGCCAAGTATAATAACACAATCTGTATAGCCGTAGGCTATTAAAATCATAGTGTGGCATAATAAGTAGTAAAAACACAGTATGGCATAAAGCCATTTACAGAACAGCTGTCAAAATCCTATTGGCTTGCCAACCTATCCAAACTAGTCTACTAGGCAAACTAGGGCACATTACAAATTAATTGTTTAATTCTTCATGTTTTTGAGTTTACTAGTTATCATGTAATTTACAAGTCAATGTAAATGTTGACATTTTTAGGTAATATGGATAAGTTGATTCTAGCATCAACATATCACAATTTGTAATTTAATATGCTGCTAATATAGTGTAATTTACCCTTTTCACAAGTTGGCATTCATTGCCAAATTACTTCAAGCATCATTGTATGTAAATGTCAAATTTTCAGTTTTAGTGTGCTAGATGTCTAGCTTAATGTCCTATTTCTCTTGGTTTTTAGCTTCTGGTCAAAGAAGCAAAATTGTAGCTCTATGTCTTATTGAACTTTTAGCACAAATTTCTGGTCATTCTGAGTTGTATAGACCAAGATATGGTCAATTTACTAAAGCTGGACAGATTGCATCTTTAGTGCAAAATTTGGTCAATTTTAGGTCACATTCAGTTCTGGCAGTTTTGGTACCTGAACTTGGGCAAGCAATTTGACTTGGTTCTGGCCATTTTTGGGCTTTTGTGTCTTCATAAGAATTGTAGCTCTATGTATAAGCTTTCTATGATAAAAAGTTCAGGTCATTTGGACTTGTTTTGAGTGAGTTATGATCATCTTAGTGACTACTATTCATATAGTCCAAAATCTGGGCTTGCACTTACCAATTCTGGATTTGGTCATTTTTAAGGTCAGTTTTTAGGCAGCATTTTGTCAACATTTCTCCATAAAAGTTGGCCTATTTTGTGTCTAGTTTCACCTCCCATTGGCCTCATACCAATTGGGGTCACCAATTGTCACTTATGGTTCAATTTACCTACTGCCTTCACAACACAAAATCTGCACATACAGAACACTTCCAAATGACACTTCTCCTCCTCCCAGAACTATAAATATGCATTCATAACACTTCTATATCATTCATCATATCTCAATCATGTCCATTTGGGCAGAATATACAAGCGTTCTATGCACATTATGCAACCCTAATTTGCAAAGTTAAATTGAACATAATATATACATGAAAACACTTGATTATAACAAACTTTACAAATTATTACAAACTTTAAAGTTTTAGAATACACAAAAATTACATAACAAAATGTCAAAATACAACTGATAGTCATTACACAATATCCTAAGTCCTACCATGTATGTAGTGTAGTGCAGATGACTCTGGACTCCTGTGCAGACCTGATGTCTCAATCGCCAGAGGTCTGCTGGGCTCCCATTTGTGTCTCCAATACCTACGCGTGGTAAAAACACGCGCTAAGCAAATCTGCTTAGTGGTGCCAAATATAAAGAAATATATACTAAAATAAAATAAATGAATTGTTTATGAATTTATGACATCGATATTCTTTGCATAGCCTATACCGACCATACTAAATAAATATATATCTGCACTTTGGGTACCTAGTACCTCGACAGTCACACCATCGGTCACAAAGTGTCTCCTGTGTGCAAACAGTATGGCTAAAAGGCCATATAGTCAATCAGCGATAAGCCAAGTATAATAACACAATCTGTATGGCGTAGGCTATTAAAATCATAGTGTGGCATAATGAGTAGTAAAAACACAGTATGGCATAAAGCCATTTACAGAACAGCTGTCAAAATCCTATTGGCTTGCCAACCTATCCAAACTAGTCTACTAGGCAAACTAGGGCACATTACAAATTAATTGTTTAATTCTTCATGTTTTTGAGTTTACTAGTTATCATGTAATTTACAAGTCAATGTAAATGTTGACATTTTTAGGTAATATGGATAAGTTGATTCTAGCATCAACATATCACAATTTGTAATTTAATATGCTGCTAATATAGTGTAATTTACCCTTTTCACAAGTTGGCATTCATTGCCAAATTACTTCAAGCATCATTGTATGTAAATGTCAAATTTTCAGTTTTAGTGTGCTAGATGTCTAGCTTAATGTCCTATTTCTCTTGGTTTTTAGCTTCTGGTCAAAGAAGCAAAATTGTAGCTCTATGTCTTATTGAACTTTTAGCACAAATTTCTGGTCATTCTGAGTTGTATAGACCAAGATATGGTCAATTTACTAAAGCTGGACAGATTGCATCTTTAGTGCAAAATTTGGTCAATTTTAGGTCACATTCAGTTCTGGCAGTTTTGGTACCTGAACTTGGGCAAGCAATTTGACTTGGTTCTGGCCATTTTTGGGCTTTTGTGTCTTCATAAGAATTGTAGCTCTATGTATAAGCTTTCTATGATAAAAAGTTCAGGTCATTTGGACTTGTTTTGAGTGAGTTATGATCATCTTAGTGACTACTATTCATATAGTCCAAAATCTGGGCTTGCACTTACCAATTCTGGATTTGGTCATTTTAAGGTCAGTTTTTAGGCAGCATTTTGTCAACATTTCTCCATAAAAGTTGGCCTATTTTGTGTCTAGTTTCACCTCCCATTGGCCTCATACCAATTGGGGTCACCAATTGTCACTTATGGTTCAATTTACCTACTGCCTTCACAACACAAAATCTGCACATACAGAACACTTCCAAATGACACTTCTCCTCCTCCCAGAACTATAAATATGCATTCATAACACTTCTATATCATTCATCATATCTCAATCATGTCCATTTGGGCAGAATATACAAGCGTTCTATGCACATTATGCAACCCTAATTTGCAAAGTTAAATTGAACATAATATATACATGAAAACACTTGATTATAACAAACTTTACAAATTATTACAAACTTTAAAGTTTTAGAATACACAAAAATTACATAACAAAATGTCAAAATACAACTGATAGTCATTACACAATATCCTAAGTCCTACCATGTATGTAGTGTAGTGCAGATGACTCTGGACTCCTGTGCAGACCTGATGTCTCAACTGCTCGTAGGTCTGCTGGGCTCCCCAGCTGTGTCTCCAATACCTACGCGTGGTAAAAGCAACGCGCTAAGCAAATCTGCTTAGTGGTGCCAAATATAAAGAAATATATACTAAAATAAAATAAATGAATTGTTTATGAATTTATGACATCGATATTCTTTGCAGTAGCCTATACACTGACCATACTAAATAAATATATATGCTGGCACTGGGTACCTAGTACCTCAGACAGTCACACCATCGGTCACAAAGTGTCTCCCTGTGTGCAAACAGTATGGCTAAAAGGCCATATAGTCAATCAGGCGATAAGCCAAGTATAATAACACAATCTGTATAGCCGTAGGCTATTAAAATCATAGTGTGGCATAATAAGTAGTAAAAACACAGTATGGCATAAAGCCATTTACAGAACAGCTGTCAAAATCCTATTGGCTTGCCAACCTATCCAAACTAGTCTACTAGGCAAACTAGGGCACATTACAAATTAATTGTTTAATTCTTCATGTTTTTGAGTTTACTAGTTATCATGTAATTTACAAGTCAATGTAAATGTTGACATTTTTAGGTAATATGGATAAGTTGATTCTAGCATCAACATATCACAATTTGTAATTTAATATGCTGCTAATATAGTGTAATTTACCCTTTTCACAAGTTGGCATTCATTGCCAAATTACTTCAAGCATCATTGTATGTAAATGTCAAATTTTCAGTTTTAGTGTGCTAGATGTCTAGCTTAATGTCCTATTTCTCTTGGTTTTTAGCTTGGTCAAAGAAGCAAAATTGTAGCTCTATGTCTTATTGAACTTTTAGCACAAATTTCTGGTCATTCTGAGTTGTATAGACCAAGATATGGTCAATTTACTAAAGCTGGACAGATTGCATCTTTAGTGCAAAATTTGGTCAATTTTAGGTCACATTCAGTTCTGGCAGTTTTGGTACCTGAACTTGGGCAAGCAATTTGACTTGGTTCTGGCCATTTTTGGGCTTTTGTGTCTTCATAAGAATTGTAGCTCTATGTATAAGCTTTCTATGATAAAAAGTTCAGGTCATTTGGACTTGTTTTGAGTGAGTTATGATCATCTTAGTGACTACTATTCATATAGTCCAAAATCTGGGCTTGCACTTACCAATTCTGGATTTGGTCATTTTTAAGGTCAGTTTTTAGGCAGCATTTTGTCAACATTTCTCCATAAAAGTTGGCCTATTTTGTGTCTAGTTTCACCTCCCATTGGCCTCATACCAATTGGGGTCACCAATTGTCACTTATGGTTCAATTTACCTACTGCCTTCACAACACAAAATCTGCACATAAAGAACACTTCCAAATGACACTTCTCCTCCTCCCAGAACTATAAATATGCATTCATAACACTTCTATATCATTCATCATATCTCAATCATGTCCATTTGGGCAGAATATACAAGCGTTCTATGCACATTATGCAACCCTAATTTGCAAAGTTAAATTGAACATAATATATACATGAAAACACTTGATTATAACATATACCTCCTAACCATTACTTCACACACACTGCCCACGATTCATCTTCATCATAATTCATCAAGAAAATTCATGAAACCAAACACTAATTCATAAATTTAAAGGCTGTCAAAAGTGGCAGTCTGCTAACATATACAAATTGCTTTCCAAACCCTTAATTTCAATTACTCAATGTACATATATATGAAAACTAAATTACTACAACATTAAAATGACTAAATCAACATAAATTTCCATCCATTAGAGGTAAGAAAAACTCAACATCTTTGACTCTCATGGCTGTCAAAATTGAACAATTCAATTGCTCAACAATTTCTCAAAATTTCCTTCACCATTCAACATACCTCAACCTAAACATGAAGTTCACTAAAGAAAGGAAGAAGAAATGGACACTTACCTCAACTTGACCTTGATAAAACCTTGGAATTTTCTCTACTTTTTGCTGCCTATAGGTTTCCCAAGATGTGTAGATCAACTTTAATAAGGAACAATTGCAGAAATTATGCCTTGATGATGGAGAGAGAAAGCTTCATGCATGGTGTGGCCATAGAGGATTTTGGGGTTCCATTTTTGGCAAGAAGAAGAATGAAGAAGAAGAACACCAAGTTAGTGAGATCTGCTATCCCAAAGTCCTATATAGGTGTCCCAAATTAGGAGTTAGTGGAGCACTTAGGTTAGTTTTATTGTTTAATTACTCAAAGTTTCATTATTTGCACATTTACCTCATTTCTTTCACTATTTATATAATGTATCACAATTTAATTTTTCATAACATTTTCAGAGTGTAATACCATTTATTTTTAATGGAAATTAAGGTCAAAAGGCAGCTCTAGGTGTCAAATGACCAAAATGCCCCACTTTGAGTTGTATTCTCGATTTTTCAGTAACACCGATTTTTGTCTGTTTCTTGATTTTTCATTTTTCTTTATACTAATTTATTAATTTTTCTTTGATATTTTTAGTTTCAATTATATTTCCATAAACCTTTAATTTTGTCTCGAAATTTAATTCCGAGGGTTCCCCACAGTCCTGGGGTCAGCAATTGCCGTCGCCGTAACTTCCCGGTGCGGTCACCCATCGCTACGGTGTTGACTCGTTTAACTTAGTTTCATTTTCTCTCTTTTATTTTTCTTAATTTTTCTTTTATTTTCTTTTTATTTATTTCATCATTATATGTCTGTTCACTATCACCGAAGTGTAGTTCCAGAGATCCTAACTTGTCCGGACTGAGATTAGGTCATTAGAGCAACAGAACATATAGAATATGTACAGGGAGGATGTTACACCTGTTCCCCTCTAAATAAAAATTTCGTCCTCAAAATTTGCCTGATGTGAAGAGCTGAGGGAACTGTTGCCTCATTGTCTCCTCGCTCTCCCATATTGCCTCTTCTGCGTTGTGGTGCCTCCATAGGATTTTCACTAGTGGAATTGTCTTGTTTCTGAGCTCTTTTACCTCTTGTGCCAAGATTTTAATCGGTTCTTGTTCATATATTAGGTCATGTTGTATAACAATTTCTTCTGCTGAGATGACATGTGAAGAATCTGATCTGTATCTTTTAAGCATCGAGACATTGAACACATTATGTATCTTGTCCAGCTCAGGTGATAAGGCTAATCTGTAGGCTACTGGTCCCACACGTTCAATAACTTCATATGGGCCAATAAACCTAGGGCTTAATTTTTCCTTTTTTTCGAATCTCAAGTCTGTCTTCCACAGTGATACTTTGAGAAATACCTTCTTGCCAACTTCAAACTCAATGTCCTTTCTTTTCAAGTCAGTATAAGATTTCTGTCGGTTCGAGGTAACTTTCAAATTGGCTTTTATCAGTTTCACCTTTTCCTCTATCTGTTTTACCAGGTCTGGTCCCACTAGCTTATCTTCATCCAATTAAGTCCAACATACAAGTGTTCTGCATTTTCTCCCATACAGTGCTTCATAGGGTGCCATTTGTATGCTAGCTTGATAGCTATTGTTGTATGCAAATTCTGCCAATGGAAGGTATTTGTCCCAGCTTCCCTCAAATTCAATAACACAACTCCTCAGCATATCTTCGAGGACCTATCACATATGTTCGGTTATTATTATCATTATCTATTCAATTTATTGTTTGCAATAGCTCAATGAGTTTCAAAATTTACCTAGATTATTCTTTCTAACTGTCCATCCATCTGAGGATGAAAAGCCATACTAAAATGGAGTTGTGTGCCCAAGGATTCTTGTAATTTCTTCCAAAATCTAGATGTAAACCTCGGGTCTCTATTAGATATAATCGAAAGTGGAATTCCATATAGTCTAGCTATCTCACTGATGTACAATTCTGCTAGCTTTTCCAGTGAGTAGTCAGTTCTGCAGAAAATGTGCTGATTTGATCAACCTATCTACAATCACCCATACTGCATCATGCTTCTTCTGAGTGAAAGGTAGACCACTGACAAAGTCCATAGTGATTCGGTCCCATTTCCATTCAGGTATGTTTATAGGCTATAACAAACCTGATGGAACTTGATGTTCTACTTTGACTTGCTGACATGTCAAGCATCTAGTTACATAGTTACCAATGTCCTTCTTCATACCTGGCCACCAGTATCGAAGTTTCAGGTCATGGTATATTTTTGTGCTTCCTGGGTGCATAACACACACACTGTTATGTGCTTCTCTCATAATACTGGTTTTCAATTCTTTATCATCTGGTACACACACTCTTTCTTTATAGTACAGGCACCCATTTTCTTTCACCTCATATTCAGTTTCCTTTCCCTCAGTGATTTTGCCCATAACAACCATTAATTTCTCATCTGTCTTCTGCCTATCCTGTATCTGTTGTAACAGATTCGGCTTCACTTGCAACTTAGCCAAAATAACTCCATCATGAGTTAAGGACAATTGGGCATTCAGAGATCTTAATGCTACAATAGATTTTCTGCTTAAGGCATCAGCGACTACGTTTGCCTTCCCAGGTAGTAGTCAATCACATAATCATAATCTTTCGAGAATTCAATCCATCACCTCTGTCTCAAATTAAGTTCCTTTTTGGGTTGACAGATACTTCAGACTCTTATGGTCTGTGTATATATAGCATTTTTCTCCATACAAGTAATGCCTCCTATATTCAATGCGAAGATAATTACTTCTAACTCTAAATCATGAGTAAGGTAATTCTTTTCATGTGGCCTTAACTGCCTAGAAGCATATGCGACCACTTTTCCTTCTTGCATGAGTACATACCCTAACCCATTATGTGAGGCTTCACTGTAGACTACAATGTCTTTTCTAGACATTGGTTGTGTTAACTCTGGTACCTCTGTCAACATAGCCTTTAGCCTCTCAAAATTGGCTTGACACTTGTCATTCCAGTCAAATTTCATATTCTTGTGTAGTATTTTGGTCATTGGAGCAGCTATCAGGGAAAATCCTTTTACAAATCTTCTATAATATCCAGCCAACCCCAAGAAACTTCTGATCTCAGTTGTATTTCTGGGAGGCTTCCATTCCATCACTACTTCAATCTTCTTGGGATCCACTCTAATCCCTTTAGCTGATACTACATGTCCAAGGAATGAAATCTCATTCAACCAGAACTCACACTTGGACAATTTAGCATACAGTTTCTTCTCTTTTAGAGTCTGTAGAACAATTCTTAAATGCTCATCATGTTCTGCTTTATCCTTGGAATACACTAGGATGTCATCAATGAAGACCACTATGAACTGATCTAAATATGGATGGAAGATACGGTTCATAAGGTCCATAAATGCTGCTGGAGCATTTGTTAACCCAAATGGCATCACCAGGAATTCATAATGCCCATACCAGGTTCTAAATGAAGTCTTAGGCACATCTGCATCCTTAACCCTTAGCTGATGATACCCTAATCTAAGATCAATCTTAGAAAATACACCGGCTCCCTTCAATTGATCAAACATATCATCAATTCTAGGCAATGGATACTTGTTCTTCACTGTTACTTTGTTTAACTGTCGGTCGTCAACACATAACCTTAGTGTCCCATCTTTCTTCTTAACAAATAGCACTAGAGCTCCCTACGGTGACACACTGGGGCGTATGAACCCCTTGTCTAATAATTCTTGCAGTTGGATTTTTAACTCTTTCAATTCAGTAGGTGCCATCCTATACGGAGCAATTGAAATCGGAGCTGTACCCGGCATAATCTCAATAGCAAATTCAACTTCCCTTTTTGGTGGCAAACTAGGCAATTCCTCAGGAAATACTTCAGAGAAGTCCCTTACTGTGGGTATGTTAGATAAGTCAAGTTTACCCTGCCTAGTGTCAACCACGTGTGCCAGATAATCTTCACACCCCTTTTTCATCCATCTACTTGCAACTGTAGCTGAGATGACATTGGACAAGAAATCTATCCTTTCACCCACAACTGTTATTTCTTCATTCTCAGCAGTTTTTAGAGAGATTCTCTTCGATTTACAATCTACCATTGCATGATGATGGGATAACCAGTCCATTCCCAAAATCATGTTAAACTCATGGAAAGGCAGTTCGATTAAGTCTGCCGAGAACTCTTTCCCTTGAATCTTCAATAGACAGCCCTTATATACCTTGTTTCCTACCATATTGTGGCCTAGCGGATTTGTGACTAGGATATCTTGGTCACTTTCTCTACTGGTATTCCCTTTTCTATGGGTGGCTTGATACAAATATATAAATGAGTAGATCCAGGATCCACTAATGTATGCACAAAAGTATTATAGAGGAGGAACGTACCCTTGATGACATCTGGAGCATCCTGTTCCTCCTATGCCCTTATAGCATAGGCTCTGGCTGGTTTTCTACCTTTTGCTTTCTCCACAGACTCTGATACAGGTTTCTGTGAAGTACTGGCTGCCTCAGCCTTACTTGGCCTTCTACCCCTTGGAGCTGGAGGGGCAGGCCTAACAGTTGATACGAGAGTAGATGTAGCAGTTATGAGCGGACAATCTCGAATTAGGTGGTCTGTAGACCCACATAGTAAACAAGCACCTATCATCCTCCAACATTCCCCCTTATGCCATTTTTGGTAATGTGGGCAAGCAACAAATACTGTTGGGGCTGGTCCCCTGAACCCAGTCCCTGAAGAGCTAGCCACTGAAGGTGTGCATTGGCCTCTCCTCGATGCAAACTGAGATTTGGGCCTTTGTGACTGACCCTGACTTGGTGCTCTATTAAAACTCTGAGTAAGCGAACCTCTGAATTTCTTACTAGGGGCAGAAGATGTACTGGTCTGACCCTAACCTCTTTTCTGCTATCTGTCCCTTCTATTCTACTCATTTATTCTAACTTTTTCAACCTTTAATGCGGCTTCCACTAACTTGGCAAACTCTATAATCCCCAAGGCAGTAATCATTACTTGCATCTCTCGGCCTCATTAGGGACTATTTCCCCCCCATAGTGGCTCAGTCTGACAAATTCTCTTTCATATTCAGCCATTGTCAGTTGTGTCTAGCGTAGGGTAATAAATTCCCTTCTTCTCTTCCAGGTATACACTGCCCACATACTTCATTCTGAACTCAGTGAGAAAGAAATCCCAAGTTAATTGTTCAGGTGGCACCTCACTAATCACTGTATCCCACCATTGGTATGCATCATCTTGCAGTAGTGATACAACAACTTCCAAATTCTGCTCTGGAGTACAATGAAGTTGTTTCAAGACTCTTCCAATTCTGTCCAACTAGTTTTCAGCTGTGACAAAATCATCTTCCCTTTGCCCAGAAAATCCACTGCTCCGAACTTCCTGAGTTTCTCCATATGAGATTTTTAATGTGGATGTGGTGGTGGTAGCATAACTCCTGCCATCTATCTAAAGAACTCAGCCATTTGCTAAAATGTGGCTGTTGCATCTGGTACTGGTGGAACAGGTTCCTTCCTGTCTCCTGGTTCAGTTATAGATGGAGCATGACTCTCCACCTCTTCATCGACTACTCTCTGCGATGTGGAGTCCATATTCTAATCAAAATAACAAATTAAAAGATCTGCATTAGATTCATCTTAACACTTACAATGCAATGCATGATATGCAAACTATCTAGGTCCAAAAATGCCTAAACCATGCTTTGATACCACTAAATGTAAAACCCCTCACCTGTCTACAGTGTAACCGAGTAAGGCGTGCTACATGGTGTGCCGGAGCACCTAGTCTGTGATTATCTCATTTCCTGAGCTCAATTTGATTTTAAGAAGTCTTTTATGTAAAATTCATATCATGCTGGTTCTATTTTCATACTTTAATAAAATCAGTGTTTCAAAAATAGTAATAAAAATCCGATAAGGTGCCGTCTGTATTTCGGACAAACTGTCCTTCTAAACCTGTTAAAAACAGTTCAATATGATAATACTTTCAAAATCTCAACTATTTCATAGTTTGAAAATACAATCCATCATAATTTACATTCATCCAAACACTCTTCATAGGAGTTTAATATATACAAATTATTACATACTTTAAAGTTTTAGAATATACAAAAATTACATAACAAAATATCAAAATACAACTGATAGTCATTACACAGGATCCTAAGTCCTACCATGTATGCAGTGTAGTGCAGATGACTCTGGACTCCTGTGCAGATCTGATGTCTCACCCGATCGTAGGTCGGCTGGGCTTCCCAGCTGTGTCTCCAATACCTACATGTAGCAAAAGCAATGGGCTAAGCAAATCTGCTTAGTGGTGCCAAATATAAAGAAATATACACTAAAACAAAATAAATGAATTGTTTATGAATTTATAACATCGATATTCTTTGCAGTTGCTGTTTATATTTTTATTTGCTAACATTTCAATTTTTGCTAATTTTGGTGGTGCTGTATGTTAGTAGACTGGATTTAGCTATTTTAATTTAATAGTGCTTAAATTAACTACCTGTGTAGGTTATACACTAACTAGATTGGATAAATGGATATACTGGCACTGGGTACCTAGTACCTTGGGCCATCACACCATTGGTCACAAAGTGACTCCCTGTGTGCAAACAGTGTGGCTAAAAAGCCATATAGTCAATCAGGCAATAAGCCAAGTATAATAACACAATCTGTATAGTCATAGGCTATTAAAATCACAGTGCGGCATAATAAGCAGTAAAAACACAGTATGGCATAAAGCCATTTGCAAAACAGCTGTCAGAATCCTATTAGCTTGCCAACCTATCCAAATTAGTCAACTAGGCAAACTAGGGCACATTACAAATGAATTGTTTAATTCTTCATTTTTTTGAGTTTACTAGTTATCATGTAATTTATAAGTCAATGTAAATGTTGACCTTTTTAGGTAATATGGATAAGTTGATTCTCGCATCAACATGTCACAATTTGTAATTCAATATGCTGCCAATATAGTGCAATTTACCCTTTTCACAAGTTAGCATTCATTGCCAAATTACTTCAAACATCATTGTATTTAAATGTCAAATTTTCAGTTTTAGTGTGCTAGATTGGTCTAGCTTAATGTCCTATTTCTCTTAGTTTTTACTTTCTGATCAAAGAAGTAAAATTGTAGCTCTATGTCTTATTGAACTTTTGGCGCAAATTTCAGGTCATTCTGAGTTGTATAGACCAAGATATGGTCAATTTACTAAAGCTGGACAGATTGCATCTTTAGTGGAAAATTTGATCAATTTTAGTTCACATTTAGTTCTAGCAGTTTTGGTACCCGAACTTAGGCAAGCAATTTGACTTGGTTCTAGCTTTTTCTGGGCTTTGGTGTCTTCATAAGAATTGTAGCTCTATGTCTAGGCTTTCCATGGTAAAAATTCTAGGTTATTTGGACCTGTTTTGAGTGAGTTACGATCATCTTAGTGACTACTGTCCATATAGTAAAAAATCTAGGCTTGCACTTACCAATTCCGGATTAGGCTATTTTTAAGGTCAGTTTCTAGGCAGAATTTTGGCAACATTCTACTTGAAAGTTGGCCTATTTTGTGTCTAGTTTCACTTCCCATTGACCTCATACCAATTGGGGTCACCAATTGTCACTTATGGTTCAATTTACCTACTTCCTTCACAACACAAAATCTGCACACAAAGAATACTTCCAAATGACACTTCTCCTCCTCCCAAAACTACAAATATACATTCATAACACTTCTATATCATTCATCATATCTTAATCATGTCCATTTGGGCAGAATATACAAGCATTCCATGCGCATTATGCAACCCTAATTTGCAAAGTTAAATTCAACATAATATATACATGAAAACACTTGATTATAACATATACCTCCCAACCATTACTTCACATACACTGCCCACAATTCATCTTCACCATAATTCATCAAGAAAATTCATGAAACCAAACACTAATTCATGAATTTAAAGGCTGCCAAAAGTGGCAGTTTGCTAAGGTATACAAATTGCTTTCCAAACCTTTAATTTCAAGTACTCAATGTACATATACATGAAAACTAAATTACTATAACATTAAATTGACTAAATCAACCTAAATTTCCATCCATTAGAGGTAAGAAAAACTCAACATCTTTGACTCTCATGGCTGCCAAAATTGAACAATTCAATTGCTCAACAATTTCTCAAAATTTCCTTCACCATTCAACACACCTCAACCTAAACATGAAGTTCACTAAAGAAAGGAAGAAGAAATGGACACTTACCTCAACTTGACCTTGATAAAACCTTGGAATTTTCTCTACTTTTTGCTGCCTATAGGTTTCCCAAGATGTGTAGATCAACTTTAATGAAGAACAATTGTAGAAATTATGCCTTGATGATGGAGAGAGAAAGCTTCATGCATGGTGTGGCCATGGAGGATTTTGGGGTTCCATTTTCGGCAAGAAGAATAATGAAGAAGAAGAAGACCAAGTTAGTGGGATCTGCTGTCCCAAAGTCCTATATAGGTGTCCCAAATTAGGAGTTAGTGGAGCACTTAGGTTAGTTTTATTGTTTAATTATTCAAAGTTTCATTATTTGCACATTTACCTCATTTCTTTCACTATTTATATAATGTATCACAATTTAATTTTCATAATATTTTCAAAGTGTAATACCATTTATTTTTAATGGAAATTGAGGTCAAAAGGCAACTTTAGGTGTCAAATGACCAAAATGCCCCACTTCGAGTTGTATTCCCGATTTTTCGATAACACAGATTTTTGTCTGTTTCTCAATTTTTCATTTTTCTTTATACTAATTTATCAATTTTTCTTTGATATTTCTAGTGTTAATTACATTTCCATAAACCTTTAATTATGTCTCAAAATTTAATTTCGAGAGTTCCCCGCAGTCCTGGGATCGGCAATTGCCTTTGTCGTAACTTCCTGGTGCGGTCACCCATCGCTACAGTGCCGGCTCGTTTAACTTAGTTTCATTTTCTCTTTTATTTTTCTTAATTTTTCTTGTATTTTATTTTTATTTATTTCATCATTATATGTCTGTTTACTATCACCAAAGTGTAGTTCCAAACATCCTGACTTGCTCGGACTGACATTAGGTCACTAGAGCAACAGAACATACAAAATACGTACAAGGAGGATGTTACATTCCATCTCATTTATAGTCATCGAGTTGGCTTTGAATAATACTATTCACAGACTATAAATATTATTATTCAGAGCTTGAAATTCTTAGGATGTTACAACTCTTCTCCTCTAAAAAGAAAATTTTTCCTCAAAATTTACGTGGTATCAAACTCTGAACAGCAGTGGATGTTGCCTCCTCATATCCTCTTCGCGTTCTCATGTGGCTTCTTCTTTGGAGTGGTTCCTCCATAACACCTTCACCAAAGGAATTTGCTTATTTCTCAACTGCTTGGTCTCCTTTGCTAGAATAGCCACAGGCTCCTCATTATAAGTAAGATCTGGACTAACTTCAATAGACTCCAATGGTAATATGTGTGAAGGATATTACCTATACCTTCTAAGCATGGACATATGAAACAAATTATGAATTTTATCCAACTTTGGAGGTAAGACGAGTCTATATGCTAATGGATCCACTCTTTCCAGAATCTCATATTGTCCTATGATGCGAGGACTCAATTTTTCCTTTCTCCCAAATCTCATGATCTTTTTCCATAGTAAAACTTTCAAAAACACCTTATCACCTGCATTATACTCAATGTCTCGTCTCTTCAAATCAACGTAGGACTTCTGCCAGTCTGATGCAGCCTTTTGTCTATCTCGAATGATTTTATTTTTCTCCTTAGTCTACAGAATAATCTCTGGGCCAATCAACTTTCTTTTGCCCACTTTTGTTAGTAGTATGGCCTAGAGCATATCATTTAGTATGTATCTTGTACATATTTTGTTAATAAAAAGGCAATTTCACTTTTCCGTTTACATAATATATTTATATGAAATAGAAAAGGTCCATTGATATTTTGTTAGAAATTCTATTCTTAAGTTGTTAAGAATATGAGTGATAGTATTTCTAGCACAAAGTATCATAAATTGGATCACAATCTAGGATACTTCATAATAAGGACATGACTTATCTAGAAAGACTGTAATCATGCTTGTTCCCAAGTTATTTATATGAGATGTAAATAAGATGGAATGGTGAGTCTCATGCCATATAACAAACATGATTGGCACTTATGCATGATAAGTAGGCCGAACCAGTGACATTTATGACAAGCACATGGAGTTTACTCTTGTCAATGCATTGTCATAAATCATATTAATGCATATACTCTTTAGACCTGAGATAGCACAATTATCTTGTATATAAGTGGTTTGAGTTTGATACTGCTTTCATACTTGTATCGTGTATGGTTATATGGGCATATGTTGGCTCCTACTAGTTATATATGGAGGTAGG
Organism: Hevea brasiliensis; assembly: GCF_030052815.1. Lineage (NCBI taxonomy): Eukaryota > Viridiplantae > Streptophyta > Magnoliopsida > Malpighiales > Euphorbiaceae > Hevea > Hevea brasiliensis. The sequence goes on from NC_079496.1 coordinate 46,629,344, forward strand.
TGTTGATCAAGATGGAATCTGTTACCCTGAGTAAATAGGGATAAAATCCTATGTTCATTTAATTATTCTTTATGTTTCAAGTTCCTGGCCAGGACAGATAGATTTAATCAGAAAAGAGTTTTTGATGAGAAAAATCTTTTTAATCAAGAACTGGAATTAAAAGAGAACATAATATTCATAGCAAATGGGGTTTGACATAAACCATGACTCCAGCTCGAAATAGGATATTGTAACAAAGAGATTCTAATGCATGGTAACATATGGTAAAAGGTTCATTTAAGGTATTCCTTATTACTAATTTGGTGGCCATGGCATGCTATGCTAGGTATTAACCATGGTCTATGAGGCGCCTAAAATGATTTAGAGAAATCATTTATGGTAAGAAAGAGTTCTGATGATATTAAGAGTTGATATCATATCTCATTGCCAATTAGTGATAAGCCTAGTGAGTCACACACATACACAAGTAATCGTTAAGTTAAATGTGATTTAATTAATTAGTTAAAGTATTTAATTGATTAATTAAATAGGTTTGGTTTGCAATTAGATTGCAAAGTTCCTAGCATGGCTTGAAACCAAATCTAGGTTATTTGATGTATAATATAAGTTATATTTATATTTAAATTATTTAAATATGAATTTAATTATGAGAAATTAATTAATAGAGATTAATTAATTAATTTATATTTGATATAAATTGATTAGAAGAAGAGAAATAATTATTTTGGGTTGAGAACTCAAAATTAAAACATAAGGGTAATTTGGTCATTTCATAGGGTGACATGTGACACCATGAGATGGTGACACATGGCACTGCACATAAGCTTGCCATTTGTCTTTTAATCATGTAAGATGATCAAAGTTAAGATTAAATCTAGGTTTGACACTTGGCACAATGTGATTGGGTCAATTAAACTAAGAGCCAATCAGGAGATGACATGTGGCAAGGGTTTAAGTGATGACCTAGCTATATAAGGGAAAGGATGAAAGAACAAAATAGCATTCTAATTTTTATCAAAAAGCTTCAACCACCTCTCATCCTCTCTTCCTCTCTTCTTCTTCATCTCTCATCAATTTCAAAGAGAATTGCCAACATTCTCTTGAATTAAAATTGCTAGAAATCGTTTCTAGTGTCCTATATGCATCTATAACATTTCTAAAGGCAAAACCTTAATTCTAATTGATTGGAAAGGCTTGAGAAGCTGTTCAAGGGGCTACCATTGGTGATCTTGGTGTGGACAAGCTAGAGGGACAACATCTGGTGTCCTAGGTGCATCCCAAAGGTGCCAAACACAACTACGGTGCATCAAAAGGTTAGTGCACATGTTCTTAATTTAATCTAGGGTTATAATAAATTAATCTATTAATTCTAAAATCTTAAATGGCAAATCTAGATCCTAAAACATATTAAAAGTGTTTTAATATGCAATTGAACATTGAAATCAATAGGTAAATAATGAATCTTGCATGATGCATGAGACCCTAGAAGAAAAATTTTTAATTCAATGTTCTAATCTAAAAATTTTCATGCTTTCGCTCCTTCAATTGGTATCAGAGTGTGACACCCCTTACCCGTCTACAGTATATCCAAGTAAGATATGTCACACGGTGTACCGGAACACTCTACTTTATCTCAATCATTTTTATTATCCCTTAATTTATTTTTATCATAGTTTTGAATATAATTTATGAAATATAATTCATTTAAGTCATTTATTGAAATTATAATTTATTTGAGGTTCCGAAAATTTTATAGAAAATCCGGCAGAGTATTGGCTAAAAATGGAGAAAACAGTTCTTCGGAACCTGTGAAAAGCACTTCCTATAATCATATTCAATCATCTCAAACTCCAATATCAAAATCTCAATATTTTTCAATTTCATTTCTTAATCATTCATCTCATGTGATAATCATGTACAAGTCACAGATAGAAATTCACTTTTCCATTCACAAATACAATTCTCATTATTTACATGAACACCAAAATACATTACATAAGTTCAATTACATATGAGAAAATAAAAGTTAGTTACAAAATACCAAAATGAAACCTAGTGTCCTACCAATGCACTGTGGATGGTGAGGTGACACGGACACTATGCAGAGCTGCAGGATGGACTCACCCAGTCTGCGGTCTACTGGGCTCTCGATCAGTATCTCCAGAACCTACGCGTGACAAAAGCAACGCGCTAAGCAATAATGCTTAGTGGTGCAATAATAAAATAAAAGGAAATAGCAAAAAATAAATATGTATTGAATGTATCGATGTTTTACTGGGTTTGTACTTGTTATAATCATTTATTTCGTTAACTTTATCCACTTTCATTCTTTTGGTTGCCCAAGTAACCTATACTGGACGACTGGACTGGATAAATGGGTAAACTGGCACTGGGTATCTAGTACCTCGGGCCATCACACCGTCGGTCACATATGCATCTCCCGGTGTGCAATAGAACAGCTAATAAGCTGTAATGACAATAGGCACAAGGCCAAATATCAACACAATGTTAGAATGGCTAAACGCCATGAAATCACAGAATGGCATAATGCCATGTGCAGTACTGCTAACTGAACCCTATTGGCATGCCAAACTATCCAAATCAATCTTGTTAGGTATACTAGGGCATTTGATACTTTTGAATTCTTCAATTTTTGAATTTCAAGTTTTGGTGTCACTATTCACTTCATTGGTCAACAAAAATGTTGACTTTTGGATAGAAAATAGGTGCATTGGTTTTAACACTCCCAATGTACCACATTTTGCATTTAAAACTTGTTGGAATTAATCACCAATACCATTTCTAAGCTTAAACCAAGTGAGCAGAATTTTTCAGTTTTCATACCTAAACTTCACTGTTCCATTAGTGACTGTTACAGTGGAAATTTGAGGAAATGGTAAACATGAAAGTTGTTCCTTATTTTGTCTAGTTGAGTTTTCTTTTTTGAATCACTCCATTTGGAGTTTTGTAGCTCCATATATGGTCCAAAAACCACAGCTGGCCGGATTACAAAACTGCAGAATTGACCATATCTACAGTGCAGTGAACAGTGACTGCCACTGCCTTGTTGGATAGGTTCTGGTCATAATTTGGGGTAGGTTTCTTCATGAAAGTTGTTTTTCTATATCTTATCTTGTTGCTGTAAAAATTTCAGGTCAATTAGGCCATTCTACAGTGAGTTACGGCCAAATGAAAATGTTCATTTGGTCATTCTGCAGAATCTGATTTCAGGGTATCCGGATTGGGGCCAATTTTTGGTCCACTTGCTTTGGTCTTTTGGGCATGGTTTCTTCAGAAAAATTGTGCCATTATATGTCTAGTTTCATGTCCAATTGGCCAAATACCAATTGAACCTACACAGCCAAAGATATGGCAGTCCAAACAGGCTGGACTCACAGCCTCCCCACTGCTTGTCACTAGTGACCTACCAAATCAGTGTGTAACACTCTAATGCACTTCAAATTATGGTCAACTTACCTCAAATGGTCACTAATTGACCATTAGAATGTTCACTCATTACTTCATAAGCCAAGTCCAAATTTCACTCCCAAAACCCTAACCCTAATTGACCAAGCCTCTAATTCATGCATCCCACTCCTAATTTGCTATACTAATCATATAATTTATAAGAGGGGCAGCAATATGTCACTTTAAACCAAGATTTCTCCTAACCCTAACTCATGTCAAGGCTGCCAAAACTTCATGGAATATAACCATGCTTCATTAATTCAATTTTTGTCAAATTTTTAACTTAACTTAGCTCAAATTCATTATTAGAAAGATGTAAAAGCAAAGGTTATGGCACTAACCTCTTTGGTGATTTTCTAAGCTTGTTCACACCTCACTTTCTTCCACTTTCTTTTGTTTTCTTGGCTGCCAAACACTTCTCCTTGATGTGGGTATAATTTTTTGTGAAGGGAGGATAAGGTTTTGAGGTGAATTGAAGTGGGAAATGAAGCTTAAGGGAGCTTTAATGGTGGTTTGGGTGGAAGGGAAAATGGGTTACGGGAAATGGAAGAGAATTGCAGAAATTGTGTTTAATTTTTTTACTTCATTTTAGTTATATTTATCTCATTTTAATTGGCTTGTCAATTTCTAATTGGTGGGAAGCTTTTTAATGATGTCATCCTATGTCATAAATCTAATTTAATTCCATTTTCTTTTTCTTTTCTTTTCTACTAACTTTAAATTAAATTTTCATCAACATTAATTCATATTTTATGTCATAATAATTATTTACTCAACTAGACAAGTAGGCCAAAAATCGTCTCTGAAGGCGAAATGACCAAAATGCCCTCTGTTTGGCTTAACGGGTCAAAATTGTCTGTACCAATTGAAAAATTTTTCTAAATATTTTCTTGGCATTCTAATGCCATAGGAACCTCAATGACCCTTCTCTGGAGTCCCAAAAATTATTTTATGAATTTTTACCCGGGTCTAGGGCTCCTAGTTGCGAGAACCGCAACTTCCCTCTGGGTTACCCATCGCTTGGGCACCGGCTCATTTAACTTGGTTGTATTTTATTTCTAAAATTTTTACTAAATTTTTCTATTTAATATTTGAGTTAATTATGGTTCCTCACTTTAGTTTAAATATTTTTCCGAACGTTCTTGCTGTCCGGACCGACATCGATCACCGGAACAGTAGAATGTACGGAGTTGCTACCGGGAGGGTGTTACACAGAGCCACTATATTTGCCATTTAGATTTTTTAATATATGATTTAATTGTGTGATTTGATCATAAGATGATTGTTTCATTGCTGGTTGCTTCATAGAGTGTGGCGGCATGCTTGGTTATGCACCTTGGTGCGCATGGTTTGAGCACCACCATGGTGCGCATTGTATTGGATTTCAATTGTGCAATTTTTGTATGCTTTGATGCCCATAATTATGCCTATGACTAATTAAATTGTTTAATTAGGAATTATAATCACACAATTAAATTTGTTTGAATGTGATTCAAATCTGAATTTTTAAATTTATTTGAATGTGATTCAAATCTGAATTTTTAAATTTGTTTGAATGTGATTCAAATATGAATTTTAAAATTTGTTTGAATGATATTAAAATCTGGATTTTTTAGTTGAATATGAGATATTCAATTTAATCTTAGTATGTATGTTTTATTTAATTGTTAAATGGTGATATGCATGATGGATGATCATGGACAATAAAAAACCAATGTGATTGAATTTATTTTTTTTATTTTTCTTTGGGTTGTAAATTGATTAATTTAATTTTAGAGGTATGTATTATAAAGGTTGTAATATTTTTGGGTTGTGATTTCATTTATTTAAGGACTTTAAAGTCCATGTTATTGTAAATTCGCCTTAGTATGCCAAGGATTACAATGTAATGGATTACAAGAAGATCAAGGAGGTCAAGAGCATTAGTGGGACCAGTGGGAGGGATTCAAGATCAAGTGTTGATAATGTACTCCTTCAGCAACTCTTGTAAAATGAATGAATGAAATGCACCTAGGAATGCCCTGATTCAATTCTTGGTGGCTCAGAATTGAATCCCTTAGAAATTCCATGATCATACTATATTTATTTTTTATCCATGTATGCATGAGATGTATGGGAATGTATGCAAGTATATGATATATGCATGCTAAATGGATAATGTGCAAAGTGAGACAATAATAATATTAAGCTAACCACAAAATCTTCCAAACAAATGATTAAGTTAGAAATGGTATAATTAAAGTAATTATAACATGGGCCCTCCATTAAGGCAATTATTTTAAGAAATTTTAAATACTTGCATATGATGCAATTAATTTAAGAGATTTTCTTAAGAATAACTGTTAAGTATGAGATGTTGTAAATATGTAAATGGTTTGGTGGCCAATAATGGATGTGCCTAAGGACATTAAAATTATTTGCATGTTTACTGGCTCAATGGGATCAACTTAACTAATGCAAGATAAGTCAATAATGTATTTGCCTTAGATTTTGAGCATTAGGGGCTAGGTAATGAAGGAACGGAAGCGTGAAAAACACAAGATTATACCATTGAATTCAAAAATTTTCACCTAGGGTCACATGCACCATGCAAGATTTATTTTTATCTATTTAATTTCAATGATAAACAACATATTAAAACTCTTTTAATATGTTTTTGGATCTGTATTTGCCATTTAAGATTTTAAAATTAATCAGATTAATTTTAGAACCCTAGATTAAATCAAGAACGATTACACTAACCTCTTGATGTGCTTTGCACGTGTGCGCCTTTGAGATTCGTCTTCAGGACACCCGATGTTGTCCCTATAGCTTGTCCACACCAAGAACCCAGATGGCAGCCCTTTAATAGCTTCTAAAGCTTTTTCTATTAATTAGAAAATCAAGTTCTGCCTTTTAAGAGATTAAAGATGTAAACAGGACACTAGAAACAATTTCTAGTGTTCTTAATTCAAGAGATTGATGGCTAATCTCTTTGAATTGATGAGAGATGAAGAGAAATAGCTGGAGAGGCTCAAAGTGGCGTGACATATGAGAGGAGAGGCTGCTGGTTGTGTTTTCTTTCATAACCCCACTTAAATAGCTAGGTTAACACATTAAACCCTAGCCACATGTCACCTTTTGATTAGCTCTAGGTTTAAGTGACCCAATCACATTGTGCCAAGTGTCAAACCTATATTTAATCTTGATTTTAATCATCTTACATGATTAAAAATATTTGGCAAGCTTATGTGTTATGCCATGTGTCACCATCTCATGGTGCCACGTGTCACACCGCAAAATGACCAAAATGCCCTGTGTCTTAATTTTGAGTTCTTAACCCAAAATAATTATTTTCTTCTTCTAATTAATTTATATCAAATATAAATTAATTAATTAATCTCTATTAATTAATTTCTCATCAATTAAATTCATATTTAAACACTTTAAATATAAATTTAATTTATACTACACATCCAATAATCTAGATTTGGTTTCAAGTCATGCTAGGGACTTTGCAATTTTATTGCAAACCAAATCTATTTAATTAATCAATTAAACTCTTTAATTAATTAATTAAATCATATTTAAATAGGTGATAACTTGTGTATGTGTGTGACTTACTAGGCTCATCACTAATTGGCAATGAGACATGATATCAACTCTTAATATCATCGAACTCTTTCTTACCATAAATGATTTCTCTAAATCATTTTATGAACCTCATAGACCATGGTTAACACCTAGCATAGCATGCCATGGCCACCCAATTAGTAATAAGGTTTACCTTAAATGAACCTATAATCATATGTTACCATGCACTAGAATCTCTCATTACAAAATTCCAACTCAAGCCGAGTCATGGTTTATGTCAAACTCCATTTGCTATGAATATTATGTTCTCTTTTAATTCCAGTTCTTGATTAAAAGATTTTTCTCATCGAAACTCTTTTACGAATAAATCTATCTGTCTGGCCAGAACTTGAAACATCAAGAACAATTAAATGAACATAGGATTTTATCTCTATTTACTTAGAGGAACAGATTCCTTCTTGATCAACACCTACCTCCATATATAACTAGCAGGAGCCAACACATGCCCATATACCCATACATAGTACAAGTATGAAAGCAGGATCAAACTCACACTACCTATATACAAGATAATCGTGCTATCTCAGTCTAAAGATTATATGCATTGATATGATTTATGACAAAACATTGACAAGAGTAAACTCCATGTGCTTGTCATAAGTGTCACCGGTTCGGCCTACTTATCATTTATAAGTGCCTATCATGTTTGTTATATGGCATGAGACTCACCATTCCATCTTATTTATATCTCATATAAATAACTTGGGAACAAACATGAATACAATCTTTACGGATAAGTCATGTCCTTATTATGAAGTATCCTCGATTGTGAACCTATTTATGATACTTTGTGCTAGAAATATTGTCACTCATATTCTTAACAACTTAAGAATAATATTTCTAACAAAATATCAATGGACCTTTTCTATTACACATAAATATATTATGTAAGCGGAAAAGTGGAAATGCCTTTTATTATTAAAAATATGTACAAGATACATACTAAATGATATGCTCTAGGGCATACTACTAACAATCTCCCACTAGCACTAGAGCCATTCATTACAATATCTTAGACCCATCTTCTCAAGATGTCGGTCTAATCGAGCTTGTGACAAAGGCTTAGTGAATGAATCACCGGATTTTGGTGATGCTATTTTCTGCATGGCTATATTGCCTTGCCCAACTATATCTCACGATAATGTGGTAGCGCCTTTCTATGTGTTTGGATTTCGTGAGACCTTGGTTCCTTAGCTCAGTATCGTTGCTCCATTGTTGTCACGGTGTAATGGAGTCACGACTCAATGGAAGGAACTATCAATGTAAGGTCATGAACTTCTTTATCCAAACGACTTCTTTTGCAAGATTCGATGCGTGACACATGAGCTCGAGTGAATCTGCAATGCGTGCTCTTTGGAACTCTTCCAACCGATCGCACCTCCATTACAAATGAACACATATCTAAAGGTAGACTTTCTATCATCGATATCGATTGGAAATCGAATCGATTATATAACCATCCAATTGCAAGTCTCCACCTCCATAAATCAAGAATAAATCCTTAGTTCTTCTTAAGTACTTAAGAATATTCTTGACGACTATCGATGTTCCAAACTGGATTGGATTGATACCGCTAGTCAAACTAACGACATATGCGATATCAGGCCTAGTACACAACATTGCATACATTAAACTTCCAATAGCGAAGCATATGGAATCTGGCCATCTTATCTCTTTCTTCAGTGTCTTTGGAGACATCTCTTTAGAAAGGTGGATACCATGTCTCACTTGGTAACAATCCTCTCTTGGAATCAAGCATGTTAAACCTCTTTAACACCTTTTCCAAGTATAGATTTTGGGATAAACCAATTATTCTTTTGATCTATCTCTATAGATGCGAATCCCAAGAATATAGGTTGCCTCCCTAAGTCTTTCATGGAGAATGTATTTGACAACCATACCTTTATAGTCATCAACATACCGTATCATTACCCATCAACAAGATGTCATCCACATATAAGACAAGGAAAGTGATAGCTTGTCACTAACCTTCTTATATACACATGGCTCATCCTCATTTTTGATAAAACCAAAAGATTTAATGGCTTCATCAAAGCGGATGTTCCAACTCCTCGAAGCTTGTTTCAACCCATAAATGGATTGCTTTAGCTTGCATACTTTGGAACCATCTTGGGATTCAAATCCCTAGGTTGTTCCATGAAAATGTTTTCTTCAATGTATCCATTGAGAAAAGGCTTTTGACATCCATCCGCCAAATCTCATAATCATAGTATGTAGTTATTGCTAATAAAATCCTAATTGATTTAAGCATGGCAACAAAGTAGAAAGTCTCCTCATAGTCTATTCCTTGCCTTTGGCGAAACCCTTCGCTACTAGCCTTGCCTTATAGGTCTCTACCTTTCCATCGAACCAATTTTCTTTTGAAAACCCATTTGTTCCCTATAGGTACAATACCTTCAGTGGGTCAACAAGATCCCAAACTTGATTCTTATACATGGAATCAATCTCGGATTTCATAGCTTCAATCCATTTTGAAGAGTCTATATCGATATAGCTTCTTCATAGGTAAGTGGATCATCTCCATGATCTACTTCTTCATGAGTAGACAACTCTTGTTCTTCTTCATGAAGAAAACCATATCTCAACTTTGGGTGAGATACTGCAGTTGTTCTACGAGGAACATTTGTAGATGTTTCATCAACGGGTATAGGTTGACTAGATGGATCTATATCCATCCGATGCATTGGTTGGTCGAATTCTCCAATTCTAACTCTATTTGCCTTCCTTTGCCTCCTTCTTGGACAAATTGTTGTTCAAGAAATGTGGCATCTCTACTTATCACAACCTTTTGTGAAGTAGGCAAATAAAAATAATATCCAAAACTATCTTTTGGATATCCAACAAATCGACCTTTTACGATCCGGTCTCCAATTTATCGTGTTGACTTTTGGATATAATTTGGACAACCCCAAATCTTAACATGCTTAAGACTTGGTTTTCTTCCATGCCATATCTCATAAGATGTGGAAGAAACCGATTTTGATGGAATCCTATTCAGAATATATAAAGTGATTCTAATGCAAATCCCCAAAGGAGATTGGCATATCGGTATAGCTCATCATACTACGTACCATATCTAATAGGTACGATTTCTCCTTCGGATACACCATTCATTGTGGCGTTCTGGAGGAGTCGGTGAGAAACAATGCCATGCTCTCTCAAGTATTCATCAAATTCAAGACTCAAATATTCACCTCCACGATCGATCGAAGAGCTTTAATATTCTTTCTGTTTGATTTTCTACTTGATTTAAATTCTTTGAACTTTTCAAAGGATTCATGTTTGTATTTCATCAAATACAAATACCCAAACCTTGATTTATCATCGATAAAGGTAATAAAATAATGAAAACCCCTCTAGCCATTTCTTTAAACGGACCACATACATCACTATGTATTAGTTCCAAAATATTTTCACTCTTAGCCCTTGTCCAACAAAGGGTGATCTAGTCATTTTCCCTTGAAGGCAAGATTCACAAGTTGGAGTAGGCTCGAGCCCAATGAGGATAGAATCCCCATTTTCTCCAATTTTGCAATCCTATCTTACGCAACATGACATAACCTTAAGTGCCAAATATATTTTGAACTTGAGTTGGTTTTCACCATGGCATTGCATTCATTTAGATTGCTATACTGCTAGTGGAAACACTTTCTTCGGCAATGGAAACACTTTCTGTTAGCAATGGAAACACTTTCCTGTTGGCAGTGGAAACACTTTACTTTGCCTTTGTCAGCTTTGGTCTTCCCTTTCTGTTTAGCTATTTTCTTGGAAGGACCATGAATCTGAGGATTCATTTTCTTATTGACCTTCTTCTTATTGGACTTTCCAGTGAGAAGATGCAACCAAAGCTACCTCTTTTCCTTTATTGCATATTCTTTTGGGCAATAACCAGCATGTTGAGTAATTCAGCTAAGGTGCATTCTGTTTAGTCATATGGAATTTTGTCACAAAATTCCCATAATACTCAGGAATGGACTGAAGGATCAAATCCTTTTGTAGTTGGAATTCCATGTTGAAGTCAAGATGTTCCAACTGCTCAATCAGCCGAATCATCTTGTGGACATGATCCCCAACATTACATCCCTCGGACATCCTCATACGGAATAATCGTCTAGATATCTCATACCTAGCATTCTGCTGTGCTCACCATACAACTCTTGTAGGTGAAGGAGGATCTCACTAGCACTCTGCATGTTCTCATGTTGCTACGTAACTCATTACTCATGGAAGCAAGCATGTAACACTTAGCTCTCATATCATGCTCCTTCCACTTGTCCAAAGTATCATGTTCCTCTTGTGTGGCCTCTGAGGTAAGGGACCAGGAACCTTTGAATCTAGAACATATCCTATATGTTCAAGGTTCAGACAAGTTTCAAATTTCTTAGCCAATCAGACAGTTAGGTCCTGTCAATCTGTTGTGATCAAGTATGCTTGCAAGGATATTGGATGGTGGTGGTTGTTTTGTGCTCATTTTTATCAGAAAATTAACTGCAGAAAATAACCAGATTAATTAGTAAATGTATCATGTAATTAACCAAAATGATTATGGTCTTTTAATCAAATTGGTCCTCCCACTAACTTAGCGAATCCTACACTTCCAAAGTAGAAAACGAAAATCCTAGTTGGATGGATTTCTAGTGGGTGATTGAATTCTTATAATTCTATTGATCATCCTCAGGTACATCCATTATTGGAATTACAATAAACTATAAGTGAGCAACTCCTTGCCCATCACATCTCATGTGAGGTTCAATCCTTTTACTAGCCCCTAATGCTCAAAATCTCAGGTACATCCAATATTGACTTATCTTGCATTAGTTAAGTTGATCCCATTGAGCCAGTAATTATGCAAATAATTTTAATGTCCTCAGGTACATCCAATATTGGCCACCAAACCATTTACATATTTACAACATCTCATGCTTAACAATTATTCTTAAGAAAATCTCTTAAATTAATTGCATCTCATGCAACTATTTAAAATTTCTTAAAATAATTGCCCCAATGGAGGGCTTATGTTATAATTACTTTAATTATAGCATTTCCAACTTAATCATTTGTTTAGAAGATTTTATAGCCATCCTAATTATTATTATTAAGGTCTCACTTTGCACATTATCCATTTAGCATGCATATATCATATAATTGCATACATTCCCATACATCTCATGCATTAATGGATAAGCAGTAAATATGGTATGATCATGGACTTTCTAAGGGATTCAATTCTGAGCCACCAAGAATTGAATCAGGGCATTCCTAGGTGCATTTCATTCATTCATTTTACAAGAGTTGCTGAAGGAGTACATAATCAACACTTGATATTGAATTCCTCCCACTGGTCCCACCAATGCTCTTGACCTCCTTGAACTTCTTGCAATCCAATATTACATAGTAATCCTTGGCATACCAAGGCGAATTTACAAGAACTTAAATAAATGAAATTACAACCCAAAAATATTACAAACTTAATAATACATGCCCAAAATAAATTAAAATAAATTAATTAATTTACAATCCCAAAGAAACATAAAAGAAATAAATCCAATCACATTGGTCTTTTATAGTCCATGATCATCCATCATGCATATCACTATTTAACAATTAAATAAAACATACATTCTTAAATTAAATTGAATATCTCATATTCAACTTAAAATTCCAGATTTGAATATGATTCAAATAAATTTAAAAATTCAGATTTGAATCTCATTCAAACAAATTTAAAAATTCAGATTTAAATCACATTCAAACAACTTCAAAAATTCAGATTTGAATCACATTCAAACATTTTTTAAAAAATCAGATTTGAATCACATTCAAATATTTTTTAAAAAATCAGATCTGAATTTTATTGAATCAATTTTAAAAAATCAGATTTAAATATGATTCAAACAACTTTAAAAATTCAGATTTGAATCTCATTCAAACAACTTTTAAAATTCAGATTTGAATCACATTCAAACATTTTTAAAATTCTGATTTGAATCATAATTTAATTGTGTGATTAAAACAACTAATTAAACACTTTAATTAGTCAAAGAATAGGCCTTAGATCATACAACAATTGCAGAATTAAAAGCCAAACCTTGAATCACCCATGGAACCATTGTTGCCGCCACCAATGGTGGCTTCTCCATGTGTGACGCCACATCTCATGATCCAACCAGCAATGAATCTCTTGATCTCATGATCAAACACACAATTAAATTATATAATCAACAATCTAAATGGCAAATATAGTGGCTCTGATACCAATTGAAGGAACGGAAGCGTGAAAAACACAAGATTATACCATTGAATTCAAAAATTTTCACCTAGGGTCACATGCACCATGCAAGATTTATTTTTATCTATTTAATTTCAATGATAAACAACATATTAAAACTCTTTTAATATGTTTTTGGATCTGTATTTGCCATTTAAGATTTTAAAATTAATCAGATTAATTTTAGAACCCTAGATTAAATCAAGAACGATTACACTAACCTCTTGATGTGCTGCGCCTTTGAGATTCGTCTTCAGGACACCAGATGTTGTCCCTCTAGCTTGTCCACACCAAGAACACCTATGGCAGCCCTTGAATAGCTTCTAAAGCTTTTTCTATTAATTAGAAAATCAAGTTCTGCCTTTTAAGAGATTAAAGATGTAAACAGGACACTAGAAACAATTTCTAGTGTTCTTAATTCAAGAGATTGATGGCTAATCTCTTTGAATTGATGAGAGATGAAGAGAAATAGCTGGAGAGGCTCAAAGTGGCGTGACATATGAGAGGAGAGGCTGCTGGTTGTGTTTTCTTTTCATAACCCCATTTAAATAGCTAGGTTAACACATTAAACCCTAGCCACATGTCACCTTTTGATTAGCTCTAGGTTTAAGTGACCCAATCACATTGTGTCAAGTGTCAAACCTATATTTAATCTTGATTTTAATCATCTTACATGATTAAAAATATTTGGCAAGCTTATGTGTTATGCCATGTGTCACCATCTCATGGTGCCACGTGTCACACTGCAAAATGACCAAAATGCCCGTGTGTCTTAATTTTGAGTTCTTAACCCAAAATAATTATTTTCTTCTTCTAATTAATTTATATCAAATATAAATTAATTAATTAATCTCTATTAATTAATTTCTCATCAATTAAATTCATATTTAAACACTTTAAATATAAATTTAATTTATACTACACATCCAATAATCTAGATTTGGTTTCAAGTCATGCTAGGGACTTTGCAATTTTATTGCAAACTAAATCTATTTAATTAATCAATTAAACTCTTTAATTAATTAATTAAATCATATTTAAATAGGTGATAACTTGTGTATGTGTGTGACTTACTAGGCTCATCACTAATTGGCAATGAGACATGATATCAACTCTTAATATCATCAGAACTCTTTCTTACCATAAATGATTTCTCTAAATCATTTTATGAACCTCATAGACCATGGTTAACACCTAGCATAGCATGCCATGGCCACCCAATTAGTAATAAGGTTTACCTTAAATGAACCTATAATCATATGTTACCATGCACTAGAATCTCTCTGTTATAAAATTCCAACTCAAGCTGGAGTCATGGTTTATGTCAAACTCCATTTGCTATGAATATTATGTTCTCTTTTAATTCCAGTTCTTGATTAAAAGATTTTTCTCATCAGAAACTCTTTTCTGAATAAATCTATCTGTCCTGGCCAGGAACTTGAAACATCAAGAACAATTAAATGAACATAGGATTTTATCTCTATTTACTTAGAGGAACAGATTCCTTCTTGATCAACACCTACCTCCATATATAACTAGCAGGAGCCAACACATGCCCATATACCCATACATAGTACAAGTATGAAAGCAGTATCAAACTCAAACTACCTATATACAAGATAACTGTGCTATCTCAGGTCTAAAGATTATATGCACTGATATGATTTATGACAAAACATTGACAAGAGTAAACTCCATGTGCTTGTCATAAGTGTCACTGGTTCGGCCTACTTATCATTTATAAGTGCCTATCATGTTTGTTATATGGCATGAGACTCACCATTCCATCTTATTTATATCTCATATAAATAACTTGGGAACAAACATGAATACAATCTTTCTGGATAAGTCATGTCCTTATTATGAAGTATCCTCGATTGTGAACCTATTTATGATACTTTGTGCTAGAAATATTGTCACTCATATTCTTAACAACTTAAGAATAATATTTCTAACAAAATATCAATGGACCTTTTCTATTACACATAAATATATTATGTAAACGGAAAAGTGGAAATGCCTTTTATTATTAAAAATATGTACAAGATACATACTAAATGATATGCTCTAGGGCATACTACTAACAGGTAAAAGATTGAATCTCACATGAGATGTGATGGGCAAGGAGTTGCTCACTTAAAATTCATTGTAATTCCAATAATGGATGTGCCTGAGGATGATCAATAAGACTATAAGAATTCAATCACCCACTAGAAATCAATCCAACTAGGATTTCAATTTTCTACTTTGGAAGTGTAGGGTTCGCTAAGTTAGTGGGAGGACCAATTTGATTAAAAGACCATAATCATTTTGATTAAATATATGATACATTTACTAATTAATCTAGTTATTTTCTACAGTTAATTTTCTGATAATAATGAGCACACCACAAGCACCACCATCCAATATCCTTGTAAGCATACTTGATCACAATAGATTGAATGGACCTAATCTCTCTGATTGGCTAAGAAATTTGAAACTTGTCTTGAATCTTGAACATATAGGATATGTTTTATACTCAAATGTTCTTAGTCCCTTACCTTCAGAGGCCACTCAAGAGGAACATGAAACTTTGGACAAGTGGAAGGAGCATGATATGAGAGCCAAGTGTTACATGCTTGCTTCTATGAGTAATGAGTTACAGAAGCAGCATGAGAACATGCAGAGTGCGAGTGAGATCCTCCTTCACCTACAAGAGTTGTATGGTGAGCATAGCAGGACTGTTAGGCATGAGATATCTAGTGTTAGTAGTATGCCCTAGAGCATATCATTTAGTATGTATCTTGTATATCTTTTATTAATAAAAGGCATTTTCACTTTTCCATTTACATAATATATTTGTGTAATAAAAAAAGGTTCATTGATATTTTATTAGAAATTCTATTCTTAAGTTGTTAAGAATATAAGTGATAGTATCTCTAGTACAAAGTATCATAAATAGGTTCACAATCGAGGATACTTCATAATAAGGACATGACTTATCCAGAAAGATTGTATTCATGTTTGTTCCCAAGTTATTTATATGAGATATAAATAAGATGGAATGGTGAGTCTCATGCCATATAACAAACATGATAGGCACTTATACATGATAAGTAGGCCGAACCAGTGACACTTATGACAAGCACATGGAGTTTACTCTTATCAATGTATTGTCATAAATAATATTAATACATATAAACTTTAGACCAGAGATAGCATAGTTATCTTGTATATAGGTAGTTTGAGTTTGATACTGCTTTCATATTTGTACTATGTATGGGTATATGGGCATGTGTTGGCTCCTACTAGTTATATATGGAGGTAGGTGTTGATCAAGATGGAATCTGTTCCTCTAAGTAAATAGGGATAAAATCCTATGTTCATTTAATTGTTCTTGATGTTTCAAGTTCCTGGCCAGGACAGATAGATTTAATCAGAAAAGAGTTTCTGATAAGAAAATCAGAAACTCTTTTAATCAAGAACTGAAATTAAAAGAGAACATAGTATTCATAGCAAATGGAGTTTGACAAAAACCATGACTCTAGCTCGAATTTGGATTTTGTAACAGAGAGATTCTATTGCATGGTAACATATGATTATAGGTTCATTTAAGGTAAACCTTATTACTGATTGGATGGCCATGGCATGCTATGCTAGGTGTTAACTATGGTCTATGAGGTACATAAAATGATTTAGAGAAATAATTTATGGTAAGAAAGAGTTCTGATGATATTAAGAGTTGATATCATGTCTCATTGACAATTAGTGATGAGCCTAGTAAGTCACACATATACATAAGTAATCACCAAATTAAATATGATTTAATTAATTAATTAAAGAGTTTAATTGATTAATTAAATAGGTTTGGTTTGCAATTAGATTGCAAAGTCCCTAGCATGACTTGAAACCAAATCTAGGTTATTTGATGTATAGTGTAAGTTAAATTTATATTTAAAGTGTTTAAATATGAATTTAATTAATGATAAATTAATTAATAGAGATTAATTAATTAATTTATATTTGATATAAATTGATTAGAAGAAGGGAAATAATTATTTTGGGTTGAGAACTCAAAATTAAAACACAGGGGCATTTTGCTCATTTCACAGGGTGACATATGGCACCATGAGATGGTGACACATGGCATTACACATAAGCTTCCCAAATGTCTTTTAATTATGTAAGATGATTAAAATTAAGATTAAATATAGGTTTGACACTTGGCACAATGTGATTGGGTCAATTAAACCTAGAGCCAATTAGAAGGTGACATGTGGCAAGGGTTTTAAGTGGTGACCTAGCTATATAAGTGTTGTTATGAAAAGAAAAATTATAACCAGCTGCTGCCTCACTTTGTGCCGCCACCCTTGAGGCTCCCATTCTCTCTTCTTCTTCATCTCTCATCAATTCCAAGAGATTAGCAAATAATCCCTTGAATTAAAAATACTAGAAATTGTTTCTAGTGTCCTGTTTACATTTTTAATCTCTTAAAAGGTAAAACTTGATTTTCTAATTAATAGAAAAAGCTTTAGAAGCTGTTCAAGGGCTGCCATAGGTGATCTTGGTGTGGACAAGCTAGAGGGACAACATCTGGTGTCCTAAAGATGCATCCCAAAGGTGCCAAACACACTACAGTGCATCAAGAGGTTAGTGCACTTGTTCTTGATCTAATCTAGGGTTTTAAAATTAATTTTATTAATTCTAAAATCTTAAATGACAAATACAGATCCAAAAACATATTAAAAGAGTTTTAATATGTTATTTATCATTGAAATCAAATAGATAAAAATAAATCTTGCATGATGCATGTGACCCTAGGTGAAAATTTTTGAATTCAATGATATAAACTTGTGTTTTTCATGCTTTCGCTCCTTCAATTGGTATCAGAGCCACAATATTTGCCATTTAGATTGTTGATTATATAATTTAATTATGTGGTATGATCATGAGATGATAGATCCATTACTAGTTGTAAGAAAGGTGGCGCCTTGGGTGATGTACGCCATCATTGGTGCGCCATCTTTGGCCTTCAAGGGTGGCGCAAGGTTTGGCTTTTTAATTTGCAATTATTGTATGATCTAAAAGCTCATCCTATGTCTAATTAAATTATTTAATTAGAGTTTTAATCACACAATTAAATTTTGATTCAAATCAGAATTTTAAAAATTGTTTGAATGTGATTCAAATCTGAATTTTAAAAGTTGTTTGAATGTGATTCAAATATGAATTTTTAAAGTTGTTTGAATCATATTCAAATTTGAATTTTTAAAGTTGTTTGAATAATATTCAAATCTGAATTTTTAAAATTGTTTGAATGTGATTCAAATCTGAATTTTTAAATTTGTTTGAATCATATTCAAATCTAGACTTTTAAGATGAATATGAGATATTCAATTTAATTTAAGTATGTATGTTTTATTTAATTATTAAATAGTGATATGCATGATAGATGATCATGGACTATAAAAGAACAATGTGATTGGATTTATTTCTTTTATGTTTCTTTGGGATTGTAAATTAATTAATTTATTTTAATTTATTTTGGGCATGTATTATTAAGGTTGTAATAATTTTGGATTGTAATTTCATTTATTTAAGTTCTTGTAAATTCGCCTTGGTATTCCAAGGATTACTATGTAATTGGATTGCAAGAAGAACAAGGAGGTCAAGAGCATTGGTGGGACCAGTGGGAGGAATTCAATATCAAGTGTTGATTATGTACTCCTTCAGCAACTCTTGTAAAATGAATGAATAAAATGCACCTAGGAATGCCCTGATTCAATTCTTGGTGGCTCAGAATTGAATCACTTAGAAAGTCCATGATCATACCATATTTATTTATTGTCCATGAATGCATGAGATGTATGGGAATGTATGCAAGTATATGATATATGCATGCTAATTGGATAATGTGCAAAGTGAGATCTTAATAGTAATTAGGATGACCATAAAATCTTCCAAACAAATGATTAAGTTGGAAATGCTATAATTAAAGTAATTATAATATGGGCCCTATTTTAAGAAATTTTAAATAGTTGCATATGATGTAATTAATTTAAGAGATATTCTTAAGAATAATTAAGCATGAGATGTTGTGAATATGTAAATGGTTTGGTGGCCAATATTGGATGTACCTGAGGACATTAAAATTATTTGCATAATTACTGGCTCAATGGGATTAACTTAACTAAGTCAATAATGGATGTACCTGAGATTTTGAGCATTAGGGGCTAGGTAAATGATTGAACCTCATATGAGATGTGATGGGAAAGGAGTTGCTCACTTATAGTTTACTGTAATTCCAATAATAGATGTACCTGAGGATGATCAATAGAGTTATAAGAATTTAATCACCCACTAAAAATCCATCCAACTAGGATTTCTGTTTTCTACTTTGGAAGTATAGGATTCGCTAAATTAGTGGGAGGACCAATTCGATTAAAAGACCATAATCATTTTGGTTAATTACATGATACATTTACTAATTAATCTAGTTATTTTTTGTAGTTAATTTTCTGATAATAATGAGCACAGAACAATCACCACTATCCAATATCCTTGCAAGCATACTTGATCGCAATAGGTTGACAGGACCTAATTTGTCTGATTGGTTAAGAAATTTGAAACTTGTCCTGAACCTTGAACATATAGGATATGTTCTAGACTCAAATGTTCCCGGTCCCTTACCTCCAGAGGCCACCCAAGAGGAACATGAAACTTTAGACAAGTGGAAGGAGCATGATATGAGAGCTAAGTGTTACATGCTTGCTTCCATGAGTAATGAGTTGCAAAAGCAGCATGAGAACATGCAGAGTGCGAGTGAGATCCTCCTTCACCTACAAGAGTTGTATGGTGAGCGCAGTAGGAATGCTAGGTATGAGATATCTAGGCAACTGTTCCGCATGAGGATGTCTAAGGGACAAAATGTTGGGGATCATGTCAATAAGATGATTCAGCTAATTGAGCAGCTGGAACATCTTGACTTCAACATGGATTTCCAACTATAGATGGATTTGATCCTTCAGTCCCTCCTGAGTCTTTTGGGAATTTTGTGACAAATTTCCATATGACTAAACAGGAATGCACCTTGGCTGGTTTACTCAACATGTTGGTTATTGCCCAAAAGAATATGCCAGGTAATAAAGAACAAAATGTAGCTTTGATTGCATCTTCTTCTATTGGAAAGTCCAATAAGAAGAAGGGCAATAAGAAAAAGAAACCTCAGATTCTTGGTCCTTTTAAGAAAATAGCTAAACAAAAAGGGAAGACTAAAGCTGATGGAGGCAAAGGAAAGTGTTTCCACTGCCAGAAGGATGGGCACTGGAAAAGGAACTGCCTAGAGTATCTTGCTTCTCTGAAGGACAAGAAGGATAGACCTTTGGAAGGTATGTCCATATCTTGTTATTTAGATTCTGATGATACTCATAGTTCATCTACAGCTTGGGTTTTAGATACTGGTGCCAGTTCTCACATTTCTTATGATATGCAGGAACTAGTAAATAGTAGCAGCTTGCGCTCTCAAGATGTTAGAGTCCGGATTGGTAATGGCTCAATTGTTGAAGCTTTAGCCATAGGATCTAAATCTTTTTACATGTTTGGACATGTTTTGTGTTTGGATAATATTTTATATGTACCTGATGCTTTTAAGAACATCATTTCTATATCTAGTTTGACTAGAAATGGTTATAAATTTCAGTGCACAGATGATGTTTGCAATATTTATTTTGGAAATAAATATGTTGGTTCGGGTTATATGAATGATGGTGTTTATTATTTGGATAATAATGACAAACACAAAATGAATGCAAGTGATCTAAATGAATGCAATGCCATGGTGAAAATCAACTCAAGTTCAAAATATATTTGGCACTTAAGGTTATGTCATATTACAGAAGATAGGATTGTAAAACTAGAGAAAATGGGGATTCTTTCCTAATTGGGCTCTGAGCCTACTCCAACTTGTGAATCTTGCCTTCAGGGAAAAATGACTAGATCACCCTTTGTTGGACAAGGGCTAAGGGCTAAAAATATTTTAGAGCTAATACATAGTGATGTATGTGGTCCATTTAAGGAAATGGGTAGAGGTGGTTTTCATTACTTTATTACCTTTACTGATGATAAATCAAGGTTTGAGTATTTGTATTTGATGAAATACAAACATGAATCCTTTGAAAAGTTCAAAGAATTTAAATTTGAAGTAGAAAATCAAACAGGAAAGAGTATTAAAGCTCTTCGATAAGATCGTGGAGGTGAATATTTGAGTACTGAATTTGTTGAGTACTTGAGAGAGCATGGCACTGTTTTCTAGCTGACTCCTCCAGGAACACCACAGCTGAATGGTGTATCTGAAAGGAGAAATTATACCATATTGGATATGGTACGTAGTATGATGAGCTATACTGATATGCCAATCTCCTATTGGGGATTTGCATTAGAATCAGCTTTGTATATTCTGAATAGGATTCCATCAAAATCAGTTTCTTCCACACCTTATGAGATATGGCATGGAAGAAAACCAAGTCTTAAGCATGTTAAGATTTGGGGTTGTCTAGCTTATATCAAAAAGCAGAACACTGATAAATTAGAAAACCAGATCAGAAAAGGGTCGATTTGTTGGATATCCAAAAGATAGTTTTCGATATTATTTTTATTTGCCTACTTCACAAAAGGTTGTGATAAGTAGAGATGCCACATTTCTTGAACAACAATTTGTTCAAGAAGGAGGTAAAGGAAGGCAAATAGAGTTAGAATTAGAGAATTCTGACTAACCAACAGATCAGATGGATATAAATCCATCTAGCCAAGCTACACTCGTTGATGAAACATCTACAACTGTTCCTCATAGAACAACCAGGGTATCTCACCCCCCAGTGAGATATGGTTTCCTTCATGAAGAAGAATAAGAGTTGTCTACTCATGAAGAAGTAGATCATGGAGATGATCCACTTACCTATGAAGAAGCTAGATCAGATATAGACTCTTTAAAATGGATTGATGCTATGAAATCCGAAATTGATTCCATGTATAAGAATCAAGTTTGGGATCTTGTTGACCCACCTGAAGGTATTGTACCTATAGGAAACAAATGGGTTTTCAAGAAGAAACTAGTTCTGATGGAAAGGTAGAGACCTATAAGGCAAGGCTAGTAGCGAAAGGGTTTCGCCAAAGGCAAGGAATCAACTATGAGGAGACTTTCTCGCCTGTTGCCATGCTTAAATCAATTAGGATTGTATTAGCAATAGCTGCATACTATAATTATGAGATTTGGCAGATGGATGTCAAAATAGCTTTTCTCAATGGATATATTGAAGAAAACATTTTCATGGAACAACCTAGGGGTTTTGAATCCCAAGATGGTTCCAAGGTATGCAAGCTAAAGCGATCCATTTATGGGTTGAAAAAAGCTTCGAGGAGTTGGAACATCCATTTTGATGAAACCATTAAATCATTTGGTTTTATCAAAAATGAGGATGAGCCATGTGTATATAAGAAGATTAGTGACAGTGCTATCACTTTCCTTATCTTATATGTGGATGACATACTATTGATGGGTAATGACACAGTTATGTTGACAACAGTAAAGGTATGGTTGTCAAATACATTCTCCATGAAAGACTTAGGCGAGGCAACCTATATTCTTGGGATTCGCATCTATAGAGATAGAGTGAAAAGAGAATTGTTTATCCCAAAGTCTATACTTGGAAAAGGTGTTAAAGAGGTTTAACATGCTTGATTCCAAGAGAGGATTGTTGCCAGTGAGACATGGTATCCGCCTTTCTAAAGAGATGTCTCCAAAGACACCTGAAGAAAGAGATAAAATGGCCAGGATTTCATATGCTTCGGCTATTGGAAGTTTAATGTATGCAATGTTGTGTACTAGGCCGGATATCGCATATGTTGTTAGTTTGACTAGCAGGTATCAATCCAATCCAGGTTTGGAACACTGGATAACTGTCAAGAATATCCTTAAGTACTTGAGAAGAACTAAGGATTTATTCTTGATCTATGGAGGTGGAGACTTGTAATTGGATGGTTATACTGATTCTGATTTCCAATCAAATATCGATGTAATTGGATGGTATGTGTTCATTTTTAATGGAGGTGGAGTCAGTTGGAAGAGTTCTAAATAGAGCACGACTGCAAATTCCACTACCGAGGCTGAGTATATTGCTGCATCAGATGCTGCAAAGGAAGGTGTTTGGATAAAGAAGTTTGTGACAAAACTTGCAGTAGTTCCTTCCATTGAGTCAGCAGTTCCACTACACTGTGACAACAATGGAGTAGTCATACAGGCTAAGGAACCCCAGTCTCACCAGAAATCAAAACAAATAGAAAAGCGCTACCACATTATCAGAGAAATAGTTAGACGAGGCGATGTAGCCATGCAGAAAATAGCATCAGCTGAAAATCCAGCTGATCCATTCACTAAGCCTTTGTCACAGACTCAGCTAGACCGAAATTTTGAGAAGATGGGTCTAAGATATTATAATGAATGGCTCTAGTGCTAGTGGGAGATTGTTAGTAGTATACCCTAGAGCATATCTTTTAGTATATGTCTTGTACATCTTTTATTAATAAAAGATGTACAAGACATATAATAAAAGGCATTTTCACTTTTCTGTTAACATAACATATTTATGTGTAATAGAAAAGGTCTATTGATATTTTGTTAGAAATTCTATTCTTAAATTGTTAAGAATATGTGTAAAACCCCTGGCCCGTTTATAGTATAGCCGAGCAAGGCATGCCACACGGCGTGCTGGAGCACCTAGTCTATAATCAACTCATTTCCTGAACTTAGTTTGATTTTAAGAAGTCTTTTATGTAATATTCATATCATGCTGATACTATTTTCATACTTTAATAAAATCAGTGTTTAAAAAATAGTAATAAAAATTTGGCAAGGTGTCGTCTGTATTTCGGACAAACTGTCCTTCCAAACTTGTTAAAAACAGTTTAATATAATAATATCAAAATCTCAACTATTTCATAGTCTCGATTTCTCAGTAAAGTCAATAGACAGTCATTAAACAGTTCCATAATATAGTCCATAATAGTTTAAATATATCCAGAAAATCTCCATGTTATTTAATATGTACAAAATATTACAAACTTTAGAGCTTTCATAATATTACAAAATATGGGGCTGAATTTTACGCAAAATACAAGATATCCTAAGTCCTACCATGTATGCAATACAGTGCAGATGACTCTGGACTCCTGTATAGATCTGATGTCTCACCCAGTCATAGGTTTGCTCCCCAGTTGTGTCTCCAATACCTATGCATTACAAAAGCAATGCGCTAAGAAATTTTGCTTAGTGGTGCCAAATATAAAGAAATATACACTAAAATAAAGTAAATGAATTTATGACATTGATATTCTTTACAGTTGTTGATTTTACTTTTATTTGCTAACCTTTCATTTTTGCTAATTTTGATGGTGCTGTATGTCAGAAGACTGGACTTAGCTATTTAAATTTAGTAGTGTTTAAATTAACTGCCCGTGTAGCCTATACACTGACTAGACTGGATAAACGAATATACTGGCACTGGGTACCTAGTATCTTGGGCTGTCACACCATTGGTCACAAAGTGTCTCTCAGTGTGCAAACAGTGTGGCTAAAAAGCCATATAGTCAATCTGCCGATAAGCCAAGTATAATAACACAATATGTATAGCCGTAGGCTATTAAAGTCACAGTGCAGCATAATATGCTGTAAAAATATAGTATGGCGTAAAGCCATTTACAGAACAGTTGTCAGAATCATATTGCCATGCCAAACTATCCAAACTACTCAACTAGGCAAACTAGGGCACATTACAAATTAATTGTTTAATTCTTCATTTTTTTGAGTTTACTAGTTATCATGTAATTCACAAGTCAATGTAAATGTTGACCTTTTTAGGTACTATGGATAAGTTGATTCTAGCATCAACATTTCACAATTTGTAATTCAATATGCTGCTAATATAGTGCAATTTACCATTTTTGCAAGTTGGCATTCATTGCCAAATTACTTCAAGCATCATCATATGGAAATGTCAAATTTTTAGTTTTAGTATGCTAGATTGATCTAGCTTAATGTCCTATTTCTCTTGGTTTTTGGCTTCTGGTCAAAGAAGAAAAATTGTAGCTCTATGTCTTATTGAACCTTTGGCAAAATTTCAGGTCATTCTGAGTTGGACAGATTGTACCTTTAGTGCAAAATTTGGTCAATTTTAGGTCACATTTAGTTCTGACAGTTTTGGTACCCGAACTTGTGCAAACTATTTGACTTGGTTCTGGCCAATTCTAGGCTTTGATGTCTTCATAAGAATTTTAGCTCTATGCCTAAGCTATCCATACTAAAAATTTCAGGTTAATTGGACATGTTTTGAGTGAGTTATAGTCATCCTAATGACTACTATTCATATGGTCAAAAATCTGAGTTTGCAAGGTTGCATTACGGATTTGGTCAATTTTAATGTCAGTTTCTAGGCAGAATTTTGGCAACATTTCTACATTAAAGTTGGCCTATTTGGTGTCTAGTTTCACCCCCAATTGGCCTCATGCAAATTGGGTTCACAGTTTTGCACTTATGGCCTAATTTATGTGCTGCCAACACACACAACCTGCATTTAAACATTATATTTCCAATTTTGACAATCCTCCTCCTCCCAATACTTCAACATTTAATCATAGCACTTCTATATATATTGTACACAATTCCAGCAAGTATTTTGGGTAGAACACTCAAGTGCTCAATGCACACAATACACCATTAATGTTTAACATATACTTCAACCCAAATTCAATGTACAACAACACATATATCACACATACACTTTCATGACAATTACACAAACTGCCCACCATTCAACACTATCATATTTCATTAATAAATTTCATAAACTCACCCACAAATTCATAATATTTAAGGCTGCCCAACATGACAGTTTACTAAAGCATCAAAGTCCCACTATTAAAACCTTAATTCAAGCACTAACATACACATACTTGGATATTAACTTACTACAACTTCGATTTGAGTTAATCAACCTTAATTCCCATCCATTAGAGGTAAGAAAAATTGAAACACCACAAACCTTCATGGCTGCCAAAAATGGATAAGTTCATACCTTAATAGTTTCTTCATTTCTCTTCACCAAATTACTCTCCTCAACCTAAACACAAGGTTTACTAAAGCTAGGGAGAGGATTTGGACACTTACCTCTTGAGAGCTTCCTTCAAACTTCACCAAATCTTGTTTTTCTTGTTGCCAATATCTTCCCCAAGGTGAGTAGGCAAGTTTTAATGAAGGAACCAAGTGGAAAGGATGGCTTGATCATGCACCAATGGAGCTTGCATGTGGGGTGGCAATGGTGCTTCCATGGAGGTTCATTTCAGCTGGAGAACATGATGCAGAAGCTGAATTGTTTTGTGGACATACACATGTCCTTTAGGTGTTTAAAATACCCCTTCGTGCTCCACTCACTTTTAATTAAGTTATTTTATATGTTAAGATTTTAATTATTCAATTTATACCCCATTTCTTGCACTATTCGGATAATGTATTTCATTTTAATTTTTCATGACATTTTCAAAGTGTAATATCATTTATTTTTAATGGACATTGAGGTCAAAAGGCAACTCTTGGTATAAAATGATCAAAATGCCCCTCTTCGGGTTGTATTCCCGATTTTTCGGCTACACCGATTTTTGTCTATTTCTCGATTTTTCATTTTTCTTTGTACTAATTTATCAAATTTTTTTTGATGATTCTAGTTTCAATTATTTTTCAATAAGCCTTTACTTATATCCCAAAATTTAATTCCGAGGGTTCCTCGTGGTCCTGGGGTTGGCAATGGCCTTCCTGGTGCGGTCACCCATCGCTGCGATGCCGGCTCATTTAACTTAGTTTCATTTTCTCTTTTTCATTTTTTTTAAATTTTTCTAGTATTTTATTTTTATTTATTTCATCATTATATGTCTATTCACTATCACCGAAGTGTAGTTTTAGACATCCTGACTTGCCCAGACTGATATTAGGTCACCGAAGCAACAGAACATACAGAACAAGTACAGTGGGGATGTTACAACTCTTCCCCTCTAAATAAAAATTTTGTCCTCGAAATTTACCTAATGTGAAGAGCTGAGGGAACTGTTGCCTCATTGTCTCCTCACTCTCCCATGTTGCCTCTTCCATGTTATAGTGCCTCCATAGGATTTTCACCAAGGGAATTATCTTGTTTCTGAGCTCTTTTACCTCTCGTGCTAAGATTTTAATTGGTTCTTATTCATATGTCAGGTCAAGTTGTACCACAACTTCTTCTGCTGAGATGACATATGAAGGATTTGATCTGTATCTTCTGTGCATTGAGACATGGAACACATTATGTATCTTGTCCATCTTAAGTGGTAAGGCTAATCTGTAGGCTACTGGTCCCACACGTTTAATAACTTCATATAGGCCAATAAACCTAGGGCTTAACTTTCCCTTTTTCCCTAATCTCAACACTTTCTTCTACGGTGATACTTTGAGAAATACCTTCTCGCCAACTTCATTCTCAATGTCCTTTCTTTTCAAGTCAGCATAAGATTTCTGTCTATCTAAGGCAACTTTCAAATTGGCCTTTATCAGTTTTACCTTTTCCTCTGTCTGTTTTACCAGGTCTGGCCCCACTAGCTTATCTTCACCCAATTCAGTCCAACATATAGGTGTTCTGCATTTTCTCCCATACAGTGCTTCATAGGGTGCCATCTGTATGCTAGCTTGATAGCTATTGTTGTATGCAAATTATGCCAGTGGAAGGTATCTGTCCCAGTTTTCCTCAAACTCAATAACACAACTCCTCAGCATATCCTCGAGGACCTATCACATATGTTCGGTTATTATTATCATTATTAGTTCAATTTATTGTTTATAATAACTCAATGAATTTTAAAATTTACCTGGATTATTCTTTCTGACTGTCCATCCGTCTGAGGATGAAAAGTGTAACACCCTCCCGGTAGCAACTCCGTACATTCTACTGTTCCGGTGACCGATGTCGGTCCGGACAGCTAGAACGTTCGGAAAAATATTTAAACTAAAGTGAGGAACCATAATTAACTCAAATATTAATAAGAAAAATTTAGGAAAAATTTTAGAAATAAAGTACAACCAAGTTAAACGAGTCGGTGCCCAAGTGATGGGTAACCCAGAAAGAAGTTGCGGTTCTCGCAACTAGGAGCCCTAGACCCGAGAGAAAATTCATAAAATAATTTTTGGGACTCCAGAGAAGGGTCATTGCGGTTCCTATGGCATTAGAATGCCAAGAAAATATTTAGAAAAATTTTTCAATCGGTACAGACAATTTCGACCCGTTAAGCCAAACGGAGGGCATTTTGGTCATTTCGCCTTCAGAGGTGATTTTTGGCCAACTTGTCCAGTTGAGTAAATAATTATTATAATATAAAATATGAATAAACATTACTAAAAATTACATTGAAAATGAGTAGTGATGAAAAGAAAAGAAAAATGAAATAAAAAGCAAATTATGACATAATGTGATATCATTAAAAGTTACAACCAATTGCATTCAAACAACCAATTAACTAACTAATAAAAAGAGATAAATATGACCAAAAAAATAAAAAAAAAATACAGCAGCCATCCTCTTCCCTCTTACCAGCCGAAACCTCTCCCTCTTCTCCCTCCATTGATGTTCAACCAAAAAGCTTCATTTCTCCCTTTGTTACACCACTAAACCCTAAACCCCTTTCATTAAAACTTGACCACACCTCTTGGGGAAGTGTTTGGCAGCCTAGAAAAGGAAGGAAAGTGAAGTTAAGCTTGGGGAAAATTCTGCCACTTAAAGGTTAGTGCACCTATCTATTTAAAACTCTTATTTTCTATGTTAGGGACTTGAAATCAACATGAACTTGTGACTTAAATGAACAAAAGTTAAGTGTATGTAGCCCATGGATTTCGGCTGCCTCTAAGTAAGGAACAAGATTGAGTGTTTTGATGGACTTGGAGTGCACTAGAGATTATGTTTAAAGTATGTAAACATAAGTATAATGGATTAGTTAGTTAATTAAAGCATGTTGTGAAAACTCATATGGGAATTAGGGTTTTGAGAAGTGAAAATTTGGCTTGGCTTAGGAAATTGTTAGAGAACATTTTAATGGTCAATTAGTGACCATTTTAGGTAAGTTGACCATAATTTGGACTGAAATATAGCATGGCAAAGTGAATGAGTATGCTGCCTAGGGACAACAGCAAGGGTGGCTGTGATTCCAGCCCACTTAGATAGCCATAACTTTGGTTGTGTAGGTCCAATTGGTTTTTGGCCAATTGGACATGGAACTAGACTTATAATGGCACATTTTTTCTGAAGAAACCATGCCCAAAAGACCAAAGTAAGTAGACCAAAAGTTGGCCCCAATCCGGATACCCTGCAACAGCACCTGCAGAAATGACCAAATGAACAGTAACTGTTCATTTGGCCATAACTCACTGTAGATATGGTCAATTGACCTGAAATTTTTACAGCAACAAGTTAAGACATAGATAAACAACTTTCATGAAGAAACATACCGCAAATTATGACCAGAACCCAACCCAAATGGCAGTCACAGTCACTG
The DNA here is from genome assembly GCF_030052815.1 of Hevea brasiliensis. Lineage (NCBI taxonomy): Eukaryota > Viridiplantae > Streptophyta > Magnoliopsida > Malpighiales > Euphorbiaceae > Hevea > Hevea brasiliensis. Next base: position 46,659,327 of record NC_079496.1, read on the forward strand.
TTCATGGTACTGTAGATTTGGTAATTCTGCAGTTTTTCCAATCCGGCCAGCTGTGGTTTTTGGACCATATCTGGAGCTACAAAACTCCAAATGGAGTGATTCAAAAAAAGAAATTCAACTAGACAAAATAAGGAACAACTTTTATGTTTACCAATTCCTCAAATTTCCACTGTAACAGTCCCTAATGGAACAGTAAAGTTATGGTACAAAATCTGAAAATTCTGCTCTTTTGGTTTAATGCTTAGAAATGGTATTAATGCTTAATGCCAACAAGTTTTAAATGCAAAATGTGGTATGTTGGGAGTGCCAAAACCAATGTACTTATTTTCTACCTAAAAGTCAACATTTTTGTTGACCAATGAGGTGAATAGTGATACCAAAACTTGAAATTCACAAATTGAAGAATTTAAAAGTTTCAAATGCCCTAGTATACCTAACAAGATTGGTTTGGATAGTTTGGCATGCCAATAGGGTTCAGTTAGCAGTACTGCACATGGCAATATGCCATTCTGTGATTTTATGGCTTTTAGCCATTCTGACCTTGTATTGAGATTTGGCTTTGTGCCTGATGTATTTACAGCTTGTTAGCTGTTCTGTTGCACACCGGGAGATGCATATGTGACCGATGGTGTGACGGCCCGAGGTACTTGATACCCAGTGCCAGTTTACCCATTTATCCAGTCTAGTCGTCTAGTGTAGGTTACTTGGGCAACCAAATGAATGAAAGGGGACAAATAAAACATATACATTCACTACATATTTATTTCTTGCTATTTCTTTTATTTTATTATTGCACCACTAAGCATTATTGCTTAGCGCGTTGCTTTTGCCACGCGTAGGTACTGGAGATACTGATCGTGAGCCCAGTAGACCGCAGACTGGGTGAGTCCATCCTGCAGTTCTACACAGTGTCCGTGTCACCTCACCACCTGCAGTGCATTGGTAGGGCACTAGGTGTCATTTTGTCATTTTGTAACTAAATTTTTATTTTCTCATATGTATTTAGAATTATGTAATGTATTTTGATGTTCATGTAAATTATGAAAATTATATTTGTGAATGGAAAAGTAAATATCAAATTGTGATTTATATTTGATTATTACATGTGATGGATGATTGAGAACTAAAATTGAGAAATGTTGTTGAGATTTTGATATTGGAGTTTGAGATGATGAGACATAAATATTGAAAGTGTTTTTCACAGGTTCCGAAGAACTGTTTTCTCCATTTTTAGCCGGTACTTTGCCGGATTTTCTTTAAAATTTTTGAAACCTCAAATAAATAATAATTTTGATAAATGGCTTAAATAAATTATATTTCATAACTAAATCCAAAACTATGACAACAATCAATTTAGGTAAAAATAGAGTGTGCCGGTACACCGTGTGACATTACTTACTCGGATATACTGCACACGGGTATGGGGTGTCACAAAAAGCCACAGTAAAATGGAGTTGTGTGCCCAAGGATTCTTGTAATTTCATTCAAAATCTAGATGTAAACCTCGAGTCTCTATCAGATATAATGGAAAGTGGAATTCCATAGAGTCTAACTATCTCACTGATGTACAACTCTGCTAGCTTTTCCAGTGAGTAGTCAGTTTTGATTGGCATAAAATGTGCTGATTTGGTCAACCTATCCACAATCACCCATGCTACATCATGCTTCTTCTAAGTGAGAGGCAGACCACTGACAAAGTCCATAGTGATTCGGTCCCAATTCCATTCAGGTATGTTTATGGGTTGTAACAAACCTAATGGAACTTGATGTTCTACTTTGACTTGCTGACATGTCAGGCATTTAGTTACATAGTCAGCTATATCCTTCTTCATACCTGGCCACCAGTATCAAAGTTTCAAGTCATGGTACATTTTTGTGCTTCCTAGGTGCATAGCATATACACTGTTATGTGCTTCTCTCAAAATACTGGTTTTCAACTCTTTATCATCTAGTACACATACTCTTTCTTTATAGTACAGGCACTCATTTCCTTTCACTTCATATTCAGTTTCCTTTCCCTCAGTGATTTTGCCCATAATAGCCATTAATTTCTCATCTGTCTTCTGCCCATCCTGTATCTGTTATAACAGATTCGGCTTCACTTGCAACTCAGCCAAAATAACTCCATCATGAGTTAAGGACAATTGGGCATTTAGAGATCTCAATGCTATAATAAATTTTCTGCTTAAGGCATCAGTGACTACGTTTGCCTTCCCAAGGTGGTAGTTAATCACACAATCATAATCTTTCAGGAATTCAATCCATCGCCTTTGTCTCAAATAAGTTCCTTCTAGGTTGGCAGATACTTCAGACTCTTATGGTCTGTGTGTATGTAGTATTTTTCTCCATACAAGTAATGTCTCCATATTTTCAATGCAAAGATAATTGCTGCTAACCCTAAATCATGAGTAGGGTAATTCTTTTCATGTGGCCTTAATTGCCTGGAAGCATATGCGACCACTTTCCTTTCTTGCTTGAGTACACACCCTAACTCATTATGTGAGGCATCACTGTAGACTATAAAGTCTTTTCTCGACACTGGCCATGTTAATACTGGTGCCTCTGTCAACATAGCCTTCAGCCTCTCAAAACTGGCTTGACACTTATCGTTCCAGTCAAATTTCATATTCTTGTGTAGTAATTTGGTCATTGGAGCAGCTATCAGGGAAAATCCCTTTACAAATCTTCTATAATATCCAGCTAACCCCAAGAAACTTCTGATCTCAGTTGTATTTTTGGGAGGCTTCCATTCCATCACTACTTCAATCTTCTTGGGATCTACTCTAACCCCTTCAGCTGATACTGCATGTCCAAGGAATGCAATCTCATTCAACTAGAACTCACACTTGGACAATTTAGCATACAATTTCTTCTCTTTTAGAGTCTGCAGAATAATTCTCAAATGCTCATCATGTTCTGCTTTATCCTTGGAATACACTAGGATGTCATCAATGAAGACCACTACAAACCAATCTAAGTATGGATGGAAGATACGGTTCATAAGGTCCATGAATGCTGCTGGAGCATTTGTTAACCCAAATGGCATCACCAGGAATTCATAATTCCCATACTAGGTTCTAAATGCAGTCTTAGGCACATCTGCATCCTTAACCCTTAGCTGATGATACCCTAATTTGAGATCAATCTTAGAAAACACACCAGCTCCCTTCAACTGATCAAACAGATCGTCAATTTTAGGCAACGGATACTTGGTCTTCACTGTTACTCTGTTTAACTGCCAGTAGTCAACACATAACCTCAATGTCCCATCTTTCTTCTTTACAAATAGTACCGGAGCTCCCCACGGTGACACACTGGGGCGTATGAACCCCTTGTCTAGTAATTCTTGCAGCTGGATTTTTAACCCTTTCAATTCAGCAGGTGCCATCCTATATGGAGCAATTGAAATTGGAGTTGTACCCGGCATAATCTCAATAGCAAATTCAACTTCCCTTTCTGGTGGCAAACTAGGCAATTCCTCAGGAAATGCCTCAGAGAATTCCCTTACTATGGGTGTGTCAGACAAGTCAAATTTACCCTGCCTAGTGTCAACCACGTGTGCCAGATAGGCTTCACACCCTTTTCTCAACCATCTCCTTGCAACTATAGCTGAGATGACATTGGACAAGAAATCTGTCCTTTCACCCACAACTGTTATTTCTTCATTCTCAACAGTTTTCAGAGAGATTCTCTTTAATTTACAATCTACCATTGCATGATGATGGGATAACCAGTCTATTCCCAAAATCACATCAAACTCATGGAAAGGCAGTTTGATTATGTCTGCTGAGAACTCTTTCCCTTGAATCTTCAATGGACAACCCTTATACACCTTGTTTACTACCACACTGTGGCCTAGTGGATTTGTGACCAGGATGTCTTCGTCACTTTCCTCTACTAGTATTCCCTTTTCTACGGGCAGCTTGATACAAATATATGAATGAGTAGATCCAGGATTCACTAATGCATGCACAAAAGTATTATGGAGGAGGAACGTACCCTTAATGACATCTGGAGCATCTTGTTCCTCCTGTGCCCTTATAGTATAGGCTTTGGCTAGTTTTCTACCTTTTACTCTCTCCACATACTCTGATACAGGTTTCTATGAAGTACCGGCTGCCTCAGCCTTACCCGGCCTTTTACCCCTTGGAGCTAGAGGGACAGGCCTATTAGTTGATATCGGAGTGGATGTAACAGTTCTGCGAGGACAATCTCGGATTAGGTGGTCTGTAGACCCACACCGTAAACAAGCACCTATCATCCTCTAACATTCACCCTTATGCCATTTTTGGCAATGTGGGCAAGCAACAGATACTGTTGGGGCTAGTCCCCTGAACACTGTCCCTGGAGAGCTAGCCACTAAAGGTGTGGACTGGCCTCTCCTCGGTGCAAACTGAGATTTGGGCCTCTGTGACTGACCCTGACTTTGTGCTCTACTGAAACTCTGAGTAGGTGAACCTCTAAATTTATTACTAGGGGCAAAAGATGTACCAATCTGACCCTGACCTCTTTTCTGTTGTCTGTCCCTTCTGTTTTGCTCATTTATTTTAACTTTTTCAACCTTCAGTGTAGCTTCCACTAATTTGGCAAAACTCTGTAATCCCCAAGGCTATAATCATTACTTTAATGTTATCATTGAGTCCTTCCTCAAATCTCTTGCATCTCTCGGCCTCATTAGGGACTATTTCTCGCCCATAGCGGCTCAGTCTGACAAATTCTCTTTCATATTCAGCCACTGTCAGCTGTCTCTAGCGTAGGGTAATAAACTCCTTTCTCTTCTCTTCCAGGTATACACTGCCCACATACTTCTTTCTGAACTCATTAAGAAAGAAATCCCAAGTTATTTGTTCTGGTGGTACCTCACTAGTTACTGTATCCCACCATTGGTATGCATCATCTTATAGTAATGATAAAGTAGCTTCCAAATTCTGCTCTGGAGTACAATGAAGTTGTTTCAAGACTCTTCCAGTTCTGTCCAACCAGTTTTCAGCCGTGACAGAATCATCTTACCTTTTGCCCAAAAAATCCACTGCTCCGAACTTCCTGAGTTTCTCTATATGAGATTTTTTATGTGGAGGTAGTGGTGGTGGCATAATTCTTTCCATCTATCTAAAGAACTCAGCCATTTGCTGAAATGTGGCTATTGCATCTGGTACTGGTGAAGCAGGTTCCCTCCTGTCTCCTGGTTCAGTCATAGATGGAGCATGACTCTCCACCTCCTCATCGATCGCTCTCTGCGATGTGGAGTCCATATTCTAATCAAAATAACAAATCAAAAGATCTACATTAGAGTCATCTTAACACTTACAATGCAATGCATGATATGCAATCTATCTAGCTCCAGAAACACCTAAACCGTGCTCTGATACCACTAAATGTAACACCCCTAGCCTATCTATAGTATAGCCGAGCAAGGCGTGCTACACGGCGTGCCGGAGCACCTAGTCTGTAATCAACTCATTTCCTGAACTCAGTTTGATTTTAAGAAATCTTTTATGTAATATTCATATCATTCTGATACTATTTTCGTACTTTAATAAAATTAGTTTTTCAAAAATGGTAATAAAAATTTGACAATGTGCCATCTGTATTTCGAACAAACTGTCCTTCCAAACCTGTTAAAAACAGTTTAATATGATAATATCAAAATCAAAACTATTTCACAGTCTCGATTTCTCAGTAAAGTTAATAAACTTTCACAGTCATTAAACAGTTCCATAATATAGTCCATAATAGTTTAATTATATCCAGAAAATCTCCATGTTATTTAATATGTACAAAATATTACAAACTTTAGAGCTTTCATAATATTACAAAATACAGGGCCGAATTTCAAAATACAACAGAAGTACAAAATACAAGATATCTTAAGTCCTACCATGTATGCAACGCAGTGTAAATGACTGGACTCCTGTGCAGATCTGATGTCTCACCCGGTCGTAGGTCTGCTGGGCTCCCCAGCTGTGTCTCCAATACCTACGCGTTACAAAAGCAACGAGCTAAGCAATTTTGCTTAGTGATGTCAAATATAAAGAAATATACACTAAAATAAAGTAAATGAATTTATGACATCGATATTCTTTACAGTTGCAGATTCTACTTTTATTTGCTAACCTTTCATTTTTGCTAATTTTGGTGGTGCTGTATGTCAAAAGATTGGACTTAGCTATTTAAATTTAGCAACGTTTAAATTAACTGCCTGTGTAGCCTATACACTGACCATACTGGATAAATGGATATACTGGCACTGGGTACCTAGTACCTCGAGCCGTCACACCATCAGTCACAAAGTGTATCCCGATGTGCAAAGAGTGTGGCTATAAAGCCATATAGTCAATCTGGCGATAAGCCAAGTATAATAACACAATACGTATAGCTGTAGGCCATTAAAGTCACAGTGCAGCATAATATGCAGCAAAAACATAGTGTGTCGTAAAGCCATTTGCAGAAAAGCTGTCAGAATCCTATTGCCATGCTAAACTATCCAAACTAGTCAACTAGGCAAACTAGGGCACATTACAAATCAATTGTTTAATTCTTCATTTTTTTGAGTTTACTAGTTATCATGTAATTCACAAGTCAATGTAAATGTTGACCTTTTTAGGCACTATGGATAAGTTGATTCTAGCATCAACATTTCATAATTTGTAATACAATATGCTGCCAATATAGTGTAATTTACCATTTTTGCAAGTTGGCATTCATTGCCAAATTACTTCAAGCATCATCGTATGTAAATATCAAATTTTCAGTTTTAGTGTGCTAGATTGATCTAGCTTAATGTCCTATTTTTCTTGATTTTTAGCTCCTAGTCAAAGAAGTAAAATTGTAGCTCTATGCCTTATTGAACCTTTGGCAAAATTTTAGATCATTCTGAGTTGTATAGACAAAGATATGATTAATTTACTAAGGCTAGACAGATTACACCTTTAGTGCAAAATTTGGTCAATTTTAGGTCACATTTAGTTCTAGCAGTTTTGGTACCTGAACTTGTGCAAGCTATTTGACTTTGTTCTGGCCATTCTGGGCTTTAGTGTCTTCATAAGAATTGTAGCTCTATGTCTAAGCTATCCATGGTAAAAATTTCAGGTCAATTGGACTTGTTTTGAGTGAGTTATGGTTATCCTAATGACTACAGTTCATATGGTAAAAAATCTGAGTTTGCAAGGTTGCCATTCCGGATTTGGTCATTTTTAAGGTCAGTTGCTAGGAAGAATTTTGGCGACATTTCTACATGAAAGTTGGCCTATTTGGTGTCTGGTTTCATCCCCCATTGGCCTCATACCAATTGGGTTCACAGTTTTGGACTTATAACCTAATTTAGGTGCTGCCAACACACACAACCTGCATTTAAACATTACACTTCCAATTTTGACAATCCTCCTCCTCCCAATACTTCAACATTTAATCATAGCACTTCTATATATATTGTACACAATTCCAGCAAGCATTTTGGGTAAAACACTCAAGTGCTCAATGCACACAATACACCATTAATGTTTAACATTTACTTCAACCTAAATTCAATGTACAATAACACATATATCACACATACACTTACATGGCAATTACACAAACTGCCCACCATTCAACACCATCATATTTCATTAATAAATTTCATAAACTCACCCATAAATTCATGATATTTAAGGCTGCCTGTCGACACCATATTTTGGCCGATCCCCCAAAATTAATAAACTTTGAAGTCGGTCCCCTTTTGACAACTGACCACACTTTCGATCTCCCCTCAAAAGGAATTTAATTAATGCTAAGTCTTCAGGTCATTTAAAGCCTCACCGATCCCTCAATCCAATTCTCGAGTCCCCCGATCATTTAATCATATTTCCGATCTTTCTTGTCAAATAAGATTGAACTAACATCAGGCCTTCGTACCACCAGTCTGATTGCCGGTCTCTCATTTAAAATTTGAGAATGATAAAGGTTTCGACTCGGTTTCAAGATGATCCCGATCTTAAGTGTTCAAAGCTAAATTTCTAATTTTAATTAAGTCCCGTTTCGTAACTGATCTCATGCATATTGTGTTTTCCGATCTCTTATACTTAGATTAATAATCACTTGCAGTTATCATTCTAATATGTTCAAACAATCAAGTGCTTACGTAATTTAGAAACTTTCTGATCACAATCAATCATTGAACAAAAGGGGAACTTTCATTTCATTTCAAAATTTGTACAAGTCATTCAGCTAGGGGATCGCCCCCAGCCGGAACTACATGTTCATTTTCCCTCTCACCTTCAGCCTCCTCTTCGCTATCCTCACCTTCATCATCGGGAGCCAGGTTGGCCATCCAGGAGAAGTCCTCCACAGGATAACGCTTCTTGAGTTCAGCCAGGAGATCTCTGTGAGCATTCACATAAGCACCGGCAACTCCGGTCACCATTTCTTCTTCTTTCGCTTTGAGCTCCTCGGCAAGATGAGCGAGTTGAGCAGCCTCAACAGCTCAGAGCGCCTGAACTCCCTCGAGAACGCGGTCTCGCTCGGCCAGAACATGAGCTTGCTCAGCCAGCTTGACCTCATAGAACTTCATTCGTCCCTCAATTTGGGATATGTAGTCCTGAGCGGACGCAAGTTGGGATCGGAGAGAAGACATCTCATGACTCATCCTCTTGACTTCCTTACCCAGGCGATGAGCCTTCTCCCGGACCATGTGCTGGTTCACCAAAAACTCCATGTTCAGGCTCATAGATCTGGTCAAGATATCATCAAGGTCATCTGGAGACAGCCTATCCCGATCTTCTCGAAGACAGATGGAGGACGCCAAGACCTTGGCAAAACTAGGGTTCTTTCGAACCGTGCGGTTCTTCCGAACCGTGCGGTTCTTCTCCAACGAGTGGATCAGTACTTGGGCACCGCGGGAAAGGGACCTTACAGGAGGTTGGGAAGGAACCCCTTCCACACTCGGAGCAACTGGAGGAGGTGGAGGCGGCTCTTCTCGACGAGGAGGAGATCGGACCACTTCTATAACCGGAGGCCCAGAAGGTTGAGACGAGCCTTCCTGTATTTCCCCGGGCTCATGACCAGGTGTTTGAAGCAGCTCAGAATGCTTCATCTCCCGTACCTTCCGGGAGATCTCTCTCTTTCGCTTCTGTCTCTCCTTAGAAGCTTCGCCACTTGCCATACCTGCACAAAGAAGAGGTCAGTGAGATCGCTAAGGTCCAAAGATCTGAGATATAGAAAATACCGATGCCGAGATCAGGGAGTTGAAGCCCGCGATCTTGACCGGTGACCAGCTGCATAGTCCAATGGTGTAGCTCGGCCGTCACTGCATCCAAACAAGAGAACTTCTCTCTGGACGCCTGTTCCTTCAACTCCATCACCATTGCACCCTCCTCCCTATTTAGGGCAATGTGCTTCGTAAGCAAAGGACCCTGATGCAGCCAGCTGCGGGGGAAGCCCTCAAAGCTGTTCGAAATTTTACTCCTCAAGATAAAAAAGTGGTTCTTACAATTCTTCAAGGAGGAAGGTAGGTCTGTAAAAAGCCCACAATGTGGTTTCGCCTGGAAGAACCAATACTCGTCATCCTTGCGACGAGTTAGCCGGTGCAGTTCAGCGAACACCTTAGCCGTGGGTCAGAGTCCTTTAGCTCGGCATAGGCCTCGGAAAGCTACCAAGATCCGCCACGAGTTCGGGTGAACTTGAGCGATGCACACTTGGTGATATTTCAAAACTTCTTTGAAGAAGTCGTCCAAAGGGAACTGCAGACCGGCCTTTAACTGTTCTTCATAGACCATGATCATATCGTTCTCCTCGAAGAAGTGATCGGCACGAAGATCGCCGTGACACTTAATCAATTCGTAGGAATCAGGCCGGATGTTGTACTCCTGGCTGAACGACTGAAGGTCGGTTTCTTGCAAGATTGACGGTAGCTCGTCCATGGGAAGATTTTCCCTCCCCGAAGAAGGCCCATGCCTTGATGGCGCTGGTTGTCCCCGTACTGGAGCGGAGACCCTAGGATGTTCAGGCTGCGCGCTTGGTCCAACCACCTCTACCTCATCGGACGACCACGAGAACTGAATGGAAGGGGGGCTTACTGCTCTCTGACCCTCGGCACCGCTCATTTTCAAAGGAAACAAAAAGTTTAAACTAAAAGAAAGATCAAAACCCTTACCGGAGCTTGATCGGTGTCGGAGGAAACTTGAGAAAACGAGAGAATTCAGAAGTTGTTTGCGAGAGACTGAAAATGACATAAAGGAGCAACTGGCTAACCTCACCCCTATTTATACTCGTCCGAGCATTTAATGCTCACGATGTTTCAGGTAATGCATCGGATAGCGGGACTCGCCAGCTGTTCTGACACGTCTCATGAATATTCCCATGATTCCATGAAGAGATAAGTTAATTATAGAGCGGCAGATTAAGGTGTTTTGAATTACGGATCGAATAAGTGTCATTCAAATGAAGAAACAGATCGGATAATCACATTAGAGATCAGAAAATAATCAATGTAATAATAATAAAATGATAGTGGTCAAAATGAAATTTTATTTCCGAAAAGGTCAGATTACATCATTTGGGCGATCTTTAGAGATCGGGATTACACAAAAGTTGAATTACATCATTTGGGCGATCTCTAGAGATCGGATTACATTAATAGGCAAGTTACATTATTTGGCCAATCTCTGGAGACCGGCATCACTTCCTATCTAGCGAAGGCCCATGTCAAAGCCTAGTCTCGTGGCTGAGTCAAAAGATGTGTCTGATCAGGAGACCAGCCGTTGGATAGATGTACAGCTTAGATGGGGTGACTATGACTCTCATAAGGATGTAGAGTCATTTCTATTGTTATCGACCAGAACCGAGCTGTAGTTGGGACGCCCAATATGGTGAGGAGCCAAATGAACATCAGCGGGCAATCACCGAGGTTGAAGGGAATGTTAGCAGTCTTCTCGCCCGAAATTGGATCTGCAATTATATTGGCACAGTAATCCGAGATCGGTATGATCAATATTAGTCCAGTTCTCTCATGAAGGAACGGAAGCATGAAAAACACAAGTATATACCATTGAATTCAAAAATTTTCACCTAGGGTCACATGCATCATGCAAGATTTATTTTTTATCTATTTGATTTCAATGATAAACAACATATTAAAACTCTTTTAATATGTTTTTGGATATTTATTTGCTATTTAAGATTTTAAAATTAATCAGATTAATTTTAGAACCCTAGATTAAATCAAGAACAATTACACTAACCTCTTGATGCACTGCAGCGTGTCTGCGCCTTTGAGATTCGTCTTCAGGACACCAGATGTTGTCCCTCTAGCTTGTCCACACCAAGAACACCTATGGCAGCCCTTGAAGAGCTTCTAAAGCTTTTTCTATTAATTAGAAAATCAAGTTCTGCATTTTAAGAGATTAAAGATGTAAACAGGACACTAGAAACAATTTCTAGTGTTCTTAATTCAAGAGATTGATGGCTAATCTCTTTGAATTGATGAGAGATGAAGAAGAATAGAGGGAGGGCTGCAAAATGGCATGACAAAGGAGTGTGGCAGCTGGTTGTGTTTTATTTTTCTCATAACAACACTTATATAGCTAGGTTAACACATTAAACCCTTGCCTTATGTCACCCTTTGATTAGCTCTAGGTTTAAGTGACCCAATCACATTGTGCCAAGTGTCAAACCTATATTTAATCTTGATTTTAATCATCTTACATGATTAAAAAAACATTTGGCAAGCTTATGTGTTATGCCATGTGTCACCATCTCATGGTGCCACGTGTCACATAGCAAAATGACCAAAATGCCCCTGTGTCTTAATTTTGAGTTCTTAACCCAAAATAATTATTTTCTTCTACTAATTAATTTATATCAAATATAAATTAATTAATTAATCTCTATTAATTAATTTCTCATTAATTAAATTCATATTTAAACACTTTAAATATAAATTTAACTTATATTATACATCCAATAATCTAGATTTGGTTTCAAATCATGCTAGGGACTTTGCAATCTAATTGCAAACCAAACTTATTTAATTAATCAATTAAACTCTTTAATTAATTAATTAAATCATATTTAATTAGGTGATAACTTGTGTATGTGTGTGACTTACTAGGCTCATCACTAATTGGCAATGAGACATGATATCAACTCTTAATATCATCAGAACTCTTTCTTACCATAAATGATTTCTCTAAATCATTTTATGAACCTCATAGACCATGGTTAACACCTAGCATAGCATGCCATGGCCACCCAATTAGTAATAAGGTTTACCTTAAATGAACCTACAATCATATGTTACCATGCACTAGAATCTCTCTGTTACAAAATCCCAACTCAAGCTGGAGTCATGGTTTATGTCAAACTCTATTTGTTATGAATATTATGTTCTCTTTTAATTCTAGTTCTTGATTAAAAAGATTTTCTCATCAAAAACTCTTTTCTGAATAAATCTATCTGTCCTGGCCAGGAACTTGAAACATCAAGAACAATTAAATAAACATAGGATTTTATCTCTATTTACTTAGAGGAACAGATTCCATCTTGATCAACACCTACCTCCATATATAACTAGTAGGAGCCAACACATGCCCATATACCCATACAGTACAAGTATGAAAGCAGTTATCAAACTCAAACTACCTATATACAAGATAAGCTGTGCTATCTCAGGTCTAAAGATTATATGCCTCGATATGATTTATGACAAAACATTGACAAGAATAAACTCCATGTGCTTGTCATAAGTGTCACTGGTTCAGCCTACTTATCATTTATAAGTGCCTATCATGTTTGTTATATGGCATGAGACTCACCATTCCATCTTATTTATATCTCATATAAATAACTTGGGAACAAACATGAATATAATCTTTCTGGATATGTCATGTCCTTATTATGAAGTATCCTCGATTGTGAACCTATTTATGATACTTCGTGCTAGAAATATTGTCACTCATATTCTTAACAACTTAAGAATAATATTTCTAACAAAATATCAATGGACCTTTTCTATTACACATAAATATATTATGTAAACGGAAAAGTGGAAATGCCTTTTATTAATAAAAATATGTACAAGATACATACTAAATGATATGCTCTAGGGCATACTACTAACAATCTCCCACTAGCACTAGAGCCATTCATTACAATATCTTAGACCTATCTTCTCAAGATGTCGGTCTAACTGAGTCTGTGACATAGGCTTAGTGAATGGATCACCGGATTTTCACCGATGCTATTTTCTGCATGGCTACATCGCCGCCCAACTATTTCTGATAATGTGGTAGCGCCTTTCTATGTGTTTGGATTTCTGGTGAGACCTTGGTTCCTTAGCTTGTATGACTGCTCCATTATTGTCACAATGTAGTGGAACTGCTGACTCAATGGATGGAACTACTGTAAGTTCTGTCACGAACTTCTTTATCCAAACAGCTTCCTTTGCGATCTCGATGCAAAGAATATACTCGGCTTCGTAGTGGAATCTGCAATGTGCTCTATTTGGAACTCTTCCAACCGATCGCACCTCCATTACAAATGAACACATATCCAGAGGCGACTTTCTATCATCGATATCCGATTGGAAATCGTAATCGGATAACCATCCAATTGCAAGTCTCCACCTCCATAATTCAAGAATAAATCCTTAGTTCTTCTCAAGTACTTAAGGATATTCTTGTGACTATCGATGTTCCAAACACGGATTGGATTGATACCGCTAGTCAAACTAACAAAGATATGCGATATCCGGCCTAGTACACAACATTGCATACATTAAACTTCCAATAGCCGAAGCATATGGAATCCTAGCCATCTTATCTCTTTCTTCAGGTGTCTTTGGAGACATCTCTTTAGAAAGATGGATACCATGTCTCACTGGTAACAATCCTCTCTTGGAATCAAGCATGTTAAACCTCTTTAACACCTTTTCCAAGTATAGACTTTGGGATAAACCAATTATTCTTTTCGCTCTATCTCTATAGATGCGAATCCCAAGAATATAGGTTGCCTCCCCTAAGTCTTTCATGGAGAACGTATTTGACAACCATACCTTTATAGTCGTCAACATATATGTGTCATTACCCATCAACAGTATGTCATCCACATATAAGACAAGGAAAGTGATAGCACTGTCACTAACCTTCTTATATACACATGGCTCATCCTCATTTTTGATAAAACCAAAGGATTTAATGGCTTCATCAAAACGAATCTTCCAACTCCTCGAAGCTTGTTTCAACCCATAAATGGATCGCTTTAGCTTGCATACCTTGGAACCATCTTAGGATTCAAATCCCTTAGGTTGTTCCATGAAAATGTTTTCTTCAATGTATCCATTGAGAAAAGTCGCTTTTGACATCCATCCGCCAAATCTCATAATCATAGTACGCACTATTGCTAATAAAATCCTAATTGATTTAAGCATGGCAACAAAGAAAAGTCTCCTCATAGTCGATTCCTTGCCTTTGGCGAAACCCTTTCGCTACTAGCCTTGCCTTATAGATCTCTACCTTTCCATCAGAACCAATTTTCTTCTTGAAAACCCATTTGTTCCCTATAGGTATAATACCTTCAGGTGGGTCAACAAGATCCCAAACTTGATTCTTATACATGGAATCAATCTCGGATTTCATAGCATCAATCCATTTTGAAGAGTCTATATCTGATATAGCTTCTTCATAGGTAAGTGGATCATCTCCATGATCTACTTCTTCATGAGTAGACAACTCTTGTTCTTCTTCATGAAGAAAACCATATCTCACTGGTGGGTGAGATACCCTAGTTGTTCTACGGGGAACAGCTATAGATGTTTCATCAATGGGTATTGGTTGACTAGATGGATCTATATCCATCTGATCTGTTGGTTGGTCTGAATTCTCCAATTCTAACTCTATTTGCCTTTCTTTGCCTCCTTCTTGAACAAACTATTGTTCAAGAAATGTGGCATCTCTACTTATCACAACCTTTTGTGAAGTAGGCAAATAAAAATAATATCCAAAACTATCTTTTGGATATCCAACAAATCGACCTTTTTCTGATCTGGTCTCGAATTTATCAGTGTTCAGCTTTTTGATATAAGCTGGACAACCCCAAATCTTAACATGCTTAAGACTTGGTTTTCTTCCATGCCATATCTCATAAGGTGTGGAAGAAACTGATTTTGATGGAATCCTATTCAGAATATACAAAGCTGATTCTAATGCAAATCCCCAAAAGGAGATTGGCATATCAGTATAGCTCATCATACTACGTACCATATCCAATAGGGTACGATTTCTCCTTTCAGATACACCATTCAGCTGTGGCGTTCCTAAAGGAGTCAGCTAAGAAACAATGCCATGCTCTCTCAAGTATTCATCAAATTCAGTACTCAAATATTCACCTCCACGATCTGATCGAAGAGCTTTAATATTCTTTCCTGTTTGATTTTCTACTTCAGATTTAAATTCTTTGAACTTTTCGAAAGATTCATGTTTGTATTTCATCAAATACAAATACCCAAACCTTGATTTATTATCAATAAAGGTAATAAAATAATGAAAACCCCCTCTAGCCATTTCTTTAAATGGACCACATACATCACTATGTATTAGCTCCAAAATATTTTCAGCTCTTAGCCCCTGTCCAACAAAGGGTGATCTAGTCATTTTTCCCTGAAGGCAAGATTCACAAGTTGGGGTAGGCTCAGAGCCCAATGAGGATAAAATCCCCATTTTCTCCAGTTTTGCAATCCTATCTTCTGCAACATGACATAACCTTAAGTGCCAAATATATTTTGAACTTGAGTTGGTTTTCACCATGGCATTGCATTCTTTTAGATCACTTGCATTCAATTTGTGTTTGTCATTATTATCCAAATAATAAAGACCATCATTCATATAACCCGAACCAATATATTTATTTCCAAAATAAATATTGCAAACATCATCAGTGAACTGAAATTCATAGCCATTTCTAGTCAAACTAGATATAGAAATGATGTTTCTAAAAGCATTAGGTACATATAAAATATTATCCAAACACAAAACATGTCCAAACATGTAAAAAGATTTAGATCTTATGGCTAAAGCTTCAACAGTTGAGCCATTGCCAATCCAGACTCTAACATCTTGAGAACGCAAGCTGCTACTATTTGCTAGTTCCTGCATATCATTAGAAATGTGAGAACTGGCACCAGTATCTAAAACCCAAGCTGTAGATGAACTATGAGTATCATCAGAATCTAAATAACAAGATATGGACATACCTTCCGAAGGTGTATCCTTCTTGTCCTTCAGAGAAGCAAGATACTCTGGGCAGTTCCTTTTCCAGTGCCCATCCTTTTGGCAGTGGAAACACTTTCCTTTGCCACCATCAGCTTTAGTCTTCCTTTTCTGTTTAGCTATTTTCTTGGAAGGGCCAGGAATCTGAGGTTTCTTTTTCTTATTGCCCTTCTTCTTGTTGGACTTTCCAGTAGAAGAAGATGCAACCAAAGCTACCTCTTTTCCTTTATTGCCTGGCATATTCTTTTGGGCAATAACCAGCATGTTGAGTAAACCAGCTAAGGTGCATTCCTGTTTAGTCATATGGAAATTTGTCACAAAATTCCCAAAAGACTCAGGAAGGGACTGAAGGATCAAATCCGTCTGTAGTTGGAAATCCATGTTAAAGTCAAGATGTTCCAACTGCTCAATCATCCGAATCATCTTGTGGACATGATCCCCAACATTCTGTCCCTCATACATCCTCATACGGAATAGCTGTCTAGATATCTCATACCTAGCATTCCTGCTATGCTCACCATACAACTCTTGTAGGTGAAGGAGGATCTCACTCGCACTCTGCATGTTCTCATGTTGCTTCTGTAACTCATTACTCATGGAAGCAAGCATGTAACACTTAGCTCTCATATCATGCTCCTTCCACTTGTCCAAAGTTTCATGTTCCTCTTGTGTTGCCTCTGGAGGTAAGGGACCAGGAACATTTGAATCTAGAACATATCCTATATGTTCAAGGTTCAGGATAAGTTTCAAATTTCTTAGCCAATCAGACAGATTAGGTCCTGTCAACCTATTGTGATCAAGTATGCTTGCAAGGATATTGGATGGTGGTGGTTGTTTTGTGCTTATTTTTATCAGAAAATTAACTGCAGAAAATAACCAGATTAATTAGTAAATGTATCATGTAATTAACCAAAATGATTATGGTCTTTTAATCAAATTGGTCCTCCCACTAACTTAGCGAATCCTACACTTCCAAAGTAGAAAACGGAAATCCTAGTTGGATGGATTTCTAGTGGGTGATTGAATTCTTATAATTCTATTGATCATCCTCAGGTACATCCATTATTGGAATTACAATAAACTATAAGTGAGCAACTCTTTGCCCATCACATCTCATGTGAGGTTCAATCCTTTACCTAGCCCCTAATGCTCAAAATCTCAGGTACATCCATTATTGACTTATCTTGCATTAGTTAAGTTGATCCCATTGAGCCAGTAATTATGCAAATAATTTTAATGTCCTTAGGTACATCCAATTTTGGCCACTAAACCATTTACATATTTACAACATCTCATGCTTAACAATTATTCTTAAGAAAATCTCTTAAATAAATTGCATCTTATGCAACTATTTAAAATTTCTTAAAATAATTGCCCCAATGGAGGGCCTATGTTATAATTACTTTAATTATAGCATTTCCAACTTAATCATTTGTTTGGAAGATTTTATGGTCATTCTATTTACTATTAAGGTCTCACTTTGCACATTATCCATTTAGCATGCATATATCATATAATTGCATACATTCCCATACATCTCATGCATTCATGGATAAGCAGTAAATATGGTATGATCATGGACTTTCTAAGGGATTCAATTCTGAGCCACCAAGAATTGAATCAGGGCATTCCTAGGTGCATTTCATTCATTCATTTTACAAGAGTTGCTGAAGGAGTACATAATCAACACTTGATCTTGAATTCCTCCCACTGGTCCCACCAATGCTCTTGACCACCTTGAACTTCTTGCAATCCAATATTACATAGTAATCCTTGGCATACCAAGGCGAATTTACAAGAACTTAAATAAATGAAATTACAACCCAAAAATTATTACAAACTTAATAATACATGCCCAAAATAAATTAAAATAAATTAATTAATTTACAATCCCAAAGAAACATAAAAGAAATAAATCCAATCACATTGGTCTTTTATAGTCCATGATCATCCATCATGCATATCACTATTTAACAATTAAATAAAACATACATACTTAAATTAAATTGAATATCTCATATTCAACTTAAAAATCCAGATTTGAATATGATTCAAATAAATTTAAAAATTCATATTTGAATCTCATTCAAACAAATTTAAAATTTCAGATTTGAATCACATTCAAACAACTTAAAAAATTCAGATTTGAATCACATTCAAACATTTTTTAAAAAATCAGATTTGAATCACATTCAAACATTTTTTTAAAAGTCAGATCTGAATTTTATTCAATAAATTTTAAAAAATCAGATTTAAATATGATTCAAACAACTTTAAAAATTCAGATTTGAATCACATTCAAACAACTTTTAAAATTCAGATTTGAATCACATTCAAACAATTTTTAAAATTCTGATTTGAATCATAATTTAATTGTGTGATTAAAACTACTAATTAAACACTTTAATTAGTCAAAAATAGGCCTTAGATCATACAACAATTGCAGAATTAAAAGCCAAACCTTGAACCACCCATGGAAGCCAAACCATGTGCACCATTGATGGTGTTTTTTCAAGTATGCCGCCAACTTGCTTTGCAACCAGCAATGAACTTTTGATCTCATGATCAAACACACAATTAAATCATATAATCAACAATCTAAATGGAAAATATAGTGGCTCTGATACCAATTGAAGGAACGGAAGCGTGAAAAACACAAGTTTATACCATTGAATTCAAAAATTTTCACCTAGGGTCACGTGCATCATGCAAGATTTATTTTTTATCTATTTGATTTCAATGATAAAAAACATATTAAAACTCTTTTAATATGTTTTTGGATCTATATTTGCCATTTAAGATTTTAAAATTAATCAGATTAATTTTAGAACCCTAGATTAAATCAAGAACAATTACACTAACCTCTTGATGCACTGCAGCGTGTCTGCGCCTTTGAGATTCGTCTTCAGGACACTAGATGTTGTCCCTCTAGCTTGTCCACACCAAGAACACCTATGGAAGCCCTTGAAGAGCTTCTAAAGCTTTTTCTATTAATTAGAAAATCAAGTTCTGCCTTTTAAGAGATTAAAGATGTAAACAGGACACTAGAAACAATTTCTAGTGTTCTTAATTCAAAAGATTGATGGCTAATCTCTTTGAATTGATGAGAGATGAAGAAGAATAGAGGGAGGGCTGCAAAATGGCGTGACAAAGGAGTGTGGCTGCTGGTTGTGTTTTATTTTTCTCATAACAACACTTATATAGCTAGGTTAACACATTAAACCCTTGCCACATTAAACCCTTTGATTAACTCTAGGTTTAAGTGACCCAATCACATTGTGCCAAGTGTCAAACCTATATTTAATCTTGATTTTAATCATCTTACATGATTAAAAAAACATTTGGCAAGCTTATGTGTTATGCCATGTGTCACCATCTCATGGTGCCACGTGTCACACAGCAAAATGACCAAAATGCCCCTGTGTCTTAATTTTGAGTTCTTAACCCAAAATAATTATTTTCTTCTACTAATTAATTTATATCAAATATAAATTAATTAATTAATCTCTATTAATTAATTTCTCATTAATTAAATTCATATTTAAACACTTTAAATATAAATTTAACTTATATTGTACATCCAATAATCTAGATTTGGTTTCAAGTCATGCTAGGGACTTTGCAATCTAATTGAAAACCAAACCTATTTAATTAATCAATTACACTCTTTACTTAATTAATTAAATCATATTTAATTATGTGATAACTTGTGTATGTGTGTGACTTACTAGGCTCATCACTAATTGGCAATGAGACATGATATCAACTCTTAATATCATCAGAACTCTTTCTTACCATAAATGATTTCTCTAAATCATTTTATGAACCTCATAGACCATGGTTAACACCTAGCATAGCATGCCGTGGCCACCCAATTAGTAATAAGGTTTACCTTAAATGAACCTACAATCATATGTTACCATGCACT
Organism: Hevea brasiliensis; assembly: GCF_030052815.1. Taxonomy (NCBI): domain Eukaryota; kingdom Viridiplantae; phylum Streptophyta; class Magnoliopsida; order Malpighiales; family Euphorbiaceae; genus Hevea; species Hevea brasiliensis. The sequence continues at coordinate 46,679,493 of NC_079496.1, forward strand.
AGAATCTCTCTGTTACAAAATCCCAACTCAAGCTGGAGTCATGGTTTATGTCAAACTCTATTTGCTATAAATATTATGTTCTCTTTTAATTCTAGTTCTTGATTAAAAAGATTTTCTCATCAGAAACTCTTTTCTAAATAAATCTATCTGTCCTGGCCAGGAACTTGAAACATCAAGAACAATTAAATGAACATAGGATTTTATCTCTATTTACTTAGAGGAACATATTCCATCTTGATCAACACCTACCTCCATATATAACTAGTAGGAGCCAACACATGCCCATATACCCATACACAGTACAAGTATGAAAGCAGTATCAAACTCAAACTACCTATATACAAGATAACTGTGCTATCTTAGGTCTAAAGATTATATGTACTGATATGATTTATGACAAAACATTGACAAGAATAAACTCCATGTGCTTGTCATAAGTGTCACTGGTTCGGCCTACTTATCATTTATAAGTGCCTATCATGTTTGTTATATGGCATGAGACTCACCATTCCATCTTATTTATATCTCATATAAATAACTTGGGAACAAACATGAATACAATCTTTCTGGATAAGTCATGTCTTTATTATGAAGTATCCTCGATTGTGAACCTATTTATGATACTTCATGCTAGAAATATTGTCACTAATATTCTTAACAACATAAGAATAATATTTCTAACAAAATATCAATGGACCTTTTCTATTACACATAAATATATTATGTAAACGGAAAAGTGGAAATGCCTTTTATTAATAAAAATATGTACAAGATACATACTAAATGATATGCTCTAGGGCATACTACTAACATCTCACTGCCATCAAATAAGGATATCATTACATCCCGATCACCGGGGTCGTAAATTTTCTGTCGGGACAAGAAGAAAATGGTCTGAAAAAGGTCAAAAGTGGTCACCATGGCCGGAATTATTGCCGAAGCAGTTAGAACAAGAAAAGTGAGAAGGAAAGAGGAAAAATCAAATGAGGAAGGGTTTCCTGCTGAAGGTATATATAGGGGAGGGTTTGAAGCATTTATTATTAGCGGAAAATGAAGCGAATGTCTTGGTAACCGAAGCAATAAATGCTCTGACTGAATTGACCCTGTAACATCCTCCCGGTAGCACTCCGTACATTCTACTGTTCCGGTGACCGGTGTCTGTCCGAACAGCTAGAACGTCCGGAAAAATATTTAAACTAAAGTCAGGAACCATAATTAACTCAAATATTAATAAGAAAAATTTAGTAAAAATTTTGGAAATAAAATACAACCAAGCTAAACGAGCCGGTGCCCTAGCGAGGGGTAACCCAGAGGAAAGTTGCGGTTCTCGCAACGAGGAGCCCTAGACCCGGGGGAAAAATTATAAAATAATTTTTGGGACTCCAGAGAAGGGTTATTGAGGTTCCCATGGCATTAGAATGCCAAGAAAATACCTAGAAAAATTTTTCAATAGGTACAGACAATTTTGACCCGTTAAGCCAAACGGAGGGCATTTTGGTCATTTCGCCTTCAGAGGTGATTTTTGGCCGACTTGTCCAGTTGTGTAAATAATTAATATGATATAAAATATGAATAAATATTACTAGAAATTAAATTGAAAATAAGTAGAGAAGAAAAGAATAGAAAATGAGAAAAATGCCCATTTATGACATATGATGATGTCATTTTAAAGCTCCCACCAATCACATATAAACAACCATCTAATTAACTAATGAAAGAGACCAAGAAGACCAAAAAAAATTCTGCTGCTCTTCTTCTTCCTCAAGAAGTTTTTCTCTTCTCCATAGCCCTCCATAGAAATTTCTTTCATTACTCCCATTTCCCTTGAATTTCCACTACTAAACCCTAAGTCCCTTCACTAAAAACTTGTCTCTACCTCCTGGGAAGTGATTGGCAGCCAAGAAGAGGAAAGAAAGTGAGGTTTTGAGTTGGGAAAAAAACTGCCCTATTCAAGGTTAGTGCACTATATACCTAAAACTCTTTAATTTCATGAAATGGAACTTGAATTTAGTAAGAAAATGTAATTTAAATGAACAAAATTCATGTGTATGTGTACATGAGTTTTGGCTGCCCTAAGGAAGGAACAAAGGTGGAGTGTTTTTGATGGTTTTAATGGACTTAGAATGGATTAGAGATTATGTTTAAGGTGAATATACACATAAATAATGAATGGAAGTGCTTAATTAGGTGTATGTGTGAATCATAAGGGAAAACTAGGGTTTTGAGAAGTGAAAAATTGACTTGGCTTAGGAAATTGTTAGAGCACATTTTAATGGTCAATTAGTGACCATTTTAGGTAAGTTGACCATAATTAGAACTGAAAAATAGTATGGTAAAGTGAAGGTGAAATCTGCCCTAGGACAGCAGCAATGGACTGAGATTTCAGTCCAATTACACAACCATAACTTTGGCTGTGTTGGTCCAATTGGTGTTTGGCCAATTGGACACGAAACTAGGCTTATAATGGCACATTTTTGCTGAAGAAACCATGCCCAAAAGACCAAAGCAAGAGGACCAAAACTTTGCCCCAATCCGGACACCCTGCAACAGCCCCTGCAGAAATGACCAAATGAATAGTAACTGTTCATTTGGCCATAACTCACTGTAGATTTAGTCAATTGACCTGAAATTTTTACAGCAACAAGTTAAGACATAGACAAACAACTTTCATGAAGAAACCTACCCCAAATTATGACCAGAACCTAATCAAATCATTGAGCAAAGTGAATTTTACTCTACTGAGATTTCCAGAATTTTCATTTGAGCAGCAATGTTTGGAGGACTATAACTCTCTCTAGAAAACTCGGATTTAGGTGATTCTTGAACCGATAGAAACCTGAGGCATGGTAGAACATTTCATATGAAGAAAGTTAGACCAAATTATGAACTTAACTTGGTCAAATTACTAACCAAATTTGGACCAAAATCTGCCAAAACCCAAAATTTCAGCAGGAACAGTACACGTGAACAGTAAACTTATTTTGGCCATAACTTGAGCTACAAAACTCCAAATGGAGTGATTCAAAAAAAGAAATTAAACTAGACAAAATAAGGAACATTTTCTATGAAGGAAGTTTTATCAAATTCCAACAGTAAATCGACCAATGAAATAGTGCAACTTCAGAGCACCAAAACCGAAAATTGGCAATTTTGCCAAAATGACCTAAGCTTTGAGAAAGTGACCAAAACTAACAAGTTTTAAATGAAAAATGTAGTATGTTTGAAGTGCCAAAGTCAATATACATATTTTCTATGCAAAAGTCAACATTTTAGTTGACTAATGAAGTGAATAGTGACATGAAAACTTGAAATAAGCTTGGAAATGGATTTGGTAATTGATTCCAACAAGTTTTAAATGCAAAATGTGGTACATCGGGAGTGTTAAAACCAATGTACCTATTGTCTATGCAAAAGTCAACATTTTTGTTGACCAATGAGGTGAATAGTGACACCAAAACTTGAAATTCAAAATTTGAAATTAGAAATGCATCTAGGGGACTTTAAATTGCAATTGGCAATTAATACTAGTAAATGTAAAACTCAAAATGTGGGATCTTGGTGTAATTAGAATTAATATATCCATTAAGTATAAAAAGGTCAACATTTTGGTTGACTAGTATGGTGAATAGTAATCAAAATGATTAGTGAATTAAGATGAAGACCTAGAACCAATTCTAAGCTTAAATGCTTAGAATTGTATGACAAATATGCACAATGCATCCTAGTCAAAATTGTTAAAAAGAAATTAGGCCATAAATTTGAAATCCATGAAATATTCATGGAAAACTTGAAACATGAAAGATAAGTCACCTAATTGATGTGAATAGATAGTTAGGGCATATATGCCCATCACAAATGGAATTCATAAAATATTAGTAACTCAACTTGAAATATAAAATTTGTAATTACATAAGTAGACTCTTGAATGTATAAATGAGATAGGAAAAATGTTTTGAATACAATGGTACATGTGAACCATTGTTTAGAATTGGGATCAATATGAATAACATAATGAATGGATAAATAAACCATATAAATGTATGAATGAGACATTAGTTCTCATTATTGTAAAGAGGAGAAGTATTTTGAGTACAATGGTATAAAAGGATAATTGATGTGAATTGTGATCATATAAATGATCAAATGAATGTATGAATTATGATTGAAATTTATCATGAAATAATGAAGTCATAAAGCACAATATATTAATATTTTAAAGTATCAAATGCCCTAGTATACCTAATAAGATTGGTTTGGATAGTTTGGCATGCCAATAGGGTATTGTTTTAGCAGTACTGCGAAAGGAAAGGCTTTATGCCTGTATTCATGGCTTTATGCCCGTATCCATGGCTTTTATGCCCGTATTCATGGCTTTTATGCCGATTATGTGATATCATGGCTCTTTAGCCATACCGATCATACGTGGTTGACGCTGCGTCCCATGGTATGACGGCCCGAGGCACGCGGTGTCGGTGCCAACGACCGTTATCGATCGATCGTCTAGTATAGGTTACTTGGCGATCAATTAAAGTATTATTCAATTCAGACTAAGTTAAGTTAAGTATAATGAAAATCCAAAGACAATTAAATTTTGTATTGAATGAATAAGCAAAAGAGATTAGCAAAAGAAACATAACAAAAATATAAATTGCAGAACTGCACAGACTTGAAATACAATACAGATAGAATAAATTATATACCTGCTAGTATTACTGAAAAGTTATAAACTAAGCACTTCCAAAGAGGAACAAACTAGTATATAAGATCGTTGATACTAGAAATACCATACCAAATTAAATTGATTTTTGAGTATCTGAATTATCATTTATTTCTTTCTTTACTTGTATATATTATTTCTGGTTATATTATTGCACCACTAAGCAGAAATGCTTAGCGCGATGGAATTGCTTCCTCGCAGTATCAAGGTAAAACCAGAGACTATCGATCGAGATTTTTGGAGTCCAGATCTGCGAAGTGTCGAAGAGTTCAAGATTGTCACCTCTCAAAGAATGCATGTAGATAGGGCTCATTTTATACATGTTATGTATATTGTTCATTCCTAGCACATTGTAAATTATTTGTATATCTTGTACAAAATAAACTCATGTAATTAACCTATGAATTATGGAAGCTATTCAAAGTAAGTATTTTAGTATGTGAATTGAATTTGAGTTATAATGAGATTATACTTGTGAATATTGAGATATTGAAAATCTAATGAGATTTCTGAGAAATCTGGATACTGCATTGAGATACATTATGTTTGAAAATTTTTGAGACTATTAAGTTTGAGAAATTGAGTATATATTGAAATTGTCTTTGGCAGGTTTAAAAGAACTGTTAGTCCAAATTACAGCCGACACTTTGTCGGATTATCGTTAAAATTTTGAAATTTCCAACATAGTTAGATTTTGATAAAAGTAAAAATAGCCTAAATCTTCAATAAAGTTTTTGAATAAATAAATCAAGGACTGTAATGAAATCAGATAAAATAGAGTGCTCCGGCACACTAAGTGGCATAACTTGCTCGACTACACTGTAGTCGGGTAAGGGGTGTCACATTTAGTGGTATCAGAGCGCGGTTTAGGCGTTCCTGGACCTAGATAGACTGCATATCATGCATGGCATTCATAAGAGTCGAGGTGACACTATTGCAGATCTGTATTTCCTGTTTATTTTAGGTTAGGGTATGGAATAAGAGAGTGAAGAGACAATGAGATAGCGAATGGAAATAAGAAGGAGACTATATTTAAGATGAAAAAGGATGAGTACATAACTGTTTGAGGATAGGATTGAGACTAGGAGAAAGTGAAGTATGATAACACGGAAAGGTGAAGAAATAAGGAGGTAATAGCTCCTCGACTATTTACACCGGATAAATTTCGAGGACGAAATTTAAATTAGAGGGGAAGAGTTGTAACATCCTCCCGGTAGCACTCCGTACATTCTACTATTCCGGTGACCAGTGTCTGTCCGAACAGCTAGAACGTCCGGAAAAATATTTAAACTAAAGTCAGGAACCATAATTAACTCAAATATTAATAAGAAAAATTTAGTAAAAATTTTGGAAATAAAATACAACCAAGCTAAACGAGCCGGTGCCCTAGCGAGGGGTAACCCAGAGGAAAGTTGCGGTTCTCGCAACGAGGAGCCCTAGACCAAGGGGAAAAATTATAAAATAATTTTTGGGACTCCAGAGAAGGGTTATTGAGGTTCCCATGGCATTAGAATGCCAAGAAAATACCTAGAAAAATTTTTCAATAGGTACAGACAATTTTGACCCGTTAAGCCAAACGGAGGGCATTTTGGTCATTTCGCCTTCAGAGGTGATTTTTGGCCGACTTGTCCAGTTGTGTAAATAATTAATATGATATAAAATATGAATAAATATTACTAGAAATTAAATTGAAAATAAGTAGAGAAGAAAAGAATAGAAAATGAGAAAAATGCCCATTTATGACATATGATGATGTCATTTTAAAGCTCCCACCAATCACATATAAACAACCATCTAATTAACTAATGAAAGAGACCAAGAAGACCAAAAAAAAATTCTGCTGCTCTTCTTCTTCTTCCTCAAGAAGTTTTTCTCTTCTCCATAGCCCTCCATAGAAATTTCTTTCATTACTCCCATTTCCCTTGAATTTCCACTACTAAACCCTAAGTCCCTTCACTAAAAACTTGTCTCTACCTCCTGGGAAGTGATTGGCAGCCAAGAAGAGGAAAGAAAGTGAGGTTTTGAGTTGGGAAAAAAACTGCCCTATTCAAGGTTAGTGCACTATATACCTAAAACTCTTTAATTTCATGAAATGGAACTTGAATTTAGTAAGAAAATGTAATTTAAATGAACAAAATTCATGTGTATGTGTACATGAGTTTTGGCTGCCCTAAGGAAGGAACAAAGGTGGAGTGTTTTTGATGGTTTTAATGGACTTAGAATGGATTAGAGATTATGTTTAAGGTGAATATACACATAAATAATGAATGGAAGTGCTTAATTAGGTGTATGTGTGAATCATAAGGGAAAACTAGGGTTTTGAGAAGTGAAAAATTGACTTGGCTTGGGAAATTGTTAGAGCACATTTTAATGGTCAATTAGTGACCATTTTAGGTAAGTTGACCATAATTAGAACTGAAAAATAGTATGGTAAAGTGAAGGTGAATTCTGCCCTAGATTACAAAGAATGGATGAGATTTCAGTCCAATTACACAACCATAACTTTGGTTGTGTTGGTCCAATTGGTGTTTGGCCAATTGGACACGAAACTAGGCTTATAATGGCACATTTTTGCTGAAGAAACCATGCCCAAAAGACCAAAGCAAGAGGACCAAAACTTTGCCCCAATCCGGACACCCTGCAACAGCCCCTGCAGAAATGACCAAATGAACAGTAACTGTTCATTTGGCCATAACTCACTGTAGATTTAGTCAATTGACCTGAAATTTTTACAGCAACAAGTTAAGACATAGAAAAACAAATTTCATGAAGAAACCTACCCCAAATTATGACCAGAACCTAATCAAATCATTGAGCAAAGTGAATTTTACTCTACTGAGATTTCCAGAATTTTCATTTGAGCAGCAATGTTTGGAGGACTATAACTCTCTCTAGAAAACTCGGATTTAGGCGATTCTTGAACCGATGGAAACCTGAGGCATGGTAGAACATTTCATATGAAGAAAGTTAGACCAAATTATGAACTTAACTTGGTCAAATTACTTACCAAAGTTGGACCAAAATCTGCCAAAACCCAAAATTTCAGCAGGAACAGTACACGTGAACAGTAAACTTATTTTGGCCATTACTTGAGCTACAAAACTCCAAATGGAGTGATTCAAAAAAAGAAATTCAACTAGACAAAATAAGGAACATTTTCTATGAAGGAAGTTTTGTCAAATTCTAACAGTAAATCGACAAATGAAACAGTGCAACTTCGGAGCACCAAAACCGAAAATTGGCAATTTTGCCAAAATGACCTAAGCTTTGAGAAAGTGACCAAAACCAACAAGTTTTAAATGAAAAATGTAGTATGTTTGAAGTGCCAAAGTCAATATACATATTTTCTATGCAAAAGTCAACATTTTAGTTGACTAATGAAGTGAATAGTGACATGAAAACTTGAAATAAGCTTGGAAATGGATTTGGTAATTGATTCCAACAAGTTTTAAATGCAAAATGTGGTACATCGGGAGTGTTAAAACCAATGTACCTATTGTCTATGCAAAAGTCAACATTTTTGTTGACCAATGAGGTGAATAGTGACACCAAAACTTGAAATTCAAAATTTGAAATTAGAAATGCATCTAGGGGACTTTAAATTGCAATTGGCAATTAATACTAGTAAATGTAAAACTCAAAATGTGGGATCTTGGTGTAATTAGAATTAATATATCCATTAAGTATAAAAAGGTCAACATTTTGGTTGACTAGTATGGTGAATAGTGATCAAAATGATTAGTGAATTAAGATGAAGACCTAGAACCAATTCTAAGCTTAAATGCTTAGAATTGTATGACAAATATGGACTATGCATCCTAGTCAAAATTGTTAAAAAGAAATTAGGCCATAAATTTGAAATCCATGAAATATTCATGGATTACTTGAAATATGAAAAATAAGTCACCTAATTGATGTGAATAGATAGTTAGGGCATATATGACCATCACAAATGGAATTCATAAAATATTAGTAACTCAACTTGAAATATAAAATTTGTAATTACATAAGTAGACTCTTGAATGTATAAATGAGAAAGGAAAAATGTTTTGAATACAATGGTACATGTGAACCATTGTTTAGAATTGGGATCAATATGAATAACATAGTGAATGGATAAATAAACCATATAAATGTATGAATGAGACATTAGTTCTCATTATTGTAAAGAGGAGAAGTATTTTGAGTACAATGGTATAAAAGGATAATTGATGGGAATTGTGATCATATAAATGATCAAATGAATGTGTGAATTGTGATCATATAAATGATTGAATTATGATTGAAATTTATCATGAAATAATGAAGTCATAAAGCACAATATATTAATATTTTAAAGTATCAAATGCCCTAGTATACCTAACAAGATTGGTTTGGATAGTTTGGCATGCCAATAGGGTATTGTTTTAGCAATACTGCGAAAGGAAAGGCTTTATGCCTGTATTCATGGCTTTATGCCCGTATCCATGGCTTTTATGCCCGTATTCATGGCTTTTATGCCGATTATGTGATATCATGGCTCTTTAGCCATACTGACTGCATACGTGGTTGACGTTCTGCGTCCCATGGTATGACGGCCCGAGGCACTGCGGTGTCTAGTGCCAACGACCCGTTATCCAATCCTGTCGTCTAGTATAGGTTACTTGGGCAGTCAATTAAAGTATTATTCAATTCAGGCAGCTAAGTTAAGTTAAGTATAATGAAAATCCAGTACAATTAAATTTTGTATTGAATGAATAAGCAAAAGAGATTAGCAAAAGAAACATAACAAAAATATAAATTGCGTAATCAGACTTGAAATACAATACGGATAGAATAAATTATATACCGCTAGTATTCTCGAAAAGTTATAAACTAAGCACTTCCAAAGAGGAACAAACTAGTATATAAGATCGTTGATACTAGAAATACCATACCAAATTAAATTGACTCTGAGTATCTGAATTATCATTTATTTCTTTCTTTACTTGTATATATTATTTTTGGTTATATTATTGCACCACTAAGCAGAAATGCTTAGCGCAATGGAATTGCTTCCTCGCGCAGGTACTGAAGGTAAAACCAGTAGACTGTCGACTGAGATTTTTGGAGTCCAGATCTGCAGAAGTGTCAGAAGAGTTCAAGATTGTCACCTCTCAAAGAATGCATGTAGATAGGGCTCATTTTATACATGTTATGTATATTGTTCATTCCTAGCACATTGTAAATTATTTGTATATCTTGTACAAAATAAACTCATGTAATTAACCTATGAATTATGGAAGCTATTCAAAGTAAGTATTTTAGTATGTGAATTGAATTTGAGTTATAATGAGATTATACTTGTGAATATTGAGATATTGAAAATCTAATGAGATTTCGAGAAACTGGATCTTGCATTGAGATACATTATGTTTGAAAATTTTTGAGACTATTAAGTTTGAGAAATTGAGTATATATTGAAATTGTCTTTGGCAGGTTCAGAAGAACTGTTAGTCCAAATTACAGCCGACACTTTGTCGGATTATCGTTAAAATTTTTGAAATTTCCAACTTAGTTCGATTTTGATAAAAGTAAAAATAGCCTAAATCTTCAATAAAGTTTTTGAATAAATAAATCAAGGACTGTAATGAAATCAGATAAAATAGAGTGCTCCGGCACACTGAGTAGCATAACTTGCTCGGCTACACTGTAGTCGGGTAAGGGGTGTCATAGACCCGGATAAAGGAGAACGCCCTGGAAGGAGAGAGATCGGGAAAGGCATTCGAAATGAGAGAACCAGAATAAGGTCAGAAGGGATAGAAGATCGAAATACAAAGAGAATAAGACAACTTCTAATAACCGTCGTCAGAATCAGTGCCGAGGTAGTTAAAGTGTCGCAGACGAAATCCTCACCGCACGCCTCAGAATCGCCCACATTGCTGATAGATGCTAGAATATGTCATGACAGTGCTGTATATCTTAATCTCCATAGTTGATCTTATCTGTAAGGACGGGCTCGGAGCCCTCGGATCAAAGAAGAAGAAAACAAGACCAGCGCCTTTTATTCCCAGCCCTCGGATCGCCCCGGACAGGAGAATTTGGGACCGTCAGATTAGAAGAGGAAAAGGACAAATATTCTGAAGGGGATCTCGGCCGTTCGTTCTGATCCTCTTTAATTCTTGAGCCTCAGATCATGTCCTTTGAAATCCTGACCCTCCATCTCCCTCAAAATAGATCCTGACCCTTCATGGGGAGCACCCGGTTCCTATAAATACCTGCATGAAAAACTGTTCAGGGAATGGGCAAAAAAGGAGAAATAGTTACTATAGTGGAAGAACTCTGAAATTTAATTCAGTTCGTTACTCTGCTATTTTTAAGTTTTGATAAGGAAAAACTTTTAAAACCAGTTTTTCGAAGTGTTCTTGCAAAAGGGATTCTTGAAATACAGGAACTCTCCATTTTCAGTTCTTTCATTATCCTGTGAAGCCCTTACTTTCAGTTCTTTGTCATCTTTGTTTCCATTCTTATTTCCCAAGCTCAACTTGCTTGTTTAAACCTGACTACCGTTTAGCTAAGCATCCTTCGTTTCTGGGTGAGCTTCAGCCTTTGAGCTAAACAGCTTGTGCCCCTATTACATTCTGCGATTAGTTTAGTAGATTCGGCTCCTCACAGGTGAGTGTTTATATCTCTGTTTCACTAAAAGCTCTTTATTTTACGCATTCCCTTAAATTTTATGTTTGTAATCTTCGCCAAGTTTATATGGTGTAATGAAGGTTATTCCCGAAGTTTACTTTCTTTGTCAACGGGTCCATTCTTTTTGTTAAGCTTTGCTACTTCTAAATGCAAAAGTCCTCATCTCAAGTAGCGTATAAGTAGTTCGATAAAATGTAGGTAGTCGTGTCTTAAGTGCTTCTTTAAAATAGAAAGCCTGAATAATACGTCAAGAAAATAATAGAGTTGCATCACTAGGCTAACATAGAAGGTGATTCAGTATGATGTCATAAAGCAGAATGAAACTAAATTTCAGGAAAATAAATAGGACGGATTATGTATAAAAAGGTATTGGTAAGGTAATTACATAGGAGATCGGTAAAATTTAGTCTGGCATCCTTTGTCTGGTCACAAGATACCAACCAGTTAAAAGAAGCCTTATTCCGACCCTTGGCATCTTTGAATGCCGAAACTCTTAGTCTCAGGTTCTTATGATGCGTAGCTGTAATTAAACCTTTAGAGATTGGAAAAGTCCTTACCCAGTCCCCATTTAAATATTTATAAGGAGGTCGGAGGAGAGTTCTTATCCGATCCTCAAGCCAAAAATTTTAACAAATATTTACAAGAGATCGGAGGAGAGTTCTTATCCGATCCTGACTTAAAAACTTGAACAAATATTTACAAGAGATCGGAGGAGAGTTCTTATCCGATTCTCACTTAAAAACTTTAACAAATATTTAAAAGAGATCAGAGGAGAGTTCTTATCCGATTCTCAACCCAAAATTTTTTAATAAATATTTATAGGAGATCGGAGGAGAGTTCTTATCCGATTCCCAAATTAAATTTTAACAAATACGTAAGATGATCCCCCTGAAATAAAATTAATACGCAACAGCAACTCACTAAGGTTATCTCATTTACTTATGTATCTGGGTAATCCGGATTAGTGAAAAATCTAACATTCCTTTCGGTCAAAAGGATTAACATTTCCATTCAAGCCCTCCTAACTATGAAGAACGTGAAATTAAATTTGCTTACCCTCGTTGAGGGACGAGGTGGGGTGCCTAACACCTTCCCCACTCGTTCATGGACCCCGAACCTAGAATCTCTATTTTTGAAGTTGTTTTAGTGTAACTTACTTTCACAAATGGTTTTCTTTAATTTCCCTTAAAATTAAAGTGGCGACTCCTCACTTTTCCCACTTCGGTGAGTGTTCGTCCAGGCGACCGCAAAACACCTTGCGACAGCTTGGCGACTCCACTGGGGAGTCGAACAAACTAAACCCCGGTCTAGAGGTCCAAAAGTAGATTTAGTTTTGTGTATAAATCATAGTTAAACGGGCTCACTTCGCAAAATTTTATACGTTAATTATTGTTATTCCTGCTAACCATTTTGTTTGTCTTGCTTGTTTTAATTTCTACAGTGCTCTTCATTTAAAAGGAAAAAGGAAAAATAAAAATCCCCCTGATTGGGAAGAGGTAAAGGTGTCCCTTCACACATTGAACACTCACACGACGTCCTCACACACTTTAGCCCTATACCCGGGCTTTCTTACCCTTTTAGGAAAATAGGAGGGAGTCATGTAGCGGTACCCGTGGGTTTTACCCCGTTAGTATCCGTGAAGGCTTCTGCTTAAATTGAAACTTGTTCTATTCACTATGATACCCGTGGAATTTTCCCTACAATATCATGGGGGATAGAATGGGGCTCTACTGTTTACAGTAGGGGCAGTTTGGGAACCTGTGGCTTTTAGAAAATTAGACCCTGAGCTAAACTCTCATGATAGTTGAAAGCCGTAGCAAGCTACCATATAGGATAGAACTGTCCAATTAGGTAGCACCTAGCCGGTATTAGGACTTTTCTTTACTTTAAGACAAAAGGGGCATACTTACTCTTACCCTATTCTGTTTATGTTATTTTGTTCTTATTTTTAAGGGTAATCTTGAATCATATTGTCAAGAAAACCCACACATTTTCCTACTTTGATAAATGTGTAGGTATCACTCAGTCAACAGTATAATTCGAGAGTACCTTAATTTATCCTGTTAATAAGATTTTCCCGCAGGCGTTATCAAAATAAGGTCTGTAAAAGGATAAGCATTATTTTAACATGGCATCATCGGGTCAGTCGGCAGAAGAAGTTCTTAAATCAGAACAAAATGCTAAACCGTGGCCCAAAAATAATTCAGTGCCCCTACAGAGTGATACTGGCTCATTACCTCCAATGGACTTGAGCAAGATTGAGGTCAGAATGAATAGTCTCGAGGGTCTGGCCGATGGTTGGAAGTCGTTTCCTGATCACGTTAAAGCACAATTTGAGAAGAAATATGGGAGAATTGCAACATTAATGCAAGTTAAAGTTCAAGTCCCGGCACTAAAGGCCATGTTGCTAGTTTGGAACCCTAAGTTTGGAGTATTCTCTTTCAACGATATCGATATTGTTCCCACTATAGAAGAATATCAAGCATTGCTAGAAATTCCTTATATGGTGCAGAATCAGATTTATCTACACCTCGAACATAGGCAGACTTGGAAACGGTTCGCACATGTGCTAGGGATTCCACTAGAAGAAGCAAAGGCGAGAGAAACTGTCAAAGGAAACACTCATGGGTGGTATTGGACTTATCTCAAGAAATGGTTCGACCAATACATCCGAGATGAATAGTGGGATCAAGCTTCACTGGTGCTCGCTTTAGCAATCTATGGCCTGATTTTGTTCCCCGGACCTTCCGGAATCATAACCTGCGGTGTTGTGGAAAGGTTCTGGGCAGTAGAGAAACAGAAGGTCAATCCAGTACCGGCAATACTTGCCGAGACTTTCTTAACCCTCACTTACTGCAGATAGTAAGGCAAGGGGTCCATTAAGTGTTGTTCTCAGTTGTTGCACCTCTAGATCATAGGACATATGTGTCCTATAGAGACAAAGGGATTAACTTGGTATCTTGACCAGCCTCTCATCGAGAAAATGACCCGATTGGTAATCAGTCCGAAGGATGAGTCGCAGTGGCAAGGACGGATTTTGAGCTTCAATAGCCATGACTACTACTGGAGGAAGTTGTGGACGTTAGGTCAATCCATTTTGGTCGGCACGGGGGGAAATCAATCGGTATCCCTAATTAGAGTGACTGGATATAGAAGTTACACTCCGGCCTTAGTAATGAGACAATTTGGCTCGACACAGTTCAAGATCAACGCTGAAGAATACCACCAGAGTCATTTTTACCATGAGCTCAAGGAAGAGGACGGGTTAAAAATAGCTCGCAAATCTTGGGAAAACATCACTCTGATGGAGAGGTTGCCCAAAGGCCCAAGTGCCATGGACGATTATCTTAAATGGAGGGCTGACAGGAACTGTCACACCCCGGCTTAGTGGGCCCCAGCTCAAGCCCCTCTATGGGTGGCCATCTTGCCGGCGTACCCCTCTAGAGGCCAGCGGTGCAACTCAAATCGGTACTGTCCGCTTTGGTGGAGTTCAATCCCTTCGCCCTGCAGAGCTAGGATTCGAACCCATATCACCTCACGGGTTTGCTTCGCCTCTCACCAATTGAGCTGCGCCTTTTTTATTGTCACACCCCGGCTTAGTGGGCCCCAGCTCAAGCCCCTCTATGGGTGGCCATCTTGCCGGCGTACCCCTCTAGAGGCCGTCGATGCGACTCAAATCGGTACTGTCCGCTTTGGTGGAGTTCAATCCCTTCGCCCTGCAGAGCTAGGATTCGAACCCTTATCACCTCACGGGTTTGCTTCGCCTCTTACCAATTGTCTCAATTCAATTGGTAAGAGGCGAAGCAAACCCGTGAGGTGATAAGGGTTCGAATCCTAGCTCTGCAGGGCGAAGGGATTGAACTCAACCAAAGCGACAAGACGATTTGAGTCGCATCGCCGCCTCAGAGGGGCACGCAAGAAGATGGCCACCCATAGAGGGGCTTGAGTCAGCCCACTAAGCCGGATGTGACAAGCAAACCCGTGAGGTGATATGGGTTCGAATCCTAGCTCGCAGGCGAAGGGATTGAACTCCACCAAAGCGACGATCGATTTGAGTTGCACCGCCGCCTAGAGGTATGCCGGCAAGATGGCCACCCATAGAGGGGCTTGAGCCGGGCCCACTAAGCCGGGTGTGACAATAAAAGGCGCCTTTTTTATTGTCACACCCGGCAGTGGGCCCCACCAAGCCTCTATGGGTGGCCATCTGCCGGCTGCACTTCTCAGAGGCCGGCGATGCGACTCAAATCTGCATCGTCCGCTTTGGTGGAGTTCAATCTCGCCGCAGAGTTAGGATTCGAACCCATATCACCACGGCGAGCTGCTTACCAATTGAGCTGCAGCTCAATTGGTAAGAGGCGAAGGAAACCCGTGAGGTGATATGGGTTCGAATCCTAGCTCTGCAGCTCAATTGGTAAGAGGCGAAGCAAACCCGTGAGGTGATATGGGTTCGAATCCTAGCTCTGCAGGGTGAAGGGATTGAACTCCACCAAAGCGACGCATCGATTTGAGTCGCATCGCCGCCTCTAGAGGGGTACGCCGCAAGATGGCCACCCATAGAGGGGCTTGAGTCAGCCCACTAAGCCTGGGTGTGACAGAACCTAGGACACTTAATCGCACTCGAAGACAGCAACCCTCGCCGAAATACACTATTGGAAGAAGCTAATAATCATCTAGCTGACTCACTACAGAGGGCAAACGCCGAAAACTCGCAACTGCAAGAACAAATAAAGCAGTTAGAAGATCAACAGCAGAACCTTAAAAGAAAAGTGAGAAGGCTCAGGGAAGAGGCAAGGGCCAAAAAGATGGATTTCGAAGAGCAAGAGGCACGGTGGGAAAAAGAAAGAAGTTCGCTCCAAGCTGTATTAAAAGAAGTAGAAGCATGTAACAGCAAGCTCCAGGAAAAAATGAAATACCAAGAGATACTCGTAAAAGAGCATAAACGAGAAAATAAAAAGAAGAAGCTTGAACTGAAGGAACAAGCACTGCTCATCAACGATATTCTGAAGGAATGTGCTAAAGAAAGGAAGGAAAAAGAAAGACAAGTTGTTCTCTATCAGGAGCTGAAAGAGAATGTTGACCAGCTAGAGAGGCCGATAGCACAGGGAAAACAAGAACTCTTACCTGAATCCGAGTATGCTCTGAAAGTGTTCGACCCCGCCAGACAAGAAGAAAGGTTATATGAGTATCTCAGGAAATGTCATCTCATTATAAAGAACCTCCCTAAGCCTAGGCCATTGTAAAGAATGCTGTATACGAATTATTCAATTAATATAATGATTTTTGGGTCATTGTTTAGCAAATTTTTGAATGAATAGTATAACTCCCGTAGGAACCCCCTCGCCAGGGTTATGCGAAAAATTGGATGTGCTATATGGACAGGTATTATAAACGCACATTCAATCCAGTCGTTCACAGTCAGGCTATCGAATGATGCCATGATAAAATTGAGGCAACCATCCTTCTGCAGATTTCATTTTGGCTCCCAAATGCCACTGTATCCTTTGTCCGAACCAGGACCTTTAGTATTTTACGAAATTCAAAATTCACTAAAAGCTTTTATTTATTTTCCTCACAGAAAATCAAACATTGCTTCAAACAAGGCAAGTCTGACCAAGCACACGATTCAGCCCAAGTGAGTGTACTTAACAAGATCCCGAACAAAAAAGATAATGGAAGATCAGGAACAAGTACAGAACCTACAAGGACAGGTTTCCGAATTGAAGGATCAGGTCTCAGAACTTATGAGACTAATGAGGGAGATGTCCCAAAATAAACCCACTTCAGAACCTAACCTATCATTACCTCCCCCACCACCTACAACAATGGATCCTCACCAAGCTTCAACCTCTTTCACCTTTCAGTCACCTATCTCGGATCCGACAGTCACTGTCAACCCAGCTGCCATAAATAATGACCTACCTTTCTCCCATTACCCAGCCATCTCAAATGCGGACCCATACCCTTCAATAGTAATCCCTCCGGTTCACTCCACCCCTCATTTCCCAGCTGGGGGAGTATCTTTTGCAGTAGGAGGAGAAAGTAAGGCCAGGGAAAATGAGAAGCTGTCTGCTCTAGAGGAAAGATTGAGAGCAATAGAGGGGCTGAACATGTATGGTTTAGTTCATGTGGCATTACTGAGATTGGTGCCAGATGTGGTGGTGCCACCCAAATTCAAAGTCCCGGATTTCGACAAGTATACTGAGAACTCAGATCCCCGCATTCACCTGGCAACCTACATTGCCAAAATGTCTGCCTTAACAGAAGATGACAGGCTTCTCATCCACTTCTTTCATGAGAGCCTCTCAGGAGCAGCCCTGAGATGGTGCATACAGTTGGACAGGAGCAAACTGCGCTCCTGGAAGGATTTGGCTGATGCCTTCTTAAAGCAGTATAAGTTCAATTGCGACGTGGCCCCCACAAGGAGAGATCTCCAAAATTTGGTGCAAAGGGACAGGGAAAGCTTCAAAGAGTATGCCCAAAGATGGAGAGAGAAGGTCGCAGTATATCCTCCTGTGATGCACAATGAACTCGCTCCTATTCATCAAACACCAAGGCTCCTTACTTGAACCTGATGATTGGGAATACCTCCAACAGCTTCTCTGACATCATCCAAGCTGGTGAAAGGATAGAAGCTAATTTAAGGATGTGACGGCTGCAGGAGTTGACTGAGAACCCTGCGAAGAAGACTGCCAGCTTTGGCAAGAAGAAGGAGGGTGATGTGCATTCCATCACCCGTCAGAAAAATTATTCCCCACTCCCTCAAAATAACTACCGGCCATATCCTCCCCCTCATAGCCAAACAGTCGCGAACATTCCACCTCCTTTCCCAAATTATCCACACTCGCGCCTGCAATACCCACCGCCTACAAATTACCAACCTAGACCTCCTCCTCCACCTACTCAACCCAGACCACCACAAAATAATCCCAGACCACCAAGAAACCCTGATCCACCCCTTTCCCTCCCACTCAGTGAAATATACCGATACCTCGTCGGTATAAACCAGATTGCACCAGTCCCCCTAGACCCAATTCAGCTACCATACCCCAGGTGGTATGATGCCACTGCCCGTTGTGAATATCATGGAGGGGCACAAGGGCATTCAACTGATAACTGCGGGGCACTCAGAGGGAGGGTGCACGCTTTAATCCGGAACGGGTGGTTGAAGATTGAGGGAAATGGTTCCCTCCCCAATGTTACTTCAAACCCGTTGCCCAATCATAATGCGGGCAATGGAGTAAATATGATAGAACCGGATGGAGAAAGGTTGGCACCAGTGGTTGAAGAGCTAATTCCTCACTTTGAGGGAATCTTTGCCATGGCGATGAGGGAAGGTTACCTTTACCCTCAGGTATTGGATTCAGAAAAAGGTACGGGATGTTCCTACCATGGAGGGGCAGTTGATCATGAGCTGCAAGACTGTGAGGGATTTCGGCAAGAGGTTTAGAATTTGCTGTCCCTTAAAATTTTAAGATGCCAAAGGAGATCAAAAGTGGAGGGTGAAGTAAATACCGCCAGGTTTGGCCAAAATAGCTCTACCCCCAATCCTAGATTAACCTTCTCTGTCCCCAATGCCCCAATGCCCTCACCACCAGTAACAATTATCCGAATCCCGCTTCAGCTCCCAGTCACAAATACTCATGCCATACATTGGAATTATAACTTCCAAGTTTTCACCTAAGGAGCGTCTAGCAGTACGTCTGCTCCTAATCTTGCTTCACCTCCGACACCTCCGAAACCATGCTTCACTCCCCATGAGCATTTCAGGATGACTTATGCTGGACCCACCAGCAGTACTACTCCCCAAACTAATCCTCGGCCCGTCACTGCCGCAAAATCCTCCCCACCTGAGCAAGAAGTCGAGTTTATAACTCGAAGTGGGAGATGTTACGGGAATGAAGAGAAAGAAAAGAAGAAAGGGAAAGTAAAAATGGGAGAATCACAGAACAGTACAGAAGAGGAGATTGAAAAAACGGGGGAAGTAGAACCCGCCGGGCCCAAAGAAGAGGAGGAGTTGTTGCTCCAAATAATGAAGTGGGACAGTTGAGGAAGACACCTGCCCGAATATCACTGTTATCGCTAATTTTGAGCTCAGAGGTGCACCGTCATGCCTTGCAGAAAATCTTGGATTAGGCCTTTGTGAACCCCGACATCACACCGGGGCAGTTCGAGAAGATAGTGGGACAAATTCAGGCATCCAGTTTTGTTACCTTTTCTGAGGAGGAAATAGATCCTGCAGGCCTGACGCATACTAAAGCCTTACATGTGACAGTGAAATGTAAAGGTTGTATAATTGCCAAGGTCCTTATTGATAATGGATCAGCCCTCAATGTACTGCCTAGTGCTACCTTGGTAAGGCTACCGGTCGACCAATCGAATATACGTCAAAGTGCTATGGTGGTAAGAGCCTTTGACGGTACAAGGAGAGAAGTGTTGGGAGATATCGACCTGCCACTCCAAATTGGCGCGTGCACCTTCAATGTCACGTTTCAAGTGATGAACATTGAACCGGCCTACACTATGTTGCTGGGCAGGCCGTGGATCTATTCAGCGAATGCCGTTCCTTCAACCTTGCATCAGAAGATAAAATACATCATGGATGGCAAAATCATCACTGTGAGAGGGGAAGAAGCCATTTTGGTCACCAAGCCACAATCACTTCCCTATGTGGAAGCTGCTGAGGAGTCGTTGGAAAGCTCTTTCCAGGCCCTCGAATTACAAGAAAGAAGAAATGAAGGGGCTATGGCTATGGTAGCCAAAGTGATGTCAAGAAATGGGTACGAAGAGGGCAAGGGTTTAGGCACCACATTACAAGGAATCGTTGAACCTATACCGGCTATCCAGAAGATAGGCCGTTGCGGATTGGGTTATGAGGAGGATGCCCTTATGGATGGGCGATTCTGGATGAGGAACAGACTTCGAGATCAGAGATTTGACCAGAAAATCGGGAAAATGAAACTAGTCCCGAGAATCACAGAGGTCTTCACTAAACAAGTCATCGAAAATCCGACAGAGGACTTCACTAAACAAGTCATCGAAAATCCGACAGAGGTTGAAGAATCACCTGATGAACCATCCATTGATGTCATCCACCTAGATTCCTTGTATGAGGCTCTGGTCTCGCCAATAGCTGAGGGGCAAGAGTTGGACAACTGGACAGCAGAGGATGTCCCTGTACTTAATTTCGAGTAAAGTACCTTTGGTTATCTACACTTGATCATTTTGTCCATGATGACAAGTGTAACATTGTAAATGGACCCTTTTCTTATGTCATAAATTTTTAATGAATTAATAGCGCATTTATTTCCAATTCTTTTCTCCATTTGAATTCCATCCTTATAATAAATTCTATTTTCGTTCATTGAGGACAATTCATCAATTAACACCTAATAATTCAATAGACTCGAAAATTCCTCTGGTTAATTTTGAAATCCCCATAACTGCCATTACTTCAAGTGATTCTGAGGTGGAGCTCACAGAAGAAAGCGATGAAAGGGATGAACCTTCCCTAGTGCCTTGTGGCGACGAAACACGCACCATAAACTTAGGAACGGAAGAAGTGAAGAGGGAACTTAAAGTTGTGAAGAGTGAGGAATTGGGAGATATGATCAGTTTGCTCAGAGAATTCTTGGACGTATTTTCCTGGAGCTATGATGATATGGTTGGTCTGCACCCCCAGATAGTGACGCACAAAATTCCCCTAATTCCAGGGAAAATCCCGGTGAAGCAGAAGCTAAGAAGAATGAATCTTGACACATTGCTCAAAGTTAGGGATGAGGTCAAGAAACAGTATGACGCTGGGTTCCTAGAAGTAGTCAAGTATCCCCAATGGATAGCTAACGTTGTGTAACACCCTCCCGATAACCACTCCGTACATCCTACTGTTCCGGTGACCGGTGTCGGTCCGGACAGTTAGAATGTCCGGAAAAATATTTAAACTAAAGTGAGGAACCATAATTAACTCAAATATTGATAAGAAAAATTTAGAAAAAAATTTTAGAAATAAAATACAAACAAGTTAAACGAGCCGGTGCCCTAGCGATGGGTAACCAGAGGGAAGTTGCGGTTCTCGCAACGAGGAGCCCTAGACCCGGGGGAAAAATTATAAAATAATTTTTGGGACTCCAGAGAAGGGTTATTGAGGTTCCCATGGCATTAGAATGCCAAGAAAATACCTAGAAAAATTTTTCAATCGGTACATACGATTTTGACCCGTTAAGCCAAACGGAGGGCATTTTGGTCATTTCGCCTTCAGAGGTGATTTTTGGCCGACTTGTCCAATTGAGTAAATAATTAATATGACATAAAATATGAATAAACATTACTAGAAATTAAATTGAAATTGAGTAGTGGAGGAAAGAAAAGAAATTGAGGAAAAAGGGCTATTTATGACATCATGGTGATGTCATTTATAATTACCAACCAATCACAATTAAGCCCTTATTTGACTAACTAATAAAGAGAAAAATTGAAGACTAAATTCATCAAAGATCCAGCAGCCATCTCCTTCCCCAAAACCAGCCAAAAACGTAGAGAGAGAAAAGTGAGGGTTTCCACCATAGTTCAAGCTTCCAAGCTTTGAAACCTTGCTTATCTTGCACCAAAAACCCTAGATCCCTTCAATAAAAATTACCCCCACACCTTGTTGGAGTGTTTGGAAGCCAAGAAAAGCCAAGAAAGTGAAGGAATTGCTTGGGAAAAATCTGCCCTAATCAAGGTTAGTGCATTAGATACTTAAAACTCCTTTTTTTTTCATGATTTGCAACTTGAATTGAGTAAGAATTGTAACTAAAATGAACAAGAATTTTGTGTACACATACTATGAATTTTTGGCAGCCCTTGTGAAGGAATTATTTTGATTGTTTTGATGTACTTAAAGTGGGCTATAGATCAAGTTTAAACCATGTGTGTATGTGATTATTGAAGGAGCTAATAATTAAGGTGTTGTGAAAACCTATAATGGAACTAGGGTTTTGAAGAGTGAAAAATTGGCTTGGCTTGGGAAATTGTTAGAGCACATTTTAATGGTAAATTAGTGACCATTTTAGGTAAGTTGACCATAATTAGAACTGAAAAATAGTATGGTAAAGTGAAGGTGAAATCTGCCCTAGGACAGCAGAAATGGACTGAAATTTCAGTCCAATTACACAGCCATAACTTTGGCTGTGTTAGTCCAATTAATGTTTGGCCAATTGGACATGAAACTAGGTTTATAATGGCACATTTTTGCTGAAGAAACCATGCCAAAAAGACCAAAGCAAGAGGACCAAAACTTGGCCCCAATCCAGACACCCTGCACTGATTCTGCAGAATTGACCAAATGAATAGTAACTGTTCATTTGGCCATAACTCACTGTAGATTTGGTCAATTGACCTGAAATTTTTACAGCAACAAGTTAAGACATAGACAAACAACTTTTGTGAAGGAACCTACCCCAAATTATGGCCAGAACCCATCCAACCAAGTGACTCTAGTTACTATTCATGCTACTGTAGATATGGTATTTTCAGCAGAATGCAAATCCGGCCAGCCTGGGTTTTTGGGTCATATCTGGAGCTACAAAACTCCAAATGGAGTGATTCAAAAAAGAAATTCAACTAGACAAAATAAGGAACAACTTTCATGTTTTACATTTCTTCAAATTCTACAGTAAAGATGTCCAATGGAACAGTGAAGTTGACTCACCAAAACTGAAAATTCTGCTTGTGTGGGTTTACACTTTGAAATGGTATTAACACTTAATGCCAACAAGTTTTAAACACCAAATGTGGTATGTTGGGAGTGCCAAAGTCAATGTACATATTTTTTATCCAAAAGTCAACATTTTTGTTGACCAATGAGGTGAATAGTAACACCAAAACATGAAATTCACAAATTGAAGAATTTAAAAGTTTCAAATGCCCTAGTATACCTAACAAGATTGGTTTGGATAGTTTGGCATGCCAATAGGGTTCAATTAGCGATCGCACATAGCAATATGCCATTCTGTGATTTCATGGCTTTTAGCCATTCTGACTTTGTATTGAGACTTGGCCTTGTGCCTGATATTATTTACAGCTTGTTAGCTGTTCTGTTGCACACCGGGAGATGCATATGTGACCGATGGTGTGACGGCCCGAGGTACTAGGTACCCAAAGGCGCTTACCCGTTATCCATCCGATGCCTAGTGTAGGTTACTTGGGGCAACCAAATGAATAAAAGTGAACAATATTAATGAAATCACGAATGTACCAATACCAAACAAAGAAAGCATACACATTCCATGCACATTTAATTTCTTGCTATTTTCTTCTATTATATTATTGCACCACTAAGCATCATTGCTTAGCGCGTTGCTTTTGCCACGCTTAGGTACTGAAGATCCCGATCGTGAGCCCAGTAGACCACGCATCGGGTGAGTCCGTCCCGATTACGCTCGGTGTCCTTGTCACCTCAACTTCTGCAGTGCATTGGTAGGACACTAGGTGTCATTTTGGCATTCTGAAATTAATTTTGATTTTCTCATATGTATTTGGATCTATGTAATGTATTTTGATGTTTATGTAAATAATGAAAGTTATGGTTATAAATGCAAAATTTGAGCATGTATTTATCGCTTGTATATGAGAAATGGATGTTTGTGAAATGAAAATATTATTGAGAATTTGCTATTGAGAAATATTGTTGAGATTTTGAATATTGGAATTTGAGATGATGGAATAAAAATATTGGAAGTGTTTTTAACAGGTTTCGAAGAACGGTTTTCTCCATTTTTAGCCGGTACTCTGCCGGATTTTCTTTAAAATTTTCGAAACCTTAAATAAATTATAATTTCGATAAATGGCTTAAATAAATTATATTTCACAAGTTATATTCAAAAGGAAGAATAAAAATGAATTAATATAAAATAGAGTGCTCTTAATCGAGTGGCATAACTTGCTCGGCTACACTGTAGTCGGGTAAGGGGTGTCACATTTAGTGGTATCAGAGCACGGTTTAGGCATTTCTGGGCCTAGATTGAGTCCATACCATGCATTGCATTTGTAAGAGTCGAGGTGACACTAACGCAGATCTGTTTATCTCTCTTATTTTGAATAGGATATGGATCCTTCATCTCAGAGAGCCGTTGAGGAGGAAGTGGAGAGTCATGCTCCCTCTGCAGCAGCTGAGACTGGGGGCATGAGAGAATCGCTCCGCCACTCAAGCGTAACCTCGCCACCTCCACAGCCATGTTCCAACAAATGGCCGACTTCTTTAGACAAATGGCCGGGTAATGCCAAAGACACCACCACCACTCCACAGTAAATCACACTGAAAGGTTAAGGAAGTTTGGAGCCGTGGACTTCTATGGCAAGAGAGAAGATGACTCATGCAAATGAGAATTGGTTGAACAGAACAAGCAGAGTCCTAAAACAACTCCACTGCACTCCAGAGCAAAACCTGGAAGCTGCCATCTCTTTACTACAAGATGATGCTTATGAGTGGTGGGACACTGTGTCCAGTGAAGTGCAGCCGTAAGTCAGAACTTGGGACTTCTTTCTTCG
Source organism: Hevea brasiliensis (assembly GCF_030052815.1). Taxonomy (NCBI): domain Eukaryota; kingdom Viridiplantae; phylum Streptophyta; class Magnoliopsida; order Malpighiales; family Euphorbiaceae; genus Hevea; species Hevea brasiliensis. Next base: position 46,704,388 of record NC_079496.1, read on the forward strand.
TAATTTAAGAAGAAATATGTGGGTACTGTATATCTGGAAGAGAGAAGAAGAGAGTTTATTAACCTGAGGCAGAGACAGCTGTCAGTGGCCGAATATGAGAAGGAGTTTGTTCGATTAAGCCGTTACGGAAGGGAGATAGTCCCTAATGAAGCTGAAAGGTGCAAGAGATTTGAAGAGGGACTAAATGACAACATCAAGATCCAGCTCACTGCCTTGGGAATCACAGAATTTACCAAGTTAGTGGAAGTCGCAATAAAAGTGGAAAAGTAAGAATCAAGGAATGCACCAAAAGGGATAGACAGTAAGAGGGGACCAGTCGCCTAGTTCCGCTCCTGGATTTGGGAAGAAGTTTAAGGGTCCTCCCGCACGCAGTTCGGTCAGCCATGTGGTCGTGGTCACCTCAGGGGCCCAGGCCACAGTTCACCCCTAGGAGAGGTCAGTCCACACCATCAGTGGGCAGCTCTCCAGGGATGGGGTTCAGGGGACCAGCCCCAACATCTTCTGCATGTCCACACTGTCAGAAATGGCACAAGGGGGAGTGTTGGAGAGTAACTGGTGCTTGCTTGAGGTGTGGGTCAACAGAGCATCAGTTGAAAACCGCCCACGCAGAACTACTACAATTGCTCCAACACAAGCGCATGCACCGCTCCCGCACCACCAAGGGGTAGAAGGTCCGTAAATCCGTGGGACCATCTCGCAGGCTCAGATATGAGCCAGAGAGGCCGATAATGACCACCGCTAGAAATTATGCCCTGAGAGCTCAGGAGGAGCAAGATGCCCCGGACGTCATCAGGGGTACGTTCTCCCTCTACAATACTCCTGTGCATGCATTGGTGGATCCAGGATCCACTCATTCCTACATTTGCATCAACTTACCCGTAGAAAGGGGGATACTAGTAAGGGAGAGTGACCAAGACATTCTGGTCACTAATCCATTGGGCCACAGTGTAGTGGTGAACAAAGTATACAAGGGTTGCCCGTTAAGGATTCAAGGGTATGAATTCTTGGCAGACCTGATTGAGTTGCCCTTCCACGAGTTTGATGTGATTTTGGGAATGGATTGGTTGTCACGTCATCAGGCAATGGTTGATTGCAAATTGAAGAGAATTTCTTTGAAAACCCCTAAGGGTAATGAGATCACAGTTGTGGGGGAAAGGATAGATTTCCTGTCCAATGTTATCTCAGCCACAGTTGCAAGAAGAATGATGAGAAAAGGCTGTAAAGCCTACCTAGCACATGTGGTGGATACTAGGCAGGCTAAGCCAAACCTGAGTGACATACCCACAGTGAGAGACTTCCCAGAGGTATTTCCTGAAGAGTTGCCTGGTTTGCAACCAGAAAGGGAAGTTGAATTTGCTATTGAGACAACGCCGGCACAAAGACCCATTTCCATTGCTCCTTATAGGATGGCACCCACTGAATTGAGGGAGTTGAAAACTCAATTGCAAGAGTTGCTAGATAAGGGATTCATACGCCCCAGTGTGTCACCATGGGGAGCTCCAGTGCTGTTTGTGAAAAAGAAGGATGGGACTTTGAGGTTATGTATTGATTATCGGCAGTTGAATAAAGTGACAGTTAAGAACAAATATCTGTTGCCTAGAATTGATGATCTGTTTGATCAGTTAAAGGGAGCAGGAGTATTTTCTAAGATTGATCTCGCATCGTGGTATCATCGCTGAGAGTGAAGGATGCAGATGTGCCAAAGACTGCATTCAGGACCCGATATGGGCATTATGAGTTTCTGGTGATGCCCTTTGGCCTAACAAATGCACCAGCGGCATTTATGGACCTTATGAACCGTATCTTCCATCCATACCTGGATCGGTTCGTAGTGGTCTTTATTGATGATATTCTGGTGTACTCCAAGACCAGGGAAGAACATGATGAACATTTGAGGATTGTTACGCAAACCTCATGGAAAAGAAGTCAGATGCTAAGTTGTCCAAGTGTGACTTTTGGCTGAATGAGATAGCATTCCTTGGACACATAGTGTCAGCTGATGGGATTAGGGTGGATCCCAAGAAAATAGAAGCAGTGATGGAATGGAAGCCTCCCAGGAATACAACTGAGGTAAGAAGCTTCTTGGGGCTAGCTGGGTATTATAGAAGATTTATGAAGGGATTTTCCCTAATAGCTGCTCCAATGACCAAGTTATTACACAAGAATGTCAGATTTGACTGGAATGACAAGTGTCAGACCAGTTTTGAGAAGTTGAAGGCTATGTTGACAGAGGCACCAGCAGCACACAAACAAGGTCAGGAAAAGACTTTGTGGTCTACAGTGATGCCTCACATAATGGGTTGGGGTGTGTATTGATGCAAGAGGGGAAGGTGGTCGCCTATGCTTCCAGACAGTTAAGGCCACATGAACAGAATTACCCTACCCATGATTTAGAGCTTGCAGCAATTATCTTCGCACTGAAGATATGGAGGCATTACTTGTATGGTGAAAAGTGCTACATTTACACAGACCACAAGAGTCTAAAATATTTGCCAACTCAGAGGGAGCTCAACCTTAGACAGAGGCGATGGATTGAGTTCTTGAAGGACTATGATTGTGTAATTGACTACCATCCTGGGAAAGCAAATGTAGTTGCTGATGCTTTGAGCAGAAAGTCCATCACAGCTTTGAGATCATTGAATGCCCGTCTAACTTTGATTCGAGATGGAGCTATTATGGCTGAGTTGCAAGTGAGGCCAAACCTGCTACAGCAGATTTTGGATGGGCAAATGGCAGATGGAAAATTAATGGCCATTATGAGCAAAATCCCAGAAGGAAAAGCAACTGATTATGAGGTGAAGTCAGATGGGTGTCTGTATTACAAGGGAAGACTGTGTGTACCAGATGATGGGGAATTGAAGGCCAGTATTCTAAAAGAGGCACACACCAGTGTATATGCTATGCACCCAGGAAGTACAAAGATGTATCATGACCTGAAGCTTCAGTATTGGTGGCCTGGTATGAAGAGAGACATAGCTGACTATGTGACTAAATGCTTAACATGTCAGCAAGTCAAGGCAGAACATCAAGTTCCATCGGGTTTGCTACAGCCTATACGCATACCTGAATGGAAATGGGATCGGGTCACCATGGATTTTGTAAGTGGGCTACCTCTCACCCGGAAGAAGCATGATGCAGCATGGGTAATAGTGGATAGATTGACAAAGTCAGCACACTTTCTGCCAGTTAGGACTGACTACTCACTAGAGAGGTTAGCAGAATTGTATATTAGTGAGATAGTTAGACTGCATGGAATTCCACTTTCCATCATATCTGATCGAGACCCAAGGTTTACATCGAGATTTTGGAAGAAGCTACATGAGTCCTTGGGTACACAACTCCATTTCAGCACAGCTTTCCATCCTCAGACGGATGGGCAATCAGAAAGAGTAATCCAGATAAACAATTGAAACCCATGAAATTGATACAAATATAGAACTGAAATGATAATAATAACATGAAATATTTGTCAGGTCCTTGAGGATATGCTGAGGAGTTGTGTCATTGAGTTTGAGGGAAGTTGGGATAGATACCTCCCATCGCGTAGTTTGCATACAACAATAGCTACCAAGCTAGCATTCAAATGGCCCCATATGAAGCAATCGTATGGGAGAAAATGTAGAACTCCAGCAGTCCGGACTGAATTGGGCGAAGACAAATCGGTAGGGCTGCACTGTGAAACAGCCGAGGAGAAAGTGAAATCAATCAAAGCCAACTTAAAGGTTGCCTCGCATGCATGTAAATCTTATGCCGACCTGAAGAGAAAAGAAATAGAATATGTGGTTGGCGACAAGGTGTTCCTCAAGGTGTCACCATGGAAGAAAGTATTGAGGTTTGGAAGGAAAGGTAAGTTAAGCCCTAGGTTCATTGGCCCATATGAAGTCATTGAACGTGTGGGTCCAGTAGCCTATAGGCTAGCTTTACCACCAGAGCTGGATAAGATCCACAATGTGTTCCACGTGTCCATGCTCAGAAGATACCGCTCAGATCCTTTGCATGTCATCTCCAGAGAAGAAATTGAAATGCAGCCGGATTTGACATATGAAGAAGAACCTCTACGGATCCTAGCTCGGGAAATGAAAGAGTTGAGGAACAAACAGATTCCATTGGTGAAAGTGCTTTGGAGGCACCACAACACCGAGGAGGCAACTTGGGAAAGTGAAGAAATGATGAGGCAACAGTTCCCTCAACTGTTTGCATCAGGTAAATTTCGAGGACGAAATTTAAATTAGAGGGGAAGAGTTGTAACACCCTCCCGATAACCACTCCGTACATCCTACTATTCTGGTGACCGGTGTCGGTCCGGACAGCTAGAATGTCCGGAAAAATATTTAAACTAAAGTGAGGAACCATAATTAACTCAAATATTGATAAGAAAAATTTAGAAAAAAATTTTAGAAATAAAATACAAACAAGTTAAACGAGCCGGTGCCCTAGCGATGGGTAACTAGAGGGAAGTTGCGGTTCTCGCAACGAGAAGCCCTAGACCCGGGGGAAAAATTATAAAATAATTTTTGGGACTCCAGAGAAGGGTTATTGAGGTTCCCATGGCATTAGAATGCCAAGAAAATACCTAGAAAAATTTTTCAATCGGTACAGACGATTTTGACCCGTTAAGCCAAACGGAGGGCATTTTGGTCATTTCGCCTTCAGAGGTGATTTTTGGCCGACTTGTCCAATTGAGTAAATAATTAATATGACATAAAATATGAATAAACATTACTAGAAATTAAATTGAAATTGAGTAGTGGAGGAAAGAAAAGAAATTGAGGAAAAAGGGCTATTTATGATATCATGGTGATGTCATTTATAATTACCAACCAATCACAATTCAGCCCTTATTTGACTAACTAATAAAGAGAAAAATTGAAGACTAAATTCATCAAAGATCCAGCAGCCATCTCCTTCCCCAAAACCAGCCAAAAACATAGAGAGAGAAAAGTGAGGGTTTCCACCATAGTTCAAGCTTCCAAGCTTTGAAACCTTGCTTATCTTGCACCAAAAACCCTAGATCCCTTCAATAAAAATTACCCCCACACCTTGTTGGAGTGTTTGGAAGCCAAGAAAAGCCAAGAAAGTGAAGGAATTGCTTGGAAAAAATATGCCCTAATCAAGGTTAGTGCATTAGATACTTAAAACTCCTTTTTTTTTTCATGATTTGCAACTTGAATTGAGTAAGAATTGTAACTAAAATGAACAAGAATTTTGTGTACACATACTATGAATTTTTGGCAGCCCTTGTGAAGGAATTATTTTTATTGTTTTGATGTACTTAAAGTGGGCTATAGATCAAGTTTAAACCATGTGTGTATGTGATTATTGAAGGAGCTAATAATTAAGGTGTTGTGAAAACCTATAATGGAACTAGGGTTTTGAAGAGTGAAAAATTGGCTTGATTTGGGAAATTGTTAGAGCACATTTTAATGGTCAATTAGTGACCATTTTAGGTAAGTTGACCATAATTAGAACTGAAAAATAGTATGGTAAAGTGAAGGTGAAATCTGCCCTAGGACAGCAGAAATGGACTGAAATTTCAGTCCAATTACACAGCCATAACTTTGGCTGTGTTAGTCCAATTAAAGTTTGGCCAATTGGACATGAAACTAGGTTTATAATGGCACATTTTTGCTGAAGAAACAATGCCCAAAAGACCAAAGCAAGAGGACCAAAACTTGGCCCCAATCCGGACACCTGACCGATTCTCAGAGAATTGACCAAATGAACAGTAACTGTTCATTTGGCCATAACTTACTGTAGATTTGGTCAATTGACCTGAAATTTTTACAGAAATAATTTAAGACATAGACAAACAACTTTCATGAAGGAACCTACCCCAAATTATGGCTAGAACCCATCCAACCAAGTGACTCTAGTTACTGTTCATGCTACTGTAGATATGGTATTTTCTGCAGAATGCAAATCCGGCCAGCATGGGTTTTTGGGTCATATCTGGAGCTACAAAACTCCAAATGGAGTGATTTAAAAAAGAAATTCAACTAGACAAAATAAGGAACAACTTTCATGTTTTACATTTCTTCAAATTCTACAAGAATAAAGTGTCCAATGGAACAGTGAAGTTGACTCACCAAAACTGAAAATTCTGCTTGTGTGGGTTTACACTTTGAAATGGTATTAACACTTAATGCCAACAAGTTTTAAACACCAAATGTGGTATGTTGGGAGTGCCAAAGTCAATGTACATATTTTTTATCCAAAAGTCAACATTTTTGTTGACCAATGAGGTGAATAGTAACACCAAAACATGAAATTCACAAATTGAAGAATTTAAAAGTTTCAAATGCCCTAGTATACCTAACAAGATTGGTTTGGATAGTTTGGCATGCCAATAGGGTTCAGTTAGCAGTACTGCACATGGCAATATGCCATTCTATGATTTCATGGCTTTTAGCCATTCTGACTTTGTATTGAGACTTGGCCTTGTGCCTGATATTATTTACAGCTTGTTAGCTGTTCTGTTGCACACCGGGAGATGCATATGTGACCGATGGTGTGACGGCCCGAGGTACTAGGTAACCAAAGGCCGCCATTTACCGTTATCCATCCGATGTCTAGTGTAGGTTACTTGGGGCAACCAAATGAATAAAAGTGAACAACATTAATGAAATCACGAATGTACCAATACCAAACAAAGAAAGCATACACATTCCATACACATTTAATTTCTTGCTATTTTCTTCTATTATATTATTGCACCACTAAGCATCATTGCTTAGCGCGTTGCTTTTGCCACGCGTAGGTACTGGAGATCCCGATCGTGAGCCCAGTAGACCACAGACTGGGTGAGTCCGTCCTGCAGTTTTGCTCAGTGTCCTTGTCACCTCAACTTCTGCAGTGCATTGGTAGGACACTAGGTGTCATTTTGGCATTCTGAAATTAATTTTGATTTTCTCATATGTATTTGGATCTATGTAATGTATTTTGATGTTTATGTAAATAATGAAAGTTATGGTTATAAATGCAAAATTTGAGCATGTGTTTATCGCTTGTATATGAGAAATGGATGTTTGTGAAATGAAAATATTATTGAGAATTTGCTATTGAGAAATATTGTTGAGATTTTGAATATTGGAGTTTGAGATGATGGAATAAAAATATTGGAAGTGTTTTTAACAGGTTCCGAAGAACGGTTTTCTCCATTTTTAGCCGGTACTCCGCCGAATTTTCTTTAAAATTTTCGGAACCTTAAATAAATTATAATTTCGATAAATGGCTTAAATAAATTATATTTCACAAGTTATATTCAAAAGGAAGAATAAAAATGAATTAAGATAAAATAGAGTGCTCGGCACACTGAGTGGCATAACTTGCTCGGCTACACTGTAGTCGGGTAAGGGGTGTCACACGTTGTCCCGGTAATGAAGAAGGACGGGAGAGTTAGGGTGTGCGTCGATTATAGGGATCTCAATAAAGCAAGCTTAAAAGATGATTTCCCTCTCCCCCATATTGATGTGTTAGTAGACAATGCTGCGGGATTAGGTAGGTGTTCGTGTATTGATGGGGCATCGAGGTACAATCAAATCCCAATGGATGAGGAAGACAAGGAGAAGACAGCTTTTATCACTCAATGGGGAGTATTTTGCTATCGGGTTATGCCTTTCGGGTTAAAGAATGCTGGCGCCACTTACCAACGCGCTATGGTCACATTATTCCATGATATGATGCATAAAGAGGTGGAAGTGTATGTGGATGATATGATCATTAAATCAAAGGGGGAAGAGAGCCACGTGCAGGTGATGAGAAGGGTATTCGAGAGGCTCAAGAAATTTCAGCTGAAACTGAACCCTGCCAAGTGCATATTCGGAGCTAAATCTGGAAAATTGTTGGGATTCATAGTGAGTGAAAAGGGAATTGAAGTTGATCCGGACAAAGTTCGAGCCATTCAAGAGATGCCATCCCCAAAAACAGAAAAGGAGGTACTCAGTTTCTTGGGGAAGTTAAACTACATATCAAGGTTTATCTCCAATCTCACCGCTAAGGCTGAGCCTATCTTTAGACTACTCTGAAAGAATAACGCCCCTCAATGGGATTCAATTTGCCAAGAGGCTTTTGAGAAAATGAAGCAGTACTTGTCCAACCCACCAGTATTGGTTCCACGATGGGAAGGCCTCGATCCTCAGATATGGCAGTCCAAAGAAAGCTCAATGGGATGTGTTTTGGGGCAACACGATGATACCGGCCGGAAGGAAAGAGCGATTTATTACCTGAGCAAAAAGTTTAATGATTGTGAGTCAAGGTATTCTTTCCTAGAGAAAACTTGCTGTGCACTAGCTTGGACAGCGAATCGCCTCAAGTACTACATGTTGAATCACAAGACATGGCTCATTTCCAGAATGGATCCCATCAAGTATGTATTCGAAAGCCCATTCGTGCTAGGAAGGATAGCCAAGTGGCAAGTCATACTCTCCCAGTATGACATTGCCTATATGACCCGGAAAGCAGTGAAGGGTAGCGTGATCGCTGATCTCCTTGCAGAAAACCCTATCCAGGATTATGAAGCTCTGGATTTTGAGTTCCCTGATGAGCATATTAATGTAGTAGACTGCGAAGAAGAAGAACTAGCTGATGTTTGGGAAATGTATTTCGACGGAGCTGTCAATTTGTCTGGTAATGGAATCGGAGCTGTATTGGTATCCCCGGATGGGAAACACTTTTCGATAGCTATCAAGTTGAGATTTGACTGCACCAATAACATCGCGGAATATGAAGCTTGCGTAATGGGTTTACAAGCTGCTATCGAAATGAAAATCAGAAAGTTGGAGGTGTATGGAGACTCAGCTCTGATCATTTACCAAGTCAAGGGAGAATGGCAAACTAAGGATCCGAAGCTAATCCCATATCAGAAGTACTTACTGGAGCTAATTAAGAAATTCGAAGAAATCTCTTTCACTCACCTTAGTCAAGACAAAAATCAATTTGCAGATGCCTTAGCCACCCTGGCTGTTATGGCTCAAATGGAAGAAGGGCAAACGACTCAGGTGTTAAAGATTAAAGCAAGAAGTGAGCTGGCTTACTGCTTCATGATTGAAGAAGAACCTGATGGTAAACCTTGGTACCATGACATCTTGCTTTATATCGTAACTGCAGAATTCTCCAGGGGCGAGCAAGAACGAAAGGAGGATGATTCAGAGATTAGCATTGGGATACTTCCCTACTGGAGAAATCCTATACAAAAGGAGCTCCAACGGCGAATTGTTGAGATGTGTGGATGCAAAGGAGGCGAAGAAAATCCATTTCGAGACTCATGAAGGGAACTGTGCCACCCATGCTAATGGACATATGATGGCTAAGCAAATCATGCGAAGGGGATATTTCTGGACAACCATGGAAAAGGACTGCGTCGAGTATTTCCGAAAGTGCCATAAGTGTCAAATCTACGCGGACCCGATAAATGTTCCGCCTTACCAACTGTTCAATCTCGTTTCACCATGGCCTTTCGCAATGTGGGGCATCGATGTGATTGGTCCCATCAACCCTAAGGCATCCAATGGGCATAGATTTATCCTGGTGGCTATCGATTATTTCTCTAAATGGGTCGAAGCGACATCATATGCTCACATCACGCAGAACACATTTCTCAAATTCCTCAGAAATTATATTATTTGCCGGCGCAGTCTCCCCATTGAAATCGTCACTGACAACGCCAAGAACTTGAATGGCCCAAAGATCCAGAAGTTATGTGATCAATACAAGATTCGACATCTCAATTCCTCCCCATACCATCCCCAGATGAATGGAGCAGTGGAAGCTGCAAACAAAAATCTCAAGAGGATAATTCGGAAAATGACGGTCACATATAGGGATTGGCATGATATGCTTCCCTACGCTCTTCACGCATACCGGACTTCTGTAAGGACCTCAACTGGTGCAACTCCTTATTCGTTGGTTTATGGGATAGAGGTCAGATACCCATTGAGGTGGAGATTCCTTCTCTAAGAATTCTAAAAGAATCGGGGATAGATGAGTCAGAATGGATCCAGTCAAGGTTGGACCAATTAAACCTGCTAGATGAGAAGAGACTGGCAGCAGCATGTCATGGGCAGTTGTACCAAAGAAGAATGGCCAGAGCATTTGATAAAAATGTTCACCCTCGCGAATTTCAACCTGGGGACCTAGTTCTGAAGAAAGTTCTCTTGAATCAAAATGATCCCCGGGGCAAATGGTCACCAACCTACGAGGGACCTTATGTGGTTAAGAAAGCATTTTCTGGTGGTGCCTTAATTTTGACCCACATGGACGGTGAAGAATTTCCAAGGCCTGTGAACACTGACACCGTCAAGAGATACTATGCTTGAAAAAAAAAAAAAAAAAAAAAGGTAGGGGTGAAAACCCGAAAGGGAGCTCCTAGCAAAATGTGTGAAAGAAGGCAAAAACCCTCGAAGGGCGCTTTCTGCAAAATAAGTGAAGGACGAAAACCCGAAAGGGCGTCCTGAAAAAGCGAGCTAAAAAAATAAAAAAAATAAAAAATAAATAATCTAGGGGTGAAAACCCAAAAGGGCATCCCAAGAACCAAAAGGGAGAAATAAGGAACGGGGCAATGAAACCGAGGATGGAAATAAGTCGTCGTGGCACGAGGCTTCAGAGTACTTGAAATAATGGCAGTTAAAAGACTTCAAAGCTAACCACAAGGAATATGTGAGATCTATCCTTGTACCCTTCTCCTTTGACACTGTACCTTTGTTTCCTAGAACCATAATAAAATCATATTTTTCTATCTATTTGCTTTTATCTTTCCTTCTTTAACACAATCCTTCTTTAATCTTTTTACCTGATGCGCTATTAATCTGTTAAAATTTTGCTATAAGATTAGGATTTGAAAATTGATAACCTAACGTACTTTACTATGAGATTTGCAGGGAATGGCCTAAAAAAAAAAAAAAATAAAGGTGAAAACCTGGAAGGGCGCTTCTAGTCAAATGGATGGAAAGTGAAAACCCGCAAGGGCGCTTTTCGAAAAGTAAGGAGAAAGTCAAGAACAGAAAGGGGCATCCGAAGAAATAAGGTTGTAGGCCAAGTCTTGTAACTCGTCCTCCATTAATCATCGGCTTTCAGGATCATGTTAAGTACACTTCATCGGGGAAGAACTTCTTGTGTCGAGATTAGGCTTGCTTTGTAAGTTGATTTTAATTTCATGCATTTAAATTTCCTGTTATCAACCTCTGGTTCCTTGATCTAAGTTGATTTTAATTTCCAGCATTTTAAATTTCCTGTTATCAACCTCTGGTTCCTTGATCTAAGTTGATTTTAATTTCATGCATTTAAATTTCCTGTTATCAACCTCTGGTTCCCTAATCTAAGTTGATTTTAACTTTCCAGCATTTAAATTTCCTATTATCAACCTCTGGTTCCTTGATCTAAGTTGATTTTAATTTTCCAGCATTTTAAATTTCCTGTTATCAACTTCTGGTTCCTTGATCTAAGTTGATTTTAACTTTCCAGCATTTAAATTTCCTATTATCAACCTCTGGTTCCCTGATCTAAGTTGATTTTAATTTTATGCATTTAAATTTTCCGTTATCAACCTCTGGTTCCTTGATCTAAGTTGATTTTAACTTTCCAGCATTTAAATTTCCTGTTATCAACCTCTGGTTCCTTGATCTAAGTTGATTTTAATTTTCCAGCATTTAAATTTCCTGTTATCAACCTCTGGTTCCTTGATCTAAGTTGATTTTAACTTTCCAGCATTTAAATTTCTTGTTATCAACCTCTGGTTCCTTGATCTAAGTTGATTTTAATTCCATGCATTTAAATTTCCTGTTATCAACCTCTGGTTCCTTGATCTAAGTTGATTTTAACTTTCCAGCATTTAAATTTCTTGTTATCAACCTCTGGTTCCTTGATCTAAGTTGATTTTAATTCCATGCATTTAAATTTCCTGTTATCAACCTCTGGTTCCTTGATCTAAGTTGATTTTAATTTCATTTCCTGCTATCAACCTCTGGTTCCTTGATCTAAGTTGATTTTAATTTTTCAGCATTTTAAATTTCCTGTGACCAACTTAAGGTTTCGACCCAAGTGGGTTTTAGCCTCCGGACTTTAATTTCAAATTTCAAATTTTAAATTGTCCAAAATATAGGTCTGAATCTTTACATAATTCCTACATGGGAAAAATTTTTCCCTTCAATAGAAATTATGTAAAGAGGGGCAGCTGTCGACACCATATTTTGGCCGATCCCCCGAAATTAATAAACTTTGAAGCCGGTCCCCTTTTGACAACCGAGCACACTTCCGATCTCCCCTCAAAAGGAATTTAATTAATGCTAAGTCTCCAGGTCATTTAAAGCCTCACCGATCCCTCAATCCAATTCTCGAGTCCCCCGATCATTTAATCATATTTCTGATCTTTCTTGTCAAATAAGATTGAACCAACATCAGGCCTTCGTACCACCAGTCTGATTGCCGGTCTCTCATTTAAAATTTGAGAATGATAAAGGTTTTGACTCGGTTTAAAGATGATCCCAATCTTAAGTGTTCAAAGCTAAATTTCTAATTTTAATTAAGTCCCGTTTCGTAACTGATCTCATGCATATTGTGTTTTCCGATCTCTTATACTTAGATTAATAATCACTTGCAGTTGTCATTCTAATATGTTCAAACAATCAAGTGCTTACGTAATTTAGAAACTTTCCGATCACAATCAATCATTGAACAAAAGGGGAACTTTCATTTCATTTCAAAATTTGTACAAGTCATTCAGCTGGGGGATCGCCCCCAGCCGGAACTACATGTTGTTCATTTTCCCTCTCACCTTCAGCCTCCTCTTCGCTATCCTCACCTTCTTCCTTGGGAGCAAGGTTGGCCATCCAGGAGAAGTCCTCCTCAGGATAACGCTTCTTAAGCTCAGCTAGGAGATCTCTGTGAGCATTCACATAAGCACCGGCCACTCCGGTCACCATTTCTTCTTCTTTCGCTTTGAGCTCCTCGGCAAGATGAGCGAGTTGAGCAGCCTCATCAGCTCCAAGCGCCTGAACTCCCTCGAGAACGCGGTCTCGCTCGGCCAGAACATGAGCTTGCTCGGCCAGCTTGTCCTCATAGAACTTCATTCGTCCCTCAATTTGGGATATGTAATCCTGAGCGGACGCAAGTTGGGATCGGAGAGAAGACATCTCATGACTCATCCTCTCGAGTTCCTTACCCAGGCGATGAGCCTTCTCTCGGACCATGTGCTGGTTCACCAAACACTCCACGTTCAGGCTCATAGATCTGGTCAAGATATCATTAAGGTTATCCGGAGACAGCTTATCCCGATCTTCTCGAAGACAGATGGAGGACGCTAAGACCTTGGCAAAACCAGGGTTCTCTCGAACCGTGCGGTTCTTCTCCAACGAGTGGATCAGTACTTGGGCACCGCGGGAAAGGGACCTTACAGGAGGTTGGGAAAGACCCCCTTCCGCACTCGGAGCAACTGGAGGAGGTCGAGGCGGCTCTTCTCGACGATGAGGAGATCGGACCACTTCTATAACCGGAGGCCCAGAAGGTTGAGACGAGCCTTCCTGTATTTCCCCGGGCTCATGACCAGGTGTTTGAAGCAGCTCGGAATGCTTCATCTCCCGTACCTTCCGGGAGATCTCTCTCTTCTGCTTCCAGCACTCCTTAGAAGCTTCGCCGCTTGCCATACCTTCACAAAGAAGAGGTCAGTGAGATTGCTAAGGTCCAAAGATCTGAGATATAGAAAATACCATTGCCGAGATCAGAGAGCTGAAGCCCGCGATCTTGACCGGTGACCAGCTGCATAGTCCAATGGTGTAGCTCGGCCGTCACTGCATCCAAATAAGAGAACTTCTCTCTGGACGCCTGTTCCTTCAACTCCATCACCATTGTACCCTCTTCCCTATTTAGGGCAATGTGCTTCGTAAGCAAAGGACCCTGATGCAGCCAGCTGCGGGAGAAGCCCTCAAAGCTGTTCGAAATTTTACTCCTCAAGTTAAAAAAATGGTTCTTCCAATTCCTCAAGGAGGAAGGTAGGTCTGTAAAAAGCCCACAATGTGGTTTCGCCTGGAAGAACCAATACTCATCGTCCTTGCAACGAGTTAGCCGGGGTAGTTCAGCGAACACATTAGCCGTGGGTCGGAGTCCTTTAGCTCGGCGTAGGCCTCGGAAAGCTACCAAGATCCACCACGAGTTCGGGTGAACTTGAGCGATGCACACTTGGTGATATTTCAAAACTTCTTTGAAGAAGTCGTCCAAAGGGAACCGCAGACCGGCTTTTAACTGTTCTTCGTAGACCATGATCATATCGTTCTCCTCGAAGAAGTGATCGGCATGAAGATCGCCGTGACACTTAATCAATTCGTAGGAATCAGGCCGGATGTTGTACTCCTGGCTGAACGACTGAAGGTCGGTTTCTTGCAAGATTGACGGTAGCTCGTCCATGGGAAGATTTTCCCTCCCCGAAGAAGGCCCATGCCTTGATGGTGCTGGTTGTCCCCGTACTGGAGCGGAGACCCTAGGAAGTTCAGGCTGCGCGCTTAGTCCAACCACCTCTACCTCATCGGACGACCACGAGAACTGAATGGAAGGGGGGCTTACTGCTCTCTGACCCTCGGCACCACTCATTATCAAAGGAAACAGAAAGTTTAAACTAAAAGAAAGATCAAAACCCTTACCGGAGCTTGATCGGCGTCGGAGGAAACTTGAGAAAATGAGAGAATTCGGATGTTGTTTGTGAGAGACTGAAAATGACATAAAGGAGCAACTGGCTAACCTCACCCCTATTTATACTCGTCCGAGCATTTAATGCTCACGATGTTCCAGGTAATGCATCGGATAGCGGGACTCGCCAGCTGTTCTGACACGTCTCACGAATATTCCCAAGATTCCATGAAGAGATCGGTTAATTATAGAGCGGCAGATTAAGGTGTTTTGAATTACGGATCGGATAAGTGTCATTCAAATGAAGAATTAGATCGGATAATCACATCAGAGATCGAAAAATAATCAATGTAATAATGATAAAATGATAGTGGTCAAAATGAAATTTTATTTCCGAAAAGGTCAGATTACATCATTTTGGCGATCTTCAGAGATCGGGATTACACAAAAGTTGAATTACATCATTTGGGCGATCTCTAGAGATCAGATTACATTAAAAGGCAAGTTACATTATTTGGCCGATCTCTGGAGACTGGCATCACTTCCTATCTAGCGAAGGCCCATGTCAAAGCCTAGTCTCGTAGCTGAGTCAAAAGATGTGTCTGATCAGGAGACCGGCCGTTGGATAGATGTACAGCTTAGATGGGGTGACTATGACTCTCATGAGGATGTAGAGTCATTTCTATTGTCATCAACTAGAACCGAGCTGTAGTTGGGACGCCCAATATAGTGAGGAGCCAAATGAACATCAGCGGGCAATCACCAAGGTTGAAGGGAATGTTAGCAGTCTTCTCGCCCGAAATTGGATCGCCAATTATATTGGCACAGTAATCCGAGATCGGTATGATCGATATTAGTCCAGTTCTCTCACTGTCATCAAATAAGGATATCATTACATCCCGATCACCGGGGTCATAAATTTTCAGTCGGGACACGAAGAAAATGGTCGGAAAAAGATCAAAAGTGGTCACCATGGCCGGAATTATTGCCGGAGCAGTTAGAACAAGAAAAGTGAGAAGGAAAGAGGAAAAATCAAATGAGGAAGGGTTTCCTGTTGAAGGTATATATAGGGGAGGGTTTGAAGAATTTATTATTAGCGGAAAATGAAGCGAATGTCTTGGCAACCAAAGCAATAAATGCTCTGACTGAATTGACCCGGATAAAGGAGAACGCCCTGGAAGGAGAGAGATTGGGAAAGGCATTCAAAATGAGAGAACCGGAATAAGGTCGGAAGGGATAGAAGATCGGAATACAAAGAGAATAAGACAACTTCTAATAACCGTCGTCAGAATCAGAGCCGAGGTAGTTAAAGCGTCGCAGATAAAATCCTCACCGCACGCCTCAGAATCGACCACATTGCTGACAGATGCCAGAATATGTCACGACAGTGCTGTACATCTCAATCTCCACCGTTGATCTTGTATGTAAGGATGAGCTCGGAGCCCTCGGATCAAAGAAGAAGACGACAAGATCGGGCGCTTTATTCCCAAATTTCTGACGCCGGACAGGAGAATTTGGGACCGTCAGATTAGAAGAGGAAAAGGAAAAATATTCTGAAGGGGATCTCGGCCGTCCGTTCTGATCCTCTTTAATTCCTGAGCCTCAGATCATGTCCTTTGAAATCCTGACCCTCCATCTCCCTCAAAATAAATCCTGACCCTTCATGGGGAGCACCCAGTTCCTATAAATACCTGCATGAAAAACTATTTAGGGAACAGGCAAAAAAGGAGAAATAGTTACTATAGTGGAAGAACTCCGAAATTTAATTCAGTTCGTTACTCTGCTATTTTTAAGTTTTGATAAGGAAAAACTTTGAAACTAGTTTTCCGAAGTTTTTTCTTGCAAAAGGGATTCTTGAAATACTGGAACTCTCCATTTTCAGTTCTTTCATTATCCTGTGAAGCCCTTACTTTCAGTTCTTTGTCATCTTTGTTTCCATTCTTATTTCCCAAGCTCAACTTGCTTGTTTAAACCTGACTGCCGTTTAGCTAAGCATCCTTCGTTTTTAGGTGAGCTTCAGCCTTTGAGCTAAACAGCTTGTGCCCCTATTACGTTCTGCGATTAGTTTAGTAGATTCGGCTCCTCACAGGTGAGTGTTTATATCTCTGTTTCACTAAAAGCTCTTTATTTTACGCATTCCCTTTACTTTTATGTTTGTAATCTTCGCTAAGTTTATATGGTGTAATGAAGGTTATTCCCGAAGTTTACTTTCTTTGTCAATGGGTCCATTCTTTTTGTTAAGCTTTGCTACTTCTAAATGCGAAAGTCCTCATCTCAAGTAGCGTATAAGTAGTTCGGTAAAATATAAGTAGTCGTGTCTTAAGTGCTTCTTTAAAATAGAAAGCCTGAATAATACGTCAAGAAAATAATAGAGTTGCATCACTAGGCTAACATAGAAGGTGATTCAGTATGACGTCATAAAGCGGAATGAAACTAAATTTCAGGAAAATAAACAGGACGGATTATGTATAAAAAGGTATTGATAAGGTAATTACATAGGAGATCGGTAAAATTTAGTCTGGCATCCTTTGTCTGGTCACAAGGTACCAACCAGTTAAAAGAAGCCTTATTCCGACCCTTGGCATCTTTGAATGCCGAAACTCTTAGTCTCAGGTTCTTATGATGCGTAGCTGTAATTAAACCTTGAGAGATCGGAAAAGTCCTTACCCGGCCCCCATTTAAATATTTATAAGGAGGTCGGAGGAGAGTTATTATCCGATCCTCAAGCAAAAAATTTTAACAAATATTTACAAGAGATCGGAGGAGAGTTCTTATCCGATCCTCACTTAAAAACTTGAACAAATATTTACAAGAGATCGGAGGAGAGTTCTTATCCGATTCTCACTTAAAAACTTTAACAAATATTTAAAAGAGATCGGAGGAGAGTTCTTATCCGATTCTCAACCCAAAATTTTTTAATAAATATTTATAGGAGATCGGAGGAGAGTTCTTATCCGACTCCCAAATTAAATTTTAACAAATACGTAAGATGATCCCCCTGAAATAAAATTAATACGCAACAGCAACTGACTAAGGTTATCTCATTTACTTATGTATCTGGGTAATCCGGATTAGTGAAAAATCTAACATTCCTTTCGGTCAAAAGGATTAACATTTCCATTCAAGCCCTCCTAACTATGAAGAATGTGAAATTGAATCTGCTTACCCTCGTTGAGGGACGAGGTGGGGTGCCTAACACCTTCCCCACTCGTTCATGGACCCCGAACCTAGAATCTCTGTTTTTGAAGTGGTTTTAGTGTAACTTACTTTCACAAATGGTTTTCTTTAATTTCCCTTAAAATTAAAGTGGCGACTCCTCACTTTTCCCACTTCGGTGAGTGTTCATCCAGGCGACCGCAAAACACCTTGCGACACTGCACAACATGGCAGTTTACTAAAGCATCAAAGTCCCACTTTTAAAACCTTAATTTAAGCACTAACATACACATACTTGGATATTAACTTACTGCAACTTCCATTTGAGTTAATCAACCTTAATTCCCATCCATTAGAGGTAAGAAAAATTAAAACACCACAAACCTTCATGGCTGCCAGAAATGGATAAGTTCACACCTTAATAGTTTCTTCATTTCTCTTCACCAAATTACTCACCTCAACTTAAACACAAGGTTTACTAAAGCTAGGGAGAGGATTTGGACACTTACCTCTTGAGAGCTTCCTTTAAACATCACCAAATCTTGTTTTCCTTATTGCCAATATCTTCCCCAAGGTGAGTAGGCAGGTTTTAATGAAGAAACTAAGTGGAAAGGATGGCTTGATCATGCACCAATGGAGCTTGCATGTGGGACGGCAATGGTGCTTCCATTGAGGTTCATTTCGGCTGGAGAAGATGTTGCAGAAACTGAATTGTTTTGTGGACATACACATGTACTTTAGGTGTTTAAAATACCCCTTAGTGCTCCACTCACTTTTAATTAAGTTATTTTATATGTTAATATTTTAATTATTCAATTTATACCCCATTTCTTGCACTATTCGTATAATGTATCTCATTTTAATTTTTCATGACATTTCTAAAGTGTAATATCATTTATTTTTAATTGACATTGAGGTCAAAAGGCAACTCTAGGTGTTAAATGACCAAAATGCCCCTCTTCGGGTTGTATTCTCGATTTTTCGACAACACCGATTTTTATCTGTTTCTCGATTTTTTATTTTTCTTTGTACTAACTTATTAATTTTTATTTGATAATTCTAGTGTCAATTATATTTCAATAAACCTTTACTTATGTCCCAAAATTTAATTCCGAGGGTTCCCCGCGGTCCTGGGGTCAGCAAAGGCCTTCTCGGTGCGGTCACCCATCGCTGCGGTGCCGGCTCGTTTAATTTAGTTTCATTTTCTCTCTTTCATTTTTTTTTAATTTTTATATTATTTTCTTTTTATTTATTTCATCCTTATATGTCTGTTCACTATTACCAAAGTATAGTTCCAGACATCCTGACTTGCCCGGACTGACATTAGGTCACCGGAGCAACAGAACATATAGAACACGTACAGTGGGGATGTTACAAAATGAGTGACAGTATTTCTAGCACAAAGTATCATAAATAGGTTCACAATCGAGGATACTTCATAATAAGGACATGACTTATCTAGAAAGATTGTATTCATATTTGTTCCCAAGTTATTTATATGAGATATAAATAAGATGGAATGGTGAGTCTCATGCCATATAACAAACATGATAGGCACTTATACATGATAAGTAGGCCTAACCAGTGACACTTATGACAAGCATATGGAGTTTACTCTTGTCAATATATTGTCATAAATCATATAAGTGCATATAATCTTTAGACCTGAGATAGCACAGTTATCTTGTATATAGGTGATTTGAGTTTGATACTGCTTTCATACTTGTACTATGTATGGGTATATGGGCATGTGTTGGCTCCTACTAGTTACATATGGAGGTAGGTGTTGATCAAAATGGAATCTGTTCCTCTAAGTAAATAGGGATAAAATCCTATGTTCATTTAATTGTTCTTAATGTTTCAAGTTCCTGGCCAGGACAGATAGATTTAATCAGAAAAGAATTTCTGATGAGAAAATCTTTTAATCAAGAATAGGAATTAAAAGAGAACATAATATTCATAGCAGATGGAGTTTGAAATAAACCATGGCTCCAGCTCGAATTGGGATTTTGTAACAGAGAGATTCTAGTGCATAGTAACATATGATTATAGGTTCATTTAAGGTAAATCTTATTACTGATTGGGTGGCCATGGCATGCTATGCTAGGTGTTAACCATGGTCTATGAGGTGCATAAAATGATTTAGAGAAATCATTTATGGTAAGAAAGAGTTCTGATGATATTAAGAGTTGATATCATGTCTCATTGCCAATTAGTGATGAGCCTAGTAAGTCGCACACATACACAAGTAATCACCAAATTAAATATGATTTAATTAATTAATTAAGAGTTTAATTGATTAATTAAATAGGTTTGGTTTGCAATTAGATTGCGAAGTCCCTAGCATGACTTGAAACCAAATCTAGGTTATTGGATGTATTGTATAAGTTAAATTTATATTTAAAGTGTTTAAATATGAATTTAATTAATGAGAAATTAATTAATAGAGATTAATTAATTAATTTATGTTTGATATAAATTTATTAGAAGAAGAGAAATAATTATTTTGGTTGAGAACTCAAAATTAAAACACATGGGCATTTTGGTCATTTCACAGGGTGACATGTGGCACCATGAGATGGTGACACATGGCATTACACATAAGCTTGCCAAATGTCTTTTAATCATGTAAGATGATTAAAATTAAGATTAAATATAGGTTTGGCACTTGGCATAATGTGATTGGGTCAATTAAACCTAGAGCCAACCAGAAGGTGACATGTGGCAAGGGTTTTAAGTGGTGACCTAGATATGTAAGTGTTGTTATGAAAAGAAAAATTATAACCAGCTGCTGCCTCCCTTTCTGCTGCCACCCTTGAGGGTCCCATTCTCTCTTTTTCTTCATCTCTCATCATTTCCAAGAGATTAGTAAACAATCTCTTGAATTAAAAATACTAGAAATTGTTTCTAGTGTCCTGTTTACATCTTTAATCTCTTAAAAGGCAAAACTTTATTTTCTAATTAATAGAGAAAGCTTTAGAAGCTATTCAAAGGCTGCCATAGGTGATCTTGGTGTGGACAAGTTAGAGAGATAACATCTGGTGTCCTAAAGACGCATCCCAAAGGTGCCAAACACACTGCAGTGCATCAAGAGGTTAGTACACTTGTTCTTGATCTAATCTAGGGTTCTAAAATTAATCTGATTAATTCTAAAATCTTAAATGGTAAATACAGATCCAAAAACATATTAAAAGAGTTTTAATATGTTGTTTATCATTGAAATCAAATAGATAAAAATAAATCTTGCATGATGCATGTGACCCCTAAGTGAAAATTTTTGAATTCAATGATATAAACCTGTGTTTTTCATGCTTCCGCTCCTTCATCTAGACAGTTATTCTGCATGAGGATGTCTGAGGGATAGAATGTTAGGGATCATGTCCATAAGATGATTTGGCTTATTGAGCAGCTGGAACATCTTGACTTTAACATGAATTTCCAACTGCAAACGGATTTGATCCTTCAATCCCTTCCTGAGTCATTTGAGAATTTTGTGACAAATCTCTATATGACTAAGCAAGAATACACTTTGGCTGGTTTATTTAACATGCTAGTTATTGCCCAAAAGAATATGCTGGGCAATAAAGGAAAAGAGGTAGTTTTTATTGCATCTTCTTCTTATGGAAATTCCAACAATAAGAAGGGCAATAAGAAACAGAAACCTCAAGTTCTTGGGCCTTCCAAGAAGATAGCCAAATAGAAAACAAAGACCAAAGTTGACAAAGGCAAAGGAAAGTGTTTCCACTGTCAGAAGAATGGGCACTATAATAGGAACTGCCCAGAGTACAGCAAGTAGTAGCAACTTACAGTAACGAGATGTTAGACTCCGGATTGGCAATAGCTCAATTATTGAAGCCTTAGCCATAGGTTCTAAATCTTTATACATGTGTGGATATGTTTTGTATTAAATAAGATTTTGCATATACCTGATGCTTTTAAGAACATCATTTCTATATCTACTTTGACTAGAGATGGTTATGAATTTCAGTTCATAAATGATGTTTGCAATATTTATTTTGGAAATAAATATGTAGATTCGGGTTATATGCATGATGGACTTTATTATTTAGATAATAATGTTAAATACAAATCTAATGTCACACCTTACTCCTCCGTAAGGCATAACATGATCCCGTAGAATACCTAATGAACTACCGAACTTCACCTACTGATAACTCATTAAGTACCCTACAAGGGATTTTAAAACAATTTTCTTTCTTTTTGGAAGTGGTGAGCATTTTTTAATAGGTATTAAAAACATTTAATTGGAGTTTGAAAACTAGTTAGAATATTTGTCCATTTTTATTTGTCCGCAAATTTTGGAAAAATTTCGGTAGAATGCCGTCTGTATTTTAAGAAAATAGTTCTTCAAAAACCTGTAAAAACACTTCCAATGATTCATTTTCATCAAACTCACTACTACCTCAACACAATTCAATATCATTTCTCAATTCAATTGTCATAAAAAAACAATATTCAATAATTCCATTCATATTTCATGATAATAAATTCACTTTACATTAATCAACCAAAATACTATTATTACAAACTCTATACAATTGCTCATGACCAGTTATCACATGTACATACATTTACAAACATCAAAATAAATATTACAAACAGGGTATAAAATATACCCGACAGAACTTCAGGGGGTGTAGCTCCAAGATCTTCAGCAGCTCACTCTACTGCTCCTCTAGTCTCTATATCTGCGACAGCAATAACAGCCATCGCTGAGTACTATGACTCAGTAGTGCACAACATACTGAAAATAACAGTTTATGCATAATTCAAATCACATTTATTCAAATATTGGACTGAACATGAAAAACAGATACAAAACATGATTTATAAATTTTTAGTCCAAACAATCTCATTTAGGAAATCTCAAAACGAATTTCATAAAAACACACAGTTAAATCATGCTATTCGAAACAATATTCATCTCAATAGCCAGAGGCTTATGAGAAATCACAAGGCTAGCTAGCTCAAATATATGGATATCCATTCAATTTCTTCTTCTACTGGCACACACCTCAACATTTCAGCCAGAGAAGGAATCAAAATTTGAAACTATTTCTTCCCACTAGTCATGCTAGTGAGGTATTCAAATATATGGTCATGACACTGTGGTTTCAAAACTATCTTAACAATTTACTAAACATTTATTGCCATTTCAAACATAAACAAGTAAACTTTTAATAATTTAAGTCAAAAGCATAATAAACATTTCAATATAATTAATTCACAATTTAATATCACAATTCACTCAAAACAATTTATAGAAGAAAATTTACAGAAATTTTTATGTTGTACACAAACCTTATGCGAGTCTCCTCTTGGCCTTGACTCGATGCCTCAAGTTCTTTCCTAGTACTCTTTTTCAACTGAAACACACAGTTTCACAGTGTTTCAGTATAACAATTTATCATAAGTCCAAAAATAAATTCAAATCTACTTATACCTAGCTTTAATATGCGAAACTTGACATGCTTTAAAATTTATATTTCGGGGTTACTATTCACGACACTATTCAAGTCAATTTGTTGACTTTCTAATGCTTAATAGGTATGGGAATTCTAATTTAACCCACATGCTTAAAATTTGGAGTTTTGTAGCCCAAGTTATAGCCATTTGAACATGCCTGGCTGGATTTGGTTTTACCCAGAATTCTAGGCAAATTCTGGATTTTAGCAATTTTTGTGGTTGATTGCAGGTAGATTTTCAAATAGGTTATGGTCAAAATTTGGGTTTGTTTTCTGCATGAAAGTTGTAGAACTATGTCTCAGCTTTCTACTGGTAAAATTTCAAGTCATTTGGACCTTCCTAGACTAAGTTATGGTCATTTGCGTAACTACTGTTCATTTGGTCAATTTTGTATAGGTCAGTTTGCCTAATCCGGAATTGGCCAATTTGTTCACTAAGTTATGGTCACTTTATGGGCATGATTCCTAAATGAAAAATGTGCCATTTTGTGTCTATTTTCATTCCCAATTAGCCTCACACCAATTGGGTTAGTAAATTTTCAGTTTTGGTCCCTGAAAGGGACCTAGGCAAGCTGTCTGCAGATTGACCATAACCAATCTGAATTTAAACTTGGTTCCAACACTTCATACACACCACAAATGGTCACACTTGACTATTTCTCAACTCAAGTAAGGTCAACCACATCATTAGACCAATTTCTACAATTTTTTCTCAATTGTCAAAAAACCCAAGAACCCTAATTACTAAATCTTGGAATTTAATGAAGTTATCTTACATATTCATTGTCTATACCTCTAACTCACATAGATTAGCCATTTAATTGCATCAAAATCATTCACTCTCAACCCTCACATAGGCTGGCTGAATTTCACTTATAGTTCACACTTTTGATTTGTTTCAATTTTCTCATAATTTCCAAGCTATTTCACTACCTACACATGAATTAAATCTAGGAAGTGAAGAATTAAAACACTAACCTTTGCTTTGGATTTCCAAAGATTTAATTTCTTATCTTTATTCCTCCTTCTTTTTTCTATTCTTCTTGTCTAGCGTTCTTGAGAAGCTTTTTAGGGTTTAGGGTTAGATTTTGTGAGAGAAAATCAAGTTATTCAAGTTTGAAAAACGCTTCAATGGTGAACACAAATGGAGATGAGAGGGAGAGAGGGTTCGACTGGTTTGGGTGAGGGAAGAAGATGAAGGTTTTTTTTTATGTTATTTTGTCTTAATTAATAGATTTTACCTTAGTCAAAATTGGTAGGAAAAATAAAATCAATTATGACATCATAATTGATGTCATCCATGATGTAATAAACTTTTTCTTTTCTCTTTTTTTCTTTATTTTCATTTCTTTTTCTTTAGTTCTTTAATTTAATTCTCGCTTCTAACATTTTTGTTTCTTCGATTTTATTGGACAGTTTGGTCAGGAGTCAGCTCTAAGGGTAAATTGACTAAATTGCCCCTCGCCAGTTCAATTCGGTTTGCAAGTAATTTAATATTTCTTCTGGATCCCTGACCTAATTATTTGACTTACTTAACAATTCTTTTTTTTATGATTTTCTCTTTTCCATTGTGTTCGTAATAGTCTTAAGGACCGCGCTATCACATTTTACAGTTCGAAATTCAAGCTTAAATCGACCTCACAATCCTTCCCGAGAAGGTCACCCATCGTTGTGACTCCTAGCTCATTTAACTTCTTGTGTTCTGTTTTTCTTATTTATACTTAACTATTTGACAATTACTAATTATTTGTTTTTAGGGCTTATCTAGTTGTCTTAGATATGGTTATAATCCCCTTAGTTATCCGGACCGACACCGGTCACTTGAACAATGAAATATACGAGGCTATATAAATAGGGGTGTTACAATTCTCCTCCCCTTAAAATAAATTTCGTCTCGAAGTTTTACTTGGTATCAATTTATGAACAGCTGTGGTTGTTGTCTCCTCATATCCTCCTCTTGTTCCCAAGTAGCTTCTTGGCCCGAATGATGGTTCCACAGTACTTTCACTAACGGTATCTATTTGTTCCGTAGCTGCTTCACCTCATAAGCCAGAATCTCTATGGGTTCTTCCTAATATGTGAGGTCTGGATTCACTTCAATTTCTTCTACTGGTAGTACATGAGATGGGTCTGATCGATACCTCCTCAACATGGACACATGGAAGATATTATGTATCTTCTCTAACTCTGGAGGTAGTGCCAAACGATATGCCAAAGGACCCACTCTCTCTAGAACCTCATATGGCCCGATAAAACAAGGACTCAGTTTTCCCTTTTTGCCGAATCTCACAATTTTCTTCCAAGGGGAAACCTTGAGGAATACTTTCTCACCCACTACATACTTAATATCCCTTCTCTTTAAATCAATATAGGACTTCTGATGGTCTAATGCAGCTTTGAGTCAATCTCTGATCAACCTGATCTTTTCTTTAGTCTGCTGAACAATTTCTGGCCCAATCATCTTTTTTTCACCCACGTCATCCCAACACAACGGGTTCTACATTTTCTTCCATACAAAGCTTCATATGGAGGCATCCTAATGCTTGATTAGTAGCTGTTGTTGTAAGCAAACTCAATCAAAGGCAAGTATGTGTCCCAACTGCCCTTAAATTTAATTACACAAGCCTGTATCATGTCCTCCAAGATCTGAATTACCCTCTCAGACTGGCCATCTGTCTGTCGGTGGAATGCCGTGCTAAAGTTCAATCTAATTCCTAGAGCTCTCTGAAGACTACCTCAGAATCTAGAAGTGAACTTAGGATCTCTGTCTGATACAATGGATACTAGCACTCCATGCAGTCTTACTATCTCATCAATGTACAACTTGGCCAATCTTTCTAGGCTATAGTCCATCTAGCAGGCAGAAAATGAGCAGACTTGGTTAATCTGTCAACTATAACCCATACTAAATCATGACTCTTCTGTGTCTTCGGAAGTCCCATCACAAAATCCATAGTTATTCTCTCCCATTTCCATTCCGGTACTGGCAGTGGATGTAACAAACCAACTGGTACTTAATGCTCTGCCTTTACTTGCTGATAAGTTAGGCATTTGGAAACAAATTCTGCCACATCTCTTTTCATACCCATCCACCAGTAGTGCTCTTTCAGCACTCCATACATTTTGTGCCACCAGGGTACATAGCAAAAAGAGATTCATGTGCTTCCTTCATAATGATTTGTCTCAAGTCAATGTCATTGGGAACACACATTCTGCCCTAGTGAAGCAGTAGGCTGTCATCTCTCACTGAGAATTCAGGCTTCTTCCCCTTTCTGACTTCTTCTAACAGCTTCTGATACTTCTGATCATTCTGAGCAGCCATTCTGATCTGATCAATCAACATTGGCTGTACATGCCATGCAACTGTTGTCTGCCCCACATCATTAATCTCTAAGCTAGCATGTAATGATCTCAACTCATGTACCATAGACAAAGGAGAAACTCTGAGACTTGCCATAGTCTTGCGACTTAAGGCGTCAGCCACCACATTAGCTTTCCCTGGCTGATAGTCTATTAGACAATCATAGTCTTTTATCAATTCTAACTATCTCCTCTATCTCAAATTCAACTCCTTCTGAGTACCCATATACTTCAAACTCTTATAATCTGTATAAATGTAGCATTTCTCCCCATATAAATAGCATCTCCAGATCTTAAGAGCAAATACAATAGCTACAAGCTCCGAGTCATGTGTCGAGTAGTTCCTCTCATGAGGTTTCAGCTGGCGTGATGCATAGGCAATGACATTCTGCTGTTGCATGAATACACAGCCTAACCCATTGTGAGAAGCATTACTATAAACTGTGTATTCTTTACCCAGAGTAGGTAAAGTCAGGACTGGAGCCTCAGTCAAACATTTCTTCAACTCATCAAAACTCCGTTGGCATTTATCCATCCACTGAAATTTCACATCCTTTCGAAGTAGCTTAGTCAATAAAGATGCCAACATGGAGAACCCTTTCACAAATCGGTGGTAGTATCTAGCTAAACCCAGAAAACTGCGAATCTCTGTAATATTTCTGGGTTGCCTCCAATTAAGGACAGCTTCTATCTTACTTGGATCTACCTTGATGCCCTCTACCGATACTACATGCCCCAAGAAGGATATTGTAACACCCTCCCGGTAGCAACTCCGTACATTCTACTGTTCTGGTGACCGGTGTCGGTCCGGACAACTAGAACGTCCGGAAAAATATTTAAACTAAAGTGAGGGACCAAAATTAACTCAAATATTAATAAGAAAAATATAGTAAAAATTTTAGAAATAAAATACAACCAAGTTAAATGAGCCGGTGCCCAAGCGATGGTTAACTAGAGGGAAGTTGCGGTTCTCGCAACGAGGAGCCCTAGACCCGAGGGAAAAATTATAAAATAATTTTTGAGACTCCAAAGAAGGGTCATTGAGGTTCCTATGGCATTAGAATGCCAAGAAAATATTTAGAAAATTTTTTCGATCGGTACAGACAATTTTGACCCATTAAGCCAAACGGAGGGCATTTTGGTCATTTCGCCTTCAGAGGTGATTTTTGACCGACTTGTCTACTTGAGTAAATAATTATTATGATTTAAAATATGAATAAATATTACTAAAAATTAAATTGAAATTGAGTAGTGATGAAAAGAAAAGAAAAATCAAAGAAAGGCTCATTTATGACATCTTGATGATGTCATTAAGAGCTCTAACCAATTACCTTTAAACAACTATCAAATTAACAAATAAAAGAGACAAAATGAAGGCTAAAGGAATTAAAAACCAGCTGCTCTTCTTCTTCTTCTTCCTCAAGACGTGAATCTCTCCCTCTTCTCCCTCCATTGATTTTCAAACAAAAGCTTCATTTCTCATGCTTCCTCACCATATTTCCTCAAGACCCCAACACTAAAATGAATCCTTGGACCTAGAGGAAGTGTTTGGCAGCCAAGAGAGTACAAGGAAAGTGAAGTTAAGCTTGGAGAAATTCTGCCACTTAAAGGTTAGTGCACTAAAACCTTTTCTTTCAATTTTAGGTGTAGTATGCATGCCAAATTAAGTGGGAAATTGAAGAAATTGAAAGAATTAGTTAAGGAATTAAACATCCCTAATTCAGCAACCTTGGGAACCTTATGGGGTTTGATGAATTCCTGCATATATACATGATTAGTGATGATGATTGATGAGGTTATATGCATGAGAAGTGATAGGAATTTAATTGATTGAGTTTTGAAATTTGAAATTAGGGAAATTGTGAAAACTTTGAAATTTAGCTAGGGTTTAGGAATGAAAATTTGACTTGGCTTATGAATTGGTTAAAGAACATTCTAATGGTCAATTAGTGACCATTTGAGGTATGTTGACCATAAATTGGACTGAAAAATGGCATGGCAAAGTGGAATGGTAGGTCGCTAAAGACAAGACAGCAGCATAATGGCTGAGATTTCAGTCCACTTGGACTGCCATATCCTTGGCTGTGTTAGTCCAATTGGTGTTTGGCCAATTGGACATGAAACTAGGCTTATAATGGCACATTTTTGCTGAAGAAACCATGCCCAAAAGACCAAAGCAAGAGGACTAAAATTTGGCCCCAATCCGGATACCCTGCAACCAGTACCTGCAAAAATGACCAAATGTACTGTTCATTTGGCCATAACTCACTGTAGAATGGTCAAATTGACCTGAAATTTTTACAGAAACAAGATAGGATATAGACAAACAACTTTCATGAAGAACATTACCCCAAATTATGCCATTAACCCATTCAAATTATTGGGCAAAGTTAAGTTATCAAACCTGCAACTCTGCAGATTTTTACTTGAGCAGTAATGTTTGGATGGCTATAACTCTCTCTAGAAAACTCGGATTTGGGCGATTCTTAAACCGATGGAAACCTAAGGTATGGTAGAACATTTCATAAGAAGAAAGTTAGACCAAATTATGAACTTAACTTGATCAAATTACTGACCAAAGTTGGACAAAAAATCTGCACTCCAAAATCTCAAAGATGAACAGTACACGTGAACAGTAAACTTATTTTGGCCATAACTTGAGCTACAAAACTCCAAATGGAGTGATTCAAAAAAGGAAATTCAACTAGACAAAATAAGGAACAACTTTCATGTTTACCATTTCCTCAAATTCCCACTGCAACAGTGCTTAATGGAATAGTAAAGTTAAGTTTCAAAAACTGAAAATTTTGTTTCCCTTAGTTAAAGCTTAGAAATGGTATTAATGCTTAATGCCAACAAGTTTTAAATGAAAAATGTGGTATGTTTGAAGTGCCAAAGTCAGTGTACATATTCTCTATGCAAAAGTCAACTTTCTTGTTGACCAATGAAATGAATAGTGACACCAAAACTTGAAATTCAAAAATGTGAAACTTAAAAATGCAAAATGCCCTAGTAGGCCTAATGTGATTGGTTTGGATAGTTTGGCATGCCAATAGGGTATTGTTTTAGCAGTATTGTGAAAGGCTTTATGCCTGTATTCATAGCTTTATGCCTGTATTCATGGCTTTTATGCCCGTATTCATGGCTTTTATGCCGATTATGTGATATCATGGCTTTTTAGCCATACTGACTGCATACGTGGTTGACGCTCAAGGTCCCATGGTATGACGCCCAAGGCACCGCGGTGCCAACGACTTCGTTATCCATCCAATGCTCAAGATAGGTTACTTGGGCATGGAAAAGTATAACTGTAATTGAACTGATTGTTAAAGAAAATACAAAAATTAAATATCAGGAATGATTATGATAGAATACAAAGAAACTCAAGATCATGAAGAAAATAATTAACAAAATGCATGAAGAAGTTAATATCATAAAACGTAATTAGCCCTCGACTAAACATTAAGTTGGTAATTATTCAGTTCTTATGAACACAATGGCTAAGAAATTATGATTTTTATTAGCATATTATATTTTCTTGTATTATTGGCACCACTAAGCTTTATGCATAGCGCGTCGCTTTTACAATGCGTAGGTACTGAAGATTTGGACAGAGGGCCCAGTAGACCACAGATTCGGTAAGGCAGTTCACAGTTCTGCATAGTGTCTGTGTCACCTCAACTTCTGCAATGCATTGGTAGGACACTAGGTGTCATTTTGGCATTTTGTAACTAAATTTTTATTTTCTCATATGTATTTGGATCTATGTAATGAATTTTGATGTTCATGTAAATAATGAAAGTTATGGTCATGATTGCAAATTTGAGCATTTATTTATTGTTTGTATATGAGTATTATGAGAAATGGATGTTTGAGAAATGAAAAGGTTGTTGAGAACTGAAATTAAGAAATGAATGGTTGAAAAATGTTGAGATTTTCAATAATTGGAGTTTGAGATGATAAGACATGAATGTTGGAAGTGTTTTTCACAGGTTCCGAAGAATTGTTTTCTCCATTTTTAGCTGGTACTCTGCTGGATTTTCTTTAAAATTTTTGGAACCTCAAATAAATAATAATTTCGATAAATGGTTTAAAATGAATTATATTTCACAAGTTATGTTCAAAACTATGATAAAAATGAATTAAGATAAAATAGAGTGCTCCGGCACACTGAGTGGCATAACTTGCTCGGCTACACTGTAGCCGAGTAAGGGGTGTCACATTTAGATTAAAGGTCCCTTAGGCAAATCCCACATCGGCAAAGCACGGAGATGGTCTTGGGTTCAAAAAGTAATGATATATAAAATGGGGGAACTAATCACTAGAGGCGCCTTTTGGTGGAATGGCCTGGAGAGTTGGAAGAACTCCAGGGTTAAACGTGCTCATTTGAGAGAAATCCTAGGATGGGTGACCTCCTGGGAAGTTCTCCATTCCACCTATGGGACAAAACCGTGAGGCTTATGGCCAAAGCGGACAATTCCTCTAGTGGCTGGTTCCCGATCGTTACAATTGGTATCAGAGCCGCTTGCGTGTCCTCTTGAGCGATGGTGGGGCAAACCTCAGCGAGGACGCTGAGTCCCGAAAGGGGGGGAGAAAGGTCCTTTAGGCAAATCCCACATCGGCAAAGCACGGAGATGGTCTTGGGTTCAAAAAGTAATGATATATAAAATGGGGGAACTAATCACTAGAGGCGCCTTTTGGTGGAATGGCCTGGAGAGTTGGAAGAACTCTAGGGTTAAACGTGCTCGTTTGAGAGAAATCCTAGGATGGGTGACCTCCTGGGAAGTTCTCCATTCCACCTATGGGACAAAACCGTGAGGCTTATGGCCAAAGCGGACAATTCCTCTAGTGGCTGGTTCCCGATCGTTACAGATATTTCCTTCAGCCAAAATTCACACTTTGACAATTTGGTATATAGCTATTTCTCCCTCAAAGTCTGCAGTACAATCCGCAGATGTCTATCATGCTCTTCTGCACTCCTTAAGTAGACCAATATATCATCTATGAATACCACAACAAACTGGTCTAGGTATGGTCTGAGGATGGTGTTCATCAGATCCATAAAAGCAGCCAGAGCATTAGTTAACTCGAATGGCATGACCAAGAACTCATAATAGCCATAGAGGTTCTAAAGGCAGTTTTAGGAATACTCTACTCTTGTACTTTCAACTAGTAATAACCTGATTTCAGGTCAATTTTGGAGAACATAGTTGCACCCCTCAACTGATCAAACAAGTAATCAATGTGGGGCAATGGGTATCTATTCTTTATTGTCACCTTATTCAACTGTCGATAGTCAATACATAAGCGGAGAGTGCCATCCTTCTTCTTAACAAACAACACTGGCGCTCCCCAAGGTGACACACTAGGGCGGATAAAGCCCTTGTCAAGCAGCTCTTGCAACTGCACTTTTAACTCTTTCAATTCTGTTGGTGCCATTCATTATGGTGTTATGGAAATTGGATTTTATGGAAATTGGATCAACACCAGGCATGACATCAATCTCAAACTACACTTCTCTTTTTGGAGGTAATACTAGCAATTCATCAGGAAACACATCTGGAAAGTCACATACTATAGGGATGTCCCTTAGTGTTGGACTCCTCACTTGGGTGTCTATCAAATGTGCCAAGTATGCTTCACACCCCTTTCTGATCATCCTTTTAGGTAGTGCAGCTGAAATGATATTTGATGGCAGTAACTACCTCTCCCCATGTATTACCACATCACCGTACAGAGGGAGACCAAAAGTGACTATCTTCAATCTACAGTCAATCATGGCCTGATGCCTGGCTAACCAATCCATGCCTAAGATGATATCATAATCTCTAAAGGGCATTTCAATCAAATCCGATAAATAGATGTGTCCTTCAATCACCAAAGGACAATCTCTATAGATTCTATTGACCCGAACCTCTTGTCCTAACGGACTAGTTACTAGCACTTCAAAATCCATCTTGGCACACGGAACAACAAGTGAACTGACTATCCTAGCACTAACATATGAGTGGGTTGAACCCGGATCAAACAGTATAAATATATCTTGATCAGAGATAGAGAATGTACCGGCTACAACATCGAAAGTCTCAGCCTCTTCCTGCTGTCTCATAGTGTAGACTCTGGCCGGAGCACTCCCTTGTGTTGACTGGCTAACAGTACCCTGACTGCTAGAAGCATTGCCTCTACCTCTGCCTCTTCCTCTGCTAACCAGTTGTGATAGCAAGACTCTGAACAGACCCTTCTACAGTTGTAGGAGCTGGCCCAAATCCAGGGGCACTAGTGCAGTCCTTAGCAAGATGGCCTTTGCCTCCATAGTTAAAGCAAGCTCCTGCTGCCCAATAACATTCTCCCTCATGAATCTTGCCACATGTCTCACAGGGGCGGGCAGGATATGAACCCCTAGTCGACTGTTGACCAGATCTCTGTCTAGAGAATCTACCCCTTCCAAACCTTCCACCTCTACCTCTGCTTGGTCCCCCAATTTTTTTCTTATTTTCAGATGTACAACTGGGACTTTGCTCTACTAATTTTTCCCCTTTTTCTTTCTTTGATTTCTCAGTCTTTTCTGATTTCTCTTTTATTGGTGTCACTTCTAATTCAATCCTTTCTAGCTCAAGTGCCTGTGAGATGAGCTCAAAGAAGTTACTGTGTCTGAATCCCACTACTTACATCTGTAGACTGGGCTTCAAACCAGTCTCAAATCTCTTGCACCTTTCCTTGCTGGTAGAAAGGAGACTCCTAGCATAGTGGCTTAAGCGAGAGAACTCCCTCTCATATTCTACCACTTATTTGTTGCCTTGCTTTAGACTAAAAAATTCTTATAGTTTCTGATCCACATATGCATCTGGGACATATTTTTGCCTAAACTCTCTGATGAAGTCATCCCAAGTCAGTACTAGCGATTTTGCCAAGCTTTGGGGGATGGTCTTCCACTAATCATATGCATCCCCTTGCAGTAGCGATACTAAGTACTTGAATTTTAGTTCATCTTGGCAGTGCAACTTCTTGAACACTCGGTCCATCCTCTCTAGCCAATGCTCTGCCTCTAAAGGGTCTACTGTACCCTTAAATTCTGTCGCCCCATACTTCAACAGTTTATCATACTGTCTGATTGGAGCTTGAGGTTGCACCACAGAAGTCTGGGGTGGAGCTTGAGTAGGCATACC
This sequence comes from Hevea brasiliensis, assembly GCF_030052815.1. Lineage (NCBI taxonomy): Eukaryota > Viridiplantae > Streptophyta > Magnoliopsida > Malpighiales > Euphorbiaceae > Hevea > Hevea brasiliensis. Next base: position 46,738,166 of record NC_079496.1, read on the forward strand.
CCCAGCCATCTGTTGAAACATTGCAGCCATCTGCTGGGCGAATTGTGCCGGAAATTGGGGCATTGGTGGGGCTGGTACCACTGACCCGCTAACATTTTGTAGAGCTGAGGCTCCCCCTTGTGCCTCAGCTTTAATATATTGCTCAACAGAGCGATCCCCTTCTTCCATTTCAGTCTGGAGTTAGAATATCTCCTAAACAAATAACAATGGAGATTCCCTCCATTAGTACATATTCATAATGTAATACAATGTATGTAACAAATAAGGACATTGAGCAGTTGTACTTATAAAAAAAAAGACACAAATTCACAAATCAAAACATATTTCAAAAATTCGCTCTGATACCACTAAAACATGTCACACCTTACTCCTCTGTAAGGCATAATATGATCCCGTAGAATACCTAATGAACTACCGAAATTCACCTACCGATAACTCATTTAGTACCCTACAAGGGATTTTAAAATAATTTTCTTATTTTTTGGAAGTGGTGAGCATTTTCTAATAGGTATTAAAAACATTTAATTGAAGTTTGAAAATTAGTTAGAATTTTTGTCCATTTTTATTTGTCCGCAAATTTTGAAAAAATTTCAACAGAGTGCCATCTGTATTTTAAGAAAACAGTTCTTCAAAAACCTGTAAAAACACTTCCAATGATTCTTTTTCATCAAACTCACTACTACCTCAACACAATTCATATCATTTCTCAATTCAATTGTCATCAAAAACAATATTCAATAATTCCATTCATATTTCATTATAATAAATTCACTTTTCATTAACCAACCAAAATACTATTATTACAAACTCTATACAACTGCTCATGACCAGTTATTACATGTACACACATTTACAAACATCAAAATAAATATTACAAATAGGGTATAAAATATACTTGACAGAACTTTAGGGGGTGTAGCTCCAAGATCTTCAGCAGCTCACTCTGCTGCTCCTCTAGTCTCTATATCAGCGACAGCAATAACAGCCATCGCTAAGTACTATGACTCAGTGGTGCGCAACATATTAAAAATAACAGTGTAACACCCTCATTTTTGTAGTCTGTACGTCCTACTGTTCCGACGGCTAATGTCTGCCCCGGAAAGTCAGAATGTCTGGGACTACACTCTAGTGATAGTACACACGCATAAAATAATGAAATATGTGACAAGAAACATTAAGGAAAAATAAAAGAGATAAAATGTGACTAAGTTAAATGACCCAAACCCGTAGCAATGGATGATCGCACTGGGAAGTTACGGCGAGGACTGTTAACTAGCCCTTAACCGCGGGGGACCCCGAGAAATATTTTTGGGACATAATTAAAGGTCTACTGAGGTATAATTGACATTGGAAATGTCAAAGAAAAATTAATAAGTTAGTATAAACAAAAAACGAAAATTAAAGAAATCGGCGGTACAAGGAGTAAATCGGTGTTACCGAAACAGTCTGAAATTGACCTGAAGAGGGGGATTTTGATCATTTAACACCTAGAGTTGACTTTTGACCTCAATATCCATTAAAAATAAGTGGTATTAACTTTTGAAAATTTCATGAAAAATGAAATTAAAAATGAAGTGCAATTAAAAGAGAAATGGGAGACTAATTTGCAAATATCAAAACTTTAATAGCCTACGGCTATACGTATTGTGTTATTATACTCGGCTTAATGCCTGATTGATTATATGGCTTTTTAGCCACACTGTTTGCACACCGGGAGATACTTTGTGACTGATGGTGTGACTGCCCGAGGTACTAGGTACCCAGTGCTAATATAACCGTTTATCCAATCTGGTCAGTGTATAGGCTACATGGGCAGTCAGTTAAAATATTATTCAATTCAGGCAGTTAAGTTAAGTTAAGTATACAAAAATTTCAGTACAATTAAATTAAGCATTGAATGAAATGAGTAAAAGAGATTAGCAATAGAAACATAACAAAGATACAATTTGTAGAACCGTAAAGACTTAAAATACAATACAGTTAGAATAATTGATTCCTGGATATCCGAATTATGATTTATTTCTTTCTTTATTTATATATATTATTTCTTGTTATACTATTGCAGCACTAAGCAGAAATGCTTAGCGCGATGGAATTGCTTCCTCGCGCAGGTACTGAAGGTAAAACCAGTAGACTGTCGGCTGAGATTTTTGGAGTCTAGATCTGCAGAAGTGCCAGAAGAGTTCAAGATTGTCACCTCCTCAGTAATGCATGTAGATAGTGTAACATCCTCATTTTAGCTAGTTCGTACAGTCTATTATTCCGGTGGCTAATATCAGTTCGGCCAGCTAGAATGTTTGAAATTTTAAATAGAATAGAGTGAGGAGTTATAAAGAAACTAAATAATGCTCAAAAAAATCAAGGAAAATTTATAGGAACGAAATACACTAAGGTTAAACGAGCCGAAACCCCAGTGATGAGTAACCCGAAGGGGAAGTGACGGTGAAGGCTGTTAACAACTCTAGACCAGGGAGAAAAATTATAAAATAATTTTTGGAACTCCAAAGAAGGGTCATTGAGGTTCTTATGGCATTAGAATACCAAGAAAATGCTTAGAAAAATTTTTCTATCAGTACACACAATTTTGGCTCGTTAAGCCAAACGGAGGGCATTTTGGTCATTTTGTCTTCAGAAATGATTTTTGGCCAACTTGTCCAGTTAAATAAATAATTTATATGACATAAAATATGAATAAATATTGTTAAAAATTTAATTGAAATTAAATAGACAAGAAAATGATAGAAAATGAGAAAAAATGAGGATTTTGACATCATTATGATGTCATTACTATTCTCCCACCCAATCAAGTGTTGACACATGGCACTAATATGTTTAAAAAGACTTAATGGACAGAAAAAAAAAGAGAAAAAAAATCAGAAAGCCTTATCCCTTTCTTCCTTGCCATCTCCCTCCTCTCCCATTGTCCACCATTTTCAAGCTTTGCAAAGCTTGATTTGCTTGGCTTTTACCCAACTAAACCCTATGTTTCCAACACAAAAACTTGTTCCTTCATCTTAGTAAATATTTTGGGAGCAAAAAGAAGGGAAAAATAAGAACCCTACCAAGTTAGAATTTCACTCAATTAGAGGTTAGTGACTTAAACTTGTTTTTCTCTTTAAATTAATGTTGAAGGAGTGGTAATTGATGCAAATTTGCAAGAAAATTTAGTAAATATTATGTGTATGTCTTGCTCTAAATTCTAGCAGCCTTGAAATTGGTAGTTTTTTGAAGAATTCTTAGAATTAAAGTAGTATAGTGGCTGCCCTTAACATTAATTTATTGGTTAGGATAGTGAAAGGTAAGTGAATGCAAGTTTTGAGATGGTTGAGCTAGGGTTTGAGCTTGAAATTGAGACTTGTTCATGTATTTGGTGAAAGAGAGTTTTAATGGTCAATTATTGACCATTTGGCTATGTGGGAATAAAAAATGAAGTAGTTTGTGTAGTGGGAATTGAGTTTGGTGTGGCTGCCCTTGGTGACCTATAGGACTGGGCATGAGTCCAGCAGGTTTAGCCAGCAATAACTGGAATTGTAGAGGTTCAATTGGTGCAAGGCCAATTGGACATGAAACTAGACACATAATGGCACAACTTTGCTGAAGAAACCATGCCCAGAAAACCAAACTAAGTTGACCTAAAGATTGCCCTAATCCGGGTGACCTGCATTCTGCCTAGGCAAAATGACTAAATGAATAGTGTTTATTCATTTGGTTATAACTCATGGTAGAAAGGTCCAATTGATCTGAAATTTTACCAGAAACAAGCTGAGATATATACCTACAACTTTCATGAAGAAATCTAAACCAAATTATGACTATAACATATCCAAAAAGTGACTTGCAGTCACTACTCAAAATACTATAGATTTGGTCAGTCCAGAAATTCTGGAAAAATTATAATCCGGCCAGTTGTGGTTTTTGGGCCATAACATGAGCTACAAAACTCCAAATGGAGCAATTCAAAAAAAGGAAATGTAACTAGACAAAATAAGGAACAACTTTCATGTTGATTATTTTACCAAATTCCTACTGCAAAAATGACTAATGGAACAATAAACACAAAGCTTGAAAACTAAAAATTTTGAAGAATTAACATTAAGCTTAAAAATGGTATTGGCAACTAATACCAACAATTTTAGAATGCAAAATGTGGTATGTTGGGAGAATTAGAACCAATGTACCTATTGCCTATGCAAAAGTCAACATTTTAGTTGACTAATAAATTAAATAGTAACACCAAAACTTAAATTTCAAGAATTGTAAAACTTAAAAGTGTAATATGCCCTAGTATACCTAGCAAGATTGGTTTGGATAGGTTGGCATGCCAATAGGGTTCTATTAGCAGTACTGCATACGGCTTCACGCCATTATGTGTTTCATGGCCTCCCATGCCATTCTGTGATAAAATAGCCTTTGGCTATGTTAATTGAATTATTATACTTGAATTATTTCCTTGATGATTATTACAGCTTATTAATTGTTTTGTTGCACACCAGGAGACACAATGTGACCGATGGTGTGATGATCCGAGGTACTTAGTACCCAATGCCAGTTTACCCATTTATCCAGTCTAGTCGACTAGTATGGGTTACTCAGGCAATGATAATAAATCTTACCAAATTTTAATCGAATAATACTGCAATAAATATCAGAAATTAAGTTTACCAAAAATGTAAACATACATTCTGCATATTTACTTTATTTTAGTTATTTTATTTTATATTGTCACCACTAAGCAGAATTGCTTAGCACGTCACTTTTGCCATACGCAGGTACTAGAGACATAGCTGGGGAGTCCAGCAAACCTCATACAGGGTGAGCTTTCAGATTTGCGCCCGGAGTCCAGAGTCACCTCACATTGCAGTGCATTTGGTAGGACATTAGGCCACTTTTGATATTTGCTATTTTGTATTTTGTAAACTTCTGTAATTTATATTATAAACTCATGTAATGTTTAGAAATAAATAGGAGCATTTCTCATTGAATTGAGTGTGATATGAAATGAATTGAATTTTGAGATACTGAAGTGTTTTGAGAAATTGTTGAGAATATATTGGTGGTTGACTAAGAATGATGTGATGATTTTATTGGAAGTGTTTTTAACAGATTCAAAAGAACTGTTTTTCCAATTTACAGCCGGCACTTTACTGGATTTTCTATAAAATTTGCGAAAAATTCAGATTAATCAAAAAATTGAAAATAAATAGGTAAAAAGGGTAAATTAAATTGAAATATGATTTAGTGCTCCGGCACACTGTGTGGCATATCTTGCTCGGCTACACTGTAGACGGGTAAGGGGTGTCACATTTAGTGGTATCAGAGCATCGATTTAGGTGTTTCTGGGCCTAGATAGAGTGCATACCATTACATTGCATTTGTAAGTGTTGAGGTGACACTGATCCAGATCTATTTGTTTTCTTATTTTGAATTGGATATGGATCCTGCTTCTCAAAGAGCAGTTGATTAAGAGGTGGAGAGTCGTGCTCCACCAAGGGCTAAATCTGGTGGCAGGGGAGAATCTGCTCCACCAGCAGCTGAGGCACCTGCCCAACCTCAGTTTGCACTATTTCAGCAAATGACTGAGTTTTACCGGTAAATGATGGGGGCAATTCCACCATCACCACCACAGCCACAACCTCCACCAGCACCACAGAAGTCCCATTTGGAGAAACTGCGAAAACATGGGGCTGTAGATTTCTTTGGGAAGAGGGAGGATGATCCCATGACCACAGAAAACTGATTGGATAGAACAATCAGAGTGCTGAAATAGCTTAATTGCACCCTCGAGCAGAACCTGGAGGGTGCTGTGTCCCTACTTTAGGATGATGCATATCAGTGGTGCGACACAGTAACCAGTGAGGTGCAACCGGAACGGGTCACCTGGGAATTCTTCCTCACAGAGTTCAGGAAGAAATATGTTAGTAAAGTGTATTTAGAAGAGAGAAGAAGAGAATTTATTAGTCTGAGACAGAGGCAATTATCAGTGGTAGAGTATGAGTGAGAATTCGTCAAACTAAGCCGGTATGGGAGGGAGATAGTCCCTACAGAGGCCGAGAGGTGCAGAAGGTTCGAAGAAGGGCTTAATGACAATATCAAAGTCATGATAACGGCATTGGAGATTACAGATTTTTCCAAATAAGTATATGCTACATCGAAAATAGAAAGGGTTCGAATTTATGAGCAAACTAGAAGGGAAAGACAGTAGAAAGAGGGGTCCGGGTCAGTCCAGTTCATTTTTTGCTCCTAGTAAGAAGAGTAAGGGTCCTCCTACTCAGGGTTCAGGACAACCACAAGGGTAGGGTCAGTCTCAGGAGCCCAGACAACAATTCACACCTAGGAGAGGCCGGTCCACACCATTAGTGGGCAGCTCTCCAGGGACGTTGTTCAGGGGACTAGCCCTAGCATCTTCTGCCTGTCTGTACTGCCAGAAGCGGCATAAGGGAGACTGTTGGCGAGTGATCGGTGCATGCTTACAGTGTGGATCTATAAAACATCAGATCAAGAATTGTCCGAAGAGGACTACTACAGTTGCTCTAACATAAGCTGATAGACCTGCTCTTGCACCACAAAGGGGTAGGAAGCCTGGTAAATCTGTGGTAGCTGGAACATCACTGAGGCTTGCATCCGAGTCAGCTGAGAGGCCAGAGACTAGAGTACCTGCCAGGGCCTATGCCATCAGAGCTCAGGAGGAGCAAGATGCCCTGGATGTCATCAGGGGTACGTTCTCACTCTACAACACTTTTGTGTATGCATTGGTGGATCCAAGTTCCACTCATTCATACATCTGCATCAAACTACCTGTAGAGAGAGGAGTTCCAGTAGAGGAGAGTGATAAACACATTCTGGTCACAAATCCACTAAGCCACAGCGTGGTAGTGAATAAGGTGTATAAAGGTTGCCCGTTGAGGATTCAGGGGTATGAATTCTCGACAGACCTAATTGAATTTCCTTTCCACGACTTTGACGTGATTTTGGGAATGGACTGGCTGTCACGTCATCAGGCAATAGTTGATTGCAAATTGAAGAGGATTTCTCTGAAAACTTCTGAGAGTAATGAGATTACTATTGTGGGTGAAAGGACAGATTTCCTGTCCAATGTTATCTCAGCCACAATTGCAAGAAGATTGATGAGAAAAGGTTGTGAAGCTTACCTAGCACACATGGTTGATAGTAGGCAGGCTAAGCCAAACCTATGTGATATACCCACAGTGAGAGACTCCCCAGATGTATTCCTTGAAGAGTTGCCTGGTTTACCACCAGAAAGGGAAGTTGAGTTTGCTATTGAGGTAATGCCGGGTACAGCACCAATTTCTATTGCTTCTTATAGGATGGCACCCACTGAATTGAGAGAGTTGAAAATTCAATTGCAGGAGTTACTCGATAAGGGGTTCATACACCCTAGTATGTCACCATGGGGAGCTCCAGTGCTGTTTGTGAAGAAGAAGGATGGAACCTTGAGATTGTGTACTGATTACCGGAAATTGAACAAGGTTAATAAATATCCATTACCCAGAATTGACGATCTGTTTGATCAGTTGAAGGGAGACGGTGTATTTTCAAAAATTGATCTCATATCAGGGTATCATCAGTTGAGGGTAAAGGATGCAGATGTGTCAAAAACTACATTCAAAACCCGATATGGGCATTATAAATTTTTAGTGATGCCGTTTGGGTTAACAAATGCACCAGCAGCATTTATGGACCTTATGAACTGTATCTTACATCCATACTTAGATCGGTTTGTAGTGGCCTTTATTGATGATATTCTGGTGTATTCTAAGACCACGGAAGAACATGATGAACATTTGAGGATTGTTCTGCAAACCCTGCGAGAAAAGAAGCTGTATACTAAGCTGTCCAAATGTGACTTCTGGATGAGTGAAATCTCCTTTCTTGGACACATAGTATCAACTGAGGGGATTAGAGTGGATCCCAAAAAGATAGAAGTAGTGATGGAATGGAAGTCTCCCAAAAATACAACTGACGTAAGAAGTTTCTTGGGGCTAGCTGGGTATTACAGAAGATTTGTAAAGGGTTCTCTCTTATAGCTGCTCCAATGACCAAGTTATTGCACAAGTATGTGAAATTTGGTTGGAACGACAAGTTCCAAGCCAGTTTTGAGAGGCTGAAGGCTATGTTGATAGAAGCAACAGTGTTAACACAGCCAGTGTCAGGAAAAGACTTTGTGGTCTACAGTGATGCCTCATATAATGGGCTAGGGTGTGTATTGATGTAAGAGGGAAAAGTGGTCGCCTATGCTTCCAGGCAGTTAAGGCCACATGAACAGAACTGCCCTATTCATGACCTGGAGTTAGCAGCAATTATCTTCACACTGAAGATATGGAGGCACTATTTATATGGTGAAAAATTCTACATCTATCAGACCACAAGAATCTAAAATATTTGCCAACCTAGAAGGAGCTCAATCTTAGACAGAGGCGATGGATTGAGTTCCTAAAGGACTATGAATGTGTGATAGATTATCATCCTAGGAAGGCAAATGTAGTTGCTGATGCTTTAAGTAGGAAGTCCATCACAGCTTTAAGATCACTAAATGCCCGTCTGTCCTTAGCTCAAGATGGAGCTATTTTGGCTGAGTTACAAGTGAGGCCAAACCTGCTACAGCAGATACAAGATGGGCAGAAGGCAGATGAAAAATTAATGGCCATTGTGGGTAAAATTCCAAAGGGAAAGGAAACTGATTATGAGGTGAAAGCAGATGGGTGTCTATACTACAGAGGAAGAGTGTGCGTACCAGATGATGGGGAACTGAAGACTAGTATTCTGAAAGAAGCACACACTAGTGTTTATGCTATGCACCCGGGAAGCACAAAATGTATAATGATTTGAAGCCTCATTATTGGTGGCCTGGTATGAAGAAGGATATAGCTAACTATGTGACTAAGTGTTTGACATGTCAGCAAGTTAAAGCAAAACATCATGTTCCATCAGGATTGCTACAGCCTATAAGCATACCTAAATGGAAATGGGACCCGATCACTATAGATTTTGTTAGTTGTCTACCTCTCACCCAGAAGAAGCATGATGCAGTATGGGTGATAGTGGATAGATTGACAAAGTCAGCACATTTTCTGCCAGTTAGGACTGACTACTCACTGGAGAAGTTAGCAGAATTGTATATCATTGAGATAGTTAAACTACATGGAATCCCACTTTCCATCATATTTGACCGAGACCCGAGGTTTAAATTGAGATTCTGGAAAAAGTTGCAAGAAGCCTTGGGCACACAACTCTGCCTTAGCACAGCTTTTCATCCTCAGACGGATGGACAATCAGAATGAGTAATCCAGGTAAACCTAAGAACTAATTGAATATTCATAGTTAATAAATTGAAATGATAGTAACAATGTGAATTATGTGATAGATCCTGGAGGACATGCTAAGGAGTTGTGTCATTAAGTTTGAAAGGAGTTGGGATAGATACCTCCCATTGACAGAATTTGCATATAACAATAGCTACCAAGCTAGCATTCAAATGGCTCTGTATGAAGCACTATATGGGAGGAAATGTAGAACCTCAGTGTGTTGGACTGAATTGGGTGAAGATAAGCTGGTAGGACCAGACCTGGTGAAACAGATTGAGGAGAAAGTGAAGATAATCAAAGCTAACTTGAAGGATGCCTCAGATAGATAGAAATCTTATGCCAACTTGAAGAGAAAAGAGATAGAGTATGCAGTTGATGATAAAGTGTTTCTCAAAGTCTCACCGTGGAAGAAAGTACTGAGGTTTGGAAGAAAGGGTAAGTTAAGCCCTAGGTTCATTGGCCCATATGAAGTAATTGAATGTGTGGGACCAGTGGCCTATCGGCTAGCTTTACCACTAGAACTGGATAAAATCCATAATGTATTCCATGTTTCTATGCTGAGAAGATATCGCTCAGAGCCTTCACATGTCATCTCCATGGAAAAGATTGAAATCCAACCAGACTTGACATATAAGAAGAACCTATACGAATCTTGGCTCGGGAAGTCAAGGAATTGAGAAATAAACAAATTCCACTGGTGAAAGTGCTTTGGAGGCACCACAACACTAAAGAGGTAACTTGGGAAAGTGAAGAGACGATGAGGCAACAGTTTCCTCAACTATTTACATCAGGTAAATTTCGAGGATGAAATTTTTATTAGAGGGGCAGAGTTGTAACATCCTCACTTTAGTTAGTCCATACAGTCTACTGTTCCGGTGACCAATGTCGGTCTGGGCAGCTAGAATGTTTGAAATTTTAAATAGACTAGAGTGAGGAGTTATAAAGAAACTAAATAATGCTCCTAACAATCAAGGAAAATTTATAGAAACGAAATACACTAAGGTTAAACGAGCCGAAACCCCAGTGATGAGTAACCCGAAGGGGAAGTGACGGTGAAGGCCGTTAACAACCCTAGACCAGAGAGAAAAATTATAAAATAATTTTTGGGACTCCAAAGAAGGGTCATTGAGATTCTTATAGCATTAGAATGCCAAGAAAATGCTTAGAAAAATTTTTCTATCGGTACACACAATTTTGGCTCGTTAAGCCAAACGGAGGTCATTTCTGGTCATTTCGTCTTCAGAGATAATTTTTGGCTAACTTGTCCAGTTAAATAAATAATTTATATAACATATAATATGAATAAATATTGTTAAAAATCTAATTGAAATTAAATAGACAAGAAAATGATAGAAAATGAGAAAAAATGAGGATTTTGACATCATTATGATGTCATTACTATTCTTCAACCCAATCAAGTGTTGACACATAGCACTAATATGTTTAAAAAGACTTAATGGACAAAAAACAAAAGAAAAAAATCAGAAAGCCTTATCCCTTTCTTCCTTACCGTTTCCCTCCTGTCCCATTGTCCACCTTTTTCAAGCTTTACAAAGCTTGATTTGCTTGGTTTTTACCCAACTAAACCCTATGTTCCCAACACAAAAACTTGTTCTTTCATCTTAGTAAATCTTTTGAGAGCAAAAAGAAGTGAAAAAGAAAAACCCTAGCAAGTTGGAATTTCACTCCATTAGAGGTTAGTGACTTAAATTTGTTTTTCTCTTTAAATTCATATTGAAGGAGTGGTAATTGATGCAAATTTGCAAGAAAAATTTAGTAAACATTATGTGTATGTCTTGCTCTAAATTCCAGCAGCCTTGAACTTGGTAGTATTTTGAAGAATTCTTAGAATTAAAGTGGTATAGTGGCTACCCTTAATAATAATTTTTTGGTTAGGATAGTGAAAGGTAAGTGAATTCAAGTTTTGAGATGGTTGAGCTAGGGTTTGAGCTTGAAATTGAGACTTGTTCATGTATTTGGTGAAAGAGAGTTTTAATAGTCAATTATTGACCATTTGGCTATGTGTGAATAAAAAATGAAGTGGTTTGTGTAGTGGGAATTGAGTTTGGTGTGGCTGCCCTTGGTGACCTACAGGACTGCGAATGAGTCCTGTAACACCCTCACTATAGCAATTACGTACATTCTACTGTTTTAGTAACCGATGTTGGTCTGGACAGCTAGAACATCTAGAAAAATAATTAGACTAGAGTGAGGAGTCATAAATAACTCATATATTAATAAGAAAAATTTAGGAAAAATTTTAGAAATAAAATACAACCAAGTTAAATAAGCTGGTGCCCTAGCGATGGGTAACCCAGTGGGAAGTTGCGGTTCTTGCAACTAGAAGCCCTAGACTCGGGAGAAAATTCATAAAATAATTTTTGCGACTCTAGAGAAGAGTCATTAAGGGTTCTATGGCATTAGAATGCCAAGAAAAGGCTTAGAAAAATTTTTCAATCGGTACAGACAATTTTAGTCTGTTAAGCCAAACGGAGGGCATTTTGGTCATTTTGTCTTCAGAGTTGACCGACTTGTCCAGTTAAGTAAATAATTATTATGATCTAAAATGTGAATAAATATTGTTAAAAATTGAATTGAAAATAAGTAGAAAAGAATAAAAAAGAAAAATGAAAGAAATTGAGAATTATGACATCACATGATGTCATTAACATGCCCCCGCCCAATCACAACTTGACAAACTAATTAAAAGGGATAAAAACTAATTAAAAAGAGGCAAAATGAACGACCAATCTGCACTCCCATCTTCATCCTTTGGACAGCCAAAACGTAGAGAGAAAGAGGAGAGGGTTTCCACCATAGTTCAAGCTTCCAAGCTTGGAAACCTTGCTTATTTTGCACAAAAAACCCTAGATCTCTTCAATAAAAATTACCCCCACACCTTGTAGGAGTGTTTGGCAGCCAAGAAATGCCAAGAAAGTGAAGTGTAAAGTTGAGAGAATTCTGCTAAAAAAAAAAAGGTTAGTGCTAACTCTTACATTTTTCTTTTTATTCCATGTTAGAAAGTTCAAGTGAGTGGGAAATTGTTAAGAAATTGAATAAAACACTTATGTAGGAGTATGTAAGAATTGTGGCAGCCAAGAGAGAGTTAGGGTTTTGATGGTTTAATTTCAATTAAGCTTGTATATTAATGTCAATTAATGTATACATATGAATTGGAGTTGAATGGAGTTGAATCTTTTTGAGTTTGTATGAGAATGAGATTTGATCAATTAGGGTTAGTATGAAAATTGGAGATATTGTGCTTGAATGCTTAATTAGAGTTCTAATTTTCAATTAGTGACCATTTGATGAAGTTTGACCCTAAATTGAAAGTAATTGTGGCCTTGAAATTGAAAGTGGTATGCTGCCCCCATTGTGCCAGAATACTGGACTTGACTCCAGTGTATTCCTAGGGTCATAACTGGAGCTATGTTACTCCAATTGGTTCAAAGCCAATTGGACATGAAACGAGACACATAATGGCACAACTTTGTTGAAGAAAGCCTGCCTAGAAATCTAAGCCAAGTTGACCTAAAAATTGCCCTAATTCGGGTGACCTGCAGTCTGCCTGGGCAAAATGACCAAATGAATAGTGTTAAGTCATTTGGTCATAACTCAGAGTAGAAAGGTCCAATTGACCTGAAATTTTAGTAGCAGAAATATGAGACATAGACCTAAAACTTTTATGAAGAACACAAATCCAAATTCTGATCATAACCTAGTCAAATTGCCAACCAAAATTAGGTCACCAAATCTGGCAGAACCAAATTGCCCAGAAAATCTGGGTACAGGTCACTCCGGCCAGTTATGGTAAAATGACCATAACTTGAGCTACAAAACTCCAAATGGAGTGATTCAAAAAGGGAATTAAAGAAGACACAATAAAGAACAACTTTGGTGAAGAAAAGTTAGCCCAGTTTCCACTGTAAAATTGTCCAATGAAACAGTAAACTTAGGTAATCAAAACTGAAAATTTAGAAATGCATCTAGGGGACTTTAAATTGCAATTGGCAATTAATGCTAGCAAATGTAGAACTCAAAATGTGGGATCTTGGTGTAATTAGAATTAACATATCCATTAAGCATGAAAAAGTCAACATTTTGGTTGACTAGTAAGGTGAATAGTAATCAAAATGATTAGCAAACTAAGTTGAAGACCTAGAACCAATTCTAAGCTTAAATGCTTAGAATTGTATGACAAATGTGGACTATGCATCCCAGTCAAAATTGTTAAAGAGAAATTAAGGCCATAAATTTGAAATCCATGAAATGTTCATGGGTTACTTGAAACATGAAAAATAAGTCACCTAATTGATGTGAATAGATAGTTAGGGCTTACATGCCCATCACAAATGGAATTCATAAAATATTAGTAACTCAACTTGAAATATAAAATTTGTAATTACATAAATAGATTCTTGAATGTATAAATGAGAAAGGAAAATGTTTTGAATATAATGGTACATGTGAACCATTGCTTAGAATTGTGATCAATATGAATAACATAATGAATGAATAAATGAACCACATTAATGTATGAATGAGACATTAGTTCTCATTATTGTAGAAAGGAGAAGTATTTTGAGCACAATGGTATAAAAGAATAATTGATGTGAATTGTGATCATATAAATGATCAAATGAATGTATGAATTATAATTGAAATTTATCATGAAATAATGAAGTCATAAAACACAATATATTAATATTTAATGATATTATGTGCCCTTGTATTGCCTAGACACGTGTGTTAGATTGGATAGATTGGCATGCCAATAGGGTATTATTTTAGCAGTACTGCGAAAGGCTTTATGCCTGTAATTATGGCTTTGTGCCCGTACTCATGGCTTTATGCCCGCATTCATGGCATTATGCCAACATTCATGGCTTTTATGCCCGATTTTGTGTTATCATGGCTTTTTAGCCATACTGACTGCATACGTGGTTGACGTTCTGCGTCCCATGGTATGACGGCCCGAGGCACCGCGGTGTCCAGTGCCAACGACCCGTTATCCAGTTTAGTCAGCCTGTCATAGGTTACTTGGGCAGTGAAATTTATTGAAATAAGTTAAGAATATTAGCAATTAAAAACATTAGAAATTAAATAAAATAAATGAGTAAGATGACCTAAAGTAAATTAGAATAGTTATTTATTAGAAAGAATCGAAATGTACTGGACCGATATTAAAATTTACTTATTATGAAATGATCTGAGACAACCTAAAAAGTATTGAGAAAATGCTAAAAGATTAGCAAAGAAAATTATAACATACATAAATATTGCAAATGTGGCTTATATAATAATATAAGCATAAATTTATTATTTTTAGATCATTTTTTCTATATACATTATTACTGTACATTGGCAAAATAAACACTTCCAAAGAAGACTAAATTAGGATAAAATATATTAAATTTTAGAAGCCGCATGTCTATAAATAAATCTTAATTATTTGAATTATGTTTTATTTCCATCTTTATTTGTATATTATTTCCTTGTTATATTATTGCACCACTAAGCAGCAATGCTTAGCGCGATGGAGTTTTTTTCCTTCGCGCAGGTACTGAAGCTAGAACCCAATGGACGTTTGACTAGGAATTTTGGGAGTTCTGATCTGCAGAAGTGTCTGAAGTGTTCAAGGTTGTCACCTCCTCAGCAATGCATGTAGATAGGGCCCATATAGATCATATTTTATATTTTGTATAAAATGGTTAGATATTGTACTGTAATGTATATTATGAACAGGTAATTAATAGGAATGGGATGTAAATTAATAAATTAGCTTTTTCATATGTAATTAATTTATATATCATGTAAATTATGAAATTTTGTAATTATTTTGTAAATTATGTAAATTAAGGAAATTTGAAAATTTTGCTTATGTAATTTGAGAATGTTTACATATGAATTGAGTATAAATGGAAATGTATGGAAATGATTATGAAATTGAAATGTATGGATGAGATTTGAAATATGAGAAAATTATGAGAATGATTGATGAGATAATTATGATTAGCATGGATAAGATTTTCTTTTAGAAATATTATTGAATTTCAAACAGGTGAATATTGAAATACACCAAACGATAATAAAATAGGGGAAACTCCGCTGGTTTCTCTGTCGACAAATAATTGATATTAAATTAAATGAATTCAAAATTATTTAGAAAAAAATAAAGTAAGGTAAGTTAGGGTGGTCCGGCACCAATTTTAGCATGCCTTGCTCGGCTACACTGTAGTCGGGTGAGGGGTGTTACAAGTCCAGCAGGTTTGGGCAGCAATAACTGGAATCGTATAGGTTCAATTGGTGCAAGGTGTAACACTCCTATTTGCATGGCCTAGTATATTTCACTATTTCGGTGATCGGTGCTGGTCCGAAAAATTAAGGGAATTAGAACCACACTTAAGACAACTAGATAAACCATAAACACTTAGTAATTGTTAATTAGTTAAGTATAAATAAGAAAAACAGAACATAAGAAGTTAAACGAGAAGAGTGTCACAGCGATGGGTGACCTTCTCAGGAACGACTGCGAAGTCAATTTAAACTCAAATTTCGAACTGTAAAATGTGACGCTGCGGTCTTTAGGACCACTATGAACATAGTGGAAAAGAGAAAATCGTGAAAAAGAATTGTTAAGCCAGTCAAATAATAAGGTCAGGGAGCCAGAAGAAATATTGAATTATTTGCAAACCGGGTTGAACCGGTGAGGGGCAATTTGGTCAATTGACCCCGAGTGCTGACTCCTGACCTAAATGTCAAATAAAATCGGACAAAAGAAAATTTCAGAATTAGGAATTAAATTAAAGAACTAATAAAAAATAAAAAAAAAGAAGAAAATGAAAAAGTGAAGGGAGATGACATCATGCATGATGCCATAAATGATATAATTAATAAATTTAATTAAATTGATTTATGGTCTTCCTAAGACATAAAAAAAAAAAAGAAAGAAAAGGAAAGGAAAAAAGAAAAATAAAAGTCTTCTTCATCTTCCCTAAGTTACCGCCCCACCTCTCCCTTAACACTACCATTGCCACACCTCCATGAAAGCTTGCTCCAAACTTTAAATCCCCCATTAAACCCTAATTTCTTCCCCAATCACTTCATAAAACCTTATTTTCTTCCTTTGAGAAAGAGATTTAGCAAGAAAGAAAGAAGAAAAGAGGAGAAAAATTGAAGATTGAATATCAAAGTTGAGGTAAGCTATTTATTTTGGAATTTTGAGTTTAATACATGTGTTTATGATTGAATAAACTTGGAAATAAGCTTAAAATGAAATGAAGATAAGCGTTATGGGACAAAGTTGAATTTTGGCCAACTAGGGTTTGATATATGTATGCATGAACTTGGTGAATTTAAAGGTATATGTGAGCTTATTGGTGTTGAATGCTTATGATTAAATGTCTTGAATTAGTTAAATGCAATGAATTAGTGTGGTTAGGGTTTGACACCTAGGGTTTAGAGGCAAAAATTTGGAGAAATGGTGAAATGATGTATTTGATCTAGTTTGAAGTGAAAATGGTTATTTGTGACCAAATGAAGTGCGTTGGAAGTGTTGGAGTTAAGGTTAAATTCGGATTCAATGTGGCCATGCTGCTGGCAGCAGGACCAAGGTCCCTTTGAGGGACCAAAAATGAAAATTTACAAGTCCAATTGGTATGAGACCAATTGAGAATGAAAATAGACACTAAATGACACAATTTTCATTTAGGAACCATGCCAAAAAAGTGACCAAAACCTAGTGAATAAATTGACCTAATCTGGAAAATCTCTGTCTACCCTGTACAAAATGACCAAATAAACAGTGCTTGTTTATTTGGCTATAACTTGAGCTTGGCAGGTCTAAATGACCTGAAATTTTACCAGTGGACAGTTGAGATATAGACCTAAAACTTTTGTGAAGAACACAAACCCAAATTATGCCATTAACCAAGTCATTTGGCCACCCAAATTTGGTGACCTAAAACTGCTAGAACCAAAATTTGCCCAGAAATCTGGGTTAAATCCAATCCGGCAGCCATGGTTCAAATGGCTATAACTTGAGCTAAAAAAACTCCAATTGGAGTGATTCAAAAAGGAGAATAAACTTAAGACAATAGGGAACATTTTTTGTGCAGAAATTTTTGCCAAATTCTAACAGTAAGATGACCAATGGAATAGTGCAACTTAAGACACCAAAACTGAAAATTTGCAAATTTGCCTAAAAGACTTAGAATTTGAGTAAACAACCAAAACCAACAAATTTAGTGACTAAAATGTGGTATGTGGGTGAAGTTGGAATTCCCATATCAATTATGCCTTAGAAAGTCAACAAATTGACTTGAATAGTATAGTGAATAGTAACCCCGAAACACAAATTTTGAAGAACGTCAAGTTTAGCACATTAGAGCTAGGTATAAGTGAATTTGATTTTATTTTGGATTTATGATAAGTTATGATACTGAAACACTGTGAAACTGTGTGTTTCAGTGGAAAAGAACACCGGGAAAGAACCTGAGGAATCGAGTCAAGGCTAAGAGGCGACTCACTTAAGGTTTGTGCACAACTAACTATTTTGTTACTTTTCACTTCTAAATTGATTTGAACAAGTTTATTTTATGATTTATAATTTTGTTGTGTTGAGGATTTTAATTTGTTGAATGAAATTGTATAATGTAAATGTAAATTTTCTTATGCATTTATGGATTTATTGCATTATTTTGAGGATTGTAAATTTTAAGTTTGATGTGTTGTCAACCTTGAGCATGAATTTATGATGATTAAATATATTGATGATTTGTAAATACTTTGTAAATATAAATTGTTTTGAATATGATTTGAAACTATAGTTGACATGACAAAATTTATTGTGAATTCTCATTAGCTTATCTAGTGAGATATCTCCTCCACTAGATGGGGCGAGTTCCTTCCTCTCTGGCTTGCCAGTTGGGGAAGAATTTGAATGAGTACTCATATATACTAGCTAGTCTTTGTTTCTCCCTTTTAGCCTCGGTTATTGGGAGAATGTGAAATGTTGTGGTGTATAACACGGCATCTATTTGAATTTTGGGTCATGGGTTAAACTGTGTGAATTGTTGGCAACGCCCTTTAAATTATGCATAATTTGATAAATTGTGATTGAAATGAATAATTTGTTAGTGATTCAAAATATTTTTGTATTGTTTCGGAATTTAAAAGAAATGTAAATAAATAGTTACTATTTGATCAAAATGTTTTTCAAATGAATAATTTGCCTGAATGAAAATAATAATTTTTGAATGTCATGGATTTTGAAGAATTTAGAAATTTAAATTTTTATTCATTATGAATTGTTAAGAACAATTTGTATTAAGTTTTAAATTATTAGTTTGTGCACCACTGAGTTCACCACTCAGCAATAGCTTTGTATGCTGTCGCAGGTGAAAGAAAATATATAAAGCAGCTGAGCAAGGTTTCTGAAGGACACGGTGAGATTATCCTCGGGTATATCATAGGTATACCCTTGTACATTAGCTTTTGATGTAATTCTGTAATTATATGTGTGAAATTTCCTTTGAGCAGTTGTATCAACTCTTTTGTAATATATATATTTAGATTGTAATCAAATACAAATTATTATAATATTATCTTGAGATTTTATGTATTTATAAAGTTTGCACTACTAAATTTTTAATACTCCCATGAATGTAAATATTCATTTTGTTATCTTAATAAGATATTTCAATGTTTGATTTAATTTAAACTGTGTATTGAATTGCTTGTGTTGATTTGTGAAATGAGGATGGTTTGAATTTTGAGACTTGAGAAATTGGTTGAGATTGATTGTGAAATTTGAAGTTGTTGAGAAAAATATTGGGAGTGTCTTTATTTTCAGGTTTTGAAGAACTATTTTCTTAATATACAGACGGCACTCTGCCGAAATTTTTGTAAAAATTACGGAGATTTTTAAATATCCAAAAATTTGATTTATGTTTGGACTTAAATAAAGGTTTTTAATATTTGAAAAATTTTTACCCACCAATTTAAAAATAAACGAAAATTGTTTCAAAATCCCTTGTAGTATAGTTAATGGGTTACCGGTAGACAAAGTACGGTAATTCATTAGGGTGTGACACAAGGCCAATTGGACATGAAACTAGACACATAATGACACAACTTTTATGAAGAAACTATGCCCAGAAAACCAAACCAAGTTGACCTAAAGATTGCCCTAATCCGGGTGACCTGCATTCTGCCTGGGCAAAATGACTAAATGAACAATGTTTATTCATTTAGTCATAACTCAGTGTAGAAAGGTCCAATTGATCTAAAATTTTACCAACAACAAGCTGAGATATAGACCTACAACTTTCATGAAGAAACCTAACCCAAATTATGATCATAACATATTCAAAAAGTGACTTATAGTCACTGCTCAAAATACTGTAGATTTGGTCAGTCCAGAAATTCTAGAAAAATTATAATCCGGCCAATTGTGGTTTTTGGGCCATAACTTGAGTTACAAAACTCCAAATGGAGTGATTCAAAAAAAGGAAATGTAACTAGACAAAATAAGGAACAACTTTCATGTTGATCATTTTGCCAAATTCCTACTGTAAAAATGACTAATGGAACAGTAAACACAAAGCTTCAAAACTAAAAATTTTGAACAATTAACATTAAGCTTAGAAATAGTATTGGCAACCAATACCAACAATTTTAGAATGCAAAATATGGTATGTTGGGAGTATTAGAATCAATGTACCTATTGCCTATGCAAAAGTCAACATTTTAGCTAACTAATGAATTGAATAGTAACACCAAAACTTGAATTTCAAGACTTGTGAAACTTAAGAGTGTAATATGCCCTAGTATACCTAGCAAGATTGGTTTGGATAGGTTGGCATGCTAATAGGGTTTTGTTAGCAGTACTGCATATGGCTTCATGCCATTCTGTGTTTCATGGCCTCCCATGCCATTCTGTGATAAAATAGCCTTTGGCTATGTTAATTGAATTATTATACTTGAATTATATCCTTGATGATTATTACAGCTTATTAACTATTCTGTTGCACACTAGGAGGCACAATGTGACGGATGGTGTGATGGTCCGAGGTACTTAGTACCCAGTACCAGTTTACTCGTTTATCCAGTCTAGTTGACTAGTATGGGTTACTCGGGCAATGATAATAAATCTTACCAAATTTTAATCGAATAATATTGCAATAAATATCAGAAATTAAGTCTACCAAAAATGTAAACAAACATTATGCATATTTACTTTATTTTAGTTATTTTATTTTATATTGTCACCACTAAGCAAAATTGCTTAGCGCGTCGCTTTTGCCACGCGCAGGTATTGGAGACATAGCTGGGTAGTCCAGCAGACCTCATACAGGGTGAGCTTTCAGATTTGCGCCCGGAGTCCAGAGTCACCTCACATTGCAGTGCATTTGGTAGGAGATTAGGCCACTTTTGATATTTGGTATTTTGTATTTTGTAAACTTCTGTAATGTATATTATAAACTCATGTAACTATGCTTTTGATGTGATTATCTATGAACTATGTTCAGAAATAAATAGGAGCATTTCTCATTGAATTGAGTGTGATATGAAATGAATTGAATTTTGAGATACTGAAGTGTTTTGAGAAATTGTTGAGAATATATTGGTGGTTGACTGAGAATGATGTGATGATTTTATTGGAAGTGTTTTTAACAAATTCAGAAGAAATGTTTTTCCAATTTACAATCGGCACTCTGCCAGATTTTCTATAAAATTTGCGAAAAATTTCGATTAATCAAAAAATTGAAAATAAATAAGTAAAAAGGGTAAATTGAATTGAAATATAATTTGGTGCTCCGGCACACTGTGTGGCATATCTTGCTCGGCTACACTGTAGACGGGTAAGGGGTGTCACAGATAGGGCTCATTTTAAGCATGTTCTAATCTATACATTATAATTACTACTTATATTGTAATGTGAAATAGTAATTGTAATTTCATTTGTATATCCAGTACTTGATAAATTTATGTACTTAATTGGCAAATTGTAACATCTTCACTTTAGCTAATCCGTACAGTCTATTGTTCCAGTGACCAAATTCGGTCGGGACAGCTAGAACGTCAGGAAAAATATTTAAACTAAAGTAAGGAAGCATAATTAACTCAAATATTAATAAGTAAAATTTAAGAAAAATTTTAGAAATAAAATACAACCAAGTTAAATGAGCCGGTGCCCTAGCGATGGGTAACCTAGTGAGAAGTTGCGGTTCTCGCAACTAGGAGCCCAAGAGTCGGGAGAAAAATTATAAAATAATTATTGGGACTCCAGAGAAGGGTCATTGAGGTTCTTATGGCATTAGAATGCCAAGGAAATGCTTAGAAAAAATTTTTCAATCGATATAGACAATTTTGGCCCATTAAGCCAAACGGAGGGCATTTTGGTCATTTCGTCTTCAGAGATGATTTTTGGCCAACTTGTTCAATTAAATAAATATGACTAAATGTTGTTAAAAATTTAATTGAAATTAATAGACAAGAAATGGAGAAGAAATGAAAGAAAATAGCATTATGACATCATAATGATGTCATTAAAGTTTTTCTAACCTATCCAATATGGAGACATGGCATCAACTTATTTTAAAGAGACAAAATGGGCTGAAAATGAAACAAAAAATCAGATTTCTCTTCCTCATCTCTTCCTTGCCGTGAACCTCCACCATAGTTACCCATTTGCAAGCTTTTTAAAGCTTGATTTTCCCTACCTTCCACAGCACAAAACCCTAACCTAGCAACACAAAAAAGTGTTCTTATACCTTAGAGATTCTTTTAGGAGCAAAAAGAAAAGGAAAGAAAGAAATCTAGCAAGTGGAGAAACTTCACTCCCTAAAAGTTAGTGACCTAACCTTAATTTTTACTTTGAATACATGTCTAAGGACTATGTATGAGTAAGAATTACAAAGGAAAATTGCTAAATACCACTTGTATGCCATCCCTTATTTTTGGAAGCCATGGTTAGGGTTTGATTGTGTTGAGTTTAATGAAGCTAAAAGGTTGTTATGGCTGCCCATAATATGTATCTACTAAGTGGATTGATGAAATGAAGTGAAAATGCATGTGTGGTAATGTTTGAGTTAGGGTTTGGGGTGGAGAAATGGGACTTGGACACATAATGGCACAACTTTGGTGAAGAAACCATGCCCATAAAACCAAACCAAGTGGACCAAAAGCTTGCCCTAATCCGGGTGACCTGCAGTCTGCCTGGGCAAAATGACCAAATGAACAGTGTTTGGTCATTTGGCCATAACTCAGTGTAGAAAGGTCCAATTAACCTGAAATTTTACCAAAAACAAGCTGAGATATAGAACAACAACTTTCATGAAGAAACCTAACCCAAATTATGACCAGAACATATTCAACAAGTGAGTTGTAGTCACTGTTCATTACACTGTAGATATGGTCAGTCCATAAATTCTGGACAAAATTTCAATCTGGCCAGTTGTGGTTTTTGGACTATAACTTGAGCTACAAAACTCCAAATGGAGTGATTCAAAAAAGGAAATGCAACTAGACAAAATAAGGAACAACTTTCATGTTGATCACTTTGCCAAATTGCCAAAGCAAAATTGACCAATGGAACAGTAAATACAAAGTATAAAAACTAGAAATTCTGCCCAACTAACATTAAGCTTATAAATGGTATTGGCAACCAATACCAACAAATTTTAAATGCAAAATGTGGTATGTTGGGAGTATTAAAACCAATGTACCTATTGTCTATGCAAAAGCCAACATTTTAGTTGACTAATGAAATGAATAGTAACATTCAAACTTGAAATTCAAAAATTTTGAAATTTAAAAGTGTAATATGCCCTAGTATACCTAACAAGATTGGTTTGGATAGCTTGGCATGCCAATAGGGTTCTGTTAGCAGTACTGCATATGGCTTCATGCCATTCTGTGTTTCATGGCTTCCCATGCCATTCTGTGACATATTAGCCTTTGGCTATGTTATTTGAGTTTATATACTTGGGTTTTTACCCTGACAATTATTACAGCTTATTAGCTATTCTGTTGCACACCGGGAGACACAATGTGATCGATGGTGTGATTGTCACACCCTACCCCTCTGTAAGGCATGTACTATAAAGAAAGAATATTCAAATAACATGTGAAAACAAAATTTAAAAACTAGCTCTGATACCACTAAAACATGTCACACCCTACCCCTCTGTAAGGCATAACATGATCCTGTAGTATACTTAATGAATTGCTAACTTCATCTACTGATAACCCATTAAATATACTACAAGAGATTTTAAAACTTTTCTTACTTCTTTTTACAGTGGTGAGCACTATTTACAGGTGTTAAAAATTTTTTTGAACTTAAATGAAAGAGAAAACACATTTGAATTATTAGGAATTTCTGTAAAAATTTTGGCGGAGTGCCTTATGTATTTTGAATAAAACAGTTCTTCAGAAAACCTGTAAAAGTACTTCAATATAATTCTCAATCTCCACTTCAACAGTTAAACAACACAATATCTTTTTCAACTCAAATCCACAATAATTTTTGAAAGACTGAGATAAAAGAAATATAATACAATTTTTACAAGTCAAAATACTCATAATTTACTTTACAACTTCAATGTACAATTTTAATTTACAACTGCTCAAAATCAAGAACAATATATACATACAGTGAACATACATTACAGTACAAAATGCAAAATGTGGTATACTCAATATACCCGGTGATTTCTCGCTGAATATACTAGCAGCCTAGTCTGCTGCCCTGTCAATCTGTCTACCTGCAACAGCAATGAAAAGCTATCGCTAAGACAATGTCTCAGTGGTGCACAACATTAACCAAATATAACTTTAAATCACAATTCATAAATCATATAAATGATGGATACGTAAAACCATAGTTAAATTCAAGACAATGAATGTTATAAGGAATTTAACACAATATCACAATAAATCTCAGTAATCAAAATGTAGTTAAATTCAAAAGACAGTGAATGTCAATAAGAATTTAAACTCCATTTCACAAATTATCAAAGCTCATAATAACACAATTTAGTCAAATAATTTACGAACACAGTGTTGCCAATTCATACACAACTTAAGCCATGACACAAAATTTCCGATCAATGCTGCGTTGTACACCATGACAAAGCAATCACAACCCCACTAATCGAAATCAATGAGGAAGGAAGCTAGCTATATAATGAGTACTCATCCGATCACCTCAACTAGTAAACCAGAGAGGGAGAAAAATAAATGATCACGACTCCATAAATGGAGAAGGAAAATAAACGATCACAACCCCATAAATGGAGAAGGAATGATATGATACTGTCATGCTAAGTGTGAACACAAAATCAACTCCAAACATTTTATTCAAATGATTCGTGAGAATCCTATAAATTTTTAAAGTCATAAATTCATTCACAAAATGGCAACACAATTCATAATTAACTTCAAATTTTCACAAATCACACTAAATCAATTTTTCCATAGTTTCAAACCATTTACAATGCTTTTCAAGCAATAAGTATCCATTCAAACACATTTCCATAATTGAAAACAATAATATACAATTAGTCATAATTTATTTCAATTGAAAAATTCAAAAGAAATAACTGTTGTGCGCAAACCTCTGATAACTGTCTCCTGGCCTTGACTCAGTGTTTCCTTCCCTTTCCCTGAGTCTTTGCTAACTGAGAAACACAATTTGAAGTGTTTCAGTACTCATTTAAACTGTCTCTAACGATAATGCTTGATAAGTAACTCACTGAATTCTATTATTTGCTTAGTCAACCTAATATGTCGACCCTCGATGCATTCTAGGTAAATTAGGTTTTAATGTTACTAATATGTCACATTCTTAGCCTTTTAGGGTTGGTACATGTTACCAAATTCATTTTCCATGTATCTTGCATTTTCTTGCAATTTGCCGGATTCCGGGATACTAGTTTGACCTAGTCGGACTACCTAGTTTCCTTGGTTTTCGGGTTTCGGTCAAAACTACAAACTTGTAGATCTATGTCTTATTGCACGCGGGGCAAAATTTCAGGTCATTCTGAGTTATGTAGACCAAGTTATGGTCATTTTACTATTGCTGGTCAAAATGCATCAAAATTGGTCACTTTAGGTCACTTTAGGTCAATTTTGGTTCGGCCAGTTTTTGGACCCGAACTTGTGCAAGCTGTTTGACTTGCCTATGGTCATTTATGGGCTTTGGTGTCTTCATAAGACTTGTAGATATGGGTCTTAACTATTCATGGTCAAACTTTCAGGTCAATTGGACCTGTTTTGAGTGAGTTATGGCCTAAATACTAACTGCTGCCCAAATGGTCAATTTTTAGGCCTTATTTGCACTTAATCCGGATTTGGTCATTTTTCAAGCTACCTTGCAAGCAGAATTTTGGCAAGCTTCCTTCATGAAAGTTGGCACATTTTGTGCCTAGTTTCACCTCCAATTGGTCTCATACCAATTGGAGCCACACTCTTAAGGTTCTAGGCCAAAATGCATACTGCCCTATTGCACTTTCTTTATTACTCATCAAATATCACTTTTAGCATTTACCAATTCACACATTCTTACCCAATCTGGTTTGTACCATAACCTAAACATATTTTACCACATATTGTTGATCATTTTGGTAGCTTACAATCACATTCAACATACACAATTAAGTGCAGAATTTGTCAAAATCAATTACAATAATTTAATCACCTATTCATGCTCATTTACATGTCCAACTTCACACCACCACACATATACTCAAA
Organism: Hevea brasiliensis; assembly: GCF_030052815.1. Lineage (NCBI taxonomy): Eukaryota > Viridiplantae > Streptophyta > Magnoliopsida > Malpighiales > Euphorbiaceae > Hevea > Hevea brasiliensis. The sequence continues at coordinate 46,764,247 of NC_079496.1, forward strand.
CTGCCATAACAACTAACACAATTCAACATTAATATTCCATAAACCAAACATAAAATAACATCCTTATGGTTCACCAAACCAGGCTGCCGATTCATGCATTTACATTCCATTAATTTCCAAGCTTCAAATTTCAAATACACATCCACATATACTAAGTATACATCACCCAAATAATTTCCTACACACATATACATTTAATCAATCCTTTAATTTACCATTTAGAAGCAAGAATGAGCTGTCCTCAAAGTGTTTCCATGGCTGCCAAAAGTACACTTCCCCATTCAACATCAAACCTCAAAAATCTCTCCATAAATCAAACACCCATAACATCCTTACAAACTTTAATTAAACAATAATAAAAAACACAAACTAACCACTTTGTAAATTCTTCAAAACTCCACAAAAACTTTCATTTCTTGCTGCCTATCTACTGCCCATGATGTGTAGAACAGTTTTTGTGAAGGAAGCTAGTGAAAAATGTGGCTAAATCATGGTTGCATGGCTTGGTTAAGCTTTGGCCATGGAGTATCTTCAATGGAGGTTCACGGCTGAAATTTTGAGAAGTGAGGAAGATGACAATCTGCTGGTCCAAATTGATGAATAAGTGGTCCACTTTGGTGGGTGAGTGGAGCACTAAGGGCCTTTAATATTAGTTTATTCATAAATTTCATTTTCCCACATTTAACTCCCCATTTTTGCTATTTATCTTAGGTACCACTAATTTAATTTTTCATTATATTTTCCAAGGGTAATATTGTTTATTTTTAATGGACATTTAGGTTAAAAGACAACTCGGGGTGTCAAATGACCACAATGCCCCTGTTCGGGTTGCATTCCCGATTTTTCGGTAACACTGGGTTTTGTCCGTTTTTCGATTTCTCACTTTTCTTTGTACTAATTAATTAATTAATTTATTTTTCTTTGATATTTCTAATGATATTTATACTTCAATTGATGTCTCTTTAAGTCCTAAAAATATTTTTCAGGGTTCCTCGCGGTCCAGGGCTAGTCAACGGTCCACGCCGTGACTTCCCGGTGCGGTCACCCATCGCTAGGGTTCTCGGCTCGCTTAACTTGGTTACATTTATTTGCTATTATTTTTCCTTTGTTTTTCTTGTATTTTTTTTCTTGTATTTCATTATTTTATGTCTCCTCAATCATAACGAAGTGTAGTTCTAGGCATCCTAGCTGTCCGGACAACACTGGCCACCGGAACAGTAGAACGCACTACCGAACATAGGGGTATTACAATTCTCCCCTCCTTAAATAAATTTCGTCCACGAAATTTTACCCAATAGCTATCTTACAATAGTCATACGTTTATTTTCTGCTTTCTATACGATCGTATAATCTTCTTTTCCTAAAATTTGTATAAGACTTTTAACAATCTAATACAACGTTTCATTTGTTTGGATAACACCAATCTCCTCTTACTATTGTGCTGCCTAATATTTCGGTTCATGTTCCTTCTTGAATGACCCTTGATGTCACACCTTACCCCTCCGTAAGGCATAGCATGCTCCCGTAGAATACTTAATGAACTACCGAACTTCACCTACCGATAACTCATTAAGTACCCTACAAGGGATTTTAAAACAATTTTCTTACATTTTGGAAGTGGTGAGCATTTTGGTAAGAATTAAAAACCATTTATTCAAAGTTTAAATACTAGTAAAAATTTTTGTCCATTCAAATTTTGTCGCAAATTTTATAAAAATTTTGACAGAGTTCCCTCTGTATTTTGAGAAACCAGTTCTTCAAATACCTGTAAAAAGCACTTCCAAAACTATTTTACAACTCCCAACCTCTAATAATTCACAATTCAACTCAAGTCAATCCATTTCAAAACAGTTTCACAATCCAAGTCAAATTTGTCAACTCAGTATGTGTCAATAATTCCATTCACAAAACATAAGGCAGAAAATCCATATGTACAAATATCAAATTTACAGAAGAAAAAAAAATCTAAAATAATATTATTATAGTTTATTTACAACTGCTCAATTTACATTGATACTTATGACATTACAGTATTTACATCAAAATAACCATAAGGGTATAAAACAATACCCGTACAAAAAGGGATCAAAAAGATCTTGTCAATCCCGCAGCTCACTCTGCTGCTTTCTCCTTGCTTTTATCTGCGACAGTAAATTAAACTATCGCTGAGTATAAACATACTCAGTGGTGCACAATAAAGATTTAAAATGCGATACATAAATCATTTATTGATGAAATATAATTTGAATACTTCACAATCACATTTCGCAAATATCAAAGCTCATAACAACTCATTTTGTCAAATAATATATTAAACAACAGTTTAGTCAAACAATTGCATAAACACAGTGTTGCCAAAGTCGTACACAACTTAAGCCATGACACAAAATTTCCGATCAATGCCGTGTTGTACACCACGACAAAGCAATCTCAACCCCATTAATCGAAACCAATGAGGGAGGTGGCTAGCTAGCTAATAAGTACTCATCCGATCTACAACCTCAATCGGCAAGCCGAGAGAGGGAGAAAATAAGCGATCTCAACCCCATAAATGGAGGAGGAATAATAAGTGCTTGTAATGCTAAGTGTGAATCAAAAATTCGTTTCAAACATTTCATTCAAATATTGCATACAAAAATCAATCCATTTCCAAAGTTACAATTTGATCACAAGGTGGCAACACAAAAGTTCATAAATTCATAATGCGTAATAAATCAATTTTTCAAGGATAAAATGCTTAAATAGGGTTTATTGTGCACAAACCTCAAGCGAGTCGTCCCTTAGCCTCGACTCGTTTCCTCGAGTTCCTTCGATATTCTTTTCAACTGAAACACAAAATTTTTCAATGTTTCAGTACTAGAACTTAACATAAATCCCAAAATAAATTTTAACTTATAATTTACCTATTTCTAACGTATTAAATTCTACGTTCTCGAAATTTTGTGATTCTTTTTACTATTCAATTCACTATTTAAGTCAAATAATTGACTTTCTCAGGATTAATAGGTATGGGAACTCCAACTTCACCCACATACCACATTTTGTTCATTAAACTTGTTGATTTTGGTCACTTTTTCAAAGCATAGGTCATTTTGGCAAAATTGCCAATTTTCGGTTTTGTGCTCCGAAGTTGCACTATTCCATTGGTCGATCTACTGTTGGAATTTGAAAAAACTTCCTTCATAGAAAATGTTCCTTATTGTCTTAAGTGTATTCTCATTTTTGGATCACCTCAATCGGAGTTTTGTAGCTCAAGTTATGGCCAAAATAAGTTTCTTGCTCACGTGTCTTCGTTCATACTAAGATTTTGGTGCTGGCAGATTTTTGGTCCAACTTTGGTTAATAATTTGATCAAGTTAAGTTCATAATTTGGTCTCACTTTCTTCATATAAAATGTTGTACTATGTCTTAGGTTTCCATCGGTTCAAGAATTGCCTAAATCCGAGTTTTCTAGAGAGAGTTATAACCATCCAAACATTGCTGCTCAATGAAAAATCTGCAGAATCTCAGTACAGTAAATTTAACTTTGCTCAATGATTTGAATGAGTTAATGGCCTAATTTGGGTTGGTGTTCTTCATGAAAGTTTTAGGTCTATATCATATCTAATTTCTGGTAAAATTTCAGGTCAATTTGACCTACCTAGCTCGAGTTATGACCAAATGAATTTGGTCAGTTTGGTGCAGGGCAGCCTGCTATCAATTCACTTTGGTCAATTGTTTCACCAAGTTTTGGTCAGTTTTTGGCCATGGTTCCTTAATGAAAATTGTGCTCTTTTATGTCTATTTTCATCTCCAATTGGTGGCATACCAATTGGACTTGTAAAATTTGAGTTTTGGTCCTTCAAAGTGGGTTTGGTCATGCTGCCAGCAGCATGACCATTGACCTACGAATTTAGCTAAATTTTCCACCATTCCCATATAATTTATTTGGTCTTAATTGATCATTATTTCATTTCACAATAGGTCAAATATGCCATTTATGCATTTCTCCAATTTTTGGTTCATAAACCCTTGCATTGAAACCCTAAACTCACTAACTCTTGCATTTAACCATAACTAGTGCACTTAACCTTAACCATTCAACTAATCAAAGCTTTTAAACTCATTCTAATGCATCAATTTCATGTAAATCATACTCCTATCAAGCTGCCCAAAATTTCAATTTAATTCTTTCCCCATATTTGTTTCATTTAAATCAAGTTATTAGCTCACTTAATTACCTAAACATGCATTTGAATGGAAAAGTAACAATTTAACATACTAACCTTTTGTTAAAGCTTCAAAACCCTATCTTTAACTCTTCTTTCTTCTTGTAATCCTCTTCTCAAGTTGTAACAATAAGCTCTAGGGAGGTTTTTAAGGGAGTTATTTGAATTAAGTGAAGAAAATTAAGCTAAAAAGTAAGCTTACATGGAAGACCACTCATGGAGGAACTTGGGAGGAAAATGGGGCGGCAAGGAAGCTGAAAGAAGAAGAGATTTTCTATTTTGTTTTCTTTTGTTTTTCCTTTACACGTTTTTGCTTTGGAAGACCATAAATATCAATTTTAATAAATATTTAACAAATTTGTTTATGACATCATTAGTGATGTCATCAACTTTGACTTTTCCAACCTCTTTCCTTTTCTTTTTTTTTTCTATTTATTTTTCTATTAGTTCTTTAATTCTATTGTCGATTCCGAAATTTTCTTTTCTCCAATTTTATTTGACAGTTATGTCAGGAGTCAGCTCTCAGGGTCAATTGACCAAATTGCCCCTCGCCGGTTCATCCCGGTTTGCAAATAATCCAATATTTCTTCCGGCTCCCTGACCTAATTATTTGACTGACTTAACAGTTCTTTTTCATGATTTTCTCTTTTCCACTGTGTTCATAAGGGTCCTAAGGACCGCAGCGTCACTTTTTATGGTTCGAAATTTGAGTTTAAAACGACTTCGCAGTCGTTCTCGAGGAGGTCACTCATCGCTGTGACTCTCGGCTCGTTTAACCTCTTATGTTTTGTTTTTCTTATTTATAGTTAACTAATTAAACATTGCTAATTATTTGTGTTTATGGCTTCTCAAGTTGTCTTAAGTGTGGCCCTAATCCCAATAATTGTCCGGACTGACACCGGTCACCGGAACAGTGAAATATACCAGGCTATGCAAACGGGGGTGTTACACTTGAGGTCATGTTAGAATCATTTATCTAGTCATTGGTCCTCTGACCATTCTAGTCCTTAGTCTTCCTCACATTCGTAACACTTCTTTGTTATATCTGAACCAACTGTTCGAATTTTTACTTCCATAACTCTTTTTATCTGTTAATATTCTATAACTTACTTCCTTTTGTACTGAACAATAACCTTTCGATATTCTAACTTTTGAGTTTTAGATCCCTATGTAGGATTTCCAAACTTATTCCTAACAATTAAATTCTGTCCTGGCATAACTATACCAAAACATGTGCCGTTGGCAACTATTCTCATCTAGGTGTACTATCGGGTAGTACGTAGCTCTACACAATAATCTCAAGTTAGTAATGTAATCTGCAGCTTACAGTATAAACATCAAGAACATTGCATAGTTACTACGATACATCCCAATAGATCAAACTTTCCTATCTTTTATCCTTTTCGAATTCACTGATATCCGAAACTTATTCTGATTACAATATCCATTAGTAATTACTAACAGTAACATCCTTGCCCTCATTTAGAGCAATTCCATTACTGCATCTTACTTTTACGTCCTCTTGCCTTACATTAATTAGGCTCGCCAATTAGCTTTATAATTTATGGTGTGTCAGAAAATACTTTTCGCCGATAAACTCTTTCAAAACTAATTTCACTTATTATCATAATCCTTATCTTAAAGGACTAATCACTAATGCATCAATATTTATTCCCCTATAAAGGAATAACAACAGAACATATAGTTCTAACACTAACATAAAAGTATTCAGACTCCAGGTCAAACAATACATAAACAAAGAGTGCCATTCTATATGGTGTTATGGAGATTGGATCCACACCAGGCATAACATTAATTTCAAACAGCACTTCTCTTCCCGGAGGTAATCCTGGCAATTTATCAGGAAACACATTTGGAAAGTCATGTGCTGTAGGGATGTCTTTCGATGCTGGACTCCCCACTTGGGTGTCTACCACATGTGCCAAGTATGCTTCACACCCCTTTCTGATCATTTTCCTAGCTAGTGCAGCCGAAATGACGTTTGATGGCAATAGTTGCCTCTCCCCATGTATTACCACATCACTGTAATGAGGGAGACTAGAAATGACTGTCTTCAGCCTACAGTCAATCATGGCATGATGCCTAGCTAAACAATCCATGCCCAAGATGATATCATAATCTCTGAAGGGCATTTCAATGAAATCAGATAGAAAAGTGTGTCCTTGGATCACCAAAGGACAATCCCTATACATTCTATTAACCCTGACCTCTTGTCCTAACGGACTCGTTACTAGCACCTCAAAGTCCATTTTTGTACATGGAACAGCAATGCAATCAATGATGCTAGCACTCACATAAGAATGGGTAGAACCCGGATCAAATAACACAAACACATCTTGATTAAAAGTTGAGAAGGTACCAACCACAACATCAGATGTCTCGGCCTCTTCTCTTTGTCTCATTGCATAGATTCTGACTGGAGCACTATCTTACTCTGAATGTTTCACTGTGCTTTGGCTGCCTGCTGGGCTACCTCTACCCCTGCCTCTACCTCTGCTAGGTGGTTGTGAACTTCTGGTGACAGGGCTCTGAACTGACCATTCTGCAGTAGTAGGAGGTGGTCCAACTCTGCGACATTGGTGCAGTCCTTGGCAAAGTGTCCTGTGTCTCCACAGTTATAACAGGCTCCAATAGCCTTATAGCATATCCCACCATGATATCTTCCACAAGTTTCACATTGGCGGGAAGGGTAGGAACCTCTGGTACTCTGCTGACTAGATAAAGGAGGTTTCTGTCCTGAATGTCTTCCCTTACCAAACTTCTTGCCACCTCCACTGTGTCCCCCATAGTTTTTCCTCTTTCCAGTAGGACCACTGGAACTCTATTCTACTGATTTTCCCTCTTTCTTTGTCTTCTCTGATTTCTTTTTCTCAGGAGCAGCTTCAGACTCAATTCTTTCCAACTCTAGGGCTTGAGAAACAAGTTCAGAGAAGTTAGTGTGTTTGAATCCGACCACTTGTAATCTGATACTGGGTTTCAAACTGGTTTCAAACCTCTTACATCTCTCCTTACTGGTAGAAAGTAGATTTACTGCATAATGGCTTAGGCGGGAAAATTCTCTTTCATACTCGACCGACCGCTTCCTGTTTGGACTTAGGAACTCTTGAAGTTTCTGGTCTACATAAGCATCGGGGACATACTTTTGTCTGAATTCCCTAAGAAAGTCATTCCATGTTAGCACTGCAGGTTCTACCAGACTGTGGGGAATTGTTTTCCACCAATCATAAGCATCCCCCTATAGCAGAGATACTGAGTATTCAAATCTGAGCTCCTCTGTGCAATGTAGTTTCTTGAATACCCTATCCATCCTTTCTAACCACTGTTCAGCCTCTAGAGGATCTACTGTCCCCTTGAACTCTGTAGCCCCATATTTCATCAATTTGTCATACTGCCTTGCAGAAGACTGTGGTTGTACCACTGGTGTCTGTATTGGGACTTGAGTAGGCACATTACCAGCCATTTGTTGGAACATTGCAGCCATCTGCTGAGCGAACTGAGCAGGAAACTGCAGATCTTGTAGGGGTCTTTCTTGAACCACTGACATTATGTAGGGCTGGGGCATCCCCTTGCACCTCAGCCTCTATAGATTGATCGACTGAACGATCACTCTCTTCCATGGTCAATGCGAGGATCTTAGATCTCCTGAACAAATAACACAAGGAGATTTCCTCCCGTTAGTGCATATTTATAATGTAATGCACTGTATGTATCAAATAATGATATTGAGCAGTTGTACTATGAAGAAAGAATATTCAAATAACATGTGAAAACAAAATTTAAAAACTAGCTCTGATACCACTAAAACATGTCACACCTTACCCCTCTGTAAGGCATAACATGATCCCGTAGTATACCTAATGAATTACCAACTTTGTCTACTGATAACCCATTAAATACACTACAAGGGATTTTAAAACTTTTCTTACTTCTTTTTACAGTGGTGAGCACTATTTACAGGTGTTAAAAATTTTTTTGAACTTAAATGAAAGAGAAAACACATTTGAATTATTAGGAATTTCTGTAAACATCTTGGCGGAATGCCTTCTGTATTTTGAATAAAACAGTTCTTCAGAAAACCTGTAAAAGCACTTCAATATAATTCTCAATCTCCACTTCAATAGTTAAACAACACATTCAACATACACCATTAAGTGCAGAATTTGTCAAAATCAATTACAACAATTTAATCACCTATTCATGCTCATTTACATGTCCAACTTCACACCACCACACATATACTCAAACTGCCATAACAACTAACACAATTCAACATTAATATTTCATAAACCAAACATAAAATAACATCCTTATGGTTCACCAAACCAGGCTGCCGATTCATGCATTTACATTCCATTAATTTCCAAGCTTCAAATTTCAAATACACATCCACATATACTAAGTATACATCACCCAAATAATTTCCTACACACATATACATTTAATCAATCCTTTAATCTACCATTTAGAAGCAAGAATAAGCTGTCCTCAAAGTGTTTCCATGGCTGCCAAAAGTACACTTCCCCATTCAACATCAAACCTCAAAAATCTCTCCATAAATCAAACACCCATAACATCTTTACAAACTTTAATTAAACAATAATCAAAAACACAAACTTACCACTTTGGAAATTCTTCAAAACTCCACAAATACTTTCATTTCTTGCTACCTATCTACTGCCCATGATGTGTAGAACAGTTTTTGTGAAGGAAGCTAGTGAAAAATGTGGCTAAATCATGGTTGCATGGCTTGGTTAAGCTTTGGCCATGGAGTATCTTCAATGGAGGTTCACGGCTGAAATTTTGAGAAGTGAGGAAGATGACAATCTGCTGGTTCAAATTGATGAATAAGTGGTCCACTTTGGTGGGTGAGTGGAGCACTAAGGGCCTTTAATATTAGTTTATTCATAAATTTCATTTTCCCACATTTAACTCCCCATTTTTGCTTTTTATATTAGGTACCACTAATTTAATTTTTTATTATATTTTCCAAGTGTAATATTATTTATTTTTAATGGACATTTAGGTCAAAAGACAACTCGGGATGTCAAATGACCACAATGGCCCTGTTCGGGTTGCATTCCCGATTTTTCGGTAACACCGGGTTTTGTCCGTTTTTCGATTTCTCACTTTTCTTTGTACTAATTAATTAATTTATCTTTGATATTTCTAATGATATTTATACTTCAATTGATGTCTCTTTAAGTCCTAAAAATATTTTTCAGGGTTCTCTGCGGTCCAGGGCTAGTCAACGGTCCATGCCGTGACTTCCCGGTGCGGTCACCCATCGCTAGGGTTCTCGGCTCGCTTAACTTGGTTATATTTCTTTGCTATTAATTTTCGTTTATTTTTCTTGTATTTTCTTTTCTTGTATTTTATTATTTTATGTCTCCTTAATCATAACAAAGTGTAGTTCTAGGCATCCTAGCTGTCCAGACAACACTGGCCACCGGAACAGTAGAACGCACTATCGAACATAGGGGTATTACAGTGATGGTCTGAGGTACTTAGTACCCAGTTCTAGTTTACCCGTTTATCCAGTCCAGTCAACTAGTATGAGTTACTTGGGCAATGATAATAAACCTTACAAAAATTCTAATTGAATAATACTGCAAATAATATCAGAAATTAAGTCTACTAAAAAATGTAAACATACATTCTGCATACTTATTTTTATTCTATTTTATTTTGTTTTATATTGTCACCACTAAGCAGAATTGCTTAGTGCGTCGCTTTTGCCACCCGTAGGTACTGGAGAGCTAGCTGGGGGGCCCAGCAGACATCAGACAAGGTGAGACTTCAGAGCTGCATTGGGGGTCTAGAGTCACCTTACATCTGCACTGCATATGGTAGGACATTAGGACTATGGGTGGCCATTTTGTATTTTGTATTTTGTATTAGTTTGGATTGTAACTATAAACTCTTATAATTATGTATTAATATAAATATATGAAATTTCATATTATTGAAATTTTCTGCAAAATCTATGTTGATAAATGAAATTTTGAGAAATATTTATGAATATGCTTCAAGTGATGAAGTGAACAGAAAAGTTTTGAAAATAGTATTGTGATTTGAGATTGAGATTTTGAGATTGACTTGAAATGTGTATAATAGAGTTTGGATTTGGAAATTATACTGGAAGTATTTTTAAACAGGTTCAGAAGAACTATTTTTCTAATTTACAGCTGGCACTCTGCCGGATTTTCAATAAAATTTGCGGAAAAATTCAGATTTATCAAAATTGAAAATAAATGAATTAAAAGGGATAAATTGTAATAGAAACATAAATTGGTGCTCCGGCACACTGAGTGACATAACTTGCTCGGCTACACTGTAGACGGGTAAGGGGTGTCACATTTAGTGGTATCAGAGCATCGGTTTAGGTGTTTCTAGGCTTAGATAGAGTGCATACCATTGCATTGCATTTGTAAGTGTTGAGGTGACACAGATGCAGATCTGTTTGTTTTTTTTATTTTGTATAGGATATGGATCCTGCTTCTCAAAGAACAGTTAATGAAGAGGTGGAGAGTTGTGCTCCAGCAAGGGCTGAATCTGGGCGCAGGGGAGAATCTGCTCCACTAGCAGCTGAGGCACCTGCCCAACCTCAGTTTGCTCTATTTTAGCAAATGACTAAATTCTACTGGCAAATGATGGGGGCAATTCCACCACCACAACCATAGCCACAACCTCCATAGTACCACAGAAGTCCCATTTGGAGAAACTACAAAACATGGGGCTGTGGATTTCTTTGGGAAGAGGGAGGATGATCCCATGACCACAAAAAACTGATTGGATAGAAACATCAGAGTGCTGAAACAGCTTAACTGCACCCCCAAGCAGAATTTGGAGGGTGTTGTGTCCCTACTTCAGGATGATGCATATCAGTGGTGGGACACAATAACCAGTGAGGTGTAACTAGAACGGATCACCTGGGAATTCTTCCTCACAGAGTTCATGAAGAAATATGTTAGCAAAGTGTATTTAGAAGAGCAAAGAAGAGAATTTATCAGTCTGAGATAGAGACACTTATCAGTAGTTGAGTGTAACGGCCCGGCCCACTAGTGATATTGTCCGCTCTGAGCCGAAGCCCTCACGGTTTAAAAATGCGTCACTATGGGTTACGAACCACCAACTTATAAACTCAGCATCTCTCCCGTGTTTTGCCGATGTGGGATTTGCCTAGGGTGTTACAATCCACCCCCCTTATGGGACTCAGCGTCTTCGCTGAGGTTTGCCCCACCATCGCTCAAGGTTGCACGCGGAGCGGCTCTGATACCACAAATGTAACGGCCCGGCCCACTAGTGATATTGTCCGCTCTGAGCCGAAGCCCTCACGGTTTTAAAACGCGTCACTATGGGTTACGAACCACCAACTTATAAACCCAGCATCTCTCCCGTGTTTTGCCGATGTGGGATTTGCCTAGGGTGTTACATTGAGTATGAGCGTGAGTTTGTCACACTAAGCAGATATGGGAGGGAGATAGTCCCTACAGAGGCAGAGAGGTGCAGAAGGTTTGAAGAAGGACTCAATGACAATATCAAAGTCATGATCACAGCATTGGAGATTACTGATTTTGCTAAGCTAGTTGATGCTGCATCAAAAGTGGAAAGGGTCCGAATAAATGAACAAAATAGAAGGGAAAGACAGCAGAAGAGGGGTCCGGGTCAGTCCAGTATATTTTCTGCTCCCAGTAAGAAGAGTAAGAGTCCTCCTACTCAGAGTTCAGGACCACCACAAGGTCAGGGTCAGTTTCAGGGGCCCAGACCATAGTTCACACCTAGGAGAGGCCAGTCTGCACCATCAGTGGGCAACTCTCCAGGGAAGGTGTTCAGGGGACCAGCCTCGACATCTTCTACCTGTCAGTACTGCCAGAAGTGGCATAAAAGAGATTGTTGGCAAGTGACTGGTGCATGCTTACGGTGTGGATCTACAGAACATGAGATCAAAAATTGTCCGGAGAGGACTACTATAGTTGCTCCAACACAAACTGACAAACCTGCTTCTGCACCACAAAGGGGGAGGAAGCCCGGTAAACTTGAGGTAGTTGGTCCATCAGTGAGGCCTGCATTTGAGTCAGCTAAGAGGCTAGATACTAGAGTACCTGCCAGGGCTTATACCATCAGAGCTTAGGAGGAGCAAGATGCCCCGGATGTCATCAGGGGTACGTTTTCCCTCTACAACACTTCTGTGCATGCATTGGTGGATCCAAAATCTACTCATTCCTACATTTGCATCAAACTACCCATAGAGAGGGGAGTTCCAGTAGAGGAGAGTGATCAAGACATTCTGGTCACAAATCCACTAGGCCACAGTGTGGTAGTGAATAAGGTGTATAAGTGTTGCCCGTTGAGGATTCAGGGGTATGAATTCTCGGCAGACTTAATTGAATTGCCCTTCCACGAATTTGACGTGATTTTGGGAATGGACTGGTTCTCACGTCATCAGACAATAGTTGATTGCAAATTGAAGAGGATTTCTCTGAAAACTTCTGAGGGTAATGAGATTACTGTTGTGGGTGAAAGGACAGATTTCCTGTCCAATGTTATCTCAGCCACAGTTGCAAAAAGATTGATGAGAAAAGGCTGTGAAGCTTACCTAGCACATGTGGTTGATACTAGGCAGGGTAAACAAAACCTGTGTGATATACCCACAGTAAGAGACTTCCCAGATGTATTTCCTAAAGAGTTGCCTAGTTTACCACCAGAAAGGGAAGTCGAGTTTGCTATTGAGGTAATGTCGAGTACAGCACCCATTTCTATTGCTCCTTATAGGATGGCACCCACTGAATTGAAGGAGTTGAAAATTCAGTTGCAGGAGTTACTTGATAAGGGGTTCATACGCCCCAGTGTGTCACCATGGGGAGCTCCGGAGCTATTTGTGAAGAAAAAGGATGGAACTTTGATATTGTGTATTGATTACCAATAGTTGACCAAAGTAACTGTGAAGAATAAATATCCATTGCCCAGAATTGACGATCTGTTTGATCAATTAAAGGGAGCAGGTTTATTTTCAAAAATTAATCTCAGATCAAAGTATCATCAGTTGAGGGTAAAGGATACAGATGTGTCAAAAACTACATTCAGAACCCGGTATGGGCACTATGAATTTCTAGTGATGCCGTTTGGGTTAACAAATGCACCAGCAGCATTTATGGACCTTATGAACCGTATCTTTGATCCATACTTAGATCGGTTTGTAGTGGTCTTTATTAATGATATTCTGGTGTATTCCAAGACTAGGGAAGAACATGATGAACATTTGAGGATTGTTCTGCAAACCCTGTGAGAAAAGAAGCTGTATGCTAAGTTGTCCAAGTGTGACTTCTGGATGAGTGAGATCTCTTTCCTTAGACACATAGTATCAGCAGAGCGGATTAGAGTAGATCCCAAAAAGATAGAAGCAGTGACAGAATGGAAGCTTCCCAGATATACAACTGAGGTCAGAAGTTTCTTGGGGCTAGCTGGGTATTACAGAAGATTTGTGAAGGGTATCTCTCTTATAGCTGCTATAATGACCAAGTTGTTGCACAAGAATATGAAATTTGGCTGGAACGACAAGTGCCAAGCCATTTTTGAGAGGCTAAAGGCTATGTTGACAAAAGCACCAGTGTTAACACAGCTTGTGTTGGGAAAAGACTTTGTGGTCTACAGTGATGCCTCACATAATAGGCTAGGGTGTGTATTGATGCAAGAAGGGAAAGTGGTCGCCTATGCTTCCAGGCAGTTAAGGCCACATGATCTGGAGTTAGCAGCAATTATCTTCGCACTGAAGATATGGAGGTATTATTTATATGGTGAAAAATGCTACATCTATACAGAGCACAAGAGTCTAAAATATTTGCCAACCCAGAAGGAGCTCAATCTTAGACAGAGGAGATGGATTGAGTTCCTCAAGGATTATGATTGTGTGATAGATTATCATCCTAGGAAGGCAAATATTGTTGCTGATGCTTTAAGTAGGAAGTCCATCACAACTTTAAGATCACTAAATGCCTATCTGTCCTTAGCTCAAGATGGAGCTATTTTGGCTGAGTTGCAAGTGAGGCCAACCCTGCTACAGTAGATACAAGATGGGCAGAGGGCAGATGAAAAATTATTGGCCATTGTGGGTAAAATTCTAGAGGGAAAGGAAACTGAGTATGAGGTGAAAGCAGATGGGTGTCAGTATTACAGAGGAAGAGTGTGTGTACCAGATGATGGGGAATTGAAGACTAGTATTCTACTAGTGTTTATACTGTGCACCTGAGAAGCACGAAAATGTTTAATGATTTGAAGCCTCATTATTGGTGGTCTGGTATGAAGAGGGATATAGCTGACTATGTGACTAAGTATTTAACATGTCAGCAAGTTAAAGCAGAACATCAAGTTCCTTCAGGATTGCTACAGCCTATAAGCATACCTGAATGGAAATGGGACTGGGTCACTATGGATTTTGTTAGTGGTCTACCTCTCACCCAGAAGAAGCATGATGCAGTATGGGTGATAGTGGATAGATTGACGAAGTCAGCACATTTTCTGCCAGTTAGGACTGACTACTCATTGGAAAAGCTAGCAGAATTGTATATCAGTGTGATAGTTAGACTATATGGAATCCCACTTTCCATCATATCTAACCGAGACCCAAGGTTTACATCGAGATTCTGGAAAAAGTTGCAAGAAGCCTTGGGCACACAACTCCGCTTTAGCACGGCTTTTCATCCCCAGACAGATGGACAGTCAAAACGAGTAATCCAGATCCTGGAGGATATGCTAAAGAGTTGTGTCATTGAGTTTGAGGGGAGTTGGGATAGATATCTCCCACTGGCAGAATTCGCATATAACAATAGCTACCAAGATAGCATTCAAATGGCCCCGTATAAAGCACTGTATGGGAGGAAATTTAGAACCCTAGTGTGTTGGACTGAATTGGGTGAAGATAAGCTGGTAGGACCAGACCTAGTGAAACATACTGAGGAGAAAGTAAAGATAATCAAAGCTAACCTGAAGGTTGCCTCAGATAGACAGAAATCATATGCCGACTTGAAGAGAAAAGAGATAGAGTATGCAGTTGGCGATAAAGTGTTTCTCAAAGTCTCACCGTGAAAGAAAGTACTGAGGTTTGGGAGAAAGGGTAAGTTAAGCCCTAGGTTCATTGGCCCATATGAAGTCATTGAACGTGTGGGACCAGTAGCCTATCGGCTAGCTTTACCATCAGAACTGAATAAAATTCACAATGTATTCCATGTTTCTATGCTGAGAAGATATCGCTCAGACCCTTCACATGTCATTTTCATGGAAGAGATTGAAATCCAACCGGACTTGACATGTACAGAAGAACCTATACGGATCCTAGCTCGGGAAGTGAAGGAACTGAGAAATAAAAAAATTCTACTGGTGAAAGTACTTTGGAGGCACCACAACACTGAAGAGGCAACTTGGGAAAGTGAAGAGACGATGAGGCAATAGTTCCCTCAACTGTTTGCATCAGGTAAATTTCGAGGATGAAATTTTTCTTAGAGGGGAAGAGTTGTAACATTCTCACTTTAGCTAGTCCGTACAGTCTACTGTTCCGGTGACCAAATTCGGTTCGGACAGCTAGAACGTCTGGAAAAATATTTAAACTAAACTGAGGAACCATAATTAACTCAAATATTAATAAGAAAAATTTAGGACAAATTTTAAAAATAAAATACAACCAAGTTAAATGAGCCGGTGCTCTAGCGATGGGTAACCTAGTGAGAAGTTGCGGTTCTCGCAACTAGGAGCCCTAGACCCGGGAGAAAAATTATAAAATAATTATTAGGACTCTAGAGAAGGGTCATTGAGGTTCTTATGGCATTAGAATGCCAAGGAAATGCTTAGAAAATTTTTTTCAATCGGTACATCTAATTTTGGCCCGTTAAGCTAAACGGAGGGCATTTTGGTCATTTCATCTTCAGAGATGATTTTTGGCCAACTTGTCCAGTTAAATAAATAATTTATATAACATAAAATATGACTAAATGTTGTTAAAAATTTAATTGAAATTAATTAGACAAGAAATGGAGAAGAAATGAAAGAAAATAGCATTATGACATCATAATGATGTCATTAGAGTTTTCCCAACCTGTCTAATATGGACACATGGCATCAACTTATTTTAAAGAGACAAAATGGGCTGACAATAAAACAAAAAATCAGATTTCTCTTCCTCATCTCTTGCTTGCCATGAACCTCCACCATAGTTACCTATTTGTAAGCTTTTTAAAGCTTGATTTTCCCTAGCTTCCACACCACAAAACCCTAACCTAGCAACACAAAAAAGTGTTCTTATACCTTGGAGATTCTTTTGGGAGCAAAAAGAAAAGGAAAGAAAGAAATCTAGCAAGTAGAGAACTTCACTTCCTAAAGGTTAGTGACATAACCTTAATTTTTACTTTGAATACATGTTTAAGGACTATGTATGAGTAAGAATTACAAAGGAAAATTGCTAAATACCACTTGTATGCCATCCCTTATTTTTGGCAGCCATGGTTAGGGTTTGATTGTGTTGAGTTTAATGAAGTTAAAAGGTTGTTATGGCTGCCCACAATATGTATCTACTAAGTGGATTGATGAAATGAAGTGAAAATGCATGTGACCATGTTTGAGCTAGGGTTTGGGGTGGAGAAATGGGACTTTGACCATGTGAAGATGAAAATAGGTTTAAATGGTCAATTAGTGACCATTTGATTCTATTTAAATAAAAAATGAAGTGTGTTGAGTAGTCGAATTTGGGTTTGGTGTGGCTGCCCATGGTGACCTGTAGAATTGGACATGAGTCCAGCAGGTTTGGGCAGCCATAACCTGAATTGTAGAGGTTCAATTGGTGCAAGGCTAATTGGACATGAAACTAGACACATAATGTCATAACTTTGGTAAAGAAACCATGCCTATAAAACTAAACCAAGTGGACCAAAAGCTTGCCCTAATCCGGGTGACCTGCAGTCTGCTTGGGCAAAATGACCAAATAAATAGTGTTTGGTCATTTGGCCATAACTCAGTGTAGAAAGGTCCAATTAACCTGAAATTTTACCAGCAACAAGATGAGATATAGACCACCAACTTTCATGAAGAAACCTAATCCAAATTATGACCAGAACATATTCAACAAGTGAGTTGCAGTCACTGTTCATTACACTGTAGATATGGTCAGTCCAGAAATTCTGGACAAAATTTCAATCTGGCCAGTTGTAGTTTTTGGACTATAACTTGAGCTACAAAACTCCAAATGGAGTGATTCAAAAAAGGAAAACTAGACAAAATAAGAAACAGCTTTCATGTTGATCACTTTGCCAAATTCCCACTGCAAAATTGACCAATGGAACAGTAAAGACAAAGTATAAAAACTGAAAATTCTACCCAACTAACATTAAGTTTAGAAATGGTATTGGCAACCAATACCAACAAATTTTGAATGCAAAATGTGGTATGTTGGGAGTATTAAAACCAATGTACCTATTGTCTATGTAAAAGTCAACATTTTAGTTGACTAATGAAATGAATAGTAACATTCAAACTTGAAATTCAAAAATTTTGAAATTTAAAAGTGTAATATGCCCTAGTATACCTAACAAGATTGGTTTGGATAGCTTAGCATGCCAATAGGGTTCTGTTAGTAGTACAGCATATGGCTTCATGCCATTCTGTGCTTCATAGCTTCCCATGCAATTCTGTGACATAATAGCCTTTGGCTATGTTATTTGAGTTGATATACTTGGGTTTTTAACCCTGACAATTATTACAACTTATTAGCTATTCTGTTGCACACCGGGAGACACAATGTGACCGATGGTGTGATGGTTCGAGGTACTTAGTACTCAGTGCCAGTTTACCCATTTATCCAGTCTAGTCAACTAGTATGGGTTACTCGGGCAATGATAATAAACCTTACAGAAATTTTAATCGAATAATACTGCAAATAATATCAGAAATTAAGTCTACTAAAAAATGTAAACATACATTTTGCATACTTATTTTTATTATATTTTGTTTTGTTTTATATTGTCACCACTAAGCAGAATTGCTTAGCACATCGCTTTTGCCTCGCATAGGTACTGCAGACCTAGCTAGGGAGCCAGCAGACATCAGACGGGGTGAGACTTCAGAGCTGCATCCGGGGTCCAAAGTCACCTCACATCTGCACTGCATATGGCAGGACATTAGGACTATGGGAGGCCCTTTTGTATTTTGCATTTTGTATTAGTTTGGATTGTAACTATAAACTTTTGTAATTATGTATTAATGTAAATTTATGAAATTTCATATTATTGAAAATTTCTGCACAATGTATGTTGATAAATGAAATTTTAAGAAATATTTATGAATATGCTTCAAGTGATTACGTGAACAGAAAGGTTTTGAAAATATTATTGTGATTTGAGATTGAGATTTTGAGATTGACTTGAAATGTGTATAATAGAGTTTGGATTTGAAAATTATATTGGAAGTGTTTTTAAACAGGTTCAGAAGAACTGTTTTTCCAATTTACAACCGGCACTCTGCCGGATTTTCTATAAAATTTGCGAAAAAATTCAAATTTATCAAAATTGAAAATAAATGATTTAAAAGTGATAAATTGTAATAGAAACATAAATTGGTGCTCCGGCACACTGAGTGACATAACTTGCTTGGCTACACTGTAGATGGGTAAGGGGTGTCACACAAATTATATAAGTTAATGAAATATAAGAATTCTGATATCTGAATTGATTATCTAATCATAATGATTCTGAATGAGATTGAATTTGAGAAATTTTGAAGCTGAATCTGAGTTTGAGAAACTGTTGAGAATGCTTTGAGACAATCTGAGTTATGAATTTAAGTATATATTGAAATAATTTTTGGCAAGTTCAGAAGAATTGTTATTCCAAATTACAGCCGGCACTCTGCCGGATTATCATTAAAATTTTTGAATTTTCTAAATTAGTCAGATTTTGATAAATAGTAAAAATAGCCTAAACCTCAGATAAAGTTTTTGAACAAGTAAATCAAGAACTATAATGAAATCAGATAAGATTAGGTACTTCGGCAAACCGTATAGCATGCCTTGTTCGACTACACTGTAGACGAGTGAGGGGTGTTATATTTAGTAGTATTAGAGCACGGTTTAGGCATTCCTAGGCAAAGATGTAACATCCTCACTTTAGCTAGTCCATACAGTCTATTGTTCTGGTGACCAATGTCGGTCTGGGCAGCTAGAATGTTTGAAATTATAAATAGACTAGAGTGAGGAGTTATAAAGAAACTAAATAATGCTCATAAAAATCAAGGAAAAATTTTTAGAAACGAAATACACTAAGGTTAAACGAGCCGAAACTCCAGAGATGAGTAACCCGAAGGGAAAGTGATAGTGAAGGCCGTTAGCAACCCTAGACCCCGGGGGAAAAATTATAAAATAATTATTGGGACTCCAGAGAAGGGTCATTGAGGTTCTTCTGGCATTAGAATGCCAAGAAAATGCTTAGCAAATTTTTTCTATAGGTACACACAATTTTGGCTTGTTAAGCCAAACGGAGGGCATTTTGGTCATTTCGTCTTCAGAGATGATTTTTGGCCAACTTGTCCAGTTAAATAAATAATTTATATAACATAAAATATGAATAAATGTTGTTACAAATTTAATTGAAATTAAATAGACAAGAAATAGAGAGAAAATGAAAGAAAATAGAATTATGACATCATAATGATGTCATTAAAATTCTCCCAACCAATCCAATGTTGACACAATGCATAAGCTTACTTAAAAGAGAATAATTGGGCAGAAAATGAAAAAAAAAAAAAATCAAAACTCTCCTTCATCTTCTTCTTGTCGTCACCCCTCCCACCATTGCCAACCTTGAACAAGCTTTTAAAGCTTGATTTCCCTAACTTTTACCCAACAAAACCCTAACCTAGCAACACAAAAAGTGTTCTTACACCTTGGAGAGTCTTTTGGGAGCAAAAAGAAAGGAAAAAAAGGAACCCTAGCAAGTGGGAAATCTCACTCCATTAAAGGTTTGTGACCTAACCTTGAATTTCACTTTAAATTCATGTTTAAGGACTAAGAATGAGTGTAAATCACAAAGAAATTTATTGAATATCATTTGCATGCCAACCCATAATTTCAGCAGCCTTGATTGAGGTGAGATTGTGATGATTTCTATGGAGATAAAATGGTAGTATGGCTGCCCACAATATTTATTTCTTAAGTGGATTGATGAAATGCAATGATAATGCATGGTTTGTAATGTTTGAGTTAGGTTTTGGGGTGAAAAAATGAGACTTTGATCATTTGATGATGAAAGTAGGTTTTAATGGTCAATTAGTTATCATTTGGTTCTGTTTAAATAAAAAAAGAATTGAATTGTGTAGTGGGATTGGAGTTTGGTGTGGCTGCCCTTGGTGACCTACAGGACTGGGCATGAGTCCAGCAGGTTTGGGCAGTAATAATTGGAATTGTAGGGGTTCAATTGGTGCAAGGCCAATTGGACATGAAACTAGACACATAATGGCATAGCTTTGGTGGAGAAACCATACCCAGAAAACCAAACTAAGTTGACTAAAAGATTGCCCTAATCTAGGTGACCTGCATTCTACCTGGGCAAAATGACCAAATGAACAGTGTTTAGTCATTTGGCCATAACTCAATGTATAAAGGTCCAATTGACCTGAAATTTTACCAGCAATAAGCTAAGATATAAACCAACAACTTTCATAAAGAAACTAACCCAAATTATGACCATAACATATTCAAAAAGTGACCTGAAATTACTACTCCTAATACTATAGATTTGGTCAATCCAGAAATTCTGGAAAAATTTCAATCTGGCCAGTTGTGGTTTTGGGCCGTAACTTGAGCTACAAAACTCTAAATGGAGTGATTCAAAAAAGGAAATGCAACTAGACAAAATAAGGAACAACTTTCTTGTTGATCATTTTGCCAAATTCCCACTGCAAAAATGACTAATGGAATAATAAACACAAAGCTTGAAAACTGAAAATTCTGTCCAATTAAAATTAAGCTTAGAAATGGTATTGGCAACCAATACCAACAAGTTTAGAATGCAAAATGTGGCATGTTGGGAATATTAGAACCAATATACCTATTGTCTATGCAAAAGTCAATATTTTAGTTTACTAATGAAATGAATAGTAACACCTAAATTTAAATTTCAAGAATTGTAAAAATTTAAAAGTGTAACATGTCCTAGTACACCTAGCAAGATTGGTTTGGATAGATTGGCATGCCAATAGGGTTCTGTTAGTAGTACTGCTTATGGCTTCATGCCATTCTGTGTTTCATGGGTTCCCATGCCATTCTATGACATAATAGCCTTTGGCTATGTTATTTGAGTTGTTACACTCGGGTTTTATCCCTGATAATTATTACAACTTATTAGTTGTTCTGTTGCACACCGGGAGACACAATGTGACTAATGGTGTGATGGTCCGAGGTACTTAGTACCCAGTGCCAATTTACCCATTTATCCAGTCCAATCGACTAATATGAGTTACTCGGGCAATGATAATAAATTTTACCAAATTTTAATCGAATAATACTGTAATAAATACCAGAAATTAAGTCTACCCAAAAATAAAATCATACATTCTGCATAATTATTTTATTTTATTTTATTTTATTTTATATTGTCACCACTAAGTAGAATTGCTTAGCGCGTCGCTTTTGCCATGCACAGGTACTGGAGACCTAGCTGGGGAGCCCAGTAGACATCAGATCGGGTGAACTTTCAGACCTGCATCCGGAGTCCAGATTCGCCTCACATCTACAGTGCATATGGTAGGACATTAGGATTTTGGGGTAGCATTTTGTATTTTGTATTAGTTTTGGATTGTAACTATAAACTCTTGAAATTATTTGATGGTGTAAATATATGAAATTTCATGTTATTGAAATTTTCTGTATAATGTATGTTGATAAATGAAATGTTGAGAAATAATTATGAATGAGCTTCCAGTGATGATGTGAACAAAAAAGAAAAATTTCTGAAAATAATGTTGAGATTTTGAGATTGAGTTGAGATATGTGTGTATAATGAAGTTTGGATTTAGAAATTATATTATAAGTGTTTTTAAACAGGTTCAGAAGAACTGTTTTTCCAATTTATAGTCGATACTCTGCCGGATTTTCTATAAAAATTTTAGAAAAATTTAGATGTATCAAAATTTGTAAATAAATGAATTAAAAGGGATAAATTGTAATTAAAATATAAATTGGTGCTCCGGCACACAAAGTGGCATAACTTGCTCGGCTACATTATAGATTGGTAAGGGGTGTCACATTTAGTGGTATCAAAGCATTGGTTTAGGCGTTTCTGGGCCTAGATAAAGTGCATACCATTGCATTGCATTTGTAAGTGTTGAGGTGACACTGATGCAGATCTGTTTGTTTTCTTATTTGGAATAGGATATGGATCCTACTTCGCAAAGAGCAGTTGATGAAGAGGTGGAGAGTCGTGCTCCACCAAGGGCTGAATCTGGGGGCAAGGGAGAATCTGCTCCACCAGTAGCTGAGGCACCTGCCCAACCTCAGTTTGCGCTATTTCAGCAAATGACCTAATTCTACTGACAAATGATGGGGGCAATTCCACCACGACAACCACAGCCAAAACGGAAACATGGGCTATGGATTTCTTTGGGAAGAGGGAGAATGATCCCATAACAGTAGAAAACTGGTTGGATAGAACCATCAGAGTGCTGAAACAACTTAACTGCACCCCCGAGTAGAACATGGAGGGTGCTGTGTCCCTACTTCGGGATGATGCATATCAGTGGTGGGACACAGTAACCAGTGAGGTGCAACCAGAACAGATCACCTGGGAATTCTTCCTCATAGAGTTCAAGAAGAAATATGTTAGCAAAGTGTATTTAGAAGAGGGAAGAAGAGAATTTATCAGTATGAGACAGAGACAATTGTCAGTGGTAGAGTATGAGCGTGAGTTTGTCCTCTTTTTCGGAGTTCAGGACCACCACAGGGTCAGGGTCAGTCTCAGGGGCCCAGACCACAGTTCACACCTAGGAGAGGCCAGTCCACACCATCAGTGGGTAGCTCTCTAAGGATGGTGTTTAGGGGACTAGCCCCAGCTTCTTCTGCCTATTAGTACTGTCAGAAGTGGCATAAGGGGGATTGTTGGCGAGTGACCAATGCCTGCTTATGGTGTGGATCTACAAAACATCATATCAAGAATTTTCCAAAGAGGACTACTACAGTTGCTCCAACACAAGCTGACAGACCTGCTCCTGCACCACAAAGGGGTAGGAAGCCCGGTAAATTTGAGGTAGCTCGTCCATCACTGAGGCTTGCATCTGAGTCAGTTGAGAGGTCAGATACTAGAGTACCTGCTAGGGCCTATGCCATCAGAGCTAAGGAGGAGCAAGATGCCCCGGATGTCATCAGGGGTACATTTTCCCTCTACAACACTTCTGTGCATGCATTGCTAGATCCAAGATCCACTTATTCCTACATTTGCATCAAACTACCCGTAGAGAGGGGAGTTCCAATAGAGGAGAGTGATCAAGACATTCTGGTCATAAATCCACTAGGCCACAGTGTGGTAGTGAATACGGTATATAAAGGTTGCCCATTGAGGATTCAGAGGTATGAATTCTCAGCAGACCTAATTGAATTGCCCTTCCATGAGTTTGACGTGATTTTGGGAATGGACTGGTTGCTACGTCATCAGGCAATAGTTGATTGCAAATTGAAGAGGATTTCTTTGAAAACTTCTGAGGGTAATGAGATTACTGTTGTAGGTGAAAGGACAGATTTCCTGTCCAATGTTATCCCAGCCATAGTTGCAAGAAGATTGATGAGAAAAGGTTGTGAAGCTTACCTAGCACACATGGTTGATACTAGGCAGGCTCAACCGAACCTGTGTGATATACCCACAGTAAGAGACTTCCCAGATGTATTTCCTGAAGAGTTGCCTGGTTTACCACCAGAAAGGGAAGTTTAGTTTGCTATTGAGGTAATGCTGGGTACAACACCCATTTCTATTGCTCCTTAGAGGATGGCACCCACTGAATTGAAGGAGTTGAAAATTCAGTTGCAGGAGTTACTCGATAAGGGGTTTAGATGCCCCAGTGTGTCACCATGGGGAGCTCCGGTGCTGTTTGTGAAGAAGAAAGATGGAACCTTGAGATTGTGTATTGATTACCGGCAGTTGAACGAGGTAACTGTGAAGAATAAATATCCATTACCCAGAATTAACGATCTGTTTAATCAGTTGAAGGGAGCCGGTATATTTTTAAAAATTTATCTCAGATTAGGGTTTCATCAGTTGAGGGTAAAGGATGCAGATGTGTCAAAAACTGCATTCAGAACCTGGTATGGGCATTATGAATTTCTAGTGATGCCGTTTGGGTTAACAAATGCACCAGCAGGTTTGGGTTAACAAATGCACCAGCAACATTTATGGACCTTATGAACCGTATCTTTTATCCATATCTAGATCGGTTTGTAGTGGTCTTTATTGATGATATTCTGGTGTATTCCAAGACCAGAGAAGAACATGATGAACATTTGAGGATTGTTCTATAAACCCTGCAAGAAAAGAAGCTGTATGCTAAGCTGTCGAAGTGTGACTTCTGGATGAGTGAAATCTCTTTTATTGGACACATAGTATCAGCTGAGGGGATTAGAGTAGATCCCAAAATTATAGAAGCAGTGATGGAATGGAAGCCTCCTAGAAATACAATTGAGGTCATAAGTTTCTCGGGGCTAGCTGGGTATTACAGAAGATTTGTGAAGGGGTTCTCTCTTATAGCTGCTCCAATGACCAAGTTGTTGCACAAGAATGTGAAATTTGGCTGGAACGACAAGTGCCAAGCCAGTTTTGAGAGGCTAAAGGCTATGTTGACAGAAGCACCAGTGTTAACACAGCTAGTGTTAGGAAAAGACTTTGTGGTCTACAGTGAAGCCTCGCATAATGGGCTAGGGTGTGTATTGATGTAAGAGGGGAAAGTGGTCGCCTATGCTTCCAAGCAATTAAGGCCACAGAACAGAATTACCCTACTCATAACTTGGATTTAGCAGCAGTTATCTTCGCACTGAAGATATGGAAGCATTATTTATATGGTGAAAAATGCTACATCTATGCAGACCACAAGAGTTTAAAATATTTGCCAACCCAGAAGGAGCTCAATCTTAGACAGAGGCGATGAATTGAGTTCCTAAAGGACTATGATTGTGTGATAGATTATCATCCTGGGAAAGCAAATGTAGTTGCTGATGCTTTAAGCAGGAAGTCCATCACAGCTTTAAGATCACCCAATGCCTGTGACACCCCTTACCCGACTACAGTGTAGCCGAGCAAGTTATGCCACTCAGTGTGCCGGAGCACTCTATTTTATCTGATTTCATTACAGTCCTTGATTTATTTATTCAAAAACTTTATTGAAGATTTAGGCTATTTTTACTTTTATCAAAATCTAACTAAATTGGAAATTTCAAAAATTTTAACGATAATCCGACAAAGTGTCGGCTGTAATTTGGACTAACAGTTCTTCTGAACCTGCCAAAGACAATTTCAATATATACTCAATTTCTCAAACTTAATAGTCTCAAAAATTTTCAAACATAATGTATCTCAATACAGTATTCAGATTTCTCAGAAATCTCATTAGATTTTCAATATCTCAATATTCACAAGTATAATCTCATTATAATTCAAATTCAATTCACATACTAAAATACTTACTTTGAATAGCTTCCATAATTCATAGGTTAATTACATGAGCTTATTTTGTACAAGATATACAAATAATTTACAATGTGCTAGGAATGAACAATATACATAACATGTATAAAATGAGCCCTATCTACATGCATTGCTGAGGAGGTGACAATCTTGAACTCTTCTGACACTTCTGCAGATCTGGACTCCAAAAATCTCGATCGACAATGATACCATCTGGTTTTACCTTCAAGACTGCGCGAGGAAGCAATTCCATCGCGCTAAGCATTTCTGCTTAGTGGTGCAATAATATAACCAGAAATAATATATACAAGTAAAGAAAGAAATAAATGATAATTCAGATACTCAGAGTCAATTTAATTTGGTATGGTATTTCTAGTATCAACGATCTTATATACTAGTTTGTTCCTCTTTGGAAGTGCTTAGTTTATAACTTTTAAGTAATAATAGCAGGTATATAATTGATTCTATCGTATTGTATTTCAAGTCTGCATTACGCAATTTATGTTTTTGTTATGTTTCTTTTGCTAATCTCTTTTGCTTATTCATTCAATACTTAATTTAATTGTACTGGATTTTCATTATACTTAACTTAACTTAGCTGCCTGAATTGAATAATACTTTAATTGACTACCCAAGTAACCTATACTAGACGACTGGACTGGATAACGGGTCGTTGGCACTGGACACCGCGGTGCCTCGGGCCGTCATACCATGGGACGCAGAACGTCAACCATTTATGCAGTCAGTATGGCTAAAAAGCCATGATATCACATAATCGGGCATAAAAGCCATGCATACGGGCATAAAAGCCATGAATACGGGCATAAAGCCATGAATACAGGCATAAAGCCTTTCGCAGTACTGCTAAAACAATACCCTATTGGCATGCCAAACTATCCAAACCAATCTTGTTAGGTATACTAGGGCATTTGATACTTTAAAATATTAATATATTGTGCTTTATGACTTCATTATTTCATGATAAATTTCAATCATAATTCATACATTCATTTGATCATTTACATGATCACAATTCACATCAATTATCCTTTTATACCATTGTACTCAAAATAGTTCTCCTCTTTACAATAATGAGAACTAATGTCTCATTCATACATTAATATGGTTTATTTATCCATTCATTATGTTATTCATATTGATCCCAATTCTAAACAATGGTTCACATGTACCATTGTATTCAAAACATTTTTCCTTTCTCATTTATACATTCAAGAGTCTACTTATGTAATTACAAATTTTATATTTCAAGTTGAGTTACTAATATTGTATGAATTCCATTTGTGATGGGCACATATGCCCTAACTATCTATTCACATCAATTAGGTGACTTATTTTTCATGTTTCAAGTAATCCATGAATATTTCATGGATTTCAAATTTATGGCCTAAATTTCTTTTTAACAATTTTGACTAGGATGCATAGTCCATATTTGTCATACAATTCTAAGCATTTAAGCTTAGAATTGGTTCTAGGTCTTCATCTTAATTCACTAATCATTTTGATTACTATTCACCATACTAGTCAACCAAAATGTTGACCTTTTTATACTTAATGGATATATTAATTCTAATTACACCAAGATCCCACATTTTGAGTTTTACATTTACTAGTATTAATTGCCAATTGCAATTTAAAGTCCCCTAGATGCATTTCTAATTTCAAATTTTGAATTTCAAGTTTTGGTGTCACTATTCACCTCATTGGTCAACAAAAATGTTGACTTTTGCATAGACAATAGGTACATTGGTTTTAACACTCTCGATGTACCACATTTTGCATTTAAAACTTGTTGGAATCAATTACCAAATCCATTTCCAAGCTTATTTCAAGTTTTCATGTCACTATTCACTTCATTAGTCAACTAAAATGTTGACTTTTGCATAGAAAATATGTACATTGACTTTGGCAGTTCAAACATACTATATTTTTCATTTAAAACTTGTTGGCATTAAGCATTAATACCATTTCTAAGCTTAAACCAAGA
This sequence comes from Hevea brasiliensis, assembly GCF_030052815.1. Lineage (NCBI taxonomy): Eukaryota > Viridiplantae > Streptophyta > Magnoliopsida > Malpighiales > Euphorbiaceae > Hevea > Hevea brasiliensis. The sequence continues at coordinate 46,792,176 of NC_079496.1, forward strand.
GAAGCAAAATTTTCAATTTTGCTAACTCAACTTTACTATTCCATTGGGCACTATTGCAGTAGGAATTTGAGGAAATGGTAAATATGAAAGTTGTTCCTTATTTTGTCTAGTTGAATTTCCTTTTTTGAATCACTCCATTTGGAGTTTTGTAGCTCAAGTTATGGCCAAAATAAGTTTACTGTTCATGTGTACTGTTCCTACTGAAATTTTGGGTTTTGGCAGATTTTGGTCCAACTTTGGTCAGTAATTTGACCAAGTTAAGTTCATAATTTGGTCTAACTTTCTTCATATGAAATGTTCTACCATGTCTTAGGTTTCCATCGGTTCAAGAATCGCCTAAATCCGAGTTTTCTAGAGAGAGTTATAGCCATCCAAACATTACTGCTCAAATGAAAATTCTAGAAATCTCAGTACAGTAAACTTCACTTTGCTCAATGATTTGATTAGGTTTTGGTCATAATTTGGGGTAGGTTTCTTCATGAAAGTTGTTTTTCTATGTCTTAACTTGTTACTGTAAAAATTTCAGATCAATTGACCATTTCTACAGTGAGTTATGGCACTGTTCATTTGGTCATTCTGCAGGGGCTGTTTCCAGGGTATCCGGATTGGGGCTAACTTTTGGTCCTCTTGCTTTGGTCTTTTGGGCATGGTTTCTTCAGCAAAAATGTGCCATTATAAGCCTAGTTTCATGTCCAATTGGCCAAACACCAATTGGACTAACACATCCAAAGTTATGGCTGTGTAATTGGACTGAAATTTCAGTCCATTGTCTTGCCCTAGGCAAAGATAGTCATTCCCTTTTACCATGCTATTTTTCAATCCATATTATGGTCAAATCTCCTCAAATGGTCACTAATTGACCATTAAAATGTCCTTTAACAATTTCATAAGCCAAGTCCACATTTTCACTCCCAAACCCTAGTTTCCCATTATGATTCACACATACACCTTAGATACACACTTTCATTCATCACATATGTGTATATGCACCTTAAACATAATCTCTAATTCATTTTAAGTCCATTAAAACCATCAAAAATACTCCATCATTGTTCCTTCCTTAGGGCTGCCAAAATTTATGGTACACATACACATGAGTTTTAGTCCATTTAACTTACAATTTCATACTAAATTCAAGTCCTTAACATGGAAGTAAAGGAATATTAGCATAAGTAAGCACTAACCTCTTGTAGGCAGATTTTTCCCAACTCAAAACTTCATTTTCTTTCCTCTTCTTGGCTGCCAATCACTTCCCAAGAAGTAGAGACAAGTTTTTAGTGAAGGGACTTAGGGTTTAGTAGTGGAAATTCATGGGAAATGGGAGTAATGAAAGAAATTTCTATGGAGGGCTATGGAGAAGAGAAAAACGTCTTGAGGAAGAAGAAGAAGAGCAGCATAATTTTTTTTGGTCTTCTTGGTCTCTTTCATTAGTTAATTAGATGGTTGTTTATATGTGATTGGTGGGAGCTTTAAAATGACATCATCATATGTCATAAATGGGCATTTTTCTCATTTTCTATTCTTTTCTTCTCTACTTATTTTCAATTTAATTTCTAGTAATATTTATTCATATTTTATATCATATTAATTATTTACTCAACTGGACAAGTCGGCCAAAAATCACCTCTGAAGGCGAAATGACCAAAATGCCCTCCGTTTGGCTTAACGGGTCAAAATTGTCTGTACCGATTGAAAAATTTTTCTAAATATTTTCTTGGCATTCTAATGCCATAGGAACCTCAATGACCCTTCTCTGGAGTCCCAAAAATTATTTTATGAATTTTTTTTTCGGGTCTAGGGCTCCTCGTTGCGAGAACCGCAACTTCCCTCTGAGTTACCCCTCGCTAGGGCACCGGCTCGTTTAACTTGGTTGTATTTTATTTCTAAAATTTTTACTAAATTTTTTCTTGTCAATATTTGAGTTATTTATGGTTTCTCACTTAAGTTTAAATATTTTTCCGAACGTTCTAGCTATCCGGACCGACACCGGTTACCGGAACAGTAGACTGTGCGGAATTGCTACCGGGAGGGTGTTACAATGCCTGTTTATCTTTAGCTCAAGATGGAGCTATTTTGGTTGAGTTGCACTTGAGGCCAAACCTGCTACAGCAGATACAAGATGGGCAGAGGGCAGATGAAAAATTAATGGCCATTGTGGGTAAAATTCTAAAGGGAAAGGAAACTGATTATGAGGTGAAAGTAGATGGGTGTCTGTACTACAGAGGAAGAGTGTGTGTACCAGATGATGGGGAACTGAAGGCTAGTATTCTGAAAGAAGCACACACTAGTGTTTATGCTATGCACCCGGGAAGCAAAAAAATGTATAATGATTTGAAGCCTCATTATTGGTGGCCTGGTATGAAGAGGGATATAGCTGACTATGTGACTAAGTGTTTGACATGTCAGCAAGTTAAAGCAGAACATCAAGTTCCATTAGGATTGCTATAGCCTATAAGCATACCTGAATGGAAATGGGACCGGGTCACTATGGATTTTGTTAGTGGTCTACCTCTTACCCAAAAGAAGCATGATGCAGTGTGGGTGATAGTGGATAGATTGACAAAGTCAGCACATTTTCTGCCAGTTAGGACTGACTACTCACTGGAGAAGCTAGCAGAATTGTATATCAGTGAGATAGTTAGACTGCATGGAATCCCATTTTCCATCATATCTGACCGAGACCCAAGGTTTACATCAAGATTCTGGAAAAAGTTGGATGAAGCCTTGGGCACACAACTCCATTTTAACATGGCTTTTCATCCTCAGACGGATGGACAGTCAGAACGAGTAATCAAGGTAAACCTAGAAACTAATTGAATTTTCATAATTAATAAATTGAAATGATAGTAACAATGTGAATTATGTGATAGATCCTAGAGGATATGCTAAGGAGTTGTGTCATTGAGTTCGAGGGGAGTTGGGATAGATACCTCCCACTAGCAGAATTCGCATACAATAATAGCTACCAAGCTAGCATTCAAATGGCTCCGTATGAAGCACTATATGGGAGGAAATGTAGAACTCCAGTGTGTTGGACTGAATTGGGCGAAGATAAGCTGGTAGGACCAGACCTAGTGAAACAGACTGAGGAGAAAGTGAAGACAATCAAAGCTAACCTAAAGGTTACCTCAACTAGATAGAAATCATATGCCGACTTGAAGAGAAAAGAGATAGAGTATGCACTTAGGGATAAAGTGTTTCTCAAAGTCTCACCATGGAAGAAAGTACTGAGGTTTGGGAGAAAGGGTAAGTTAAGCCCTAGGTTCATTGGCCCATATGAAGTCATTGAACGTGTGGGACCAGTGGCCTATCGGCTAGCTTTACCATCAGAACTGGATAAAATCCATAATGTATTCCATGTTTCTATGTTGAGAAGATATCGCTCAGACCCTTCACATGTCATTTCCATGGAAGAGATTGAAATTCAACCAGACTTGACATATACAGAAGAACCTATATAGATCCTAGCTCGGGAAGTGAAGGAACTGAGAAATAAACAAATTCCACTACAGAAAGTGCTTTGGAGGCACCACAACACTGAAGAGGTAACTTGGGAATGTGAAGAGACGATGAGGCAACAGTTTCCTCAACTGTTTGCATCAAGTAAATTTCGAGGATGAAATTTTTCTTAGAGAGGAAGAGTTGTAACATCCTCACTTTAGCTAGTCTGTACAGTCTACTGTTTCGGTGACCAATGTCGATCCGGGCAGCTAGAATGTTTGAAATTATAAATAGACTAGAGTGAGGAGTTATAAAGAAACTAAATAATGCTCATAAAAATCAAGGAAAAATTTTTAGAAACGAAATACACTAAGGTTAAACGAGCCGAAACCCCAGAGATGAGTAACCCGAAGGGGAAGTGACGGTGAAGGCTGTTAGCAACCCTAAACCTGAGGAAAAAATTATAAAATAATTATTGGGACTCCAGATAAGGGCCATTGAGGTTCTTATTGAAGGAACGGAAGCGTGAAAAACACAAGTTTATACCATTGAATTCAAAAATTTTCACCTAGGGTCACATGCATCATGCAAGATTTATTTTTATCTATTTGATTTCAATGATAAACAACATATTAAAAATCTTTTAATATGTTTTTGGATCTGTATTTGCCATTTAAGATTTTAAAATTAATCAGATTAATTTTAGAGCCCTAGATTAAATCAAGAACGATTACACTAACCTCTTGATGCACTGCAGCGTGTCTACGCCTTTGAGATTCGTCTTCAGGACACCAGATGTTGTCCACACCAAGAACACCTATGGCAGCCCTTGAACAGCTTCTAAAGCCTTTTCTATTAATTAGAAATTCAAGTTCTGCCTTTTAAGAGATTAGAGATGTAAACAGGACACCAGAAACAATTCCTAGTGTTCTTAATTCAAGAGATTGATGGCTAATTTCTTTAAATTGATAAGAGATGAAGAAGAAGAGATAAAAACCCTCAAAGTGGCGTGACAAAGGAGTGTGGCTGCTGGTTGTGTTTTATTTTCTCATAACAACACTTAAATAGCTAGGTTAACACATTAAACCCTTGCCACATGTCACCCTTTGATTAGCTCTAGGTTTAAGTGTAACACCCTCCCGGTAGCCACTCCGTACATTCTACTGTTCCGGTGACCGGTGTCAGTCCAGACAGCTAGAACATCCGGAAAAATATTTAAACTAAAGTCAGGAATCATAATTAACTCAAATATTAACAAGAAAAATTTAGTAAAAATTTTAGAAATAAAATACAACCAAGTTAAACGTGCCGGTGCCCAAGCGATGGGTAACCAGAGGTAAGTTGCGGTTCTCGCAACGAGGAGCCCTAGACCCGAAAAAAAATTCATAAAATAATTTTTGGGACTCCAGAGAAGGGTCATTGAGGTTTCTATGGCATTAGAATGCCAAGAAAATATTTAGAAAAATTTTTCAATCGGTACAGACAATTTTGACCCGTTAAGCCAAACGGAGGGCATTTTGGTCATTTCGCCTTCAGAGGTGATTTTTGGCCGACTTGTCCAGTTAAGTAAATAATTAATATGACATAAAATATGAATAAACATTACTAAAAATGAAATTGGAAATGAGTAGTGGATAAAAGAAAAGGAAAATGAAATAAAAAGTAATTTATGACATCTTGATGATGTCATTTAAAAGCCATAACCAATCACAATTAAGTAACCATTTGACTAATTAATAAAAGAGATAAATAAAGACCAAGGAATACCAAAAACAAGCAGCCATCTTCTTCTTCAAAACGTGATCCTCTCCTCCATAACCCTCCATGGAAGTTTTCTTTAATTACTTCCATTTTCCCATGAATTTGCACTATAAAACCCTAAGTCCCTTCACTAAAAACTTGTCTCTACCTCTTGGGAAGTGTTTGGCAGCCTAGAAAGGGAAAGAAAGTGAAGATTAACTTGGGAAAATTCTGCCCTACAAGAGGTTAGTGCACATATATACTTAAAACTCTTTAATCACATGCTAGAGACTTGAAACAAGTATGAATTTGTAACTTAAATGAATAAAAGTTATGTGTATGTCCACCATGATTTTTGGCAGCCCTAAAGAAGGAACATGATTGAGTGTCTTGATGGACTTAGAGTGAACTAGAGAGTATGTTTAAAAAAAATATATATATATATATGTAAGGAATGAAAGTGATTAATTAAGGTAGTTGTAAAAATTTATAATGGAAATTAGGGTTTTGAGGTGTGAAACTTGGATTTAGCTTATGAAATTGTGAAAGAACATTATAAGGGTCAATTAGTGACCATTTGAGGTGAGTTGACCATAATTAGGAGTGAATTATTGCATGGCAAAGTGGAATGGGCAGGCTGCCCCATGAGTGCAGCAGGGTGACTGAAATTTCAGTCCACTTGGACTACCATAACTTGGGCTGTGTTGGTCCAATTGATGTTTGGCCAATTGGACATGAAACTAGGCTTATAATGGCACATTTTTGCTGAAGAAACCATGCCCAAAAGACCAAAGCAAGAGGACCAAAACTTGGCCCCAATCCGGATACCCTGCAAACAGCCCCTGCAGAAATGACCAAATGAACAGTAACTGTTCATTTGGCCATAACTCACTGTAGATATAGTCAATTGACCTGAAAGTTTTACAGCAACAAGATAGGATATAGACAAACAACTTTCATGAAGGACACCAATCTAAATTATGCCATTAACCTAATCAAATCATTGAGCAAAGTGAAGTTTACTGTACTGAGATTTCCAGAATTTTCATTTGAGCAGTAATGTTTGGATGGCTATAACTCTCTCTAGAAAACTTGGATTTAGGCGATTCTTGAACCGATGAAAACCTAAGGCATAGTAGAACATTTCATATGAAGAAAGTTAGGCCAAATTATGAACTTAACTTGAACAAATTACTGACCAACGTTGGACCAAAATCTGCCAAAACCCAAAAGTGCAGCATGAACAGTGCACGTGAACAGTAAACTTATTTTGGCCATAACTTGAGCTACAAAACTCCAAATGGAGTGATTCAAAAAAGGAAATTCAACTAGACAGAATAAGGAACAACTTTCATGTTTACCATTTCCTCAAATTCCCACTGTAAAAATAACAAATAGAACAGTAAAGATGAAGCACCAAATCTGAAAATTTTGTTCAATTAGCATTAAACTTAGAAATGGCATTGGCAACCAATACCAACAAGTTTTAAATACAAAATGTGGTATGTTTGGGGTGTTAAAACCAATACACCTATTTTCTATCCAAAAGTCAACATTTTTGTTGACCAATGAGGTGAATAGTGACACCAAAACCAAAAATTGGCAATTTTGCCAAAATGACCTAAACTTTGAGAAAGTGACCAAAACCAACAAGTTTTGAATACAAAATGTGGTATGTTGGGAGTATTAAAACCAATGTACCTATTGTTTATGCAAAAGTCAACATTTTAGTTGACTAATGAAATGAATAGTGACATGAAAACTTGAAATTCAAAAATTGTGAAACTTAAAAATGCAAAATGCCCTAGTAGGCCTAATGTGATTGGTTTGGATAGTTTGGCATGCCAATAGGGTATTGTTTTAGCAGTACTGCGAAAGGAAAGGCTTTATGCCTGTATTCATGGCTTTATGCCCGTATCCATGGCTTTTATGCCCGTATTCATGGCTTTTATGCCGATTATGTGATATGATGGCTTTTTAGCCATACTGACTGCATACGTGGTTGACGTTCTGCGTCCCATGGTATGAAGGCCCGAGGCACCGCGGTGTCTAGTGCCAACGACCCGTTATCCAGTCCAGTCGTCCAGTATAGGTTACTTGGGCATGGAAAAGTATAACTGTAATTGAACTGATTGTTAAAGAAAATACGAAAATTAAATATCATGAATGATTACGATAGAATACAAAGAAACTCAAGATCATGAAGAAAATAATTAATAAATGCATGAAGAAGTTAATATCATAAAACATAATTAGCCCTCGACTAAACATTAAGTTGGTAATTATTCAGTTCTTATGAACACAATGGCTAAGAAATTATGATTTTTATTTGCATATTATTTCTTTCTATTTTATTATTTGCACCACTAAGCTTTATGCTTAGCGTGTCGCTTTTGCAACGCGTAGGTACTGAAGATTTGGACAGAGGGCCCAGTAGACCACAGATTCGGTAAGGCAGTTCACAGTTCTGCATAGTGTCCGTGTCACCTCAACTTCTGCAGTGCATTGGTAGGACACTAGGTGTCATTTTGGCATTCTGTAATAAATTTTGATTTTCTCATATGTAATGAAACTTATGTAATGTATTTTGATTTTCATGTAAATAATGCAAATTTGTGCTTGTAAATGGAAAAGTGAATATTGATTTGTGACTGTTACATGACTATCAAACGAGATGAATGATTGAGAATTGAAATTGAGAAATGAATGGTTGACAAATGTTGAGATGATGATTATTGGAGTTTGAGAGTAATTGAATACGAATATATGAATATTGGAAGTGTTTTTCACAGGTTCCGAAGAACTGTTTTCTCCATTTTTAGCCGATACTCCGCCGGATTTTCTTTAAAATTTTCGAAACCTCAAATAAATTACAATTTCAATAAATGAATTATAATTCACAAGTTATATTCAAAAGGAAGAATAAAAATGAATTAAGATAAAATAGAGTGCTCGGCACACTGAGTGGCATAACTTGCTCGGCTACACTGTAGTCGAGTGAGGGGTGTTACATTAAGTGACCCAATCACATTGTGCCAAGTGTCAAACATATATTTAATCTTGATTTTAATCATCTTACATGATTAAAAAACATTTGGCAAGCTTATGTGTTATGCCATGTGTCACCATCTCATGGTGCCACGTGTCACACTACAAAATGACCAAAATGCCCCTGAGTTTTAATTTTGAGTTCTTAACCCAAAATAATTATTTTCTTCTTCTAATTAATTTATATCAAATATAAATTAATTAATTAATCTCTATTAATTAATTTCTCATTAATTAAATTCATATTTAAACACTTTAAATATAAATTTAACTTATATTATACATCCAATAATCTAGATTTGGTTTCAAGTCATGCTAGGGACTTTGCAATCTAATTGCAAACCAAACCTATTTAATTAATCAATTTAAACTCTTTAATTAATTAATTAAATCATATTTAATTAGGTGATAACTTGTGTATGTGTGTGACTTACTAGGCTCATCACTAATTGGCAATGAGACATGATATCAACTCTTAATATCATCAGAACTCTTTCTTACCATAAATGATTTCTCTAAATCATTTTATGAACCTCATAGACCATGGTTAACACCTAGCATAGCATGCCATAGCCACCCAATTAGTAATAAGGTTTACCTTAATTGAACCTATAATCATATGTTACCATGCACTAGAATCTCTCTGTTACAAAATCCCAACTCAAGCTGGAGTCATGGTTTATGTCAAACTCTATTTGCTATGAATATTATGTTCTCTTTTAATTCCAGTTCTTGATTAAAAAGATTTTCTCATCAGAAACTCTTTTCTGAATAAATCTATCTGTCCTGGCCAGGAACTTGAAACATCAAGAACAATTAAATGAACATAGGATTTTATCTCTATTTACTTAGAGGAACAGATTCCATCTTGATCAACACCTACCTCCATATATAACTAGTAGGAGCCAACACATGCCCATATACCCATACACAAGACAAGTATGAAAGCAGATCAAACTCAAACTACCTATATACAAGATAACTGTGCTATCTCAGGTCTAAAGATTATATGCACTGATATGATTTATGACAAAACATTGACAAGAATAAACTCCATGTGCTTGTCATAAGTGTCACTGGTTCGGCCTACTTATCATTTATAAGTGCCTATCATGTTTGTTATATGGCATGAGACTCACCATTCCATCTTATTTATATCTCATATAAATAACTTGGGAACAAACATGAATACAATCTTTCTGGATAAGTCATATCCTTATTATGAAGTATCCTCGATTGTGAACCTATTTATGATACTTCATGCTAGAAATATTGTCACTCATATTCTTAACAACTTAAGAATAATATTTCTAACAAAATATCAATGGACCTTTTCTATTACACATAAATATATTATGTAAACGGAAAAGTGGAAATGCCTTTTATTAATAAAAATATGTATAAGATACATGCTAAATGATATGCTCTAGGGCATACTACTAACACTTATGGCATTATAATGCCAAGAAAATGCTTAAAAATATTTTTCTATTGGTACACACAATTTTGGCTTGTTAAGCCAAATGGAGGGCATTTTTGTCATTTCGTCTTCAGAGATGATTTTTGGCCAACTTGTCCAGTTAAATAAATAATTTATATGACAAAAAATATGAATAAATATTGTTAAAAATTTAATTGAAATTGAATAGATAAGAAATGGAGAGAAAATGAAAGAAAATGGAATTATGACATCATAATGATGTCATTAAAATTCTCCCAACCAATCCAATGTTGACACATGGAATAAGCTTACTTAAAAGAGACTAAATGGGTAGAAAATGAATAAAAAAAAATCACAACTCTCCTTCATCTTCTTCTTGCCGTCACCCCTCCCACCATTGCCAACCTTGAACAAGCTTTTAAAGCTTGATTTCCCTAACTTTTACCCAACAAAACCTTAACCTAGTAACACAAAAAGGTGTTCTTACACCTTGGAGAGTATTTTGGGAGCAGAAAGAATGGAAAAAAGAGGAACCCTAGCAAGTGGGAAATTTCACTCCATTAAAGGTTTGTGACCTAACCTTGAATTTCACTTTAAATTCATGTTTAAGGACTAAGAATGAGTGTAAATCACAAAGAAATTTATTGAATATCATTTGTATGCCAACCCATAATTTCAGCAGCCTTGATTGGGGTGAGATTGTGATGATTTCTATGGAGTTAAAATGGTGGTATGGCTACCCGCAATATGTATTTCTTAAGTGGATTGATGAAATGCAATGATAATGCATGGTTTGTAATGTTTGAGTTAGGGTTTGGGGTGGAAAAATGAGACTTTGATCATGTGATGATGAAAGTAGGTTTTAATGGTCAATTAGTGACCATTTGGTTCTGCTTAAATCAAAACTGAAGTGAATTGTGTAGTGGGATTGGAGTTTGGTGTGGCTGCCCTTGGTGACCTGCAGGACTGGGCATGAGTCTGGCAGGTTTGGGCTGCAATAACTGGAATTGTAGGGGTTCAATTGGTGCAAGTCTAATTGGACATGAAACTAGACACATAATGGCACAACTTTGGTGAAGAAACCATGCCCAGAAAACCAAACCAAGTTGATCAAAAGATTGCCCTAATCCGGGTGACCTGCATTCTGCCTGGGCAAAATGACCAAATGAATAGTATTTAGTCATTTGGCCATAAATCAGTGTAAAAAGGTCCAATTGACCTGAAAGTTTATTAGTAATAAGCTAAGATATAGACCAACAACTGTCATGAAGAAACATAACCCAAATTATGACCATAACATATTCAAAAAGTGACTGTTCCTAATACTGTAGATTTGGTCAGTCCAGAAATTCTGGAAAAATTTCAATCTGGCCAATTGTGGTTTTTGGGCCATAACTTGAGCTACAAAACTCCAAATGGAGTGATTCAAAAAAGGAAATGCAACTAGACAAAATAAAGAACGACTTTCATGTTGATCATTTTGCCAAATTCCCACTGCAAAAATGACTAATGGAACAGTAAACACAAAGCTTGAAAATTGAAAATTCTGTCCAATTAACATCAAGCTTAGAAATGGTATTGGCAACCAATGCCAACAAGTTTAGAATGCAAAATGTGGTATGTTGGGAATATTAGAACCAATGTACCTATTGTCTATGCAAAAGTCAACATTTTAGTTGACTAATGAAATGAATAGTAACACCTAAATTTAAATTTCAAGAATTATAAAAATTTAAAAGTGTAACATACCCTAGTACACCTTGCAAGATTGGTTTGGATAGGTTGGCATGCCAATAGGGTTCTGTTAGTAGTACTGCATATGGCTTCATGCCATTCTGTGTTTCATGGCTTCCCATGCCATTCTGTAACATAATAGCCTTTGACTATGTTATTTGAGTTGTTACACTCGGGTTTTATCCCTGATAATTATTACAGCTTATTAGCTGTTCTGTTGCACACCAGGAGACACAATGTGACCGATGGTGTGATGGTCCGAGGTACTTAGTACCCAGCACCAGTTTACCCATTTATCCAGTCCAGTCGACTAATATGGGTTACTCGGGCAATGATAATAAATTTTACCAAATTTTAATCGAATAATACTGCAATAAATACTAGAAATTAAGTCTACCCAAAAATGAAATCATACATTCTGCATAATTATTTTATTTTATTTTATTTTATTTTATATTGTCACCACTAAGCAGAATTGCTTAGCGCATCACTTTTGCTACGCGCAGGTACTGAAGACCTAGCTGGGGAGCCCAACAAACATCAGACCAGGTGAACTTTTAGACCTGCATCTGGAGTCCAGAGTCACCTCACATCTGCAGTGTATATGGTAGGACATTAGGATTTTGGAGTAGCATTTTGTATTTTGTATTTTGTATTAGTTTTGGATTGTAACTATAAACTCTTGAAATTATTTGATGGTGTAAATATATGAAATTTCATGTTATTGAAATTTTCTGTATAATGTATGTTGATAAATGAAATGTTGAGAAATATTTATGAATGAGCTTCCAGTGATGATGTGAACAAAAAAGAAAAATTTCTGAAAATAATATTGAGATTTTGCGATTGAGTTGAGATATGTGTGTATAATTGACTTTGGATTTAGAAATTATATTGGAAGTATTTTTAAACAGGTTCAGAAGAACTATTTTTCCAATTTATAGCTGGTACTCTGCCGGATTTTCTATAAAAATTTCGAAATAATTCAGATTTATCAAAAATTGTAAATAAATGAATTAAAAGGGATAAATTGTAATTAAAATATAAATTGGTGCTCTGGCACACTGAGTGGCATAACTTGCTCGGCTACATTGTAGACGAATAAGGGGCGTCACAAAAGATAAGTAGAAAGATAGTGTGCATACATGCATTGCATTCATAGGAGTCGAGGTGACACTAATGCAAATCTGTTTACTTTTGATTATTCAAAGTTAAGATATGGACTCATAGTCGCAGAGGGCATTAGAAAAAGAAGTAGAAAACCTAATTCATGAGGTTATAACATAGTGACTATGTAATATTCTCGATGTTTATATTATAAGTTGCAAATTACAGTACCAACATGGGATTATTATGTAGAACTACATGATTCCTCGTGGTGCAATAAACTAAGAATATTTGTAAGTAATCTATAATTTGATACAGTTACGCCCAAATAGAGTACTATTACGGGAAATAAATGTGAATATTCTAGTAAAAAATTTAAAACTTCAAAACTAGCCTATCAAAAGACTAGACTTGTAAGGTAGCTAGAGTCAGTGACTTGGTTACATTAATGTGAACTACCTATACTACAGTAATTGCTATAGGCTTAGAGATTTCAGTACCACTTATCATCCTCAGACGGATTGACAGTCGAAATGAGTAATTCAGGTAAATTCTAAAACTCATTGAGTTCCTGTAAACAATGAAATAAAATGATAATAATAACCTGTAATTTGTGATAAGCCTTCGAGAATATACTGAGAACTTGTGTCATTGAATCCGAGGGGAGATGGGATAGATACCTCCCACTAAAAGAATTTGTATACAATAATAAGTGTCAAGCTAGCATACAAACGGCATGTGACACCCCTTACCCGTGTACAGTATACCCGAGTAAGTATGCCACACGGTGTACCGGCACACTCTAATATTCTTCAATTAATTTATACAATGCTTTTGCATATAATTTACGAAATACAATTTATTTAAACCCTTTATCAAAAGTATCATTTATTTAAGGTTCCGAAAATTTTTAAAGAAAATCAAGTGAATCTGGCTAAAAATGGAGAAAACCATTCTTCGAAACCTGTTAAAAACACTTCCAATATTTTTATTTCATCATCTCAAACTCCAATATCCAAAATCTCAACAATATTTCTCAAACATCCATTATCAACACCAAACTCAATATCAAGATTTCCACATTTCAATTTCCATTTTCATTCATCATTCACATGTGATGTTCGCATATAAATCACAAGTAAACATTTACTATTCCATTAACAAATACAATTTTCATAATTTACATATACATCAATATACATTACACAAGTTTAATTACATATGAAGAAAAATCTGCTACAAAATATCAAAATGACAAAATGACACCTAGTGCCCTACCAATGCAATCGCAGTAGTGAGGTGACACGGACACGGTGCGAAGCTGCGGATGGACTCACCCGATACCGAGGTCTCTGGGCTCACGATCGGGATCTCGGTACATACGCGTGGCAAAAGCAACGCGCTAAGCAATAATGCTTAGTGGTGCAATAATAAAATAAAAGAAAATAGCATATATAAATATGTATTGCATGTGCATGTTTTGTTTGTCATGTATTTGTATATTCATTCCTTTATTTCTTCTACATTGCTCATTTTCATTCATTTGGTTGCCCAAGTAACCTACACTAGACGACTGGACTGGATAACGGGTAAACTGGCACTGGGTACCTAGTACCTCGGGCCGTCACACCATCGGTCACATATGCATCTCCCGGTGTGCAACAGAACAGCTAACAAGCTGTAAATAATATCAGGCACAAGGCCAAGTCTCAATGCAAAGTCAGAATGGCTAAAAGCCATGAAATCACAGAATGGCATTTTTGCCATGTGCAGTACTGCTAACTGAACCCTATTGGCATGCCAAACTATCCAAACCAATCTTGTTAGGTATACTAGGGCATTTGAAACTCTTAAATTCGTCAATTTGTGGATTTCAACTTTTTTGGTGTTACTATTCATCATTGGTAAACAAAAATGTTGACTTTTGGAATAAAAATATATACATTGCCTTTGGTACTCCCAACATACCACATTTGGTGTTTAAAACTTGTTGGCATTAAGTGTTAATGCAATTTCAAAGTGTAACCCACACAAGCAGAAAATTTCAGTTTTGGTGAGTCAACTTCACTGTTCCATTGGACACTGTTACTGTTGGAATTTGAAGAAATTCAAAACATGAAAGTTGTTCCTTATTTTGTCTAGTTGAATTTCCTTTTTTGAATCACTCCATTTGGAGTTTTGTAGCTCCAGATATGGCTCAAAAACCCAGGCTGTTTGGATATGCAGTCTGCAGAAATTTACCATATCTACAGTGCATGAACAGTGACTTGAGTCACTTGGTTGAATGGGTTCTGGCCATAATTTGGGGTAGGTTCCTTCATGAAAGTTGTTTGTCTATGTCTTAACTTGTTGCTGTAAAAATTTCAGACCAATTGACCAAATCTACAGTGAGTTATGGCCAAATGAACAGTTACTGTTCATTTGGCAAATTCTGCAGCATCCAGTGCAAGGCATCCAGATTGTGGCTGAGTTTTGACCCTTTTGCTTTGGTCTTTTGGGCATGGTTTCTTCAGCAAAAATGTGCCATTATAAGCCTAGTTTCATGTCCAATTGGCCAAACTTCAATTGGACTACCACTGCCCAAGTTATGGCAGTGCAAAGGGACTGAAATTTCAGTCCCTATGCTGCTGTCCATAGGGCAGTTTATACTTTCACTTTACCATCCCATTTTTCAGTTCTAATTAGGGTCAACCTACCTAAAATGGTCACTAATTGACCATTAAAAAGTCCTCTAACCATTTCCAAAGCTAAGTCACCATTTCACCTTCCCAAACCCTAATGTTCAATTAAGTTTACTCATAAACCTTGTCTAACATACTTAGTTCAATCTTCATGCATTTTAATACCTTAACCATGATTTCCAACCACTCTAAGTTTGTTAAACAATCAACCTCATACTCTCATAGGGCTGCTGAAAATTTAAAGTACCATAACACATGTAATTTACTTCAATTCCTTAAAATTTCTTAGCTCAAATGATGTTCTAACTAAGTTTAAAAGAAGAAGAATGAAATTTGTAGCACTAACCTCACTTTAACCTCTTGTAGGCAAATTTTTCCAAGCTAAATCTTCACTTCCTTTCCTTTTCTTGGCTGCCAAAAGGTCATGCAAGGTGCTAGGATAAATTTTAATGAAAGTGACTTAGGGTTTTGAGGTGAGGTTTGAGAGATTTGCAAGCTTGATTGATGAAGAAAATGGAGGGTTTCTCTTGGCTATGGTGCGGCAGAATTTGGGAAGAAGGAGCTGATCACATTTTTGAACTTCCTTTAGTCTTTATTTTGTCCCTTTTAAGTGTTTTAAAGATGCTTGTTTGAATGCAATTGGTGGGGACTTATAAGTGACATCATAAAGATGTCATAAATTGCTTTTTTTATGGATTTTTCTTTCCTTTTCTTTTCTAATCATTTTCAATTCAATTTTCAACAATATTTATTCATATTTTATGCCACAATCTTTATTTACTCAACTGGGCAAGTCGGCCAAAAATCACCTCTGAAGGCGAAATGACCAAAATGCCCTCCGTTTGGCTTAACGGGTCAAAATTGTCTGTACCGATAGAAAAATTTTTCTAGGTGTTTTCTTGGCATTCTAATGCCATGGGAACCTCAATTACCCTTCTCTGGAATCCCAAAAATTATTTTATAATTTTTCCCCCTGGTCTAGGGCTCCTCGTTGCGAGAACCGCAACTTCCCTCCGGTTACCCATCGCTTGGGCACCGGCTCGTTTCACTTGGTTGTATTTTATTTCTAAAATTTTTACTAAATTTTTCTTATTAATATTTGAGTTAATTATGGTTCCTGTCTTTAGTTTAAATATTTTTCCGGACATTCTAGCTGTCGGACCGACACCGGTCAGGAGCGATGGGATGTGCGGAGTGGTTCTGGGAGGGTGTTACAACTCTTCCCCTCTAATTTAAATTTCGTCCTCGAAATTTACCCGATCTAAACAGTTGAGGAACTTTTGCCTCATCGTCTCTTCACTTTCCCAAGTTGCCTCCTCGGTGTTGTGGTGCCTCCAAAGCACTTTCACCAATGGAATCTGCTTGTTTCTCAACTCTTTCACTTCCCGAGCCAAGATCCGTAGAGGTTCTTCTTCATATGTCAAATCCGGCTGTATTTCAATTTCTTCTCTGGAGATGACATGTGAAGGATCTGAGCGGTATCTTCTGAGCATGGACACGTGGAACACATTATGGATCTTGTCCACTCGGTGGTAAAGCTAGCCTATAGGCCACTTTGGACCCATACGTTCAATGACTTCATAGGGGCCAATGAACCTAGGGCTCAACTTACCTTTTCTTCCAAACCTCAACACTTTCTTCCATGGTGACACCTTGAGGAACACTTTGTCGCCAACCACATATTCTATTTCTTTTCTCTTGGTCGGCATAAGATTTACATGCATGCGAGGCAATCTTTAAGTTGGCTTTGATTGATTTCACCTTCTCCTCGGCTGTTTCACTAGGTGCAGCCTTACGATTTGTCTTCGCCCAATTCAGTCCGGCCTGCTGGAGTTCTACATTTTCTCCCATACGATTGCTTCATATGGGGCCATTTGAATGCTAGCTTGGTAGCTATTGTTGTATGCAAATTACGCGATTGGGAGGTATCTATCGGCTTCCCTCAAACTCAATGACACAACTCCTCAAAGATATCCTCAAGGACACGACAAGTATTTCACGTTATTGTTATCATTTCAATTCAATATTTGTATCAATTTCATTGGTTTCAATTATTTACGGATTACTCTTTGGATTGCCCATCCGTCGAGGATGGAAAGTCATCTTTGAAAGCGAGTTGTGTACCCAAGGATTCATGCAACTTCTTCCAAAATCTCGATGTAAACCTTGGGTCTCGATCGGATATGATGGAAAGTGGGATTCCATGCGATCTAACTATCTCACTAATATACAATCGCTAACCTCTCTAGTGAGTAGTCGGTCTAATCGGCGAGAAAGTGTTCTGACTTTGTCAACCTATCAACTATCACCCATGCTGCATCATGTTTCTTCCGGGTGAGAGGTAGACCACTTACAAAATCCATGGTGACCCGATCCCATTTCCATTCAGGTATGCGTATAGGTTGTAGCAAACCTGATGGAACTTGATGTTCTGCGTTGACTTGCTGACATGTCAAGCATTTAGTCACATAGTCAGTTATGTCTTTCTTCATACCAGGCCACCAATACTGAAGCTTCAGATCATGGTACATCTTGGTACTTCCTGGGTGCATAGCATATACACTGGTGTGTGCCTCTTTTAGAATACTGGTCTTCAATTCCCCATTATCTGGTACACACAGTCTTCCTTTGTAATACAGACACCCATCAGCTTTCACCCCATAGTCAGTTGCTTTTCCCTCTGGGATTTTGCTCATAATAGCCATTAGCTTCTCATCTACCTTCTGCCCATCTAAAATCTGTCAGAGTTTGGCCTCACTTGCAACTCAGCCAAGATAGCTCCATCACAAACTAAAGATAGACGGGCATTCAATGATCTCAAGGCTGTCATGGATTTTCTGCTCAAAGCATCAGCAACTACATTTGCCTTCCCAGGATGGTAATCAATTACACAGTCATAGTCCTTCAGGAACTCAATCCATCGCCTCTGTCTAAGGTTGAGCTCCTTCTGGGTTGGCAAATATTTTAGGCTCTTGTGGTCTGTGTAAATGTAGCACTTTTCACTATACAAGTAATGCCTCCATATCTTGATCACGAAGATAATTCTTGCAAGCTCTAGATCATGGGTAGGGTAGTTCTGTTCATGTGGCCTTAGGTATGCGGAAGCATAGGCGATCACTTTCCCCTCTTGCATCAATACACACCCTAACCCATTATGTGAGGCATCACTATAGACCACAAAGTCCTTTCCGGACACTGGCTGTGTTAACACTAGTGCCTCTGTCAACATAGCCTTCAACCTCTCAAAACTGGTCTGGCACTTGTCATTCCAGTCAAATCTGACATTCTTGTGTAACAACTTGGTCATTGGAGCAGCTATTAGGGAAAATCCCTTCACAAATCTTCTATAATACCCAGCTAGCCCCAAGAAACTTGATCTCGGTTGTATTTACGGGAGGCTTCCATTCCATCATCGCTTCTATTTTCTTGGGATCCACCTAATCCCATCGGTGACACTATGTGTCCAAGGAATGCAATCTCATTCACCAAAAGTCACACTTGGACAACTTAGCATACAGCTTCTTTTCCTGAAGGGTTTGCAGAATAATCCTCAAATGTTCATCATGTTATTCCCTGGTATTGGAGTACACCATAATGTCATCAATAAAAACCACTACGAACCGATCTAGGTATGGATGGAAGATACGATTCATAAGGTCCATGAACGCCTTGGTGCATTTGTTAGGCCAAAGGGCATCACGAGAAACTCATAATGCCCATACCGGGTCTGAATGCGATCTTGGGCACATCTACATCTTTCACCCTCGATTGATGATACCACGATCCGAGATCAATCTTAGAAAATACTCCTGCTCCCTTGGTGATCAAGCAGATCATCAATTCTAGGCAACGGATACTTGTTCTTCACGGTCACTTTATTCAGCTGCAGTAATCAATGCATAGCCTCAAAGTCCCATCCTTCTTTTTCACAAAGCGACCGAGCTCCCCATGGTGACACACTGGGGCGTATGAACCCCTTATCCAGCAACTCTTGCAATTGAGTTTTCAACTCCCTCAATTTAGTGGGTGCCATCCTATAAGGAGCAATAGAAATGGGTGCTGTACCCGGCAGTGTCTCAATAGCAAACTCGACTTCCTTTTCTGGTGGCAAACCAGGCAACTCTTCAGGAAATACTTCTGGGAAGTCTCTCACTGTGGGTATGTCACTCAAGTTTGGCTTAGCCTGCCTAGTATCCACCACATGTGCTAGGTAGGCTTCACAGCCTTTTCTCATCATTCTTCTTGCAACTGTGGCTGAGATGACATTGGACAAGAAATCTGTCCTTTCCCCCACAACTGTGATCTCATTACCCTATGAAGTTTTAGAGAAATTCTCTTCAATTTGCAATCAACTATTGCCTGATGACGTGACAACCAGTCCATTCCCAAAATCACGTCAAACTCATGGAAAGGCAACTCAATCAGGTCTGCCAAGAATTCATACCCCTGAATCCTCAACGGGCAACCTTTGTATACCTTGTTCACTACCACACTGTGACCTAATGGATTAGTGACCAGAATGTCTTGGTCACTTTCCCCTACCAGTATCCCCCTTTCTACGGGTAGATTGATGCAAATGTAGGAATGAGTGGATCCTGGATCCACCAATGCATGCACAGGAGTAGTGTAGAGGGAGAACGTACCCGATGACGTCAGGGCATCTTGCTCCTCTTGAGCTCTCGGGGCATAATTTACGGCGGTGGTGCATTATCGGCCTCTCTGCGGCTCGGATGTAGGCCTCGAGATGGTCCCACGGATATACCCGACCTTCTACCCCTTGGTGGTGCGGGGCAGTGCATGTCTACTTGTGTCGGAGCGGTGTAGTAGTTCTGCGTGGGCGGTTCCTCGATTGATGTTACGTCGACCCACATCTCAAGCAAGCACGATCACTCTCCAACATTCCCCCTTGTGCCATTTCGGCGGTGTGGACACGCGAGAAGATCTTTGGGCTGGTCCCTGAACCCCATCCTGAGAGGCGCCACCGATGGTGTGGGTGACCTCTCCTAGGGGTGCCCCGAGGCCGACCACGACCACGTGGTGGCCGAACTGCGTGCGGGAGGACCCTTAAACTTCTTCCCAAATCCGGAGGTGGAACTAGACGACTGGTCCCCTCTGCATCTCTCCCATATGGTCTACTCATTGATTCTCACTTATTCAACCCTTATTGCAGCTTCCACTAGCTTGCTAAATTACGTGATTCCCAAGGCGGTGAGCTGTATCTTGATATTGTCATTCGTCCCTCTTCAAATCTCTTGCACCTTTCAGCGTTAGGGACTATTTCCCTTCCATAGCGGCTTAACCGAACAAACTCCTTCTCATACTCGGCTACTGACAACTGTCTCTGCCTCAGGTTAATGAATTCCCTTCTTCTCTCTTCCAGGTATACAGTACCCACATATTTCTTCTTGAACTCAGAGAGGAAGAAGTCCCAAGTTACAGCTTCGGGCTGCACTTCACTGGACACAGTGTCCCACCATCCGTAGGCATCGTCTTGTAACAAGGATATAGCAGCTTCTAAGTTCTGCTCTGGGGTGCAGTGGAGTTGTTTTAAGACTCTGCCCGTTCTGTTCAACCAATTCTACCGCAATGAGTCATCTTCTCTCTTGCCATAGAAATCCACGCCCCAAATTTTCTTAGTCTCTCCAAGTGTGATTTACTGTGGAGCCAGTGGTGGTGGTGGTCTTTGGTGTTGGCATTACCCGACCATCTGTCTAAAGAAGTCGGCCATTTGTTGAAACATGGCTCGTGGAGGTGGCGAGCTCTGCTTGAGTGGCGAGCGATTCTCTCATGCCCCAGTCTCGGTGCTGCAGGTGGAGCATGACTCTCCACTTCCTCCTCAACGGCTCTCTGAGATGAAGGGTCCATCTCATATTCAAAATAAGAAAGATCGACAGCTCTGTGTTAGTGTCACCTCGACTCTTACAAATGCCATGCATGGTATGGACTCAATCTAGGCCAGAACGCCTAAACCGTGCTCGATACCACTAAATGTGACACCCCTTACCCGTACAAGTATACGAGTAAGTCTGCCACACGGTGTACCGGCACACTCTAATATTCCTCAATTAATTTATGCAATGTTTTTGCATATAATTTACGAAATACAATTTATTTAAACCCTTTATCAAAAGTATCATTTATTTAAGGTTCCGAAAATTTTTAAAGAAAATCTGGCGGAGTACTGGCTAAAAATGGAGAAAACCATTCTTCGAAACCTGTTAAAAACACTTCCAATATTTTTATTTCATCATCTCAAACTCCAATATCCAAAATCTCAACAATATTTCTCAAACATCCATTATCAACACCAAACTCAATATCAAGATTTCCACATTTCAATTTCCATTTTCATTCATCATTCACATGTGATGTTCGCATATAAATCACAAGTAAACATTTACTATTCCATTAACAAATACAATTTTCATAATTTACATATACATCAATATACATTACACAAGTTTAATTACATATGAAGAAAAATCTGCTACAAAATATCAAAATGACAAAATGACACCTAGTGCCCTACCAATGCACTGCAGGTAGTGAGGTGACACGGACACGGTGCAGAATCGCGGATGGACTCACCCACCGAGGTCTACTGGGCTCACGATCAGATCTCCAGTACCTACGGCGTGGCAAAAGCAACGCGCTAAGCAATAATGCTTAGTGGTGCAATAATAAAATAAAAGAAAATAGCATATATAAATATGTATTGCATGTGCATGTTTTGTTTGTCATGTATTTGTATATTCATTCCTTTATTTCTTCTACATTGCTCATTTTCATTCATTTGGTTGCCCAAGTAACCTACACTAGACGACTGGACTGGATAACGGGTAAACTGGCACTGGGTACCTAGTACCTCGGGCCGTCACACCATCGGTCACATATGCATCTCCCGGCAAATGTAATGCCTAACAAGTCAGAATAATATCGGGCACAAGGCCAAGTCTCAATGCAAAGTCGAATGGCAAAAGCCATGAAATCACTGAATGGCATTTTTGCCATGTGCGATCGCTAATCGAACCCTATTGGCATGCCAAACTATCCAAACCAATCTTGTTAGGTATACTAGGGCATTTGAAACTCTTAAATTCGTCAATTTGTGGATTTCAACTTTTTTGGTGTTACTATTTATCATTGGTCAACAAAAATGTTGACTTTTGGAATAAAAATATGTACATTGCCTTTGGTACTCCCAACATACCACATTTGGTGTTTAAAACTTGTTGGCATTAAGTGTTAATGCAATTTCAAAGTGTAACCCACACAAGCAGAAAATTTCAGTTTTGGTGAGTCAACTTCACTATTCCATTGGACACTGTTACTGTTGGAATTTGAAGAACTTCAAAACATGAAAGTTGTTCCTTATTTTGTCTAGTTGAATTTCCTTTTTCGAATCACTCCATTTGGAGTTTTGTAGCTCCAGATATGGCTGAAAAACCCAGGCTATCCGGATATGCAGTCTGCAGAAATTTACCATATCTACAGTGCATGAACAGTGACTTGAGTCACTTGGTTGAATGGGTTTTGGCCATAATTTGGGGTAGGTTCCTTCATGAAAGTTGTTTGTCTATGTCTTAACTTATTGCTGTAAAACTTTCAGACCAATTGACCAAATCTACAGTGAGTTATGGCCAAATGAATAGTTACTGTTCATTTGGCAAATTCTGCAGCATCCAGTGCAGGGCATCCGGATTGTGGCTGAGTTTTGACCCTTTTGCTTTGGTCTTTTGGGCATGGTTTCTTCAGAAAAAATGTGCCATTATAAGCCTAGTTTCATGTCCAATTGGCCAAACTTCAATTGGACTACCACTGCCCAAGTTATGGCAGTGCAAAGGGACTGAAATTTCAGTCCCTATGCTGCTGTCCATAGGGCAGTTTATACTTTCACTTTACCATCCCATTTTTCAGTTCTAATTAGGGTCAACCTACCTAAAATGGTCACTAATTGACCATTAAAAAGTTCTCTAACCATTTCCAAAGCTAAGTCACCATTTCACCTTCCCAAACCCTAATGTTCAACTAAGTTTACTCATAAACCTTGTCTAACATACTTAGTTCAATCTTCATGCATTTTAATACCTTAACCATGATTTCCAACCACTCTAAGTTTGTTAAACAATCAACCTCATACTCTCATAGGGCTGCTGAAAATTTAAAGTACCATAACACATGTAATTTACTTCAATTCCTTAAAATTTCTTAGCTCAAATGATGTTCTAACTAAGTTTAAAAGAAGAAGAATGAAATTTGTAGCACTAACCTCACTTTAACCTCTTGTAGGCAAATTTTTTTCCAAGCTAAATCTTCACTTCCTTTCCTTTTCTTGGCTGCCAAAAGGTCATGCAAGGTGCTAGGATAAATTTTAATGAAAGTGACTTAGGGTTTTGAGGTGAGGTTTGAGAGATTTGCAAGCTTGATTGATGAAGAAAATGGAGGGTTTCTCTTGGCTATGGTGCGGCAGAATTTGGGAAGAAGGAGCTGATCACGTTTTTGAATTTCCTTTAGTCTTTATTTTGTCCCTTTTAAGTGTTTTAAAGATGCTTGTTTGAATGCAATTGGTGGGGACTTATAAGTGACATCATAAAGATGTCATAAATTGCTTTTTTATGGATTTTTCTTTCCTTTTCTTTTCTAATCATTTTCAATTCAATTTTCAACAATATTTATTCATATTTTATGTCAGAATCTTTATTTACTCAACTGGGCAAGTCGGCCAAAAATCACCTCTGAAGGCAAAATGACCAAAATGCCCTCCGTTTGGCTTAACGGGTCAAAATTGTCTGTACCGATAGAAAAATTTTTCTAGGTATTTTCTTGGCATTCTAATGCCATGGGAACCTCAATTACCCTTCTCTGGAATCCCAAAAATTATTTTATAATTTTTTCCCCTGGTCTAGGGCTCCTCGTTGCCAGAACCGCAACTTCCCTCCGGTTACCCATCGCTTGGGCACCGGCTCGTTTCACTTGGTTGTATTTTATTTCTAAAATTTTTACTAAATTTTTCTTATTAATATTTGAGTTAATTATGGTTCCTGTCTTTAGTTTAAATATTTTTTCGGACATTCTAGCTGTCCGGACCGACACCGATCACCGGAACAGTAGGATGTACGGAGTGGTTACCGGGAGGGTGTTACACGGCACCCTATGAAACACTGTAAGGGAAAAAGTGCAGAACACCAGTATGTTGAACTGAGTTGGGTAAAGATATCTAGGCATTGATATAGAGTCTTATAATTATTTTGATAGTTTTATCATAAAGGAATGATTTAGGTATTTGAGAATACATATAGAAATTGTATTGATGCTCTCTCCGGAAGCAAGAATAGATAACTTCCACTAATGGAGTTCATGTGTAGTGATAGTTATTAAATAAGCATGATGATATCAAGATATAAGTTTTTTATGAGATAAATGCAGAATACCTAAACAAAGGGTAATTTAACAGAGTTGGAATTGGTAAAAGAGACTGAAAGACCAGTAAGGATTCCAGTATGAGAAATTAGAGAACTAATGAATAATAGACTTTCATGAGTAGAGATAATAAAGGCAAAAATCAGATTAATTTTAAAACCCTAGATTAAATCAAGAACAAACACACTAACCTCTTGATGCACTGTAGTGTATTTGCGCCTTTGAGATTCGTCATCAGGACACCAGATATTGTCCCTCTAACTTGTCCACACCAAGAACACCTATGGTAGCCCTTGAATAGCTTCTAAAGCTTTTTCTATTATTTAGAAAATAAAGTTCTGCCTTTCAAGAGATTAAAGATGTAAACAGGACACTAGAAACAATTTCTAGTATTTTTAATTCAAGAGATTGTTTGCAAATCTCTTAGAATGAATGAGAGATGAAGAAGAAAATAAGGAAGAGGCTGCCAAGGGGTGGCGGCACCTTTGGGAGCAAGAGCTTGTGTGTTTTATTTTTGCATAACAACACTTATATAGCTAGGTCACCACTTAAACCCTTGCCACATATCACCCTTTGATTGGTTCTAGGTTTAATTGACCCAATCACATTGTGCCAAGTGTCAAACCTATATTTAATCTTAATTTTAATCATCTTACATGATTAAAAAACATTTCGCAAGCTTATGTGTAATGCCATGTGTCACCATCTCATTGTGCCACATGTCACCCTGTGAAATGACCAAAATGCCCTTGTGTCTTAATTTTGAGTTCTTAACCCAAAATAAATATTTCTCTTTTTCTAATCAATTTATATAAAAAATAAATTAATTAATTAATCTCTATTAATTAATTTCTCATTAATTAAATTCATATTTAAACACTTTAAATATAAATTTAATCTTATACTTTACATCCAACAATCTAGATTTGGTTTCAAGTCATGCTAGGGACTTTGTAACCTAATTGCAAACCAAACCTATTTAATTAATCAATTAAACTCTTTAATTAATTAATTAAATCATATTTAATTAGGTGATAACTTGTGTATGTGTGTGACTTACTAGGCTCATTACTAATTGGCAATGAGATATGATATCAACTCTTAATATCATCAGAACTCTTTCTTACCATAAATGATTTCTCTAAATCATTTTATGCACCTCATAGACCATGGTTAACACCTAGCATAGCATGCCATGGCCACCCAATTAGTAATAAGGTTTACCTTAATGAACCTATAATCATATGTTACCATGCATTAGAATCTCTCTGTTACAAAATCCCAACTAAAGCTGGAGTCATGGTTTATGTCAAACTCGATTTACTATGAATATTATGTTCTCTTTTAATTCCAGTTCTTGATTGAAAAGATTTTCTCATCATAAACTCTTTTTTGATTAAATCTATATGTCGTGGCCAGGAACTTGAAACATCAAGAACAATTAAATGAACATAGGATTTTATCTCTATTTACTTAGAGGAACAGATTCCATCTTGATCAACACCTACCTCCATATATAACTAGTAGGAGCCAACACATGCCCATATACCCATACACAGTACAAGTATGAAAGCAGTATCAAACTCAAACTACCTATATACAAGCAGGTCTAAAGATTATATGCACTGATATAATTTATGACAAAACATTGACAAGAGTAAACTCCATGTGCTTGTCATAAGTGTCACTGGTTCGGCCTACTTATAATTTATAAGTGCCTATCATGTTTGTCATATGGCATGAGACTCACCATTCCATCTTATTTATATCTCATATAAATAACTTGGGAACAAACATGAATACAATCTTTCTGGATAAGTCATGTTCTTATTATGAAGTATTCTCGATTGTGAACCTATTTATGATACTTTGCACTAGAAATACTATCACTCATATTCTTAACAACTTAAGAATAGAATTTTTAACAAAATATCAATGGACCTTTTCTATTACACATAAATATCTTATGTAAATGGAAAAGTGGAAATGTCTTTTATTAATAAAAACATGTACAAGATACATACTAAATGATATGCTCTAGGGCATACTACTAACAATCTCCCACTAGCACTAGAGCTATTCATTACAATATCTTAGACCCATTTTCTCAAGATGTCGGTCTAGTTGAGTCTGTGACATAGGCTTAGTGAATGGATTAGCTGGATGTTTAGCTGATGCTATTTTCTGCATGGCTACATCGCCTTGTCTAACTATTTCTCTGATAATGTGGTAGCGCCTTTCTATATGTTTAGATTTCTGGTGAGACCTTGGTTTCTTAGCCTGTATGACTGCTCCATTATTGTCACAGTGCAGTGGAACTGCTGACTCAATGGAAGGAACTACTGTAAGTTCTGTCATGAACTTTTTTATCCAAATAGCTTCCTTTGCAAAGATTCGATGCAAAGAATATACTCAAATTTCGGTAGTGGAA
This sequence comes from Hevea brasiliensis, assembly GCF_030052815.1. Taxonomy (NCBI): domain Eukaryota; kingdom Viridiplantae; phylum Streptophyta; class Magnoliopsida; order Malpighiales; family Euphorbiaceae; genus Hevea; species Hevea brasiliensis. The sequence continues at coordinate 46,819,219 of NC_079496.1, forward strand.
TCTACAGTCATGCTCTGTTTGGAACTCTTCCAACTGACTTCACCTCCATTACAAATGAACACATATCCAGAGGTAGACTTTCTATCATCGATATATAATTGGAAATCAGAATCAGTATAACCATCCAATTGCAAGTTTCCACCTCCATAGATCAAGAATAAATCCTTAGTTCTTCTCAAGTACTTAAGGATATTCTTGACAGCTATCCAGTGTTCCAAACCTGGATTGGATTGATACCTACTAGTCAAACTAACAGCATATGCGATATCCGGCCTAGTACACAACATTGCATACATTAAGCTTCCAATAGCCAAAGCATATGGAATCCTGGCCATCTTATCTCTTTCTTCAGGTGTCTTTGGAGACATCTCTTTAGAAAGGTGGATACCATGCCTCACTGGTAACAATCCTCTCTTGGAATCAAGCATGTTAAAACTCTTTAACACCTTTTCCAAGTATAGACTTTGGGATAAACCAATTATTCGTTTCGCTGTATCTCTATAAATGCGAATCCCAAGAATATACGTTGCCTTCCCTAAGTATTTCATGGAGAATGTATTTGACAACTATACCTTTACTGTTGTCAACATACCTGTGTCATTACCCATCAATAGTATGTCATCCACATATAAGACAAGAAAAGTGATAGCACTGTTACTAACCTTCTTATATACACATGGCTCATCCTCATTTTTTATAAAACCAAAGGATTTAATGGCTTCATCAAAACGAATGTTCCAACTCCTCAAAGCTTGCTTCAACCCATAAATGGATCGCTTTAGCTTGCATACCATGGAACCATCTTAGGATTCAAAATCCCTAGGTTGTTCCATGAAAATGTTTTCTTCAATGTATGCATTGAGAAAAGCTATTTTGACATCCATCTGCCAAATCTCATAATCATAGTATACAACTAGTACTAATAGAATCCTAATTGATTTAAGCATGGCAACAGGCGAGAAAGTCTCCTCATAGTCGATTCCTTGCCTTTGGCGAAACCCTTTCGCTACTAGCCTTGCCTTATAGGTCTCTACCTTTCCATCAGAACCAATTTTCTTCTTGAAAACCCATTTGTTCCCTATAGGTACAATACCTTCAGGTGGGTCAACAAGATCCCAAACTTGATTCTTATTCATGTAATCAATTTCAGAATTCATAGCATCAATCCAATTTAAAGAATCTATATCTGATATAGCTTCTTCATAGGTAAGTGGATCATCTCCATGATCTACTTTTTCATGAGTAGACAACTATTGTTCTTCTTCATGAAGGAAACCATATCTCACTGATGGGTGAGATACCCTGGTTGTTATATAAGGAACAGCTGTAGATCTTTCATCAATGGGTGTAGGTTGACTAGATGGATCTATATCCATCTGATCTGTTGGTTGGTCAGAATGCTCTAATTCCAACTCTATTTGCCTTCCTTTGCCTCCTTCTTGAACAAACGGTTGTTCAAGAAATGTGGCATCTCTACTCACCACAACCTTTTGTAATGTAGGCAAATAAAAATAATATCTAAAACTATCTTTTGGATATCCAATAAATCGACCCTTTTCTGATCTGATTTCCAATTTATCAGTGTTCAGCTTTTTGATATAAGCTGGACAACCCCAAATCTTAACATGCTTAAGACTTGATTTTCTTCCATGCCATATCTCGTAGGGTGTGGCAGAAACTGATTTTGATGGAATTCTATTCAGAATATACAAAGCTGATTCGAATGCAAATCCCCTAAAGGAGATTGGCATATCAGTATAGCTCATCATACTATGTACCATATCCAATAGGGTACGATTTCTGCTTTCAGATACACCATTCAGCTGTGGCATTCTTGGAGGAGTAAGCTGGGAAACAATGCCATGCGCTCTCAAGTATTCATCAAATTCAGAACTCAAATATTCACCTCCACGATCTGATTGAAGAGCTTTAATACTCTTTCCTGTTTGATTTTCTACTTGAAATTTAAATTCTTTGAACTTTTCAAAAGATTCATGTTTGTATTTCATCAAATACAAATACCCAAACCTTGATTTATCATCAGTAAAGGTAATAAAGTAATGAAAACTGCCTCTAGCCATTTTCTTAAATAAACCACATACATCACTATGGATTAGCTCTAAAATATTTTCAGCCCTTAGCTGTTGTCCAACAAAGGGTGATCTAGTCATTTTGCCCTGAAGGCAAGATTCACAAGTTGGAGTAGGCTCAGAGCCCAATGAGGATAGAATCCCCATTTTCTCCAGTTTTGCAATCCTATCTTATACAGCATGACATAACCTTAAGTGCCAAATATGTTTTGAACTTGAGTTGGTTTTCACCATGGCATTGCATTCATTTAGTTCACTTGTATTCATTTTGTGTTTGTCATTATTATCTAAATAATAAAGACCTTCATTCATATAACCCGAACCAACATATTTATTCCAAAAAAATTATTGCAAACATCATCTGTGAATTGAAATTCATGGCAATTTCTAGTCAAACTAGATATAGAAATGATATTCTTAAAAGCATCAAGTACATATAAAATATGATCCAAACACAAAACATATCCAAACATGTAAAAAGATTTAGATCTTATGGTAAAAGCTTCAACAGTTGAACCATTGCCAATCTGGACTCTAACATCTTGAGAACGCAAGCTGCTACTATTTGTTAGTTCCTGCATATCATTAGAAATATGAGAACTGGCACCAGTATCTAAAATCCATGCTGTAAATGAACTATGAGTATCATCAGAATCTAAATAACAAGATATGGACATACCTTCCGAAGTTTATCCTTCTTGTCCTTTAGAGAAGCAAGATACTCTAGGCAGTTCCTTTTCCAGTGCCCATCCTTCTGGCAGTGGAAACACTTTCCTTTGCCTCCATCAGCTTTAGTCTTCCCTTTCTGTTTAGCTATTTTCTTGGAAGGACCAGGAATCTGAGGTTTCTTTTTCTTATTACCCTTCTTCTTGTTGGACTTTCCAGCAGAAGAAGATATAATCAAAGTTACCTCTTTTCCTTTATTTCCTGGCATATTCTTTTGGGCAATAACCAGCATGTTGAGTAAACCAATTAAGATGCATTCCTGTTTAGTCATATAAAACTTTGTCACAAAATTCCTAAAAGACTTAGGAAGGGACTGAAGGATCAAATCCGTCTGTAGTTGGAAATCCATGTTGAAGTCAAGATATTCCAACTGCTCAATCAGCCGAATCATCTTGTGGACATGATCCCCAACATTCTGTCCCTCAAACATCCTCATGCGGAACAGTTGCCTAGATATCTCATACCTAGCATTCCTACTGTGCTCACCATACAACTCTTGTAGGTGAAGGAGGATCTCACTCGCACTCAGCATGTTCTCATGCTGCTTCTGTAACTCATTACTCATGGAAGCAAGCATGTAACACTTAGCTCTCATATCATGCTCCTTCTACTTGTCTAAAGTTTCATGTTCCTCTTGAGTGGCCTCTAGAGGTAAGGGACCAGGAACATTTAAATCTAGAACATATCCTATATATTCAAGGTTCAAGGCAAGTTTCAAATTTCTTATCCAATCAGAGAGATTAGGTCCTGTCAACCTATTGCGATCAAGTATGCTTGTAAGGATATTGGATGGCAGTGGTTGTTCTGTGCTTATTATTATCAGAAAATTAACTACAAAAAATAACCATATTAATTAGTAAATGTATCAAGTAATTAACCAAAATGATTATGGTCTTTTAATCAAATTAGTCCTCCCACTAACTTAGCGAATCCTACACTTCCAAAGTAGAAAATGAAAATCCTAGTTGGATGGATTTCTAGTGGGTGATTGAATTCTTATAATTCTATTGGTCATCCTCAGGTACATTCGTTATTGGAATTACAATAAACTATAAGTGAGCAACTCCTTGCCCATCACATCTCATGTGAGGTTCAATCCTTTACCTAGCCCCTAATGCTCAAAATCTCAGGTATATCCATTATTGACTTATCTTGCATTAGTTAAGTTGATCCCATTGAGCCAGTAATTATGCAAATAATTTTAATGTCCTCAGGTACATCCAATATTATCCACCAAACCATTTACATATTTACAACATCTCATGCTTAATAATTATTCTTAAGAAAATCTCTTAAATTAGTTGCATCTTATGCAACTATTTAAAATTTCTTAAAATAATTGCCCCAATGGAGGGCCCATGTTATAATTACTTTAATTATAGCATTTCCAACTTAATCATTTATTTGGAAGATTTTATGGTCATCCTAATTACTATTATGGTCTCACTTTGCACATTATCTATTTAGCATGCATATATGATATAATTGCATACATTCCCATACATCTCATACATTCATGGATAAGCAGTAAATATGGTATGATCATGGACATTCTAAGGGATTCAGTTCTGAGCCACCGAGAATTGAATCAGGGCATTCCTAGGTGCATTTCATTCATTCATTTTATAACAGTTGCTGAAGGAGTACATAATCAACACTTGATCTTGAATTCCTCCCACTGGTCCCACCAATGCTCTTGACCTCCTTGAACTTCTTACAATCCAATATTACATAGTAATCCTTGGCATACCAAGGCGAATTTACAAGAACTTAAATAAATGAAATTACAACCCAAAAATTATTACAAACTTAATAATACATGCCCAAAATAAATTAAAATAAATTAATTAATTTACAATCCCAAAAAAACATAAAAGAAATAAATCTAATCACATTGGCTTTTTATAGTCTATGATCATCCATCATGCATATCACTATTTAACAATCAAATAAAACTTACGTACTTAAATTAAATTGAATATCTCATATTCAACTTAAAAATCCAAATTTGAATATGATTCAAATAAATTGAAAAATTCAGATTTGAATCTCATTCAAACAAATTTAAAAAATCATATTTGAATCACATTCAAACAATTTTTAAAAAATCAGATTCGAATCACATTCAAACAATTTTTAAAAATTCAGATCTGAATATTATTCAAACAATTTTAAAAAATCAGATTTAAATATGATTCAAACAACTTTAAAAATTCATATTTGAATCACATTCAAATAATTTTTAAAATTCTGATTTGAATCAAAATTTAATTGTGTGATTAAAATTCTAATTAAGCAATTTAATTAGACATCGGATGAACTTTTAGATCATACAACAATTGCAAATTAAAAATCCAAACCTTGAGCACCCATGGAATCACAAACCTTGCATACCATTAGGTGTTCTCTTACATGCCGCCACACATCCATTGCAACCAGCAATGGATAAATCATCTCATGATCAAAACACACAATTAAATCATATAATCAACAATCTAAATGGCAAATATAGTGGCTCTGATACCAATTGAAGGAACGGAAGCATGAAAAACACAAGTTTATACCATTAAATTCAAAAATTTTCACCTAGGGTCACATGCATAATGCAAGATTTATTTTTATCTATTTGATTTCAATAATAAAAAACATATTAAAACTCTTTTAATATATTTCTGGATATGTATTTGCCATTTAAGATTTTAAAATTAATCAGATTAATTTTAGAACCCTAGATTAAATCAAGAATAAACACACTAACATCTTGATGCACTGCAGTGTATTTGCGCCTTTGAGATTCATCTTCAGGACACCAGATGTTGTTCCTCTAGCTTCTCCACACCAAGAACACCTATGGCAGCCCTTGAATAGCTTCTAAAGCTTTTTCTATTATTTAGAAAATCAAGTTCTGCCTTTTAAGAGATTAAAGATGTAAATAGGACACTAGAAACAATTTCTAGTATTTTCAATTCAAGAGATTGTTTGCTAATCTCTTGGAATGAATGAGAGATGAAGAAAAAAAGAAGGAAGAGGCAGCCAAGGGGTGGCGGCACCTTTGGGAGCAGCAGCTTGTGTGTTTTATTTTTTCATAACAACACTTATATGGCTAGGTCACCACTTAAACCCTTGCCACATGTCACCCTTTGATTGGTTCTAGGTTTAATTGACCTAATCACATTGTGCCAAGTGTCAAACCTATATTTAATCTTAATTTTAATCATCTTACATGATTAAAAAACATTTGGCAAGCTTATGTGTAATGCCATATGTCACCATCTCATGGTGCCACATGTCACCTGTGAAATGACCAAAATGCCCCTGTGTCTTAATTTTGAGTTCCTAACCAAAATAATTATTTCTCTTTTTCTAATCAATTTATATAAAAAATAAATTAATTAATTAATCTCTATTAATTAATTTCTCATTAATTAAATTCATATTTAAACACTTTAAATATAAATTTAATCTTATATTTTACATCCAATAATCTAGATTTGGTTTCAAGTCATGCTTGGGACTTTGCAATCTAATTGCAAACCAAACCTATTTAATTAATCAATTAAACTCTTTAATTAATTAATTAAATCATATTTAATTAGGTGATAACTTGTGTATGTGTGTGACTTATTAGGCTCATCACTAATTGGCAATGAGAGATGATATCAACTCATAATATCATCAGAACTCTTTCTTACCATAAATGATTTCACTAAATCATTTTATGCACCTCATAGACCATGGTTAACACCTAGCATAACATGTTTTGGCCACCCAATTAGTAATAAGGTTTACCTTAAATGAACCTATAATCATATGTTACCATGCACTAGAATCTCTCTGTTACAAAATCCCAACGCAAGCTGGAGTCATGGTTTATGTCAAACACCATTTGCTATGAATATTATGTTCTCTTTTAATTCCAGTTCTTGATTGAAAAGATTTTCTCATCATAAACTCTTTTCTGATTAAATCTATCTGTCGTGGCCAGGAACTTGAAACATCAAGAACAATTAAATGAACATAGGATTTTATCTCTATTTACTTAGAGGAACAGATTCCATCTTGATCAACACCTACCTCCATATATAACTAGTAGGAGCCAACACATGCCCTTATACCCATACATAGTACAAGTATGAAAGCAATATCAAACTCAAACTACCTATATACAAGATAACTGTGCTATCTCAGGTCTAAAGACTATATGCACTGATATAATTTATGACAAAACATTGACAAGAGTAAACTCCATGTGCTTGTCACAAGTGTCACTGGTTCGGCCTACTTATCATTTATAAGTGCCTATCATGTTTGTCATATGACATGAGACTCACCATTCCATCTTTTTTATATCTCATATAAATAACTTGGGAACAAACATGAATACAATCTTTCTAGATAAGTCATGTCCTTATTATGAAGTATCCTCGATTGTGAACCTATTTATGATACTTTGTACTAGAAACACTGTCACTCATATTCTTAACAACTTAAGAATAGAATTTCTAATAAAATAGCAATGGACCTTTTCTATTACACTTAAATATCTTATGTAAATGGAAAAGTGGAAATGCCTTTTATTAATAAAAACATGTACAAGATACATATTGAATGATATGCTCGAGGGCATACTACTAACAGCTCTCTTATAGTTTATTGTAATTCCAATAATGGATGTACCTAAGGATGATCAATAGAATTATAAGAATTCAATCACCCACTAAAAATCCATCCAACTAGGATTTTCTTTTTCTACTTTGGAAGTGTAGGATTCGCTAAGTTAGTGGGAGGACCAATTTGATTAAAAGACCATAATCATTTTGGTTAATTACATTATACATTTACTAATTAATCTGGTTATTTTCTGCAGTTAATTTTCTGATAATAATGAGCATAGAACAACCACCACCATCAAATATCCTTGCAAGCATACTTGATCGCAATAGGTTGACAAGACCTAATCTCTCTGATTGGCTAAGAAATTTGAAACTTGTCCTGAACCTTGAACATATAGGATATGTTCTAGACTCAAATGTTCCTGGTCCCTTACCTCCATAGGCCACTCAAGAGGAACATGAAACTTTGGACAAGTGGAAGGAGCATGATATGAGAGCTAAGTGTTACATGCTTGCTTCCATGAGTAATGAGTTACAAAAGCAGCATGAGAACATGTAGAGTGTGAGTGAGATCCTCCTTCACCTACAAGAGTTGTATAGTGAGCACAACAAAAATGCTAGGTATGAGATATCTAGACAGCTATTCCGCATGAGGATGTCTGAGGGACAAAATGTTGTGGATTATGTCCACAAGATGATTCGGCTAATTGAGCAGCTGGAACATCATGGATTTCCAGCTATAGACGGATTTGATCCTTCAGTCCCTTCCTTAGCATTTTGGGAATTTTGTGACAAATTTCCATATGACTAAACAGGAATGCACCTTGGCTGGTTTACTCAACATGCTGGTTAATGCCCAAAAGAATATGCCGGGCAATAAAGGAAAAGAGGTAGCTTTGCTTGCATCTTCTTTAACTGGAAAGTCCAACAAGAAGAAGGGCAATAAGAAAAAGAAATCTCATATTCCTGGTCCTTCCAAGAAAACAGCTAAACAAAAGGGGAAGACTAAAGCTAATGGAAGTAAAGGAAAGTGTTTCCACTGCTAGAAGGATGGGCATTGGAAAAGAAACTAGTCAGAGTATCTTGCTTTTATGAAGGACAAGAAGGATAGACCTTCGGAAGGTATGTCCATATCTTGTTATTTAGATTTTGATGATACTCATAGTTCATCTACAGCTTGGGTTTTAGATATTGGTGCCAGTTCTCACATTTCTCATGATATGCAGGAACTAGCAAATAGTAACAGCTTACGTTCTCAAGATGTTAGAGTCTGGATTGGCAATGGCTCAGCTGTTGAAGCTTTAGCCATAGGATCTAAATCTTTTTACATGTTTGGACATGTTTTGTGTTTGGATAATATTTATATGTACCTGATGCTTTTAAGAACATCATTTCTATATCTAGTTTAACTAGAAATAGCTAAAAATTTTAGTTCACAGATGATGTTTGCAATATTTATTTTGAAAATAAATATGTTAGTTCAGGTTATATGAATGATGGTCTTTATTATTTGGATAATAATGACAAACACAAAATGAATGCAAGTGATCTAAATGAATGCAATGCCATGATGAAAACCAACTCAAGTTCAAAATATATTTGGCACTTAAGGTTACGTCATGTTACAGAAGATAGGATTGCAAAACTGGAGAAAATGGGGATTCTATCCTCATTGGGCTCTGAGCCTACTCCAACTTGTGAATCTTGCTTCAGGGCAAAATGACTAGATCACCCTTTGTTGGACAAGGGGTAAGGGCTGAAAATATTTTGGAGCTAATTATATAGTGATGTATGTGGTCCATTTAAGGAAATGGCTAGAGGCGGTTTTCATTATTTTATTACCTTTACTGATGATAAATCAAGGTTTGGGTATTTGTATTTGATGAAATACAAACATGAATCCTTTGAAAAGTTCAAAGCATTTAAATATGAAGTAGAAAATCAAACAGGAAAAAGTATTAAAGCTCTTCGATTAGATCGTGGAGGTGAATATTTGAGTACCGATTTTAATGAATACTCGAGAGAACACAGCATTGTTTCCCAGCTAACTCTTCCAAGAACACCATAGCTGAATAGTGTATCTGAAAGGAGACATCATACCCTATTGGATATGGTACATAGTATGATGAGCTATACTGATATGCCAATCTCCTTTTGGGGATTTGCATTAGAATCAGCTTCGTATATTCTGAATAGGATTCCATTAAAATCAGTTTCTTCCACACCTTATGAGATATGGCATGGAAGAAAACCAAGTCTTAAGCATGTTAAGATTTGGGGTTGTCCAGCTTATATCAAAAAGCTAAACACTGATAAATTGGAAACCAGATCAGAAAAGGGTCGATTTGTTAGATATCCAAAAGATAGTTTTGGATATTATCTTTATTTGCTTACTTCACAAAAGGTTATGGTAAGTAGAGATGCCACATTTCTTGAACAATAATTTGTTCAAGAAGGAGGCAAAGGAAGGCAAATAGAGTTAAAATTAGAGAATTCTGACCAACCAACAGATCTGATGGATATAGATCCATCTAGTCAGCCTACACCATTGATGAAACATCTACAGCTATTCCTCGTAGAACAACCAAGGCATCTCACCCACCACTGAGATATGGTTTCCTTCATGAAGAAGAACAAGAGTTGTCTACTCATGAAGAAGTGGATCATGGAGATGATCCACTTACCTATGAAAAAGCTATATCAGATATAAACTCTTCAAAATAGATTGATGCTATGAAATCTGAAATTGATTCCATGTATAAGAATCAAGTTTGGGATCTTATTGACTCACCTAAAGGTATTGTACCTATAGGGAACAAATGGGTTTTCAAGAAGAAAATTGGTTCTGATAGAAAGGTAGAGACCTATAAGACAAGGCTAGTAGCGAAAGGGTTTCGCCAAAGGCAAGGAATCGACTATGAGGAGACTTTCTCACCTATTGCCATGCTTAAGTCAATTAGGATTCTATTAGCAATAGCTGCATACTATGATTATGAGATTTGGCAAATGGATGTCAAAACAGCTTTTCTCAATGGATACATTGAAGAAAACATTTTCATAGAAAAACCTAGGGGTTTTGAATCCTAAGATGGTTCCAAGGTATGCAACCTAAAGCCATCCATTTATGGGTTGAAACAAGCTTCGAGGAGTTGGAAGATCCGTTTTGATGAAGCCATTAAATCATTTGGTTTTATCAAAAATAAGGATGAGCCATGTGTATATAAGAAGGTTAGTGATAGTGATATCACTTTCCTTGTCTTATATGTGGATGACATACTGCTGATGGATAATGACACATGTATGTTGACAACTGTAAAGGTATGGTTGTCAAATACATTCTCCATGAAAGACTTAGGGGAGGCAACCTATATTCTTGGGATTCGCATCTATAAAGATAGAGATAAAAGAATAATTGGTTTATCCCAAAGTCTAAACTTGGAAAAGGTGTTAAAGAGGTTTAACATGCTTGATTCCAAGAGAGAATTATTGCCAGTGAGACATGGTATCCACCTTTCTAAAGAGATGTCTCCAAAGACACTTGAAGAAAGAGATAAAATGGCCAGGATTCCATATGCTTCGGCTATTGGAAGTTTACTGTATGCAATGTTGTGTACTAAGCCAGATATCGCATATGCTGTTAGTTTGACTAGCAGGTATCAATCCAATCCAGGTTTGGAATACTAGATAGCTGTCAAGAATATCCTTAAGTACTTGAGAAGAACTAAGGATTTATTCTTGATTTATGGAGGTGGAGACTTGCAATTAGATGGTTATACTGATTCTGATTTTCAATCAGATATCGATGATAGAAAGTCTACCTCTGGGTATGTGTTCATTTGTAATGGAGGTGCAATCAGTTGGAAGAGTTCCAAACAGAGTACGATTATAGATTCCACTACCGAGGCTAAGTGTATTGCTGCATTAGATGCTGCAAAGGAAGCTGTTTGGATAAAGAAGTTTGTGACAGAACTTGCAGTAGCTCCTTCCATTGAGTCAGCAGTTCCACTACACTATGACAATAATGGAGCATTCATACAGGCTAAGGAACCTCAATCTCACCAGAAATCCAAACTCATAGAAAGGCGCTACCACATTATTAGAGAAATAGTTGGACGAGGCGATGTAGCTATGCAAAAAATAACATCAGTTGAAAATCCAGCTGATCCATTCACTAATCCTATGTCACAGACTCAGCTAAACCGACATCTTGAGAAGATGGGTCTAAGATATTGTAATGAATGGCTCTAGTACTAATGGGAGATTATTAATAGTATGCCCTAGATCATATCATTTAGTATGTATATTGTACATGTTTTTATTAATAAAAGGCATTTCGACTTTTCCATTTACATAATATATTTATGTGTAATAGAAAAGGTCCATTGATATTTTGTTAGAAATTCTATTCTTAAGTTGTTAAGAATATGAGTGACAGTATCTCTAGCACAAAGTATCATAAATAGGTTCACAATCGAGGATACTTCATAATAAGGACATGACTTATCTAGAAAGATTGTATTCATATTTGTTCCCAAGTTATTTATATGAGATATAAATAAGATGGAATGGTGAGTCTCATGCCATATGACAAACATGATAGGCACTAATACATGATAAGTAGGTCGAACCAGTGACACTTATGATAAGCACATGGAGTTTACTCTTGTCAATGTATTGTCATAAATCATATCAGTGCATATAATCTTTAGACCTGAGATAGCACAGTTATCTTGTATATAGGTGGTTTGAGTTTGATACTGCTTTCATACTTATGCTGTGTATGGGTATATGGGCATGTGTTGGCTCCTACTAGTTATATATGGAGGTAGGTGTTCATCAAGATGGAATCTGTTCCTCTAAGTAAATAGGCATAAAATCCTATGTTCATTTAATTGTTCTTGATGTTTCAAGTTCCTGGCCAGGACAGATAGATTTAATCAAAAACAAAAATTAAAAGAGAATATAATATTCATAGGAAATGGGGTTTGACATAAACCATGACTCCAGCTTGAATTGGGATTTTGTAACAGAGAGATTTTAGTGCATAGTAACATATGATTATAGGTTCATTTAAGGTAAACTTTATTACTGATTGGGTGGCTATGGCATGCTATGCTAGGTGTTAACCATGGTCTATGAGGTGCATAAAATGATTTAGAGAAATCATTTATGGTTAGAAAGAGTTCTGATGATATTAAGAGTCGATATATTTTCTCATCAGAAACTCTTTTCTGATTAAATCTATCTGTCCTAGCCAGGAACTTGAAACTTCAAGAACGATTAAATGAACATAGGATTTTATCCCTATTTACTTAGAGGAACATATTCCATCTTGATCAACACCTACCTCCATATATAACTAGTAGGAGCCAACACATGCCCATATACCTATACACAATATAAGTATGAAAGCAGCATCAAACTCAAACCACCTATATACAAGATAACTGTGCTATCTCAGGTCTAAAGATTATATGCACTGATATGATTTATGATAATACATTGATAAGAGTAAACTCCATGTGTTTGTCATAAGTGTCACTGGTTTGACCTACTTATCATGTATAAGTGCCTATCATGTTTGTCATATGGCATGAGACTCACAATTCCATCTTATTTACATCTCATATAAATAACTTGGGAACAAACATGAATACAATCTTACTGGATAAGTCATGTCCTTATTGTGAAGTATCCTCGATTGTGAACCTATTTATGATACTTTATGCTAGAAATACTGTCACTCATATTCTTAACAACTTAAGAATAGAATTTTTAACAAATTATCAATGGACCTTTTCTATTACACATAAATATATTATGTAAGTACAAAAGTGAAAATACCTTTTATTAATAAAAGATATACAAGATACATACTAAATGATATGCCCTAGGACATACTACTAACAATCTCTCACTAGCACTAAAGCCATTCATTAAAATATCTTAGACCCATCTTTTCAAGATGTCGGTCTAGCTGAGTCTGTGACATAGGCTTAGTGAATATATCAGCTGGATTTTCAGCTGATGCTATTTTTTGCATGGCTACATTGCCTCGCCCAATTATTTCTCTGATAATGTGGTAGCGGCTTTCTATGTGTTTTGATTTTTGGTGAGACCAGGGTTCCTTAGCCTGTATGACTGCTCCATTGTTGTCACAGTGAAGTGGAACTACTGACTCAATGGAAGGAACTACTGCAAGTTTTGTCACAAACTTCTTTATCCAAACAGCTTTCTTTGCAGCATCTGATGCAGCAATATACTTAGCCTCAGTAGTGGAATCTGCAGTCGTACTCTATTTGGAACTCTTCCAACTTACTGCACCTCCATTACAAATGAACACATATCCAGAGGTAGACTTTCTATCATCATTATCTGATTGGAAATTAGAATCAATATAACCATCCAATTGCAAGTCTCCACCTCCATATATCAAGAATAAATCCTTAGTTCTTCTCAAATACTTAAGGATATTCTTGACAGCTATCTAATATTCCAAACCTGGGTTAGATTGATAATTGCTTGTCAAACTAACACCATATGCGATATTTGGCCTAGTACACAATATTGCATACATCAAACTTCCAATAACCAAAGCATATGGAATCCTAGCCATTTTATCTCTTTCTTCAGGTGTCTTTGGAGACATCCCTTTAGAAAGGTGGATACCATGTCTCACTGGCAACAATCCTCTCTTGGAATCAAGCATGTTAAACCTCTTTAACAACTTTTCTAAGTATAGATTTTGGGAAAAACCAATTATTCTTTTCGCTTTATCTCTATAGATGCAAATCCCAAGAATATAGGTTGCCTCCCCTAAGTCTTTCATGGAGAATGTATTTGACAACCATACCTTTACAGTTGTCAACATACCCGTGTCATTACCGATCAATAAAATGTCATCCACATATAAAACAAGGAAAGTGACAGCACTATCACTAACCTTCTTCTATACACATGGCTCATACTCATTTTTGATAAAACCAAATGACTTAATGACTTCATCAAAGCGAATGTTCCAACTCCTAGAAGCTTTCAACACATAAATGGATCGCCTTAGCTTGCATACCTTGGAATCATCTTGGGATTTAAAACCCCTAAGTTATTCCTTGAAAATGTTTTCTTCAATGTATCCATTAAGAAAAGCTGTTTTGACATCCATCTACCAAATCTCATAATCATAGTATGCAGCTATTGCTAATAGAATCATAATTGATTTAAGCATGGCAACAGGTGAGAAGTCTCCTTATAATCGATTCCTTGCCTTTAGCAAGACCCTTTCACTATTAGCCTTGCCTTATAGGTCTCTACCTTTCCATCAAAAACAATTTTCTTCTTGAAAACCCATTTGTTCCCTATAGGTACAATACCTTTAGGTGGGTCAACAAGATCCCAAACTTGATTCTTATATATAGAATCAATTTTGGATTTCATAGCATCAATCCATTTTGAAGAGTCTATATCTGATATAGCTTCTTCATAGGTAAGTGGATCATCTCTATGATCTACTTCTTCATGAATAGACAACTCTTGTTCTTCTTAATGAAGGAAACTATGTCTCACTGGTGTGTGAGATACCCTAGTTGTTCTACGAGGAACAGCTGTAGATGTTTCATCAATAGGTGTAGGTTGACTAGATGGATCTATATCCATCTGGTCTATTGATTGGTCAGAATTCTCCAATTCTAACTCTATTTGCCTTCCTTTGCCTCCTTCTTGAACAAACTGTAGTTCAAGAAATGTGGCATCTCTACTTATCACAACCTTTTGTGATGTAGGCAAATAAAAATAGTATCCAAAACTATCTTTTGGATATCTAACAAATCGACCATTTTCTAATCTTGTTTCCAATTTATCAGTGTTCAACTTTTTGATATAAGCTGGACAACCCCAAATCTTAATATGCTTAAGACTTGGTTTTCTTCCATGCCATATCTCATAAGGTGTGGAAGAAACTAATTTTGATGGAATCCTATTTAGAATATACAAAGCTGATTCTAATACAAATCCCCAAAAGGAGATTGGCATATCAGTATAGCTCATCATACTACGTACCATATCCAATAGGGTATGATTTCTTCTTTCTGATACACCATTCAGCTGTGGTGTTCCTAGAGGAATCAGCTGGGAAACAATGCCGTGCTCTCTCAAGTATTCATCAAATTCAGTACTCAAATATTCACCTCCATGATCTGATTGAAGAGCTTTAATACTCTTTCCTGTTTGATTTTCTACTTCATATTTAAATTTTTTGAACTTTTCAAAGGATTCATATTTGTATTTCATCAAATACAAATACCCAAACCTTGATTTATCATCAGTAAAGGTAATAAAGTAATGAAAACCGCCTCTAGCCATTTCCTTAAATGGACCACATACATCATTATGTATTAGCTCCAAAATATTTTTATCACTTGGCCCTTGTCCAACAAAGGGTGATCTAGTCATTTTTTACACCCCTCACCCGTCTATAGTATAGCCGAGCAAGGCGTGCTACACGGCGTGCCGGAACACCTAGTCTATGATTATTTCATTTCTTGAACTCAATTTGATTTTAAGAAATCTTTTATGTAATATTCATATCATACTGATACTATTGTCATACTTTGATAAAATCAGTGTTTCAAGATTGGTAATAAAAATTTGGTAAGGTGCCGTCTATATTTAGGACAAACTGTCCTTCCAAACCTGTTGAAAACAGATTAATATGATGATATCAAAATCTCAAATATTTCACAGTCTCTATTTCTCAGTAAAGTCAATAAACTTTTACAGTTACTAAACAGTTCCATAATACAGTCCATAATAATTTAAATATATATAGAAAATCTCCATGTCATTTAATATGTACAAAATATTACAAACTTTAGAGCTTTCATAACATTACAAAATACAGGGCTGAATTTCAAATATACAACAAAAGTACAAAATACAAGATATCCTAAGTCCTACCATGTATGCAATGCAGTGCAGATGACTCTGGACTCCTTTGCAGATCTGATGTCTCACCCGGTCGTAGGTCTGCTGGGCTCCCCAGCTGTATTTCCAATACCTACGTGTTACAAAAGCAACGCACTAAGCAATTTTGCTTAGTGGTGCCAAATATAAAGAAATATACACTAAAATAAAGTAAATAAATTTATGGCATCGGTGTTCTTCACAATTGTTGATTCTACCTTTATTTGCTAACATTTCATTATCTGCTAATTTTGGTAGTGTTGTATGTCAGAAGACTGAATTTACTTATTTGAATTTAGTAGTACTTGAATTACTGCCCGTGTAGCCTATATACTGACCAGACTGGATAAACGGATATACTGGCACTGGGTACTTAGTACATCGGGCCGTCACACCATCGATCACAAAGTGTCTCCCGGTGTGCAAACAGTGTGGCTAAGGAGCCATATAATCAATCTGGCGATAAGCCAAGAATAAATACACAATATGAGAGCCGTAGGCTATTAAAGTCATAGTGCAGCACAATAAGCCATAAAAACACAGTATGGCATGAAGCCATTTACAGAACAGCTGTCAGAATCCTATTGGCATGCCAACCAATCCATACTAGTCAACTAGGCAAACTAGGGCACATTATAAATTAATTGTTTAATCCTTCAATTTTTTTTTTGGAGTTCACTAATTATTATATAATTCACAAGTCAATGCATGTGTTGACCTTTTTAGGTAATATGGATAAGTTGTTTCTAGCATCAATATGTCATAATTAAAATCTCAATATGCTGCCAATATAGTGCAATTTACCATTTTTACAAGTTGGCATTCATTGCCAAAATGCTTCAAGCATCTTTGTATGTAAGATGTTAAATTCTTAATTTTTGTATGCTAGATTGGTCTAGCTTAAAGTCCTATTTCTCTTGGTTTTTAGCTTCTGGTCAAAGAAGCAAAATTGTAGCTCTATTTCTTATTACACGCGGGGCAAAATTTCAGTTCATTCCGAGTTGTGTAGACCAAGATATGGTCAATTTGCTAAAGCTGGACAGATTGCACTTTTAGTGCAAAATTTGGACAATTTTAAGGTGACTTTTGGTTCGGCAGATTTTGTACCCGAACTTGTGCAAGCCATTTGACTTGGTTCTGGCCATTTCTGGGCTTGGTTGTCTTCATAAGACTTGTAGATATAGGTCTTAAATATTCATGGTCAAAATTTTAGGTCAATTGGACCTGTTTTGAGTGAGTTATGGCTTAAACACTAACTGCTGCCTAAATGGTCAATTTTCAGGCCTTAAATGCACTAATCCGGATTTGGTTATTTTTATGGTCAGTTTTTAGGCAGAATTTTGGCAACCTTTCAACATGAAAGTTGGCCTATTTGGTGTCTAGTTTCACTTCCAATTAGCCTCATACCAATTGGGTTCATAGTTTGGTACTTATGGCCTAATTTAGGTGCTGCCTTCAATACACAACCTGCACAAAGCTCATACACTCCCAATTTAATGTTCCTTCTCCTCCTCATTACTACAATATTCAATCAACAACACTTCCATACATATATTGTACACAATTTCAGCAACAATTCTGGGCAGAATGTTCAAGTGCTCAATGCACACAATTCATCATTAAATTCAACATTCACTTCCACCAAAATTCAACATACTTAAATGCTAATATTACACATATACTCCAACATATTCATACTTCAATATCACTTACACTTGCTAGCCACAATTTAACATTAACATATATCATTAATAACCACATGGTCACACACAAATTCATGCTATTAGGGGCTGCCAAACATGGCAGTTTGCTTAAGGCATCAAGGTTCCATTTCACACCTTTAATCTAAACACTACATGCACATACTTAAATACAAACTTACTACAATTTTCATTTAAATTAATCAACCTTCATTTTCATTCATTAGAAGTAAAAATAACTCAAGCTCAAGAAGGGTTCATGGCTGCCAAAAATGAACAAGTCCATTTCTCACTATTTCTTTCATTTCTCTTCACCAAAACACTCACCTCAACCTAAACACAAGCTTTACTAAAGCAAGGGAGAGGTTTTGGACACTTACAACTTTTGGAGCTTATCAAAACTTCACCAAATCTGGTTTTGCTTGTTGCCAATATCTTCCCCAAGGTGAATAGGCAAGCTTTAATGAAGGAAGCAAGTGAAAATGAGGGCTTGATGATGGAGAGAGAAAGCTTCATGCATGGTGGCCATGGAGGACTTTGAGAGGATCAATTCGGCAAGCTTCTCCCAAGGTTGAAGATGACCCAATTCTACCCACTAAGGTTTATTTTATGTAGTTTATAATATAGTTAGTGGAGCACTAATGAGTTGTTTAATGTTTAATTATATTAAGTTTCCTTTATTTATACATTTACCTCTTTTCTTTCACAATTTACATAATGTATCACAATTTAATTTTTCATGTCATTTCTAAAGTGTAATATCATTTATTTTTAATGGACATTGAGATCAAAAGGCAACACTAGGTGTCAAATGACCAAAATACCCCACTTCGGGTTATATTCCCGATTTTTCGGTAACACCGATTTTGTCTGTTTCTCGATTTTTCATTTTTCTTTGTACTAATCTATTAATTTTTCTTTGTTATTTCTAGTGTCAATTACATTTCAATAAACCTTTATTTATGTCTCAAAATTAAATTCAGAGGGTTCCTCATGGTCTGGGTCTGAACGGCCTTCCAGTCTGATCACCCATCGCCATGTCTTTACTGTTTAACTTAGCATCATTTTCTCTCTTTCATTTTTATTTGATTTCTCTTGTATTTTCTTTTTATTTATTTCATCATTATATGTCTGTTCACTATCACCGAAGTGTAGTTCTAGACATCCTGACTTGCCTGGACTATTATTTGACTACTGGAGTAATAGAACGTACAGAACACGTATAGGGAGGATGTTACTACTCTTCCCCTCTAAATAAAAATTTCGTCCTCGAAATTTACCTGATGTGAAGAGCTGAGGGAACTGTTGTCTCATTGTCTCCTCGCTCTGCCATGTTGTCTCTTCCGTGTTATGGTGTCTCCATAGGATTTTCACTAGTGGAATCGTCTTATTTCTGAGCTCTTTTA
This sequence comes from Hevea brasiliensis, assembly GCF_030052815.1. Classification (NCBI taxonomy): domain Eukaryota; kingdom Viridiplantae; phylum Streptophyta; class Magnoliopsida; order Malpighiales; family Euphorbiaceae; genus Hevea; species Hevea brasiliensis. Next base: position 46,838,712 of record NC_079496.1, read on the forward strand.
CCTCTCGTGCCAAGATTTTAATTGGTTCTTCTTCATATGTCAGGTCAGGTTGTACTACAATTTCTTCTGCTGAGATGACATGTGAAGGATCTGATCTGTATCTTCTGAGCATCGAGACATGGAACACATTATGTATCTTGTCCAGCTCAGGTGGTAAGGCTAATCTGTAGGCTACTGGTCCCACACGTTCTATCACTTCATATGGGCCAATGAACCTAGGGCTTAATTTTCCCTTTTTCCCGAATCTCAACACTTTCTTCCATGGTGATACTTTGAGAAATACCTTCTCGCCAACTTCATACTCAATGTCCTTTCTCCTCAAGTCAGCATAAGATTTCTATCGGTTTGAGGCAACTTTCAAATTGGCCTTTATCAGTTTCACCTTTTCCTCTGTCTGTTTTATCAGGTCTGGTCCTACTAGCTTATCTTCAGCCAATTCAGTCCAACATACAGGTGTTTTGCATTTTCTCCCATACAGTGCTTCATAGGGTGCCATTTGTATGCTAGCTTGATAGCTATTATTATATGCAAATTCTGCCAGTGGAAGGTATTTGTCCCAACTTCCCTTAAACTCAATAACACAACTTCTCAGCATATCCTCGAGGACCTGGATTATTCTTTCTGACTGTCCATCCGTCTGAGGATGAAAAGCCGTACTAAAATGGAGTTGTGTGCCCAAGGATTCTTGTAATTTCTTCCAAAATCTAGATGTAAACCTTGGGTCTCTATCAGATATAATGGAAAGTGGAATTCCATGTAGTCTAACTATCTCACTGATGTATAATTCTGCTAGCTTTTCCAGTGAGTAGTCAGTTCTAACTGGTAGAAAATGTGCTGATTTGGTTAACCTATCCACAATCACCCATACTGCATCATGCTTCTTCTGAGTAAGAGGTAGACCACTGACAAAGTCCATAGTGACTCGATCCCATTTCCATTCAGGTATATTTATGGGCTGTAACAAACCTGATGGAACTTGATGTTCTGCTTTGACTTGCTGACATGTCAAGCATCTAGTTACATAGTCAACTATGTCCTTCTTCATACCTGGCCACCAGTATCGGAGTTTCAGGTCATGGTACATTTTTGGGCTTCCTGGGTGCATAGCATACACACTGTTATGTGCTTCTTTCAGAATACTGGTTTTCAATTCTTTATCATCTGGAACACACACTCTTTCTTTATAGTACAGGCACCCATTTTCTTTCACTTCATATTCAGTTTCCTTCCCCTTAGTGATTTTGCCCATAACAGCCATTAATTTCCCATCTGTCTTCTGCCCATCCTGTATCAGTTGTAATAGATTCGGCTTCACTTGCAACTCAGCCAAAATAACTCCATCATGAGTTAAGGATAGTTGGGCATTGAGAGATCTTAATGCTATAATAGATTTTCTGCTTAAAGCATCAGTGACTACATTTGCCTTCCCAGGGTGGTAGTCAATCACACAATCATAATCTTTCAGGAATTCAATCCATCGCCTCTGTCTCAAATTAAGTTCCTTCTGGGTTGGCAAATACTTCAGACTCTTATGGTCTGTGTATATGTAGCATTTTTCTCCATACAAGTAATGCCTCCATATCTTCAATGCGAAGATAATTGCTGCTAACTCCAAATCATGAGTAGAGTAATTCTTTTCATGTGGCCTTAACTGCCTGGAAGCATATGCGACCACTTTCCCTTCTTGCATGAGTACACACCCTAACCCATTGTGTGAGGCATCACTGTAGACTACAAAGTCTTTTCGGACATTGGCTGTTAACACCTGGTGCCTCATAACATAGCCTTCAGCCTCTCAAAACTGGCTTGACACTTGTCATTCCAGTCAAATTTCATATTCTTGTGTAGTAATTTGGTCATTGGAGCAGCTATCAGGGAAAATCCCTTTACAAATCTTCTATAATATCCAGCTAACCCTAAGAAACTTCTGATCTCAGTTGTATTTCTGGGAGGCTTCCATTCCATCACTACTTCAATCTTCTTGGGATCCACTCTAATTGAAGGAACGGAAGCGTGAAAAAACACAAGATTATACCATTGAATTCAAAAATTTTCACCTAGGGTCACATGCACCATGCAAGATTTATTTTTATCTATTTGATTTTAATGATAAACAACATATTAAAACTCTTTTAATATGTTTTTGGATCTGTATTTGCCATTTAAGATTTTAAAATTAATCAGATTAATTTTAGAACCCTAGATTAAATCAAGAACGATTACACTAACCTCTTGATGTCTTTGCAGTGTCTGCGCTTTGAGATTCGTCTTGAGACACGGATGTTGTCCCTCTAGCTTGTCCACACCAAGAACACCTATGACAGCCCTTGAACAGCTTCTAAAGCCTTTTCTATTAATTAGAAATTCAAGTTCTGCCTTTTAAGAGATTAGAGATGTAAACAGGACACTAGAAACAATTTCTATCGTTCTTAATTCAAGAGATTGATGGCTAATCTCTTTGAATTGATGAGAGATGAAGAGAAATAGCTGGAGAGGCTCAAAGTGGCGTGACAAATGAGAGGAGAGGCTGCTGGTTATGTTTTCTTTTCATAACCACACTTAAATAGCTAGGTTAACACATTAAACCCTAGCCACATGTCACCTTTTGATTAGCTCTAGGTTTAAGTGACCCAATCACATTGTGCCAAGTGTCAAACCTATATTTAATCTTGATTTTAATCATCTTACATGATTAAAAAAACATTTGGCAAGCTTATGTGTTATGCCATGTGTCACCATCTCATGGTGCCACATGTCACACTGTGAAATGACCAAAATGCCCCTGTGTCTTAATTTTGAGTTCTTAACCCAAAATAATTATTTTCTTCTTCTAATTAATTTATATCAAATATAAATTAATTAATTAATCTCTATTAATTAATTTCTCATCAATTAAATTCATATTTAAACACTTTAAATATAAATTTAATTTATACTATACATCCAATAATCTAGATTTGGTTTCAAGTCATGCTAGGACTTTGCAATTTAATTGCAAACCAAATCTATTTAATTAATCAATTAAACTCTTTAATTAATTAATTAAATCATATTTAAATAGGTGATAACTTGTGTATGTGTGTGACTTACTAGGCTCATCACTAATTGGCAATGAGACATGATATCAACTCTTAATATCATCAGAACTCTTTCTTACCATAAATGATTTCTCTAAATCATTTTATGAACCTCATAGACCATGGTTAACACCTAGCATAGCATGCCATGGCCACCCAATTAGTAATAAGATTTACCTTAAATGAACCTATAATCATATGTTACCATGCACTAGAATCTCTCTGTTACAAAATCCCAACTCAAGCTGGAGTCATGGTTTATGTCAAACTCCATTTGCTATGAATATTATGTTCCCTTTTAATTCCAGTTCTTGATTAAAAGATTTTTCTCATCAGAAACTCTTTTCTGAATAAATCTATCTGTCTGCCAGAACTTGAAACATCAAGAACAATTAAATGAACATAGGATTTTATCTCTATTTACTTAGAGGAACAGATTCCATCTTGATCAACACCTACCTCCATATATAACTAGTAGGAGCCAACACATGCCCATATACCCATACATAGTACAAGTATGAAAGCAATATCAAACTCAAACTACCTATATACAAGATAAGCTGTGCTATATCAGTCTAAAGATTATATGCCTCGATATGATTTATGACAAAACATTGACAAGAGTAAACTCCATGTGCTTGTCATAAGTGTCACTGGTTCGGCCTACTTATCATTTATAAGTGCCTATCATGTTTGTCATATGGCATGAGACTCACCATTCCATCTTATTTATATCTCATATAAATAACTTGGGAACAAACATGAATACAATCTTTACGATAAGTCATGTCCTTATTATGAAGTATCCTCGATTGTGAACCTATTTATGATACTTTGTGCTAGAAATATTGTCACTCATATTCTTAACAACTTAAGAATAATATTTCTAACAAAATATCAATGGACCTTTTCTATTACACATAAATATATTATGTAAACGGAAAAGTGGAAATGCCTTTTATTAATAAAAATATGTACAAGATACATACTAAATGATATGCTCTAGGGCATACTACTAACACTAATCCCTTCAGCTGATACTACATATCCAAGGAATGCAATCTCATTCAACCAGAACTCACACTTGGACAATTTAGCATACAATTTCTTCTCTTTTAGAGTCTGCAGAACAATTCTCAAATGTTCATCATGTTCTGCTTTATCCTTGGAATACACCAGGATGTCATCAATGAAGACCACTACGAACCAATCTAAGTATGGATGGAAGATACGGTTCATAAGGTCCATGAATGCTGCTGGAGCGTTTGTTAACCCAAATGGCATCACCAGGAATTCATAATGCCCATACCGGGTTCTAAATGCAGTCTTAGGCACATCTGCATCCTTAACCCTTAGCTGATGATACCCTGATCTGAGATTAATCTTAGAAAACACACCGGCTCCCTTCAACTGATCAAACAGATCGTCAATTCTAGGCAATGGATACTTGTTCTTCACTGTTACTCTATTTAACTGCCGGTAGTCAACACATAACCTCAATGTCCCATCTTTCTTCTTTACAAACAGTACCAGAGCTCCCCAAGGTGACACACTGGGGCGTATGAACCCCTTGTCTAGTGATTCTTGCAGCTGGATTTTTAACTCTTTCAATTCAAAGAAAGCCATCCTATATGGAGCAATTGAAATGGGAGTACCCGGCATAATCTCAATAGCAAATTCAACTTCCCTTTACGGTGGTAAACTAGGCAATTCCTCAGAAATACCTCGAGAAATCCTCATCGTGGGTATGTCGGACAAGTCAAGTTTACCTGCCTAGTGTCAACCATGTGTGCGGATAAGCTTCACACCCTTTTCTCACCATCTCCTTGCAATCAGAATGAGATGACATTGGACAAGAAATCATCCTTTCACCCACAACTATTATTTCTTCGTTCTCGTGATTTTGAGAGATTCTCTTCAATTTACAATCTACTATTGCCTAATGATGGGATAACCAATCCATTCCCAAAATCACATCAAACTCATGGAAAGGCAGTTCGATTAAGTCTACTAAGAACTCTTTCCCTTGAATCTTCAATGGACAGCCCTTATACACCTTGTTTACTATCACACTGTGGCCTAGTGGATTTGTGACCAGGATGTCTTGGTTACTTTCCTCCACTGGTATTCCCTTTTCTACGGGCAGCTTGATACAAATATATGAATGAGTAGATCCAGGATCCACTAATGCATGCACACAAGTATTATAAAGGAGGAACGTACCCTTCATGACATCTGGAGCATCCTATTCCTCCTGTGCCCTTATAGCATAGGCTTTGGCTGGTTTTTTGCCTTCTGCTCTCTCCACAGACTCTGACACAGGTTTCTATGAAGTACCGGTTGCCTCAGCCTTACCCGGCCTTCTACCCCTTGGAGCTGGAGGGGCAGGCCTATCAGTTGATACCAGAGTGGATGTAGCAGTTCTGCGTGGACAATCTCGGACTAGGTGGTCTGTAGATCCACACCGTAAACAAGCACCTATCATCCTCCAACATTCACCCTTATGCCATTTTTGGCAATGTGGGTAAGCAGCAGATACTGTTGGGGCTGGTCCCCTGTATCCTGTCCCTGGAGAGCTAGCCATTGAAGGGGTGGACTGGCCTCTCCTTGGTGCAAACTGAGATTTGGGCCTCGTGGATCGACCACGACTTGGTGCTCTACTAAAACTCTGAGTAGGCGAACCTCTGAATTTCTTACTAGGGGTAGAAGATGTACCGGTCTGACCCTGACCTCTTTTCTGCTGTCTGTCCCTTCTGTTCTGCTCATTCATTCTAACTTTTCAACCTTCAGTGCAGCTTCCACTAACTTGGCAAACTCTGTAACCCCCAAGGCTGTAATCATTACTTTAATGTTATTATTGAGTCCTTCCTCAAATCTCTTGCATCTCTCTGCCTCATTAGGGACTATTTCCCGCCCATAGCTGCTCAGTCTGACAAATTCTTTTTCATATTCAGCCACTATCAGCTGTCTCTGGCGTAGGGTAATAAGCTCCCTTCTCTTCTCTTCCAAGTATACACTGCCCACATACTTCTTTCTGAACTTAGTGAGAAAGAAATCCCAAGTTATCTGTTCTAGTAGCACCTCACTAGTTACTGTATCTCACCACTGGTATGCATCATCCTGCAGTAGTGATACAGCAGCTTCCAAATTCTGCTCTGGAGTACAATGAAGTTGTTTCAAGACTCTTCCAGTTTTGTCCAACCAGCCACTGATGTGAGAATCATCTTCCCTTTTGCCCAGAAAGTCCACTGCTCCAAACTTCCTGAGTCTCTCCATATGAGATTTTTGATGTGGAGGTGGTTGTGGTGGCATAACTCCTGCCATCTGTCTAAAGAACTCAGCCATTTGCTGAAATGTGGCTAATGCATTTGGTACTGGTGGAGCAGGTTCCCTCCTGTCTCCTGGTTCAGTCATAGATGGAGCATGACTTTCTACTTCCTCATCGACCGCTCTCTGCGATGTGGAGTCCATATTCTGATCAAAATAACAAACCGAATCAAAAGATCTGCATTAGAGTCATCTTAACACTTACAATGTAATGCATGATATGCAATTTATCTAGGTCCAAAAACGCCTAAACCGTGCTCTGATACCACTAAATGTAACACCCCTCACCGGTCTATAGTATAGCCGAGCAAGGCGTGCTACACGGCGTGCTGAAATACCTAGTCTGTTATTATTTCATTTCTTGAACTCAATTTGATTTTAAGAAGGCTTTTATGTAATATTCATATCATGCTGATACTATTGTCATACTTTGATAAAAATCAGTGTTTCAAGATTGGTAATAAAAATTTGACAAGGTGCCGTCTATATTTAGGACAAATTGTCCTTCCAAACCTATTGAAAATAGTTTAATATGATGATATCAAAATATCAAATATTTCATAGTCTCTATTTCTCAGTAAAGTCAATAGACTTTTACAGTCACTAAACAGTTCCATAATACAGTCCATAATAATTTAAATATATATAGAAAATCTCCATGTCATTTAATATGTACAAAATATTACAAACTTTAGAGATTTCATAACATTACAAAATACAGGGCTGAATTTCAAATATACAACAAAAGTACAAAATACAAGATATCCTAAGTCCTACCATGTATGTAATGCAGTGCAAATGACTTTGGACTCCTATGCAGATCTGATGTCTCACCCGGTCGTAGGTCTGCTGGGCTCCCCAGCTGTATCTCCAATACCTACGCGTTACAAAAGCAACGCGCTAAGCAATTTTACTTAGTGGTGCCAAATATAAAGAAATATACACTAAAATAAAGTAAATAAATTTATGGCATCGGTGTTCTTCACAATTGTTGATTCTACCTTTATTTGCTAACATTTCAATATCTGCTAATTTTGGTAGTGTTGTATGTCAGAAGACTGAATTTACTTATTTGAATTTACTAGTACTTGAATTACTGCCCATGTAGCCTATATACTGACCAGACTGGATATATGGATATACTGGCACTGGGTACCTAGTACCTCGGGCCATCACACCATTGGTCACAAAGTGTCTCCCGGTGTGCAAACAGTGTGGCTAAGGAGCCATATAATCAATCTGGCGATAAGCCAAGAATAAATACACAATATGTATAGCCGTAGGCTATTAAAGTCACAGTGCAGCACAATAAGCCGTAAAAACACAGTATGGCATGAAGCCATTTACAGAACAGCTGTCAGAATCCTATTGGCATGCCAACCAATCCATACTAGTAACTAGGCAAACTAGGGCACATTATAAATTAATTGTTTAATCCTTCAATTTTTTTTTTTGGAGTTTACTAACTATTATATAATTCACAAGTCAATGTATGTGTTGACCTTTTTAGGTAATATGGATAAGTTGTTTCTAGCATCAATATGTCACAATTTAAATCTCAATATGCTGCCAATATAGTGCAATTTACTATTTTTACAAGTTGGCATTCATTGCCAAAATGCTTCAAGCATCTTTGTATGTAAGATGTTAAATTCTTAATTTTTGTGTGCTAGATTGGTCTAGCTTAAAGTCCTATTTCTCTTGGTTTTTAGCTTCTGGTCAAAGAAGAAAAATTGTAGCTCTATGTCTTATTGCACGCGGGGCAAAATTTCAGGTCATTCTGAGTTGTGTAGACCAAGATATGGTCAATTTGCTAAAGTTGGACAGATTGCACTTTTAGTGCAAAATTTGGTCAATTTTAAGGTCACTTTTGGTTCGGCAGATTTTGTACCCAAACTTGTGCAAGCCATTTGACTTGGTTCTGGCCATTATGGGCTTGGGTGTCTTCATAAGACTTGTAGATATAGGTCTTAACTATTCATGGTCAAAATTTTTGGTCAATTGGACCTGTTTTGAGTGAGTTATGGCCTAAACACTAACTGCTGCCCAAATGGTCAGTTTTTAGGCCTTAAATGCACTAATCCGGATTTGGTTATTTTTAAGGTCAGTTTCTAGGCAGAATTTTGGCAACCTTTCTACAAGAAAGTTGGCCTATTTGGTGTCTAGTTTCACCCCCAATTGGCCTCATACCAATTGGGTTCACAGTTTGGTACTTATGGCCTAATTTAGGTGCTGCCTTCAATACACAACCTGCACAAAGCTCATACACTCCCAATTTAATGTTCCTTGTCCTCCTCATTTCTATAATATTCAATCAACAACACTTCCATACATATATTGTACACAATTGCAGCAACAATTCTGGGCAGAATGTTCAAGTGCTCAATGCACACAATTCATCATTAAGTTCAACATTCACTTCCACCAAAATTCAACATACTTAAATGCTAATATTACACATATACTCCAATATATTCTTACTTCAATATCACTTACACTTGCTGCCCACAATTTAATATTAACATATATCATTAATAACCACATGTTCACACACAAATTCATGCTATTAGGGGCTGCCAAACATGGCAGTTTGCTCAAGGCATCAAGGTTCCATTTCACACCTTTAATCTAAACACTACATGCACATACTTAAAAACAAACTTACTATAATTTTCATTTGAATTAATCAACCTTTATTTTCATTCATTAGAAGTAAAAATAACTCAAGATCAACAAGGGTTCATGGCTGCCAAAAATGGACAAGTCCATTTCTCACTATTTCTTTCATTTCTCTTCACCAAAACACTCACCTCAACCTAAACACAAGCTTTACTAAAGCAAGGGAGAGGTTTTGGACACTTACAACTTTTGGAGCATATCAAAACTTCACCAAATCTGGTTTTTCTTATTGCCAATATCTTCCCCAAGGTGAATAGGCAAGCTTTAATGAAGGAAGCTGTGACACCCCTTACCCGTCTACAGTATATCCGAGTAAGATATGTCACCCGGTGTACCGGAACACTCTATTTTATCTTAATTAATTTTTATCATAGTTTTGAATATAACTTGTGAAATATAATTCATTTAAGTCATTTATTGACATTATAATTTATTTGAGGTTCCGAAAATTTTATAGAAATCCAGTGATCTTGGCTAAAAATGGAGAAAACAGTTCTTCGGAACCTGTGAAAAACACTTCCAAAATCATTTCCAAACAATCCCAACTCCATTTTATCAACAAAGTCTTAATATGATTTTCAACAACCTTTCCATTACTCAAACATTCATTTCTCATGATGCTCATATACAAGCAATAAATAAATACTCAAATTTTACATTCATAACCACAATTTTCATTGTTTACATGGACATCAAAATACATTACATAAGTTCAATTACATATGAGAAAATAAAAATTAGTTACAAAATACCAAAATGAAACCTAGTGTCCTACCAATGCACTGAAGATGGTGAGGTGACACGGACACTATGCAGAGATGCAGGATGGTCTCACCCAGTCTGCGGTCTACTGGGCTCTCGATCAGTATCTCTAGAACCTACGCATGGCAAAAGCAACGCGCTAAGCAAAAATGCTTAGTGGTGCCAATAATAAAATAAAAAGAAATAACAGTAATAAATATGCATTGAATGTATCGATGCTTTACTTGTTTTGTACTCGTTATAATCATTTATTTCGTTAACTTTATCCACTTTCATTCTTTTGGTTGCCCAAGTAACCTATCTTGAGCATCGGACTGGATAAACGGGTAAACTGGCACTGGGTATCAAGTACCTCGGGCCATCACACCATCGGTCACATATGTATCTCCCGGTGTGCAACAGAACAGCTAACAAGCTGTAAATAATATGAGGCACGAGGCCAAGTCTCAACACAATGTCAAAATGGCTAAAAGCCATAAAATCACAGAATGGCATAATGCCATGTGCAGTACTGCTAACTGAACCCTATTGGCATGCCAAACTATCCAAACCAATCTTGTTAGGTGTACTAGGGCATTTGATACTTTAGAATTCTTCAATTTTTGAATTTCAAGTTTTGATGTTACTATTCACTTTATTAGTCAACAAAAATGTTGACTTTTGCATAGAAAATAGGTACATTGCTTTTGACACTCCCAACATACCACATTTTGCATTCAAAACTTGTTGGCATTAATCACCAATACCATTTCTAAGCTTAAACTAAGGGAGCAGAATTTTTCAGTTTTCATACCTAAACTTTACTGTTCGATTAGTTGCTGTTGCAGTGAGAATTTGAGAAAATGATAAACATGAAAGTTGTTCCTTATTTTTTCTAGTTGAATTTCTTTTTTTGAATCACTCCATTTGGAGTTTTGTGGCTCTAGTTATGGTCCAAAAACCACAGCTGGCCGGATTGAAAAATTGTAGAACTTACCATATCTACAGTGCAGTGAATAGTGACTGCAACTGCCTTGTTGGATAGGTTATGGTCATAATTTGGGGTAGGTTTCTTCATGAAAGTTGTTTGTCTGTATCTTAACTTGTTGCTGTAAACATTTCAGGTCAATTGGGGCATTCTACAATGAGTTATGGCCAAATGAACAATTACTATTCATTTGGTCATTCTGCAGAATCTGGTTGCAGGACATCCGGATTGGGGCCAGTTTTTGGTGCACTTGCTTTGGTCTTTTGGGCATGGTTTCTTCACCAAAATTGTGCCATTATATGTCTAGTTTCATGTCCAATTGGCCAAACACCAATTGAACCTACACAGCCAGAGTTATGGCAGTCCAAATACGCTGGACTCACAGCCTCACCTACAGCTCTCACTAGGCAGCCACATCAAATCAGTTTGTAATGCTATAGTTCACTCCAAATTATGGACAACTTACCTAAAATGGTCACTAATTGACCATTAGAATGTTCATTCTCCATTACCTAAGCAAGGTCCAAGTTTCTCTCCAAAACCCTAACCCTAATTGACCAAGGCTCCAATTCATGCATCCCACTCCTAATTTGCTATACTAATCATATAATTTATAAGAGGGGCAGCAATATGTCACTTTAAACCAAATATTTCTCATAACCTTAACTCATGTCAAGGCTGCCAAAACTTCATGGAATATAACCATGCTTCATTTATTCAATTTTTGTCAAATTTTTAACTTAACTTAGCTCAAATTCATGATTAGAAAGATGTAAAAGCAAAAGTTATGGCACTAACCTCTTTGGTGATTTTCTAAGCTTGTTCACACCTCATTTTCTTCCAATTTCTTTTTTTTTCTTGGCTGCCAAACACTCTAGCAAGGTTGGGTGACAAATTTTAGTGAAGGGCCCTAAGGGTTTTGGGGTGAGAAATCAAAGATTGAAGGTATGAGAGAATGAGAGTTATGGAGGAAGAAGGAGAAACTCACGGCTGGCTGAAGAAGAAGGAGAAAACACCAGAATTTTTGGGTCCATTTTGTCTCTTTTAATTGTTTTAAGAAGGCTTGTTGAATGGTGATTGGTGGAGGGCATGTAAATGACATCATGTGATGTCATTATCCCTAATTTCCTTCAATTTTCTTTTCTTTTCTTTTCTACCAAATTTCAATTTAATTTTTAGCAATATTTATTCATATTTTATGTCATAATAATTATTTACTTAACTGGACAAGTCGGCCAAAAATCGCCTCTGAAGGCGAAATTACCAAAATGCCCTCCGTTTGGGTTAACAGGTCAAAATTGTCTGTACGGATTGAAAAATTTTTCTAAATATTTTCTTGGCATTCTAATGCCATAGGAATCTCAATAACCCTTCTCTGGAGTCCCAAAAATTATTTTATGAATTTTCTCTCGGGTCTAGGGCTCCTAGTTGCGAGAACCGCAACTTCTCACTATGTTACCCATCACTTGGGCACCGGCTCATTTAACTTGGTTGTATTTTATTTCTAAAATTTTATCTAAATTTTTCTTCTTAATATTTGAGTTAATTATGGTTCCTCACTTTAGTTTAAATATTTTTTGGACGTTCTAGCTATCCGGACCAACACTGATCATCGGAACAGTAGAATGTACGGAGTTGCTACAGGGAGGGTGTTATAGAAGCAAGTGAAAATGAGGGCTTGATGGTGGAGAGAGAAAGCTTCATGCATGGTAGCCATGGAGGACTTTGAGAGGATCAATTCGGCAAGCTTCTCCCAAGGTTGAAGATGACCCAATTCTGCCCACTAAGGTTTATTTTATGTAGTTTATAATATAGTTAGTGGAGCACTAATGAGTTGTTTAATGTTTAATTATATTAAGTTTCCTTTATTTACACATTTACCTCTTTTCTTTCACAATTTACATAATGTATCACAATTTAATTTTTCATGTCATTTCTAAAGTATAATATCATTTATTTTTAATGGACATTGAGGTCAAAAGGCAACACTAGGTGTCAAATGACCAAAATACCCCACTTCGGGTTATATTTCCGATTTTTCGGTAACACCGATTTTTGTCTGTTTCTCGATTTTTCATTTTTCTTTGTACTAATCTATTAATTTTTCTTTGATATTTCTAGTGTCAATTACATTTCAATAAACCTTTATTTATGTCTCAAAATTAAATTCAGAGGGTTCCCATGGTCTAGGGTCAAACAGACCTTCCCGGTCTGATCACCCATCATTTGCAGCTCGTTTAACTTAGCATCATTTTCTCTCTTTCATTTTTGTTTGATTTTTCTTGTATTTTCTTTTTATTTATTTCATCATTATATGTCTGTTCACTATCACCGAAGTGTATTTCTAGACATCCTGACTTGCCTGGACTGTTATTTGATTACTGGAGTAATAGAACGTACAGAACACGTATAGGGAGGATGTTACACATTTTGCCCTGAAGGCAAGATAGTAGGCTCAGAGCCCAACGAGGATAGAATCCCCATTTTCTCCAGTTTTGCAATCCTATCTTCTGCAACATGACATAACCTTAAGTGCCAAATATATTTTGAACTTGAGTTGATTTTCACCATGGCATTGTGTAACACCCTCCCGGTAGCAACTCCATACATTCTACTGTTCCGGTGACCAGTGTCGGTCCGGACAGCTAGAACGTCCGAAAAAATATTTAAACTAAAGTGAGGAACCATAATTAACTCAAATATTAATAATAAAAATTTAGGAAAAATTTTAGAAATAAAATACAACCAAGTTAAATGAGCCGGTGCCCAAGCGATGGATAACCCAAAGGGAAGTTGCGGTTCTTGCAACTAGGAGCCCTAGACCTGGGGGAAATCTTATAAAATAATTTTTGGGACTCCAGAGAAGGGCCATTGAGGTTCCTATGGCATTAGAATGCCAAGAAAATATTTAGAAAAATTTTTCAATCGGTACAGACAATTCTGACTCGTTAAGCCAAACGGAGGGCATTTTGGTCATTTCGCCTTCAAAGACGATTTTTGGCCGACTTGTCTAGTTGAGTAAATAATTATTATGACATAAAATATGAATTAAGGGTGATGAAAAATTAATGTAAAGCTAGTAGAAAAGAAAAGAAAAGAAAAATCCATAAAAAGCAAATTATGACATCATTATGATGTCAATTAAAAGTTCCCATCAATTGCATTTAAACAGCCATTTAACTAACTAATAAAAGAGATAAATAAAGACCAAAGAAAACAAAAAGTAAACAACCATCTTCTTCCCAAATCCCAGCCGCACCATAGCCAAGAAACCCTCCATTTTTTTCTTCTTCATTCAAGCTTAAAAATCTCTCAAACCTCACCTGAAAATCCTAAGTCACTTTCACTAAAATTTATCCTTGCACCTTGCATAACCTTTTGGCAGCCAAAAAAAGGGAAGGAAGTGAAGTTTAAGCTTGGAAAATTCTGCCCTACAAGAGGTTAGTGCACATATATACCTAAAACTCTTTATTTCCATGTTAGAGACTTAAAAAGGAGTAAGAATTTGTAAGCCAAATGAATACAATCTATGTGTATGTTTACCATGAATTTCGGCAGCCCTAAGAAAGGAACAAGATTGAGTGTCTTGATGGACTTGGAGTGAACTAGAGATCATATTTAAAGTATGTAAATATAAGGATAATGAATTGGTTAGTTAAATAAGGTAACATGGGTGAACCTTGAATTTGGGCTAGGGTTTGGGAGTGAAAATTTGACTTGACTTATGAAATTGTTAAAGAACATTCTAATGGTCAATTAGTGACCATTTGAGGTAAGTTGACCATAATTTGGACTGAAATATAGCATGGCAAAGTTAAATGTGTATGCTGCCTAGTGAGTGCAGCAGGGTGGCTGTGATTCCAGCCCACTTAGACAGCCATAACTTTGGCTGTGTAGGTCCAATTGGTGTTTGGCCAATTGGACATCAAACTAGACTTATAATGGCACAATTTTGCTGAAGAAACCATGTCCAAAAGACCAAAGCAAGTGGACCAAAAATTGGCCCCAATCCGGATACCCTGCAAGCAAATTCTGCAGAATGACCAAATGAACAATAACTATTCATTTGGCCATAACTCACTGTAGAATGGTCCATTTGACCTGAAATTTGTACAGAAACAAGATGAGATATAGACAAACAACTTTTATGAAGAAACCTACCCCAAATTATGACCAGAACCTATCCAACAAGGCAGTGGAAGTTACTGTTCACTGCACTGTATATATGGTCAATTCTGCAGTTTTGCAATCCGGCCATCTGTGGTTTTTGGGCCATATCTGGAGCTACAAAACTCCAAATGGAGTGATTCAAAAAAAGAAATTCAACTAGACAAAATAATGAACAACTTTCATGTTTACCATCTCCTCAAATTCCCACTGCAACAGTGCTTAATGGAACAGTAAAATTAGGGTTCAAAAACTGCAAATTCTGCTCTCTTGGATTTAAGCTTAGAAATGGATTTGGTGATTAATTCCAACAAGTTTTAAATGCAAAATGTGGTACATTGGGAGTGTTAAAACCAATACACCTATTTTCTATCCAAAAGTCAACATTTTTGTTGACTAATGAAGTGAATAATGACACTAAAACTTGAAATTCACAAATTGAAGAATTTTAAAATATCAAATGCCCTAGTATACCTAACAAGATTGGTTTGGATAGTTTGGCATGCCAATAGGGTTCAGTTAGCAGTACTGCACATGGCATTATGCCATTCTGTGATTTTATGGCTTTTAGCCATTTTAATATTGTGTTGAGACTTGGCCTCGTGCCTAATATTATTTACAGCTTGTTAGCTGTTCTGTTGCACACCGGGAGATACATATGTGACTGATGGTGTGACGGCCCGAGGTACTTGATACCCAGGTGCGTTTACCCGTTTGTCGATCCAATCGATCGTCAAAGATAGGTTACTTGGGCAACTAAATGAATGAAAATGGACAAAGTTAAAGAAATAAATAAATATAACAAATACAAAACAAATAAGACATATACATTCAATACATATTTATTTTCTGCTATTTTCTTTTATTTTATTATTGCACCACTAAGCATCATTGCTTAGCGCGTTGCTTTTGCCACGCATAGGTTCCGAGATACCGATCGTGAGCCCAGAGACCGCAGATCGGGTGAGTCCATCCTGCGACTACGCATAGTGTCCGTGTCACCTCACCATCTACAGTGCATTGGTAGGACACTAGGCTTCATTTTGATATTTTGTAATTGATTTTTATTTTCCTTTGTGTAAATGAAACTTATGTAATGTATTTTGATTTTCATGTAAATAATGAAAATTGTGTTGATGAATGGAAAAGTGAATGTTTATTTGTGATTTGTACATGATTATCATATGAGATGAATGATTGAGAAATGAAATTGAAAAATGTTGAGATTTTGATGATCTCTGGAGTTTGAGAATGATGAGAAATGATTATTGGAAGTGTTTTTAACAGGTTCCGAAGAACGGTTTTCTCCAATTTTAGCCGGTACTCTGCCGGATTTTCTATAAAATTTTCGGAACCTCAAATAAATTGTAATTTCAATAAATGGCTTAAATGAATTATATTTCACAAGTTGTATTAAAAACTATGATAAAAATAAATTAAGGTCAAATAGAGTGTTCCGGTACACCGTGTGACATAGCTTACTCGGATATACTGTAGAGGGGTAAGGGGTGTCACACATTGCCTTCATTTAGATCACTTGCATTCATTTTGTGTTTGTCATTATTATCCAAATAATAAAGACCATCATTCATATAACCCGAACTAACATATTTATTTCCAAAATAAATATTGCAAACATCATCTGTGAACTGAAATTTATAGCCATTTCTAGTCAAACTAGATATAGAAATGATGTTCTTAAAAGCATCAGGTACATATAAAATATTATCCAAACACAAAACATGTCCAGACATATAAAAAGATTTAGATCCTATGGCTAAAGCTTCAATAGTTGAGCCATTGCCAATCTGGACTCTAACATCTCGAGAACGCAAGCTGCTACTATTTGCTAGTTCCTGCATATCATAAGAAATGTGAGAATTGGCACCAGTATGTAAAAACCAAGCTATAGATGAACTAAGAGTATCATCAGAATCTAAATAACAAGATATAGACATACCTTTCGAAGGTCTATCCTTCTTGTCCTTCAGAGAAGCAAGATACTTTAGGCAGTTCCTTTTCCAGTGCCCATCCTTCTGGTAGTGGAAACACTTTCCTTTGCCTCCATTAGCTTTAGTCTTCCCTTTCTGTTTAGCTATTTTCTTGGAAGGACCACGAATCTGAGGTTTCTTTTTCTTATTGCCCTTCTTCTTGTTGGACTTTCCAGCATAAGAAGATGCAATCAAAGCTACCTCTTTTCCTTTATTGCCCGGCATATTCTTTTGGGCAATAACCAACTTGTTAAGTAAATCAGCCAAGGTGCATTTCTGTTAAGTCATATGAAAATATGTCACAAAATTCCCAAAAGACTCAGGAAGGGACTGAAAGATCAAATTTGTCTGTAGTTGGAAATCCATGTTGAAGTCAAGATGTTCCAACTGCTCAATCAGTCGAATCATCTTGTGGACATGATCCCCAACATTTTGTCCCTCAGACATCCTCATGCGAAATAGCTGTCTAGATATCTCATACCTAGCATTCCTACTGTGTTAACCATACAAGTCTTTTAGGTGAAGGAGGATCTCACTCTCACTCTGCATGTTTTCATGCTGCTTCTGTAACTCATTACTCATAGAAGCAAGCATGTAACACTTAGCTCTCATATCATGCTCCATCCATTTGTCCAAAGATTCATGTTCCTCTGAAGTGGCCTTTGGAGGTAAGAGACCAAGAACATTTGAGTCTAGAACATATCCTATATGTTCATGGTTCAGGACAAGTTTCAAATTTCTTAGCCAATCAGACAGATTAGGTCCTGTCAACCTATTACGATCAAGTATGCTTGCAAGGATATTGGATGGGGGTAGTTGTTCTGTGCTCATTATTATCAGAAAATTTACTGCAAAAAATAACCAGATTAATTAGTAAATGTATTATGTAATTAACCAAAATGATTATGGTCTTTTAATCAAATTGGTCTTCCTACTAACTTAGGGAATCCTATACTTCCAAAGTAAAAAATGGAAACCGTAATTGGATGGATTTCTAGTGGGTGATTGAATTCTTATAATTCTATTGATCATCCTTAGGTACATCCATTACTGGAATTACAATAAACTATAAGTGAGCAACTCCTTGCCCGTCACATCTCATGTGAGGTTCAATCCTTTACCTAGCCCCTAATGCTCAAAATGTCAGGTACATCTATTATTGACTTATCTTGCATTAGTTAAGTTGATCCCATTGAGCCAGTAATTATGCAAATAATTTTAATGTCCTCAGGTACATCCAATATTGGCCACCAAACCATTTACATATTCATAACATCTCATGCTTAACAATTATTCTTAAGAATATCTCTTAAATTAATTGTATCATATGCAACTATTTAAAATTTCTTAAAATAATTGCCCCAATGGAGGGCCCATGTTATAACTACTTTAATTATAGCATTTCCAACTTAATCGTTTGTTCGAAAGATTTTATGGTCATCCTAATTACTATTAAAGTCGCACTTTGCACATTATCCATTTAGCATCCATATATCATATACTTGCATACATTCCCATACATCTCATGCATTCATGGATAAACAGTAAATATGGTATGATCATGGATATTCTAAGGGATTCAATTCTAAGCCACCAAGAATTGAATCAGGGCATTCCTAGGTGCATTTCATTCATTCATATTAGAAGAGTTGCTAAAGGAGTATATAATCAACACTTGATCTTGAATTCCTCCCACTGGTCCCACCAATGCTCTTGACTTCCTTGATCTTCTTGCAATCCAATTACATAGTAATCCTTGGCATACCAAGGCAAATTTACAAGTACTAAATTAATGAAATTACAACCCAAAAATTATTACAACCTTAATAATACATGCCTAAAAATAAATTAAAATAAATTAATTTAAATTGCAACCCAAAGAAATATAAAAGAAATAAATCCAATCATATTGGCCTTTTATAGTCCATGATCATCCATCATGCATATCACTATTTAACAATTAAATAAAATATACATACTTAAATTAAATTGAATATCTCATATTCAACTTAAAAATCCAGATTTTAATATGATTCAAACAAATTTAAAAATTCATAGTTGAATCACATTCAAAAAATTTAAAAATTCAGATTTAAATCACATTCAAACAAATTCAAAAATTCAGATTTGAATCACATTCAAACAATTTTAAAAAATTCAGAATTGAATCACATTCAAACAACTTTAAAAATTCAGATTTGAATCACATTCAAACAACTTTTAAAATTCAGATTTGAATCACATTCAAACAACTTTAAAAATTCATATTTGAATTACATTCAAACAATTTTTAAAATTCAGATTTGAATCACATTCAAACAATTTTTAAAATTCAGATTTGAATTAAAATTTAATTGTGTGGTTAAAACTCTAATTAAACATTTTAATTAGACATAAAATGGACATAATTATGAGCATTAGATCATACAACAATTGCACAAATATTGCCCAAAACCATGCGCACCATAAGGGATGAACAAACCTTGCATACACAATGGTGTTCATCACCAAGCCGCCACTTTTTTTCGCAACCAGCAATGGATCTATCATCTCATGATCATACCACACAATTAAATCATATAATCAACAATCTAAATGGCAAATATAGTAGCTCTGATACCAATTGAAGGAGCGGAAGCATGAAAAACACAAGTTTATATTATTGAATTCAAAAATTTTTCATCTAGAGTCATATGCATCATGCAAGATTTATTTTTATCTATTTAATTTCAATGATAAACAACATATTAAAACTCTTTTAATATGTTTTCGGATCTACATTTGCCATTTAAGATTTTAGAATTAATCAGATTAATTTTATTAACCCTAGATTAGATCAAGAACTAGTGCACTAACCTCTTGATGCACTGCAGTGTGTTTGTCACCTTTGCGATGCGTCTTTAGGACACCAGATGTTGTCCCTCTAGCTTGTCCACACCAAGATCACCTATGGCAGCCCTTGAATAGCTTCTAAAGCTTTTTCTATAGATTAGAAAATTAAGTTTTGCCTTTTGAGAGATTACAGATGTAAACAGGATACTAGAAACAATTTTTAGTATTTCAATTCAAGAGATTGTTTGCTAATCTCTTTGAAATGATGAGAGATGAAGAAGAAGACAAGGGAGAGGAGCCAAGGGTGGCGGCACCTTTTTGAGAATGAGCAGATTGTGTAATTTGTTCTCACATCCTTAGACTTATATAGCTAGGTCACCACTTAAAACCCATGACACATGTCACCTTCTGATTGGTTCAAGGTTTAATTGACCCAATCATATTATGCCAAGTGTCAAACCTATATTTAATCTTAATTTTAATCATCTTACATGATTAAAAGACATTTGGCAAGCTTATGTGTAGTGCCATGTGTCACCATCTCATGGTGCCACATGTCACCTTGTGAAATAACCAAAATACCCCTATGTCTTAATTTTGAGTTCTCAACCCAAAATAATTATTCCTCTTCTTATAATCAATTTATATCATATATAAATTAATTAATTAATTAATCTCTATTAATTAATTTCTTATTAATTAAATTCATATTTAAACACTTTAAATATAAATTTAACTTATATTATACATCCAATAACCTAGATTTGGTTTCAAGCCATGCTAGGGACTTTGCAATCTAATTACAAACCAAACCTATTTAATTAATCAATTATACTCTTTAATTAATTAATTAAATGATATTTAATTTCGTGATGTGTGTGGCTTACTAGGCTCATCACTAATTGGCAATGAGACATGATATCAACTCTTAATATCATCAGAACTCTTTCTTACCATAAATGATTTCTCTAAATCATTTTATGCACCTTATAGACCATGGTTAACACCTAGCATAGCATGCCATGGCCACTTAATCAGTAATAAGGTTTACCTTAAATGAACTTATAATCATATATTACTATGCACTAGAATCTCTCTGTTACAAAATCCCAATTCAAGCTGGAGTCATGGTTTATGTCAAACCCCATTTGCTATGAATATTATGTTCTCTTTTAATTCCAGTTCTTGATTAAAAAGATTTTCTCATCAGAAACTCTTTTCTAATTAAATCTATCTGTCTTGGCCAGGAACTTGAAACATCAAGAAGAATTAAATAAACATAGGATTTTATCCCTATTTACTTAGAGGAACAGATTCCATCTTGATCAACACCTACCTCCATATATAACTAGTAGGAGCCAATACATGCCCATATACCCATACACAGTACAAGTATGAAAGCAGTATCAAACTCAAACCACCTATATACAAAATAACTGTGCTATCTCAGGTCTAAAGATTATATGCACTGATATGATTTATGACAATACATTGACAAGAGTAAACTCCATGTGCTTGTCATAAGTGTCACTGTTTCGACCTACTTATCATGTATAAGTGCCTATCATGTTTGTCATATGGCATGAGACTCACCAATCCATCTTATTTATATCTCATATATATAACTTGGGAGCAAACATGAATACAATCTTACTGGATAAGTTATGTCCTTATTGTGAAGTATCCTCGATTGTGAACCTATTTATGATACTTTGTGCTAGAAATACTGTAACTCATATTCTTAACAACTCATATTCTTAACAACTTAAGAATAGAATTTCTAACAAAATATCATTGGACCTTTTCTATTAGACATAAATATATTATGTAAATGGAAAAGTGAAAATGCCTTTTATTAATAAAAGATGTATAAGATACATACTAAATGATATGCTCTAGTGCATATTACTAACGAGTAGCAAGTTGGTCCACTCTGGAAGTTAGTTTTTTAATCAATTCATTTTGTTTTTGTTGACATGCTAGGAATCCTTCCATCATGGTTTCCATGGTCATTTTTAGTTCAGGTTGTTGAGGTTGGAGTGGTAGTGATGGCTATGTAAAGTTTTGACCTCTGTTCTGAAATCCAGGGGGTGCTGGTGGTTTGTACCCTTGTTGATTGTTTAATCGCTAGTTCTATTGATTGGACCATAGGAAATTTGGGTGGTTTCTCCATCCAGGGTTGTAAGTATTTGAATATGGATTGTTGGGCTGCCTCTGGTTGAAGTTTCCTCCATTATTCACATAGTTCATCTATTCTGTGGAGGGTTCATTGAAATTGCTGTATTCTGAACTCATGTATCCTCCTCCATAACTGTCCTCATGTTGACTGTTTGTACCAACTGCGTTGGCTTGCATTCTTTCTAGTCTCTTGGTGAGCTAATCAAATTGAGCATTTATCATGCTTAGGGCGTCTACTTCCAGGACACCTGAAGTTCTCCTTGCATTTCCTCTTTCATTTAACCACTCATAATTATGGTAGTCAAGTGCTTGTGTCACTGTTTTCTCCATTAGATCACCCTCTGCAGCTGAATCAATTGTGCTCCTTGTAGAGGGTAGTAATCCATTATAGAAATTTTGCACTAATAGCCAATCTTCTATGCCATGGTGTGGACATTCCCTCTACAGGTCTTTATATCTTTCCCATGCATCATAGAGTGATTCTCTTTCCTTTTGTCTGAAGGTGTTGAGCTCAAGCCTTAGTTTTGCAGTCTTTACAGGTGGAAAAAACCTTGCTAGAAAAGCTTGAGAGAGGTTTTCCCAAGTGGTGAATGTTCCAGCCGATTGAGAAAGTAACCACTTCCTTGCTCTATCCCAGAGGGAGAATGGGAATGCTCTAAGTCTTATTGCTTGATTAGACACTCCATTCATCTTAAATGTGTCAATAGGGCAAGAAAGCACTGGAGGTGATAGTGTGGGTCTTCTGTTGGTGAACCTGCAAACTGGGTTTGTTGAATCATTTGGAGCCATGCTGGTTTTAATTCAAAGTTGTTAGCTTCCACTGTAGGTCTAGTGACATTAGCTGAAATCCTTGGATAGATGGAGCTCCATAATCTGTCAAGAGTCTTGGTCTATCATTATTATCAGCCATGGATGGAATTTCAGGATCTCCTTGATCGTGCTCTTAATGTTTCCTTTCCCTCCTGATGGCTCTTAGAGTTCTATCTATCTCTGAATCACAGTCCAAAATTTCTTCTTCTAGCCTCGTTCTAGTCATACACCAGATCAGGCACCTGAGAGAAAAGAAGAGAAATACAACTAGTAAAATAAAATTAGATACTAAATATAATTGCTTAAATCAGCTAAATTGCCTATCGCTTGATATTACTAAAACCAAAAATCCCCAGCAACGGCGCCAAAAACTTGTTTCGCTGGTTTTACAATCTTGCAAGTGCACGGATCGCTAACAAGTAATAAAGTGATGAGTAGAGTATCATTCCCATGAGGAATTTGATTAGCAAGTACCAATCTACATAGTAATTTTGACTTTTTAGGCTATCGAATACTTAGGGAATGAAGTTTGTTAACCTTAAACACTATAATGGCAAACTTAAAACTAACTGATTTATTTGAAACAATTTCGGAATTAGGATTTCACACTTGAATCTTACTAGGGATGTTATCTCATTTATTTACTGAATTGAGGATCATTTTCCTCGATGGAAATCAGTCCTAAGTTATCCTAAATCCTCTCTCAAGGCACCTAGGGTGTATTCTAATTAATTCAAACCCAACTTTCGTGGTGATCAAATTAATTAAAATACTTTAAGATTTTTGACCAATTTTGAAGTTCCACAAAGGTATCAGCCTATGTCAAGGTCAGAATTCCTAGGTTCAAGATCTTGATTTTCTAATATTAATCTTCACCTTTCTGTTCTTCAATTAACATCTATAATCATGGCTAAGTGGGTACTAGCACGTAGCATGTATTAAGATCACAAGAAATTAAATCAAGGAACGAATCTCAAATCCAATAAACAAAACTTAGTGTTCATCCATAATAATAATTACAAGCATTACTCTCCTAAATCCAAAATAAGAAAACTACTCACTCATGGTGAGTTCAGCAAACATCATGATAAAAAGTAAAAAAAGTAAAAATAAAATCATGTAGAAGAAATAAAACAATAGAAATCTGTCCAGGGAGATGAAATGAAGGAACTGAAGAGAGTTTGCAGATTTGATCTTGTGGAGCTTCAGCTAGAGAACTCCCCTTGATATTGATATTCTTCTCCTCAAGACGGCTGGAGAGAGTGCAGAATGTGAGTTTCTCTAAAACTCCTAAAAGCGCTGTCGAAAGATAAAAGAGAGAGAGCTAGCCCCCTTTTCTGATGTTTTCTCTTCTATTTATAATGGTTGCTCTAGGGTTAGATTTTTTTTTAGTCCAAAAAGCTTTAGGAGTCCCATTTGAATCAGAAAACAAAAGCGAAAATTTGAGTTATAAAACTGGCTACTGCATAATACACAACCCGTGTGTCACTACATGGTCCAAGGCCGTGTAACTTGCTGGAGTGGAACTGCAGAGTCTTGCATTGGCACAGAGAGTTACACAAGTCTGCACTAACTACATAGGCCTGGTTACATAGGCCGTGTACTATTGTTCCCATAAGGTTCTTCAAGCTTGCGCCCAGCAGATGAAGGAGCGGAAGCATGAAAAACACAAGTTTAGATCATTGAAATTCAAAATTTTTCTTCCAGGGTCACATGCATCATACAAGATTTATTTTTATCTATTTGATTTCAATGATAAATAGCATATTAAAACTCTTTTAATATTTTTATGGATCTACATTTGCCATTTAAGATTTTAGAATTAACAGATTAATTCATTAGAACCCTAGATTAGATCAAGAACAAGTGCACTAACCTGTTTGATGCACTGCAGTGTGTTTGGCACCTTTGGGATGTGCCTAGGACACCGGATGTTGTCCCTCTAGCTTGTCCACACTAAGATCACCAGTGGCAGCCCCTTGAATAGCTTCTAAAACTTTTCCAATCAATTAGAAAATCAGGTTTTGCCTTTTGAAAGATTATAAATATAAACAGGACACTAGAAACGTTTTCTAATATTTTTAATTCAAGAGATTATTGGGAAATCTCTTTGAATTGATGACAGATGAAGAAGATGAAAGGGAGAGGTGCTTTGAGGCAGCACCAATGAAACAAATAGCAGCTAGGTATTTTTCTTTTCATCCTTTCCCTTATATAGCTAGGTCACCACTTAAAACCCTTGCCACATGTCACCCTCTGATTGGCTCTAAGTTTAATTGACCCAATCACATTGTGCTAAGTGTTAAACCTATATTTAATCTTAACCTTAATCATCTTACATGATTAAAAGACACATGGCAAGCTTATGTGTAGTGCAATGTGTCACCATCTCATGGTGCCACATGTCACCCTGTGAAATGACCAAAATACCCCTGTGTCTTAATTTTGAGTTCTCAACCCAAAATAATTATTTCTCTTCTTCTAATCAATTTATATCATATATAAATTAATTAATTAATCTCTATTAATTAATTTCTCATCAGATGTAAAGATTATATGCACTGATATGATTTATGACAATACATTGACAAGAGTAAACTCCATGTGCTTGTCATAAATGTCACTGGTTCGACCTACTTATCATATATAAGTGCCTATCATGTTTGTTATATGGCATGAGACTCACCATTCCATCTTATTTTCATCTCATATAAATAACTTGGGAACAAATATGATTACAATCTTTCTGGATAAGTCATGTCCTTATTGTGAAGTATCCTCGATTGGGAACCTATTTATGATACTTTGAGCTAGAAATACTGTCACTGATATTCTTAACAACTTAAGAATAGAATTTCTAATAAAATATCAATGGACCTTTTCTATTACACATAAATATATTATGTAAATGAAAAAGTGAAAGTGCCTTTGATTAATAAAAACATGTACAAGATACATACTAAATGATATGCTCTAGGGCATACTACTAACAACAGAGACTTACACGAGTCCCTACAAATTACACGGGTCTAATTATATGACCCGTGTACTTTTGTTTCTCCATTGGCTATCTGGCTTTCTCCTAGCAGAAAGTTACACGGGTCTGGTGCTTGGCTTACACAACTCGTGTTCTTTGTATCAAGAGCAATACTCAGTCTCTTGACCTCTCCAAGCTTCCTTTTGCACTCCTATACTGTGGGGCTTTACCCAAACACCTAAAACGATGCAGAAAATATGAAATTAAGGGCTTGACAATAGAAATTATAAAAACTAATGAAATCAACTACTATGCATGAAAATACTTGTAACACCCCTATGTCCGGTAATGCGTTCTACTGTTCCGGTGACCAGTGTTGTCCAGACAGCTAGGATGCCTAGAACTACACTTCGATATGAGTGAGGAGACATAAAATAATGAAATACAAGAAAAGAAAATACAAGAAAAACAAAGGAAAAATAATAGCAAAGAAAAATAATCAAGTTAAGCGAGTCGAGAACCCTAGCGATGGGTGACCGCACCGGGAAGTCATGGCGTGGACCGTTGACTAGCCCTGGACTGCGGGGAACCGTGGAAAATATTTTTTGGACTCAAATAAATATTTATTGAAGTATAAATATCATTAGAAATATCAAAGAAAAATTAAATAATTAGTACAAAGAAAAGTGAAAAATCGAAAAACGGACAAAACCCGGTGTTACCGAAAAATCGAAAATGCAACACGAACAGGGGCATTGTGGTCATTTGACACCCCAAGTTGTCTTTTGACCTAAATGTCCATTGAAAATACATGATATTACACTTGGAAAATATAATGAAAAATTAAATTAGGGGTACCTAATATAAATAGCAAAAATGGGGTTCAAATTGGGTAATTAACACTTTTCACTTATTAAATCATTAAAAATGGGTGAGTGGAGCATTTTGGGGATTAAATTAACATCACATGGGAAGATTACTTCCACTAAACTTCATCTTCAACATTGAGACTCACCATGCCGAATTGAACTCTCTCAAAACCTCCATTGCCGCAATTGGTTCAAGCTTCATCATCCTCTTCATTTCACCTCCAAACACCTAGGTTGCTTCATTAAAGTTTATCCCCACATCACAAGGAAGAGTTTGATACCAAAATCAAGAAGTTTAGTGAAGATTTGAGAAGTCTCATCCATAGGTAAGTTTGTGTTTTTGAATGTTGCTTTGTTAAAGTTTGTAAGCATGTTATGGGTGTTTAATTTATGAAGAAAATTTTGAGGTTTGATGTTGAATGGGAATGTGTACTTTTGGCAGCCATGGAAACACCTTGAAGATAGTTTACTCTTGCTTGTAAATGGTGGATTAGAAGGTTGATTAATTATTTATGTGTATGGGTAATCATTTGGGTGATGTATATTTAGAATATATAAATGTGAAATGAAATTTAAAGCTTGGAAAATAATGGAATGTAAATGTACCATTGTGGCAGTTTGTTAGCTCTTGAAGAATGCTGGAATTCATGCTTGGTTTATGGAATAATGATGTTAAAATGTGTTGGTTGTTATGACAGTTTGAGTGCATAAATGATGGTGTGAAGTTTGACATGTAAATGAGCATGAATTGGTGATTGAATTGTTGTAAATTGAGTTGGACAAATTCTGCACATGTTGGTGCCCATTGAATGTAATTGTAAGCTGCCAAAATGACCTATAAAATATTGTAAATTATGTTTAGGTTGTGGTACAACCAGAATTGATTTAAATGTTAAGTTTGGTGAGTGTTAAAAGTGATGCTTGATGTGTATGCAAGAATTTCAATAAGGCAGTTTAAGTTTTAGGCCTAGAACTTTAATTGTGTGGCTCCAATTGGTATGAGACCAATTGGAGGTGAAACTAGGCACAAAATGTGCCAACTTTCATGGAGAAAGCTTACCAAAATTCTGCTTGCAAGGTAGCTTGAAAAATGACCAAATCCGGATTAAGAGCAAATGAGGCTTGAAAATTGACCATTTGGGCAGCAGTTAGTGTTTAGGCCATAACTCCCTCAAAACAGGTCCAATTGACCTGAAATTTTAACCATGAATAGTTAAGACCCATATCTACAAGTCTTATGAAGACACCAAAGCCCAGTAATGACCATAAGCAAGTCAAACAGCTTGCACAAGTTCGGGTCCAAAAACTGGCCGAACCTAAAATGACCTAAAGTGACCTAAAATGACCAATTTTGGTGCAATTTGACCAGCAATAGTAAAATGACCATAACATGGTCTACATTACTCAGAATGACCTGAAATTTTGCCCCGCATTCCATAAGACATAGATCTACAAGTTTGTAGTTTTGACCGGAACCCAAAAACCAAGGGAACTAGGCCGTCCGGCTAGGTCAAACTAGTATCTCGGAATCCAGCAAATTGCAAGAAAATGCAGTGTATACGGAAATGAACTTGGTAACATGTACCAACCCTAAAAGACTATCGAATGTGACATATTAGTAATGTTAAAACCTAAATTACCTAAAACGCATCGAGGGTCGATATATTAAGTTGATTAAGCAAATAATAGCATTCAGTGAATTATTTATCAAGCATTATCGTTAGAGACAGTTTAATTAAGTACTGAAACACTTCAAATTGTGTTTCTCAGTTAGAAAAGACTCAGGGAGAGGGAAGGAAACACTGAGTCAAGACCAAGAGACAGTTATCAGAGGTTTGTGCACAACTAGTTTTTAACTGATTTTGTTTGAATATTTCATATGATTAAATGACATACTTTTCTTATGTATTATGTTTAACAAGCATTGGATTTAATTCAATGATTATTGAAAATTGTTATAGTATGTATGAATTTAGCTTTGTGAAATGGTATTTCCACAAGTATTAAGCATTGTTATGGATTGAATAAATTATGTTTTGAAAAATTGTGATAGAACATGTTTTGAATTGTGATGGTAATTTTCATGGAAAAATGCAAATTTATGATTTGAATTGTGATGAGCATAAAAATTATTGGATATTAGAATTGACTTTGAATTGATTTATATTGTGATTTATGCTCACTAAAAGGATTGTGATATTGTTTTATATCTCACTATAGATGCTTGACTAGGTTATTACCCGTCTCTCTCATTTGTTGAGAAGATAATGGAGTTAGTTGCATTTTGATTACCATGGTACGTGCACAGGCTTAGATTTTCCTCTGATTTGAGTTTAGATCTAAGTTTATTTTATTGTTATGGCCCTTGCGGAAGATTCATTATTGTGATGGTACTGTGCACGATGATTCGACCTCCCCGACCATAGGGAGTTAGAATCTGATTCGACCTCCCCGACCATAAGGAGTTAGAATCACATCGAATATGGCCCTTTCGGATTAGTCTTGCATAGTTAGTGAGATAAAGATTGATTTTTGAGATACATAATGATTTTTGAGATACAGAATGGCTTTTGAATGGTAAAGAATTGTGATTTCAATTATGGTTTATGTATAATTGATTTTGTTGGAATTACTTAAATGGTTAGTCATGATTTGATAAATTGAATTTTGTGATCAAAGTCATTTATACAAATGATTTACATTATTGGCAATGAATATTTTGAGTTTTGGAATTTGATGAGTATTCAGATTTCCAAATTATTTACTGTAAATTTTGTCAATGTATATTGTACTATGTTTTAAATTATAGTTGTGCACCACTAAGTTCATCACTCAGCGATAGCTTTGTATGCTGTCGCAGGTAAAAAGAGCATAGAGCAATGAATAAGTTTCTTTGAAGACATATTCAGATCAGCTCCAGGTATATCATAAGTTTACCCATGTACATAGGTTTTGATGTATGCATGTAATAATATGTATGTAAATTATTTGGGCAGTTGTATAAAAACTCTTGTAAAATATTTTGGTATGTTATTAAATGTAAATTATTATAAATATAAAGTTGAGATTTCATTTACTTGAATAGTTTTATATTATAAATGTTGAGTCTTGTAATCAATGAAATGTTTCTTTATGATGAGAGTAGTTTGAAAATGAATTGATTGTTTATTGAGAATTGAATTGTGAATTGAAATGAAGTTATTGAAGTTGTATTTGAGAAAACATATTGGGAGCATTTTCTTTTGCAGGATTGAAGAACTGTTTTCTCAAAATACAGCCGATACTTTGCCGAAATTCTGAAAAAAAAAAAATTTATAATACCAGATTTTAACCGATGATTTAAATTTCACGAAAATTGTTTTAAAATCCCTTGTAGTATATCTAATGGGTTATCAGTAGGCGAAGTATGGTAATTCATTAAGTGTACTACGGGATCATGTTGCATCTTACAGGGGAATAGGGTGTGACATGTTTTGTGTTATCAGAGCAATGGTTTTAAAGTAAATTTCGAACTGTGAATTTGAAATCTTTTTGTCGGTAACTACAACTACTCAAATGTTTGATACATATAGTACATTTACATCATAAATATGAACTAATGGAGAGGAACCTCCTTATGTTGGTTGTACAGGAATAGAAAATCTTGTGAAAAGATATGGAAGAGAAGAATGAGACAATAGAATAGTCTGTGATGGCAGAAGAACAAGTTGAGGCCCCAGCTCCACAAAATATCGAAGGCCTGACTGTACTAGTTTTACCGGTACAAATTACTGCACAAATGGCCCAGCAAATGGCCACTTTCTTTCAACAAATGGCTGATAATCTGTCAGCCTAAGCCCAAGTACAGACCCAACCCCCACAAGGGCAACATGAAATAGAGAAGAGGGAGAAACCTATGGGTCAGAGCTCAAGCAGTAATTTGAGAAAGAGAAAAGAAATTGAGGAGCCCCGAGCTCAGGGATATAACAGAGGTGGATCATCAAGGCAGAGACCACCAAGGTCCAATCGTCGAACAACTAGAAGTTCTTACCCTTCTCGTCAATGTAAAGCTTGTGGAAGATATCATGGTGGGATATGCTATAAGGCTATTGGAGCCTGTTATAACTGTGGAGACACAGGACACTTTGCCAAGGACTGCACCAGTAGTCGTAGAGTTGGACCACCTCCTACTACTGCAGAAGGGTCAGTTCAGAGCCCTATCACTAGAAGTTCACAACCACCCAGCAAAGGTAGAGGCAGGGGTAGAGGTAGCCCAGTAGGCAGCCAAGGCACAGTGAAACATTCAGAGCAAGACAGTGCTCCAGTTAGAATCTATGCAATGAGACAGAGGGAAGAGGCAGAGACATCTGATGTTGTGGCTGGTACCTTCTCAACTTTTAATCAAGATGTATTTGTGTTATTTGATTCGGGTTTTACCCATTCTTATGTGAGTGCTAGCATCATTGATTGCATTGCTGTTCCATGTACAAAAATGGACTTTGAGGTGCTAGTAACAAGTCCGCTAGGACAGGAGGTCAGGGTTAATAGAATGTATAGAGATTGTCCTTTGGTGATCCAAGGACACACTTTTCTATCTGATTTCATTGAAATGCCCTTTAGAGATTATGATATCATCTTGGGCATGGATTGGTTAGCTAGGCATCATACCATGATTGATCAGAGGTGAAGACGATCACTTTCGGTCTCCCTCAATACAGTGATGTGGTAATACATGGGAAGAGGCAGCTATTGCCATCAAACATTATTTCGGCTGCACTAGCCAGAAAATGATCAGCAAGGGGTGTGAAGCATACTTGGCACATGTGGTAGACACCCAAGTGGGGAGTCCAGCATTGAGGGACATCCCTATAGTATATGACTTTCCAGACGTGTTTCCTGATGAATTGCCAGGATTACCTCCAGAAAGAGAGGTGTAGTTTGAAATTAATGTTATGCCTGGTGTGGATCCAATCTCCATAAAACCATACAGAATGGCACCAGCAGATTTGAAGGAGTTGAAGGTACAGTTGCAAGAACTACTTGAAAAGGGCTTCATCCGCCCTAGTGTGTCACCATGGGGAGCGCCAGTATTGTTTGTTAAGAAGAAGGATGGCACTCTTCGTTTATGTATTGTTTGACCTAGGGTCTGCATACCTTTATGTTAGAGTTAGAACTATATGTTCTGTTGTTATTCCTTTACAGGGGAATAAATTTTGATGCATTAGTGATTAGTCCTTAAGATAAGGATTGTGATAATAAGTGAAATTAGTTTTGGAAGAGTTTATCGGCAAAAAGTATTTTCTAACACACCATAAATTATAAAGCTAAATAGCAAGCCTACTTAATGTAAGGCAAGAGGATGTAAAAGTAAGATGCGGTAATAGAATTGTTCTAGATGAAGGCAGAGATGTTCCAGTTGTTAATTGTTAATGGATATTGTAATCAGAATAAGTTTCAGGTATCGGTGAATTCGAAAAGGATAAAAGATAGGAAAGTTTGATCTATTGGGATGTATCGTAGTAACTATGCAATGTTCTTGATGTTTATACTGTAAGCTGCAGATTACAGTACTGACTTGAGATTATTGTGTAGAGCTACGTACTACCCGATAGTATACCTAGATAAGAATAGTTACCAACGGCATCTGTTTTGGTATAGTTATACCAGGACAGAATTTAATTGTTAGAAATAAGTTTGAAAATCCTACTTAGGGATCTAAAACTCAAAGGTTAGAATATCAAAAGGTTATAGTTCAATACAAAAGGAAGTAAGTTATAGAATATTGACAGATAAACAGAGTTATGAAAGTAAAAAAATATTCGAACAATTGGTTCAAATATAACAAAGAAATTTTACGAATGTGAGAAAGACTATGGACTAGAATGGTCAGAGGACCAACGACTAGATAAATGATTCTAACATGACCTCAACGGTCATTCAAGAAGGAACATGAATCGAAATATTAGACAGGACAATAGTAAGAGAAGATTGGTGATATACAAACAAATTAAACGTTGTATTAGATTGTTAAAAGTCTTATACAAATTTGAGGAAAGAAGATTATACGATCGTATAAAAAGGAAAAAAATAAACGTATGACTATTGTAAGATGACTATTGGGTAAAATTTCATGGATGAAATTCATTTTAAGGGGGGGGGGGGGGGAATTGTAACACCCCTATGTCCGGTAATGCGTTCTACTGTTCTGGTGACCAGTGTTGTCCGAACAGCTAGGATGCCTAGAACTACACTTCGATATGAGTGAGGAGACATAAAATAATGAAATACAAGAAAATAAAATACAAGAAAAAAAAGGAAAAATAATAGCAAAGAAAAATAATCAAGTTAAGCGAGCCGAGAACCCTAGCGATGGGTGACCGCATCGGGAAGTCACGGCGTGGACCGTTGACTAGCCCTGGACTGCGGGGAATCCTGGAAAATATTTTTTGGACTCAAATAAATATTTATTGAAGTATAAATATCATTAGAAATATCAAAGAAAAATTAAATAATTAGTACAAAGAAAAGTGAGAAATCGAAAAATGGACAAAACCCGGTGTTACCGAAAAATCGGGAATGCAACCCGAACAGAGGCATTGTGGTCATTTGACACCCCGAGTTGTCTTTTGACCTAAATATCCATTGAAAATACATGATATTACACTTGGAAAATATAATGAAAAATTAAATTAGGGGTACCTAATATAAATAGCAAAAATGGGGTTCAAATTGGGTAATTAACACTTTTCACTTATTAAATCATTAAAAATGGGTGAGTGGAGCATTTTGGGGATTAAATTAACATCACATGGGCAGATTACATCCACTAAACTTCATCTTCAACCTTGAGACTCACCATGCTGAATTCAACTCTCTCAAAACCTCCATTGCCGCAATTGGTTCAAGCTTCATCATCCTCTTCATTTCACCTCCAAACACCTAGGTTGCTTCATTAAAGTTTAACCCCACATCACAAGGAAGAGTTTGACACCAAAATCAAGAAGTTTAGTGAAGATTTGAGAAGTCTCATCCATAGGTAAGTTTGTGTTTTTGAATGTTGCTTTGTTAAAGTTTGTAAGCATGTTATGGGTGTTTGATTTATGAAGAAAATTTTGAGGTTTGAAGTTGAATGGGAATGTGTACTTTTGGCAGCCATGGAAACACCTTGAAGATAGTTTACTCTTGCGTGTAAATGGTGGATTAGAAGGTTGATTAATTATTTATGTTTATGGGTAATCATTTGGGTGATGTATATTTAGAATATGTAAATGTGAAATGAAATTTAAAGCTTGGAAATTAATGGAATGTAAATGTACCATTGTGGCAGTTTGTTAGCTCTTGAAGAATGCTGGAATTCATGCTTGGTTTATGGAATAATGATGTTAAAATGTGTTGGTAGTTATGGTAGTTTGAGTGCATAAATGATGGTGTGAAGTTTGACATGTAAATGAGCATGAATTGGTGATTGAATTGTTGTAAATTGAGTTAGACAAATTCTGCACTTGTTGGTGCACATTGAATGTAATTGTAAGCTGCCAAAATGACCTATAAAATGTTGTAAATTATGTTTAGGTTGTCATACAACCAGAATTAGTTTAAA
Source organism: Hevea brasiliensis (assembly GCF_030052815.1). Lineage (NCBI taxonomy): Eukaryota > Viridiplantae > Streptophyta > Magnoliopsida > Malpighiales > Euphorbiaceae > Hevea > Hevea brasiliensis. Next base: position 46,872,927 of record NC_079496.1, read on the forward strand.
TGTTAAGTTTGGTGAGTGTTAAAAGTGATGCTTGATGTGTATGCAAGAATTTCAATAAGGCAGTTTGAGTTTTAGGCCTAGAACTTTAATTGTGTGGCTCCAATTGGTATGAGACCAATTGGAGGTGAAACTAGGCACAAAATGTGCCAACTTTCATGAAGAAAGCTTACCAAAATTCTGCTTGCAAGGTAGCTTGAAAAATGACCAAATCCGTATTAAGTGCAAATGAGGCCTGAAAATTGACCATTTGGGCAGCAGTTAATGTTTAGGCCATAACTCCCTCAAAACAGGTCCAATTGACCTGAAATTTTAACCATGAATATTTAAGACCCATATCTACAAGTCTTATGAAGACACCAAAGCCCAGTAATGACCATAAGCAAGTAAAACAGCTTGCACAAGTTCGGGTCCAAAAACTGGCCGAACCTAAAATGACCTAAAGTGATCTAAAATGATCAATTTTAGTGCAATTTGACCAGCAATAGTAAAATGACCATAACTTGGTCTACATAACTCAGAATGACCTGAAATTTTGCCCCGCGTTCCATAAGACATAGATCTCCAAGTTTTTAGTTTTGACCAAAACCCGAAAACCGAGGGAACTAGGTCGTCCGGCTAGGTCAAACTAGTATCCCGGAATCCAACAAATTGCAAGAAAATGCAGTGTATACGGAAATGAACTTGGTAACATGTACCAACCCTAAAAGACTATCGAATGTGACATATTAGTAACGTTAAAACCTAAATTACCTAAAACACATCGAGGGTCGATATATTAAGTTGATTAAGCAAATAATTGAAGGAACGGAAGCGTGAAAAACACAAGTTTATACCATTGAATTCAAAAATTTTCACCTAGGGTCACATGCATCATGCAAGATTTATTTTTATCTATTTGATTTCAATGATAAACAACATATTAAAACTCTTTTAATATGTTTTTGGATCTGTATTTTCCATTTAAGATTTTAAAATTAATCAGATTAATTTTAGAACCCTAGATTAAATCAAGAATGATTACACTAACCTCTTGATGCACTGCAGCGTGTCTGCGCCTTTGAGATTCATCTTCAGGACACCAGATGTTGTCCCTCTAGCTTGTCCACACCAAGAACACCTATGGAAGCCCTTGAACAGCTTCTAAAGCCTTTTCTATTAATTAGAAATTCAAGTTCTGCCTTTTAAGAGATTAGAGATGTAAACAGGACACTAGAAACAATTTCTAGTGTTCTTAATTCAAGAGATTGATGGCTAATCTCTTTGAATTGATGAGAGATGAAGAAGAATAGAGGGAGGGCTGCAAAATGGCATGACCAAGGAGTGTGGCTGCTGGTTGTATTTTATTTTCTCATAACAACACTTAAATAGCTAGGTTAACACATTAAACCCTTGCCACATGTCACCCTTTGATTAGTTCTAGGTTTAAGTGACCCAATCACATTGTGCCAAGTGTCAAACCTATATGTAATCTTGATTTTAATCATCTTACATGATTAAAAAACATTTGGCAAGCTTATGTGTTATGCTATGTGTCACCATCTCATGGTGCCACATGTCACACTACAAAATGACCAAAATGCCCTTGTGTCTTAATTTTGAGTTCTCAACCCAAAATAATTATTTTTCTTCTTCTAATTAATTTATATCAAATATAAATTAATTAATTAATCTCTATTAATTAATTTCTCATTAATTAAATTCATATTTAAACACTTTAAATATAAATTTAACTTATATTATACATCCAATAATCTAGATTTGGTTTCAAGTCATGCTAGGGACTTTGCAAACTAATTGCAAACCAAACCTATTTAATTAATCAATTAAACTCTTTAATTAATTAATTAAATCATATTTAATTAGGTGATAACTTGTGTATGTGTGTGACTTACTAGGCTCATCACTAATTGGCAATGAGACATGATATCAACTCTTAATATTATCAGAACTCTTTCTTACCATAAATGATTTCTCTAAATTATTTTATGAACCTCATAGACCATGGTTAACACCTAGCATAGCATGCCATAGCCACCCAATTAGTAATAAGGATTACCTTAAATGAACCTATAATCATATGTTACCATGCACTAGAATCTCTCTGTTACAAAATCCCAACTCAAGCTGGAGTCATGGTTTATGTCAAACTCCATTTGCTATGAATATTATGTTCTCTTTTAATTCCAGTTCTTGATTAAAAAGATTTTCTCATCAGAAACTCTTTTCTGAATAAATCTATCTGTCCTAGCCAGGAACTTGAAACATCAAGAACAATTAAATGAACATAGGATTTTATCTCTATTTACTTAGAGGAATAGATTCCATCTTGATCAACACCTACCTCCATATATAACTAGTAGGAGCCAACACATGCCCATATACCCATACACAGTACAAGTATGAAAGCAGTATCAAACTCAAACTACCTATATACAAGATAACTGTGCTATCTCAGGTCTAAAGATTATATGCACTGATATGATTTATGACAAAACATTGACAAGAGTAAACTCCATGTGCTTGTCATAAGTGTCACTGGTTCGGCCTACTTATCATTTATAAGTGCCTATCATGTTTGTTATATGGCATGAGACTCACCATTCCATCTTATTTATATCTCATATAAATAACTTAGGAACAAACATGAATACAATCTTTCTGGATAAGTCATATCCTTATTATGAAGTATCCTCGAGTGTGAACCTATTTATGATACTTTGTGCTAGAAATATTGTCACTCATATTCTTAACAACTTAAGAATAATATTTCTAACAAAATATCAATGGACCTTTTCTATTACACATAAATATATTATGTAAACGGAAAAGTGGAAATGCCTTTATTAATAAAAATATGTACAAGATACATACTAAATGATATGCTCTAGGGCATACTACTAACAATCTCCCACTAGCACTAGAGCCATTCATTACAATATCTTAGACCTATCTTCTCAAGATGTCGGTCTAACTGAGTCTGTGACATAGGCTTAGTGAATGGATCAGCTGGATTTTTTCAGCTGATGTTATTTTTTCTGCATGGCTATATTGCCTTGCCCAACTATATCTCTGATAATGTGGTAGTGCCTTTCTATGTGTTTGGATTTTGGGTGAGACCTTAGTTCCTTAGCTCAGATGATCGCTCCATTGTTGTCACAAAGGTAGTGGAACCGCGACTCAATGGAAGGAACTACTGTATGTTCTGTCATGATCTTCTTTATCCAAACGACTTCCTTTGCAAAGATCTCGATGCAAGCAATATACTCAGCCTCTGTAGTGGAATCTGCAGTCGTGCTCTGTTTGGAACTCTTCCAACTTACTGCACCTCGATTACAAATGAACACATATCCAGAGGTAGACTTTCTATCATCGATATCTGATTGGAAATCAGAATCAGTATAACCATCCAATTGCAAGTCTCCATCTCCATAAATCAAGAATAAATCCTTAGTTCTTCTCAAGTACTTAAGGATATTCTTGACAGCTATCCAGTGTTCCAAACCTGGATTGGATTGATACCTGCTACCCAAACTAACAGCATATGCGATATCTGGCCTAGTACACAACATTGCATACATTAAACTTCCAATAGCCGAAGCATATGGAATCCTGGCCATCTTATCTCTTTCTTCAGGTGTCTTTGGAGACATCTCTTTAGAAAGATGGATACCATGTCTCACTAGTAACAATCCTCTCTTGGAATCAAGCATGTTAAACCTCTTTAACACCTTTCCAAGTATAGACTTTGGGATAAACCAATTATTCTTTTCGCTCTATCTCTATAGATGCGAATCCCAAGAATATAGGTTGCCTCCCCTAAGTCTTTCATGGAGAATGTATTTGACAACCATACCTTTATAGTCGTCAACATACCTGTGTCATTACCCATCAACGAGATGTCATCCACATATAAGACAAGGAAAGTGATAGCACTGTCACTAACCTTCTTATATACACATGGCTCATCCTCATTTTTGATAAAACCAAAGGATTTAATGGCTTCATCAAAACGAATGTTCCAACTCCTTGAAGCTTATTTCAACCCATAAATGGATCGCTTTAGCTTGCATACCTTGGAACCATCTTGGGATTCAAATCCCTTAGGTTGTTCCATGAAAATGTTTTCTTCAATGTATCCATTGAGAAAAGTTGTTTTGACATCCATCTGCCAAATCTCATAATCATAGTACGCAGCTATTGCTAATAAAATCCTAATTGATTTACGCAAGGCAACAGGCGAGAAAGTCTCCTCATAGTCGATTCCTTGCCTTTGGCGAAACCCTTTCGCTACTAGCCTTGCCTTATAGGTCTCTACCTTTCCATCAGAACCAATTTTCTTCTTGAAAACCCATTTGTTCCCTATAAGTATAATACCTTCAGGTGGGTCAACAAGATCTCAATCTTGATTCTTATACATGGAATCAATCTCGGATTTCATAGCATCAATTCATTTTGTAGAGTCTATATTTGATATAGCTTCTTCATAGGTAAGTGGATCATCTCCATGATCTACTTCTTCATGAGTAGACAACTCTTGTTCTTCTTCATGAAGAAAACCATATCTCACTGGTGGGTGAGATACCCTGGTTGTTCTACGAGGAACAGCTGTAGATGTTTCATCAATGGGTATTGGTTGACTAGATGGATCTATATCCATCTGATCTGTTGGTTGGTCAGAATTCTCCAATTCTAACTCTATTTGCCTTCCTTTGCCTCCTTCTTGAACAAACTGTTGTTCAAGAAATGTGGCATCTCTACTTATCACAACCTTTTGTGAAGTAGGCAAATAAAAATAATATCCAAAACTATCTTTTGGATATCCAACAAATCGACCTTTTTCTGATCTGGTTTCCAATTTATCAGTGTTCAGCTTTTTGATATAAGCTGGACAACCCCAAATCTTAACATGCTTAAGACTTGGTTTTCTTCCATGCCATATCTCATAAGGTGTGGAAGAAACAGATTTTGATGGAATCCTATTCAGAATATACAAAGCTGATTCTAATGCAAATCCCCAAAAGGAGATTGGCATATCAGTATAGCTCATCATACTACGTACCATATCCAATAGGTACGATTTCTCCTTCAGATACACCATTCACCGTATGGCGTTCTGGAGGAGTCACCGAGAAACAATGCCATGCTCTCTCAAGTATTCATCAAATTCGACTCAAATATTCACCTCCACGATCCGATCGAAGAGCTTTAATATTCTTTCTGTTTGATTTTCTACTTGATTTAAATTCTTTGAACTTTTCAAAAGATTCATGTTTGTATTTCATCAAATACAAATACCCAAACCTTGATTTATCATCAAGAAAGGTAATAAAATAATGAAAGCCCTCTAGCCATTTCTTTAAATGGACCACATACATCACTATGTATTAGCACCAAAATATTTTCACTCTTAGCCCCTCCCAACAAAGGGTGATCTAGTCATTTTGCCCTGAAGGCAAGATTCACAAGTTGGAGTAGGCTCAGAGTCCAATAAGGATAGAATCCCCATTTTCTCCAATTTTGTAATCCTATCTTCTGCAACATGACATAACCTTAAGTGCCAAATATATTTTGAACTTGAGTTGTTTTTCACCATGGCATTGCTTTCATTTAGATTGCTATACTCTGGCCAGTGGAAACACTTTCTTACTGGTAATGGAAACACTTTCTTATTGGCAATGGAAACACTTTCCTGTTGGCAGTGGAAACACTTTCCTTTGCCTTCATCAGCTTTAGTCTTCCTTTTCTGTTTAGCTATTTTCTTAGAAGGACCAGGAATCTGAGGTTTCTTTTTCTTATTGCCCTTCTTCTTGTTGGACTTTTCAGCAGAAGAAGATGCAGCCAAAGCTACCTCTTTTCCTTTGTTGCCTGGCATATTCTTTTGGGCAATAACCAGCATGTTGAGTAAACCAGCTAAGGTGCATTCCTGTTGAGTCATATGGAAATTTGTCACAAAATTTCCCAAAAGACCCAGGAAGGGACTGAAGGATCAAATCCGTCTATAGTTGGAAATCCATGTTGAAGTCAAGATGTTCCAACTGCTCAATCAGCCAAATCATCTTGTGGACATGATCCCCAACATTCTGTCCCTCAGACATCCTCATACGGAATAGCTGTCTAGATATCTCATACCTAGCATTCCTGCTGTGCTCACCATACAACTCTTGTAGGTGAAGGAGGATCTCACTCGTACTCTGCATGTTCTCATGTTGCTTCTGTAACTCATTACTCATGGAAGCAAGCATGTAACACTTAGCTCTCATATCATGCTCCTTCCACTTGTCCAAAGTATCATGTTCCTCTTGTGTGGCCTCTGGAGGTAAGGGACCAGGAACATTTGAATCTAGAACATATCCTATATGTTCAAAGTTCAGGACAAGCTTCAAATTTCTTAGCCAATCGATGATTTGGTCCTGTCAACCTATTGTGATCAAGTATGCTTGCAAGGATATTTGATGGTGGTGGTTGTTTTGTGCTCATTTTTATCAGAAAATTAACTGCAGAAAATAACCAGATTAATTAGTAAATGTATCATGTAATTAACCAAAATGATTATGGTCTTTTAATCAAATTGGTCCTCCCACTAACTTAGCGAATCCTACACTTCCAAAGTAGAAAATGGAAATCCTAGTTGGATGGATTTCTAGTGGGTGATTGAATTCTTATAATTCTATTGATCATCCTCAGGTACATCCATTATTGGAATTACAATAAACTATAAGTGAACAACTCTTTGCCCATCACATCTCATGTTAGGTTCAATCCTTTACCTAGCCCCTAATGCTCAAAATCTCAGGTACATCCATTATTGACTTATCTTGCATTAGTTAAGTTGATCCCATTGAGCCAGTAATTATGCAAATAATTTTAATGTCCTCAGGTACATCCAATATTGGCCACTAAACCATTTACATATTTACAACATCTCATGCTTAACAATTATTCTTAAGAAAATCTCTTAAATAAATTGCATCTTATGCAACTATTTAAAATTTCTTAAAATAATTGCCCCAATGGAGGGCCTATGTTATAATTACTTTAATTATAGCATTTCCAACTTAATCATTTGTTTGGAAGATTTTATGGTCATTCTAATTACTATTAAAGTCTCACTTTGCACATTATCTATTTAGCATGCATATATCATATAATTTCATACGTTCACATACATCTTATGCATTCATGGATAAGCAGTAAATATGGTATGATCATGGACTTTCTAAGGGATTCAATTCTGAGCCACCAAGAATTGAATCAGGGCATTCCTAGGTGCATTTCATTCATTCATTTTACAAGAGTTGCTAAAGGAGTACATAATCAACACTTGATCTTGAATTCCTCCCATTGGTCCCACCAATGCTCTTGACCTCCTTGAACTTCTTGCAATCCAATATTACATAGTAATCCTTGGCATACCAAGGCGAATTTACAAGAACTTAAATAAATGAAATTACAACCCAAAAATTATTACAAATTTAATAATACATGCCCAAAATAAATTAAAATAAATTAATTAATTTACAATCCCAAAGAAACATAAAAGAAATAAATCCAATCACATTGGTCTTTTATAGTCCATGATCATCCATCATGCATATCACTATTTAACAATTAAATAAAACATACATACTTAAATTAAATTGAATATCTCATATTCAACTTAAAAATCCAGATTTGAATATGATTCAAATAAATTTAAAAATTCAGATTTGAATCTCATTCAAACAAATTTAAAAATTCAGATTTGAATCACATTCAAACAACTTTAAAAATTCAGATTTGAATCACATTCAAACACTTTTTAAAAATTCAGATTTGAATCACATTCAAACATTTTTTAAAAAATCAGATCTGAATTTTATTCAATCAATTTTAAAAAATCAGATTTAAATATGATTCAAACAACTTTAAAAATTCAGATTTGAATCACATTCAAACAACTTTTAAAATTTAGATTTGAATCACATTCAAACAATTTTTAAAATTCTGATTTGAATCATAATTTAATTGTGTGATTAAAAATTCGAATTAAACATTTTAATTAGTCATATGATGAACCTTTCAACATGCAACAATTGCAGAATTTAATAACAACCATGCGCACCATGATCTTCCAAAGCCATGCGCACCATGTTGGAGTTCATAGCATGCCGCCACACCTCTTGATCTAACCAGCAATTGATCAATCATCTCATGATCAAATCACACAATTAAATCATATAATCAACAATCTAAATGGCAAATATAGTGGCTCTGATACCAATTGAAGGAACGGAAGCGTGAAAAACACAAGTTTATACCATTGAATTCAAAAATTTTCACCTAGGGTCACATGCATCATGCAAGATTTATTTTTATCTATTTGATTTCAATGATAAACAACATATTAAAACTCTTTTAATATGTTTTTGGATCTGTATTTTCCATTTAAGATTTTAAAATTAATCAGATTAATTTTAGAACCCTAGATTAAATCAAGAACGATTACACTAACCTCTTGATGCAATCGCAGTGTCTGCGCTTTGAGATTCATCTTCGTGACACTAGATGTTGTCCTCTAGCTTGTCCACACCATGAACAACTATGGAAGCCCTTGAACAGCTTCTAAAGCCTTTACTATTAATTAGAAATTCAAGTTCTGCTTTTAAGAGATTAGAGATAAACAGGACACTAGAAACAATTTCTAGTGTTCTTAATTCAAGAGATTGATGGCTAATCTCTTTGAATTGATGAGAGATGAAGAAGAATAGAGGGAGGGCTGCAAAATGGCGTGACCAAGGAGTGTGGCTGCTGGTTGTATTTTATTTTCTCATAACAACACTTAAATAGCTAGGTTAACACATTAAACCCTTGCCACATGTCACCCTTTGATTAGTTCTAGGTTTAAGTGACCCAATCACATTGTGCCAAGTGTCAAACCTATATGTAATCTTGATTTTAATCATCTTACATGATTAAAAACATTTGGCAAGCTTATGTGTTATTCCATGTGTCACCATCTCATGGTGCCACGTGTCACACCGCAAAATGACCAAAATGCCTCGTGTCTTAATTTTGAGTTCTCAACCCAAAATAATTATTTTTCTTCTTCTAATTAATTTATATCAAATATAAATTAATTAATTAATCTCTATTAATTAATTTCTCATTAATTAAATTCATATTTAAACACTTTAAATATAAATTTAACTTATATTATACATCCAATAATCTAGATTTGGTTTCAAGTCATGCTAGGGACTTTGCAAACTAATTGCAAACCAAACCTATTTAATTAATCAATTAAACTCTTTAATTAATTAATTAAATCATATTTAATTAGGTGATAACTTGTGTATGTGTGTGACTTACTAGGCTCATCACTAATTGGCAATGAGACATGATATCAACTCTTAATATCATCAGAACTCTTTCTTACCATAAATGATTTCTCTAAATCATTTTATGAACCTCATAGACCATGGTTAACACCTAGCATAGCATGCCATAGCCACCCAATTAGTAATAAGGATTACCTTAAATGAACCTATAATCATATGTTACCATGCACTAGAATCTCTCTGATACAAAATCCCAACTCAAGCTGGAGTCATGGTTTATGTCAAACTCCATTTGCTATGAATATTATGTTCTCTTTTAATTCCAGTTCTTGATTAAAAAGATTTTCTCATCAGAAACTCTATTCTGAATAAAACAATCTGTCTCCGCCAGGACTTGAAACATCAAGAACAATTAAATGAACATAGGATTTTATCTCTATTTACTTAGAGGAACAGATTCCATCTTGATCAACACCTACCTCCATATATAACTAGTAGGAGCCAACACATGCCCATATACCCATACACAGTACAAGTATGAAAGCAGTATCAAACTCAAACTACCTATATACAAGATAACTGTATATCTCAGTGTCTAAAGATTATATGCACTAATATGATTTATGACAAAACATTGACAAGAGTAAACTCCATGTGCTTGTCATAAGTGTCACTGGTTCGGCCTACTTATCATTTATAAGTGCCTATCATGTTTGTTATATGGCATGAGACTCACCATTCCATCTTATTTATATCTCATATAAATAACTTAGGAACAAACATGAATACAATCTTTCTGGATAAGTCATGTCCTTATTATGAAGTATCCTCGAGTGAGAACCTATTTATGATACTTTGTGCTAGAAATATTGTCACTCATATTCTTAACAACTTAAGAATAATATTTCTAACAAAATATCAATGGACCTTTTCTATTACACATAAATATATTATGTAAACGGAAAAGTGGAAATGCCTTTTATTATAAAAATATGTACAAGATACATACTAAATGATATACTCTAGGGCATACTACTAACAATAATAGCATTCAGTGAATTATTTATCAAACATTATCGTTAGAGACAGTTTAATTAAGTACTGAAACACTTCAAATTGTGTTTCTCAGTTAGCAAAGACTCAGGGAGAGGGAAGGAAACACTGAGTCAAGACCAAGAGACAGTTCTCAGAGGTTTGTGGACAACTAGTTTTTAACTGATTTTATTTGAATATTTCATATGATTAAATGACATACTTTTCTTATGTATTATGTTTAACAAGCATTGAATTTAATTCCATGATTATTGAAAATTGTTAAAGTATGTATGAATTTAGCTTTGTGAAATGGTATTTCCACAAGTATTAAGCATTGTTATGGATTGAATAAATTATGTTTTGGAAAATTGTGATAGAACATGTTTCTAATTATGATGGTAATTTTCATGGAAAAATGCAAATTTATGATTTGAATTGTGATGAGCATAAAAATTATTGGATATTGGAATTGACTTTGAATTGAATTATTTTGTGATTTATGCTCACTAAAAGGATTGTGATATTGTTTTATATCTCACTATAGATGCTTGACTAGGTTATTACCCGTCTCTCTCATTTGTTGAGAAGACAATGGAGTTAGTTGCGTTTTGATTACCATGGTACGTGCACAGGCTTAGATTTTCCTCTGATTTGAGGTTAGATCTAAGTTTATTTTATTGTTATGGCCCTTGCTGAAGATTCATTATTGTGATGGTACTGTGCACGATGATTCGACCTCCCCGACCATAGGGAGTTAGAATCTGATTCGACCTCCCCGACCATAGGGAGTTAGAATCACATCGAATATGGCCATTTCGGATTAGTCTTGCATAGTTAGTGAGATAAAGATTGATTTTTGAGATACATAATGATTGTTGAGATACAGAATGGCTTTTGAATGGTAAAGAATTGTGATTTCAATTATGGTTTATGTATAATTGATTTTGTTGGAATTACTTAAATGGTTAGTCATGATTTGATAAATTGAATTTTGTGATCAAAGTCATTTATACAAATGATTTACATTATTGGCAATGAATATTTTGAGTTTTGGAATTTGATGAGTATTCAGATTTCCAAATTATTTACTGTAAATTTTGTCAATGTATATTGTACTATGTTTTAAATTATAGTTATGCACCACTGAGTTCATCACTCAGCGATAGCTTTGTATGCTGTCGCAGATAAAAAGAGCATAGAGCAGTGAATAAGTTTCTTTGAAGACATATTCATATCAGCTCCAGGTATATCATAGGTATACCCATGTACATAGGTTTTGATGTATGCATATAATAATATGTATGTAAATTATTTGGGCAGTTGTATAAAAACTCTTGTAAAATATTTTGGTATGTTATTAAATGTAAATTATTGTAAATATAAAGTTGAGATTTCATTTACTTGAATAGTTTTGTATTATAAATTTTGAGTCTTGTAATCAATGAAATGTTTCTTTATGATGAGAGTAGTTTGAAAATGAATTGATTGTTTATTGAGAATTGAATTGTGAATTGAAATGAAGTTATTGAAGTTGTATTTAAGAAAACATATTGGGAGCATTTTCTTTTGCAGGATTGAAGAACTATTTTCTCAAAATACAGCCGGCACTTTGCCGAAATTCTGAAAAAAAAAAAATTTATAACACCAAATTTTAACCGATGATTTAAATTTCACGAAAATTGTTTTAAAATCCCTTATAGTGTATCTAATGGGTTATCGGTAGGCGAAGTACGGTAATTCATTAGGTGTACTACGGGATCATGTTGCATCTTACAGGGGAGTAGGGTGTGACAATACTTGCCTAAATGCTATGAGATAGTATACAAACGTGCTTAAAAATATCTATACAATTTAATGAATATTAAATAAAAAGAATTACAAATTAAATTTGTAATATACCCTGGTATGCCTAGTATGATTGGTTTGGATAGGCTGGCATGCCAAAAGGGTTCCGATAGTAGTACTGCATATAGCATTATGCCATTCTGTGATTTATGGCTTATGTGGCCATTTCGTGATATTATGGCTTTTAGCCATTCTGACACTATTGTGATACTTGGCCTTGTGCCCGATTATTGTTATGGCTTATCGGCTGTTTTGTTCCACACCAGAAGACACTTTGTGATCAATGGTGTGATGGCTTGAGGTACTTAGTACCCGGTGCCAGTTTACCCATTTATCCAGTCCGTTCAGCTGCATAGGTTACTTGGGCAATTATATTAAGTCTTAATAAATTATTATTAACTAATGTACTAAATTGATAAAATTATTAACAATTACCAAAAATTTTAGTCTACATAAAATATTAACAACAAATTGCATAAACATTTATTTTATTTTATTTTAGTTTATTTTTAGTTTATATTGGCGCCACTAAGCAGTATTGTTTAGCGCATTACTTTTTGCTACGCATAGGTTCTTGAGATAAAGATAAGGAGCCCAGCAAACCACAGACAGGGTGATTAGTCAGATCTATAAGGAGTCCACAGTCATCAACACTATAGTGCATTCATGGTAGGACATTAGGTTTCTTTTGTGTTTTGATATTTTGTATTTTACAGTAAATATGGATTTTGTCATGTACATTGTAAAGTTATCAAATTTGAAGTTTATGTAAATGTTTGTGTATTTTGTAAATAAATAAAATTTGAGTTTTTCTTCATGAATTTGAGATTATTATGATATGAATGACATTATGAAAATTGTTTGAAAATTTGTTGAGAATTGGGTTGATGTTAAGAGTTATGCGTTTAAAAATTTATTGGGAGTGTTTTTAGCAGGTTTTGAATAACCGTTTTTCTAAATTATAGTCGGCACTCTACCGGATTTTTAGTAAAATTTGCAATAATTCAAATTTATCAAAATTTAAAATAAAGGACATAAATGATATAAATTTCACATAAAAGGCTATTTAAACCTATAAAATGAATATTTAGAAATTAAAATAAGATAAGATAAGATAAGGTACTTCGGCACTCTGTGTGACATGCCTTGCTCAGCTATATTGTAGATGGGTGAGGGGTGTCACATATTGTCTAAGTTTAAGATACATATGCATGTTTACCTTAATCTTTAAGCACACTCATTGATTATCTATGAATGTATGTATGAATTACACTTTAGTGTTTATGAATGATATGAAAAGGTTTAAATTCTAAACTGCTTTAAAAAAAACAAATGGTTTATGGTCCAATGTAAATGTTAAAGTGTGATTTATTATGAGTTGTGTCACACCTTACCCCTCTGTAAGGCATAACATGATCCCGTAGAATACCTAATGAATTACCGAACTTCTCCTACCGATAACTGGCACTGGTAGTGGATGTAACAACCCAGTTGGCACTTGATGTTCTGCCTTTACTTGTTGACAAGTTAGGCATTTGGATACAAACTCTACCACATCTCGTTTCATACCCATCCACCAGTAATGCTCCTTTAGCCCCCTATACATTTTTGTGCCACCAGGGTGCATGGTAAAAGGAAACTCATGTGCTTCCTTCAAAATGATCTTCCTCAATTCAACATCATTGGGAACACATATTCTGCCCTGGTGTAGCAGTAGACTGTCATCTCTAATTGAAAATTCTGGTTTCTTGCCCTGTTGGACTTCTTCCATCAGCTTCTGATATTTCTGATCATTTTGAGCAGCCATTTTGATCTGATCAATCAACACTGGCTGTACATGCCATGCAACTGCTGTCTGCCCCCTCATCATTAATCTCTAAACTGGCATGCAATGATCTCAACTCATGTACCAAAGACAAAGGAGTAACCCGTAGACTTGCCACAGTCTTGCGACTTAAGGCGTCAGCCACAACATTAGCTTTCCCTGGCTGATAATCTATCAAACAATCATAGTCTTTTATCAACTCTAACCATCTCCTCTGTCTCAAATTCAACTCTTTTTGGGTTCCCAAATACTTCAAACTCTTATGATCTGTATAGATGTAGCACTTCTCCCCATACAAATAATGCCTCCAGATCTTAAGAGCAAACACAATAGCTGCAAGCTCCAAATCATGTGTTGGATAGTTCCTCTCATGCGGTTTCAGCTGGTGTGATGCATAGGCAATGACATTTCGATCTTGCATCAACACACAACCTAACCCATTGTGAGAAGCATCATCAGAATCAGAGTATATTCTTTACCCGGTGTAGGTAAAGTCAGGACTGGAGCTTCAGTCAAACATCTCTTCAATTCATCAAAACTTTGCTGGCATTTGTCCGTCCACTGGAATTTCACATCCTTTCTAAGCAACTTGGTCAATGGAGATGCCAACATGGAGAATCCCTTCACAAATCTACGGTAGTATCGGCGGCTAAACCTAAGCTGCGAATTTCTGTGACATTTCTGGGTGGCCTCCAATTAAGGACAGCTTCAATCTTACTTGGATCTACTTTAATGCCCTCTTCTGATACTACATGCCCCAAAAAGGATATCTCCTTTAGCCAAAATTCACATTTCGACAATTTGGCGTATAGCTGTTTCTCCCTCAAAGTCTACAGTACAATCCGCAGATGTTTGTCATGCTCTTCTGCATTCCTCGAATAGACCAATATATCATCGATAAATACCACAACAAACTGGTCAAGGTATGGTCTAAAGATAGTGTTCATTAGATCCATAAAAGCAGCCGGAGCATTAGTTAACCCGAATGGCATGACTAGGAATTCATAATGGCCATAGCGGGTTCTGAAGGCAGTTTTAGGAATACTCTGCTCTTGTACTTTCAGCTGATAATAACCTGATCTCAGGTCAATTTTGGAGAACACAGCTGCACCCCTCAATTGATCAAACAAGTCATCAATGCGGGGTAATGGATATCTATTCTTTATTGTCACCTTATTCAACTGCCGATAATCAATACACAAGCGGAGAGTGCCGTCTTTCTTCTTTACAAACAACACTGATGCTCCCCAAGGTGACACACTAGGGCGGATGAAGCCCTTGTCAAGCAATTCTTGCAACTGCACTTTCAACTCTTTCAATTTTGCAGGTGCCATTCTATATGGCGTTATGGAGATTGGATCCACACCAGGCATAACATCAATTTCAAACTGCACCTCTCTTTCTGGAGGTAATCCTGGCAATTCATCAGGAAACACATCCGAAAAGTCACATACCGTAGGGATGTCCCTTAGTGCTGGACTCCCCACCTGGGTGTCTATCACATGTGCCAAGTATGCTTCACACTCCTTTCTAATCATCCTTCTGGCTAGTGCAGCCGAAATGATGTTTGATGGCAGTAAATGCCTCTCCCCGTGTATTACCACATCACCGTATAAAGGGAGACCAAAAGTGACTGTCTTCAGTCTACAGTCAATCATGGCGTGATGCCTGGCTAACCAATCCATGCCCAAGATGATATCATACTCTCTGAAGGGCATTTCAATCAAGTCTGATGGGAAAACATGTCCTTGGATCATCAAAGGACAGTCTCTATAAATTCTGTTGACCCGGACCTCTTGTCCTAACGGACTAGTTACTAGCACTTCAAAATCCATTTGCACACATGGAACAGCAAGTGAATTAACTATGCTAGCACTAACATATGAATGGGTTGAACCCGGATCAAACAACACAAATACTTCTTGATCAGAGATAGAGAATGTACCAGCTACCACATCATAAGTCTCAGCCTCTTCTCGCTGTCTCATTGTGTAGATTCTGGTTGAAGCACTTCCTTGTCCTGACTGACCAACCGTGCTCGATCGTCAAGTAGTGCCTCTACCTCTACCTCTTCCTCTGCCAACTGACGATGAACCTCTGAGAGCAGGACTCTGAATAGATCCCTCGACAGTAGTAGGAGCTGGGCCATATCTCGGAGCACTAGTACAGTCTTTAGCTATATGGCCCTTGCCTCCACAGTTAAAACAGGCTCCAGTGGCCCAATAGCATTCCTCCCCATGAATCTTGCCACAACTCTCATAGGGGGCGGGCAGAATGTGAACCCCTGCTTGACTGCTGACCAGACCTAGGGGGTCTCTGACCAGAAAATCTACCTCTACCAAACCTTCCACCTCGACCTCTGCTGGGTCCACTAAACTTCTTTTTCTTTCCAGAGGTAGCACCAGAACTCTGTTCAACTGATTTTTCCCTCTTGTCTTTTTCTAATTTCTCAGCTTTTTCTGATTTTTCTTTCCTTGGGGTTGCTTCTGATTCAATCCTCTCCAATTCAAGTGCTTGAGACATAAGTTCTGAGAAGTT
Organism: Hevea brasiliensis; assembly: GCF_030052815.1. NCBI lineage: Eukaryota > Viridiplantae > Streptophyta > Magnoliopsida > Malpighiales > Euphorbiaceae > Hevea > Hevea brasiliensis. Next base: position 46,889,487 of record NC_079496.1, read on the forward strand.
GCTGTGTCGGAATCCCACAACTTGCATCCTTATACTGGGCTTCAAACCCGTCTCAAATCTCTTGCACCTTGCTTTGCTGGTAGTAAGGAGACTCCTCGCATAGTGACTCAGGCGGGAGAACTCCCTCTCATACTCTGCCACCGATCAGTTCCCTTGTTTCAAACTCAAAAATTCTTGCAGTTTCTGGTCAACATATGCATCTGGGATGTATTTCTGTCTGAACTCTCTGATGAAGTCATCCCAGGTCAGCACTGGTGGTTCAACATGGTCTTCCACCAATCATACGCATCCCCTTGCAGTAGAGACACGGAATACTCAAACTTTAGCTCATCTTGGCAGTGCAGTTTCTTAAACACTCTGTCCATTCTTTCAAGCCATTGCTCTGCCTCTAAAGGGTCCACTATACCCTTAAATTCTGCAGCCCCATACTTCAATAACTTGTCGCATCGTTCGGCAAGGCGTGGTTGTGCCACAGTGGTTGGGGTGGAGCTTGAGCAGCATACCCCATCCATTTGTTGAAACATCGCAGACCATCTGCCATGCGGCGAATCGTGCAGAAATCTGCGGCATTTGTGAAGTGTTGTTGACCCATCGACATTCTCGCAAAGTGGGCTTCCCCTTGTGCCTCAGCTTCAACAAACTGCTCAACTGAGCGATCTCCTTCTTCCATTTTAGTCTGAAATTAGGGTATCTCCTGAACAAATAACACATGGAGATTTCCCTCCGTTAGTTCATATTCATGATGTAATGCACTGTATGTAACAATTATGGACATTGAGCAGTTGTACTTAACAAAGAAAAGACACAAATTCATAAGTTAAAACATACTTCAAAAATTTGCTCTGATACCACTAAAACATGTCACACCTTACCCCTCTGTAAGGCATAACATGATCCCGTAGAATACCTAATGAATTACCGAACTTTTCCTACCGATAACTCATTAAGTACCCTACAAGGGATTTTAAAACAATTTTCTTATCTTTGACAAGTGGTGAGCATTTCTAATAAGTATTTAATACATTTAGTTGAAATTAAAACTAATTAATATTTTTGGCCATTTTAGTTTTCCGCAAATTTTATAAAAATTTTGACAGAGTTTCCTCTGTATTTTGAGAAAACCGTTCTTCGAATACCTGTAAAAAAGCACTTCTAAAAGTTTTTCTCAACCACTACTTCGGTTTCACAATCAAACTCAGTCAACTTCTCAAAATTCACAAGTTCAATAGTTCTCAAAATACTGTCAATCAATATCATTCATATTTCATTAAAAACGAAATAATTTATACACAACCTTACAAATTTATATCAAAAGAACATAAACTAAACTTTATTACAAACTTCATACAAATTTGTGTACAAGCTGCTCAAGACCCATTTTTTTACATGTCCATACATTTATGTGCAATATATACATCAAAAGAAGTATTTACAGTTAGGGTATAAATTATACCCGAAGGCTTCAAGCTGATGACTTCACACACTTCAGCAGCTCAATCTGCTGCTCCTCTAGTCTCTGTATCTGCGACAGCAATAAAAGCTATCGCTGAGTACTAGGACTCAGTGGTGCACAATATACTAAAATAATCTTTATGCAAAACTTAAAGCACATTCATTCAAAAATTTGGCTAAACATAAAAATTAAATACAATCATGCATTGTGAGATTTTACATGTAAACCAAGTTCATTTCAAAGTATCAAAACACATTTCATAAAACCCACAGTTAGATCACGCCATTCGAAACAAATAGAATCTCAATAGCCAGAGGCCAAAGAGAAATCACATGAATCTCAATAGCCAGAGGCTAAAGAGAAATCATATCACAAGGCTTGCTAGCTGAAATATATGGATATCCATTCACATCCTCTTCTACTGGCACACCTCAACACTTCTCCAGAGAAGGAATCAAAATTCGAAACTAATTACCCCCACTAGTCGTGCTAGTGAGGTGTTCAAATATGTGGTCATGACACTGTGGTTTCAAAACTTATCTTAACAATTTGCTAAACATTGTCTTTTCAAATATACATAATAACTTTCAACAATTTAGATCAAACATTATAAGAATGCCATAATCCGATATTTCATATTATTCAAAACGATATGCAAAAGATGATTATAAAAGTATATGTTGTGCACAAACCTCAAATGAGTCGCCTGTTGGCCTTGACTTGACTCCTCGGGTTCTGTCCCGATATTCTTTTCCACTGAAACACGAAATTTTCCAATGTTTCAGTACTAAAACTTAAAATAAATCCAAAATAAACTTAATTTCACATTTACCTAGCTCTAACGTGTTAAATTCGACGTTCTCGAAATTTTGTGTTTCGAGTTACTATTCACTGCACTATTCAAGTCAAATTATTGACTTTCTAAGGCTTAATAGGTATGAGAACTCCAACTTCACCCACATACTACATTTTGGTCACCAAACTTGTTGGTTTTGGTCATTTGTTTAAAGCTTAGGTCATTTTGGCAAAATTGCCAATTTTTGGTTTTGGATCTCCGAGGTTGCACTATTCCATTGGTCGATCTACTGTTGGAATTTAACAAAACTTCCTTCATAGAAAATGTTCCTTATTGTCTTAAGTGTATTCTCATTTTTGGATCACCTCAATCGGAGTTTTGTAGCTCAAGTTATGGCCAAAATAAGTTTACTGTTCACGTGTACTGTTCATACTGGTATTTTGGGTTCTGGCAGATTTTGATCCAACTTTGGTTAGTAATTTGATTAAGTTAAGCTCATAATTTTGTCTAACTTTCTTCATATGAAATGTTCTACTATGTCTTAGGTTTCCATCGGTTTAAGAATCGCCTAAATCCGAGTTTTCTAGAGGGAATTATAGCCATCCAAACATTGCTGCTCACTGAAAATTCTGCAGAGTTGCAGGTTTGGTAACCTAACTTTGCTCAATAATTTGAATGGATTAATGGCATAATTTGGGGTGATGTTCTTCATGAAAGTTTTAGATCTATATGCCCTCTAACCTCTGGCCAAATTTCAGGTCAATTTGACCTGTCTAACTCGAGTTATGACTAAATGAACAGTTACTGTTCATTTAGTCAGTTTAGTGCAGTGGCAGCCTGCAATCAATTCACTTTGGTCAATTGTTTCACCAAGTTTTGGTCAGTTTTTGGCCATGGTTCCTTAATGAAAATTGTGCTCTTTTATGTCTATTTTCATCTCAATTGGTGGCATATCAATTGGACTTGTAAAATTTGAGTTTTGGTCCTTCAAAGTGGGTTTGGTCATGCTGCTGTTTGGTCATGCTGCCAGCAGCATGACCATTGACCTACGAATTTGGTTTAATTTCCTACCATTCCCACACAACTTATTTGGTCATAATTGACCATTATTTCCTGTCACAATAGGTTGAACATGCCATTTATGCATTTCTCCAAATTTTGGTTCATAAACCCTAGCATTGAAACCCTAATCTCACTAACTCTTGCATTTAACTACTTCTAATGATTTTAATGTTAATCATTTAACTAAGTAAAGTTTCTAAACTCACTCAATTGCATCATATTCATGCAAACCACACTCCTCTCAAGCTGCCCAAAAATTCAGTTTAATTCTTCCCCCATATTTGTTTCATTTAAATCAAGTTCTAAGCTCTCTTAATTACCTAAACATGCATTTGAATGGAAAAATAGTAAGTTAGCATACTAACCTCAACTATTTTGCCAATTCTCCAATTTCTCTCCTTCTTTCTTCTTTCTTTCTTGTGCTTAAGTTGAGATTTCAAGGTCTAACAAGGTTTTTATGGGATTTATGAAGATTAAGTGGAGCAATTTAAGCTTAAATGTAAGCTTAATGAAGGATTTTTCATGGGAGCTAAGAGGAAGAAAATGGGGCGGCAAGATTGAAAGGAAGAAGAGACTTTTCTAATTTTTTTTTTGTTTTATTTTCCTTAGTCTTATCCCTTTTTGAAGACCAAAATTCCTTAATTAATAAAATAATTAAATTAAACCTTTATGACATCATAAATGATGTCATCCCTTTGACTTTTCCAACCTCTTTCCTTTTCTTTTTTTTCTATTTATTTTTTTTTCTATTAGTTCTTTAATTTAATTCTCGATTCCGAAATTTTCTTTTCTCCGATTTTATTTGACAGTTAGGTCAGGAGTCAGCTCTCGGGGTCAATTGACCAAATTGCCCCTCGCCGGTTCATCCCGGTTTGCAAATAATCCAATATTTCTTCTGGCTCCCTGACCTAATTATTTGACTGGCTTAACAGTTCTTTTTCGTGATTTTCTTTTTTCCACTGTGTTCATAAGGGTCCTAAGGACCGCAGCGTCACTTTTTACGGTTCGAAATTTGAGTTTAAAATGACTTCGCAGTTGTTCCCGAGGAGGTCACTCATCGCTGTGACTCTCGGCTCGTTTAACTTCTTATGTTCTGTTTTTCTTATTAATAGTCAACTAATTAAACATTACTAATTATTTGTGTTTATGGCTTCTTAAGTTATCTTAAGTGTGGTCCTAATCCCCTTAATTGTCCGGACCGACACCGGTCACCGGAACAGTGAAATCTACCAGGCTATGCAACCGGGGGTGTTACAAGTTGCTTAGGCTTTGGTTGATATGGAATGAGTTTATGTTTAACAAGTTTTAAGCTTGCTACAGATTCTGGCAGCCTTAAGCTGACCCATTCCCTAGTGTCGATAACTGTATCAAAGCCTTAAGTTGGATGAGTGAACCTAAATGCTAGTACAAAGTATTGTAAAGAAAGAAAGAAAGTTTGTCGACCAGCATAGTTAGGAAAATACATGTCCATTAGGGTTGCGTCCCTATATGTTATATGATGTGCTTATGTTTCATATGTTTTAAGATATGTTTTGTGTTCATGTGAATCCACATGAACTTTATGTATGCTCAACGCTTCATGTTTGCTTTCAAAGTTACGAGGTTTAAAATAGTCCGTAATGTTAACTAGTGTACCACTTGAAAATGAGGGTATCGAGGCACTGCCCGTTAACCCCATTGATAGGGGAAAGGCAAGCAGAAGTGGTAAAGGAGAATCTCAAGAGGCTCTAAAAGGACTTTTGAGGTTAGTAAAAAGACCATCAGTGTACCTAAAATGTCTATAAATGCACGAAGGGCTTCTCATGACTTTTATTAATGGCATAAGGACCCTAAGTTTTTAGCTATGGGAAGAGCAGGAGAAGGCAATTTTATGGAAGTGGGGATGAGATAGAGTTTTTATCTCTGCCTCCACAAGGTCAAGAGTATGTTGTGTATCACTATCCATAATAGGAAAGTTTTGGAAACGTTGGCTTTATGGGCTACCCTCAATGTCCTTCCTTTATGCCCTACCCACCTTACTTCCCACCATCTAACCCTTACCCCATGTATCCTCCTCAACAGTACTATCAAAACCCTCCTATGACAATGTGAACTTAGAACCCCATTGAGGGAGTTATAGGAGAGCAAGCACCACAACTGGCAGCCCCAATAGTTTAGACTCAAGGGACTAGGTCAAGTAGCAAATGTAAGGCAAAAATGATAGGCTACTTGAAATTGGATGTGCCTAAGTACAAAGAAAGAGATGATCCTTTTGAATATGTTAAGGCAGTCAAAAAACTATAATGGATAAGTTGGAAGATAATGAGAGTATGGCCATTCAAATGGCTAGATTTACACTAAAGTGTAAAAAGGCTGAAGAATGGTACAAGTCCTAAATTGTTAGTAAGGTTAACAACATGACTGGACTCAGTTTATGGTAAAGTTTACCAATTGGGCTTTTCTAGAAAGCTCCAGAGAGTAAAAGGTGGTAAAGCTTGAATAGTTGAGGCAAACATTTAACATGAGTGTAGATGAATATCAGACAAGTTTGTGGAACTTTTATAGCATGTGGGGCATAAGTAAGATACTGATAAGAAAAAGGTGAAAAGGTACACACAGAGGCTGTACTCCCATTACTTTTCATTAATATTGGTTGCGAAAACCCATAGCTTCCACTCGATCATAGATGATGGATGCGGGGGCTATCATTAAATGGAGTTTGGACTTGAAAAGCACAAAGGCTAAGTAATCCACAGTTCCTAAGGTCACAGATGTAGGGAGGTTTAGTCACTTAACTAAGACCACTTCTTTATTTGAAATTAAAAAAAAGGGGGGAGAAGATTGCTAAAAAGCAAAAAAAGAACAAGTTCTAGAGCATGATCAAATCTAGACTTGGGATGGAGAGTGGGTCTAGCTCAGGTTCAGATACTTTGGGTTGTGTAAGATGTGGGAAACCTCATCAAAGACCATAGGTATGGAACCTCAAAGTGTTACAGGTGTCGTCAAGAGGGGCATATGGCAAAAGAATGTCCCAACATAGAAAGGGTGGCTTCTTAATAATAAGTAGGGTTAGGTAGTGTGGCTCAACTAGCTATAAGATAGGCTCCTATGGCTCCTTCTCAAGGAAGAGGAAGAAGGGCTTCTTCCTTCACAGCAGGTTCATAAGGGAGGGGTTCTATGGCATAGGCGTGAATCTTTGGCATGACATAGTAGGAAGTGAACACCTCCAACACTGTGGAGTCAGGTACACTTTATATAGGATTAGTATGCATGTTTTGATTGATCCAAGTGCTTCACACTCTTTTGTTAAGCCTAATACAATCCTAAGGTTAGATTGATAATTTTTAATTTAGATTGTCCTTTGGTTATTAGCGGACCTAAGTGTGAACCATTAGCAATAGAGATTATCTGTTACTCCTGTCCAATAATGATTGAGGATGTATGCTTTCCAGCTGACCTAATGGTTTTAGAATTGACTAATTTTGATGTTATTCAAGCAATGAATTGGCTTTCAGCCAATTATTCTACCCGGGACTATAGAAATAAGGTAGTAAAGTTTAGGAGATAGGATGGATCCAAAGTAGCATTTCTAGGAGACCAGGTGCCACTTGTGAAACAAATGATCTCAGCTATATAAGCCAGATGGATGCTCAGGAAAGGATGTAGAGGGTTTCTAGCTCATGGTAAGGAAGTTATTGTGAATAGGAGTGGATCGAGGTCAGTTTCAGTCACGAGAGAGTTTTCAGACGTTTTCCCAAAGAAACTACCTGGATTGCCACATGAAAGGGAGATAGATTTTGAGATTGATCAACTACTTGGTATTAAACCTATATCTATTCCTCCGTATAGGATTGCCCATATAGAGCTAAATGAACTAAAGGAGTAGTTATAGGATCTGGTAGATAAAGGATTCATCAGACTAAGCACTTCTCCATAAAGTGCTCCAATATTATTTGCAAAGAAGAAGGATGGTTTTTTGAGGCTGTGTCTAAACTATAAGCAGATAAACAAAGTAACCACAAAGAACAAGTACCCTTTGCCCCATATTGATGATTTGTTTGATCAACTAGCAGGAGTTAGTTATTTTTCTAAGATATATTTGAGGTTTGAATATCACCAATTGAGGATTAAGCAGACAAACATTCTGAAAACTGCCTTTTGGACTAGGTACGAGCATTATGAGTTTTTGTTGATGTCGTTCAGGCTAACTAATGCCCTAACTGCATTTATGGATCTTATGAATAGGGTATTCAGACCATTTCTAGATCGCTTTGTGATCGTCTTCATTGATGACCTCTTAGTGTATTCTAAAAGTCCTGAAGAGCATGCATAACATTTAAGAGCAGTTCTCCAGACTCTAAAGAAGCATTAGTTATATGCTATGTTTTCAAAGTGGAGTTCTGTTTAAAGAGTATATCTTTCTTATAGCATATACTGTCAAAAAATGGTATTGAAGTATACCCTAAGAAAGTTGAAGTAGTGGCAAATTGGCTTTAGCCAATCACAATGACTGAGATCAAGAGCTTCCTTAAATCAGCCAGCTATTGCAAGAGATTTATATCCAATTTCTCAAAAATCCCTACTCCTATGACTAGGTTAACTAAAAAAAAAAAAAAGAAGAAAAGTTTAAGTGGACAAACCAATGTGAAGAGATTTTTTAGAAACTCAAGGAATGTTTGGTTCCAGCACCAATTTTAGCTTTGCTTTTGGGCAATGAAGATTTCATAGTGTATTGTGATGCCTATAAAGTAGGTTTGGGGTGTGTTCTTATGTAGAATGGTAAGGTAATAGCTTATGCCTTGAGGCAATTGAAGAAGCATGAAACTAACTATCCCATCCATGACACGAAAATAGCAGTCATAGTTTTTGCCCTTAAGATGTGGAGACACTATCTTTATGCGGCTAAGTGTGAAATCTGAAAGAATGGAAGCGTGAAAAACACAAGTTTATACCATTGAATTCAAAAATTTTCACCTAGGGTCACATGCATCATGTAAGATTTATTTTTATCTATTTGATTTCAATGATAAACAACATATTAAAACTCTTTTAATATGTTTTTGGATCTGTATTTGCCATTTAAGATTTTAAAATTAATCAGATTAATTTTAGAATCCTAGATTAAATCAAGAACGATTACACTAACCTCTTGATGCATTGCAGCGTGTCTGCGCATTTGAGATTTATATTCAGGACACCAGATCTTGTCCCTCTAGTTTGTCCACACCAAGAACACCTATGGCAGCCCTTGAACAGCTTCTAAAACTTTTTATATTAATTAGAAATTCAAGTTCTGCCTTTTAAGAGATTAGAGATGTAAACAGGACACTAGAAACAATTTCTAGTATTCTTAATTCAAGAGATTGATGGCTAATCTCTTTGAATTGATGAGAGATGAAGAAGAATAGATGGAGAACCTCAAAATGGCATGATAAAGGAGAGGAATGGCTGCTGGTTGATTTTCCTGTTCATAACAATACTTATATAGCTAGGTTAACACATTAAACCCTTGCCACATGTCACCCTTTGATTAGCTCTAGCTTTAAGTGACCCAATCACATTGTGCCAAGCGTCAAACCTATATTTAATCTTGATTTTAATCATCTTACATGATTAAAAAAAAACATTTGGCAAGCTTATGTGTAATCCCATGTGTCACCATCTCATGGTGCCACGTGTCACACTGTGAAATGACCAAAATGCACCTGTGTCTTAATTTTGAGTTCTTAACCCAAAATAATTATTGATTAGCTCTAGGTTTAAGTGACCCAATCACATTGTGCCAAGTGTCAAACCTATATTTAATCTTGATTTTAATCATCTTACATGATTAAAAAAAAAACATTTGGTAAGCTTATGTGTAATCCCATGTGTCACCATCTCATGGTGCCACGTGTCACACTGTGAAATGACCAAAGTGCACCTGTGTCTTAATTTTGAGTTCTTAACCCAAAATAATTATTTTTCTTCTTCTAATTTATATGAAATATAAATTAATCAATTAATCTCTATTAATTAATTTCTCATTAATTAAATTCATATTTAAACACTTTAAATATAAATTTAACTTATACTATACATCCAATAATCTAGATTTGGTTTCAAGTCATGCTAGGGACTTTGCAATTTAATTGCAAACCAAACCTATTTAATTAATCAATTAAACACTTTAATTAATTAATTAAATTATATTTAAATGGGTGATAACTTATGTATGTGTGTGACTTACTAGGCTCATCACTAATTGGGAATGAGACATGATATCAACTCTTAATATCATCAGAACTCTTTCTTACCATAAATGATTTCTCTAAATCATTTTATGAACCTCGTAGACCATGGTTAACACCTAGCATAGCATGCCATGGCCATCCAATTAGTAATAAGGTTTACCTTAAATGAACCTATAATCATATGTTACCATGCACTAGAATCTCTTTGTTACAAAATCCCAACTCAAGCTGGAGTCATGGTTTATGTCAAACTCCATTTGCTATGAATATTATGTTCTCTTTTAATTCCAGTTCTCGATTAAAAAGATTTTCTGATCAGAAACTCTTTTCTGAATAAATCTATCTATCCTGGCCGGGAACTTGAAACATCAAGAACAATTAAATGAACATAGGATTTTATCTCTATTTACTTAGAGGAACAGATTCCATCTTGATCAACACCTACCTCCATATATAACTAGTAGGAGCCAACAGATGCCCATATACCCATACACAGTACAAGTATGAAAGCAGTATCAAACTCAAACTACCTATATACAAGATAATTGTGCTATCTCAGGTCTAAAGATTATATGCACTGATATGATTTATGACAAAACATTGACAAGAGTAAACTCCATGTGCTTGTCATAAGTGTCACTGGTTCGGCCTACTTATCATGTATAAGTGCCTATCATGTTTGTTATGTGGCATGAGACTCACCATTCCATCTTATTTATATCTCATATAAATAACTTGGTAACAAACATGAATACAATCTTTCTGGATAAGTCATGTCTTTATTATGAAGTATCCTCGATTGTAAACCTATTTATGATACTTTGTGCTAGAAATATTGTCACTCATATTCTTAACAACTTAAGAATAATATTTCTAACAAAATATCAATGGACCTTTACTATTACACATAAATATATTATGTAAACAGAAAAGTGGAAATGCCTTTTGTTAATAAAAATATGTACAAGATACATACTAAATGATATGCTCTAGGGCATACTACTAACAATCTCCCACTAGCACTAGAGCCATTCATTACAATATCTTAGCCCTATCTTCTTAAGATATCGGTCTAACTGAGTTTGTGACATAGGCTTAGTGAATGGATCAGCTATATTTTCAGCTGATGCTATCTTCTGCATGGCTACATCGCCTCGCCCAACTATTCTCTGATATTGTGGTAGCGCCTTTCTATGTGTTTGGATTACGGTGAGACCTTGGTTCCTTAGCCTGTATGACTGCTCCATTATTGTCACAGTGTAGTGGAACTGCTGACTCAATGGAAGGAACTACTGTAAGTTTTGTCACAAACTTCTTTATCCAGACAGCTTCCTTTGCAGCATCTAATGCAGCAATATACTCAGCCTCTGTAGTGGAATCTACAGTCGTGCTCTATTTGGAACTCTTCCAACTGACTGCACCTCCATTATAAATGAACACATATCCAGAGGTAGACTTTCTATCATCGATATCTGATTGGAAATCAGAATCAGTATAACCATCCAATTGCAAGTCTCCACCTCCATAAATCAAGAATAAATCCTTAGCTCTTCTCAAGTACTTAAGGATATTCTTGACAGCTATCCAGTGTTCCAAACCTGGATTGGATTGATACCTTCTAGTCAAACTAACAGCATATGCGATATCCGGCCTAGTACACAACATTGCATACATTAAACTTCCAATAGCCGAAGCATATGGAATCCTGGCCATCTTATCTCTTTCTTCAAGTGTCTTTGGAGGCATCTCTTTAGAAAGGTGGATACCATGTCTCACTAGTAACAATCCTCTCTTGGAATCAAGCATGTTAAACCTCTTTAACACCTTTTCCAAGTATAGACTTTGGGATAAACCAATTATTCTTTTCGCTCTATCTCTATATATACGAATCCCAAGAATATAGGCTGCCTCCCCTAAGTCTTTCTTGGAGAATGTATTTGACAACCATATCTTTATAGTTGTCAACATATCTGTGTCATTACCCATCAACAGTATGTCATCCACATATAAGACAAGGAAAGTGATAGCACTGTCATTAACCTTCTTATATACACATGGCTCATCCTCATTTTTGATAAAACCAAAGGATTTAATGGCTTCATCAAAACGGATGTTCCAACTCCTCGAAGCTTGTTTCAACCCATAAATGGATCGCTTTAGCTTGCATACCTTGGAACCATCTTGGGATTCAAAACCCCTAAGTTGTTCCATGAAAATGTTTTCTTCAGTGTATCCATTGAGAAAAGCTGTTTTGACATCCATCTGCCAAATCTCATAATCATAGTATGTAGCTATTGCTAATAAAATCCTAATTGATTTAAGCATGGCAATAGGCGAGAAAGTCTCCTCATAGTCGACTCCTTGCCTTATAGGTCTCTACCTTTCCATCAGAACCAATTTTCTTCTTAAAAACCAATTTGTTCCCTATAGGTACAATACCTTCAGGTGGGTCAACAAGATCCCAAACTTAATTCTTATACATGGAATCAATCTCAGATTCCATAGCATCAATCCATTTTAAAGAGTCTATATCTGATATAGCTTCTTCATAGGTAAGTGGATCATCTCCATGATCTACTTCTTCATGAGTAGACAACTCTTGTTCTTCTTCATGAAGAAAACCATATCTCACTGGTGGGTAAGATACCCTGGTTGTTCTACAAGGAACAGCTGTAGACGTTTCATCAACGGGTATAGGTTGACTAGATGGATCTATATCCATCTGATCTGTTAGTTGGTCAGAATTCTCCAATTCTATCTCTATTTGCCTTCCTTTGCCTCCTTCTTGAACAAACTGTTGTTCAAGAAATGTGGCATCTCTACTTATCACAACCTTTTGTGAAGTAGGCAAATAAAAATAATATCCAAAACTATCTTTTGGATATCCAACAAATCGACCTTTTACGATCCGGTCTCCAATTTATCGGTGTTGACTTTTGATATAAGCTGGACAACCCCAAATCTTAACATGCTTAAGACTTGGTTTTCTTCCATGCCATATCTCATAAGGTGTGGAAGAAACTGATTTTGATGGAATCCTATTCAGAATATACAAAGCTGATTCTAATGCAAATCCCCAAAAGAATATTGACATATCAGTATAGCTCATCATACTACGTACCATATCCAATAGGGTACGATTTCTCCTTTCAGATACACCATTCAGTTGTGGTGTTCCTGGAGATGTCAGCTGAGAAACAATGCCATGCTTTCTCAAGTATTCATCAAATTCAGTACTCAAATATTCACCTCCACGATCTGATCAAAGAGCTTTAATATTCTTTCCTGTTTGATTTACTACTTCAGATTTAAATTCTTTGAACTTTTCAAAGGATTCATGTTTGTATTTCATCAAATACAAATACCCAAATCTTGATTTATCATCAGTAAAGGTAATAAGATAATGAAAGCCCCCTTTAGCCATTTCTTTAAATGGACCACATACATTACTATGTATTAGCTCCAAAATATTTTCAGCTCTTTGCCCTTGTCCAACAAAGGATGATCTAATCATTTTGCCCTGAAGGTAAGATTCACAAGTTGGAGTTGGCTCAGAGCCCAATGTGGATAGAATCCCCATTTTCTCCAGTTTTGTAATCCTATCTTCTGCAACATGACATAACCTTAAGTGCCAAATATTTTTTGAACTTGAGTTGGTTTTCACCATGGCATTGCATTCATTTAGATTGCTATACTCTGGCCAGTGGAAACACTTTCTTACTGGCAATGGAAATACTTTCCTTTTGGCAATGGAAACACTTTCCTGTTGGCAGTGGAAACACTTTCCTTTGCCTTTGTCAGCTTTGGTTTTCCTTTTCTGTTTAGCTATTTTCTTGGAAGGACCAAGAATCTGAGGTTTCTTTTTCTTATTGCCCTTCTTCTTATTGGACTTTCCAGCAGAAGAAGATGCAATCAAAGATAACTCTTTTCCTTTATTGCCCGGCATATTCTTTTGGGCAATAACCAACATGTTGAGTAAACCAGCTAAGGTGCATTCCTGTTGAGTCATATGAAAATTTGTCACAAAATTCCCAAAAGACTCAAGAAGGGACTGAAGGATAAAATCCGTCTGTAGTTGGAAATCCATATTGAAGTCAAGATGTTCCAACTGCTCAATCAGCTGAATCATCTTGTGGACATGATCCCCAACATTATGTCCCTCAGACATCCTCATACGGAATAGCTGTCTAGATATCTCATACCTAGCATTCCTACTGTACTCACCATACAACTCTTGTAGGTGAAGGAGGATCTCACTCGCACTCAACATGTTCTCATGCTGCTTTTGTAACTCATTACTCATGGAAGCAAGCATGTAACACTTAGCTCACATATCATACTCCTTCCACTTATCCAAAGTTTCATGTTCCTCTTGTGTGGCCTCTGGAGGTAAGGAACCAGGAACATTTGAATCTAGAACATATCCTATATGTTCAAGGTTCAGGACAAGTTTCAAATTTCTTAGCCAATCAGACATATTAGGTCCTGTCAACCTATTGCGATCAAGTATGCTTGCAAGGGTATTAGACGGTGGTGGTTGTTCTGTGCTCATTTTTATCAGAAAATTAATTGCAGAAAATAACCAGATTAATTAGTAAATGTATCAAATAATTAACCAAAATAATTATGGTCTTTTAATCAAATTGGTCCTCCCACTAACTTAGCGAATCCGACACTTCCAAAGTAGAAAACAGAAATCCTAGTTGGATGGATTTCTAGTGAGTGATTGAATTCTTATAATTCTATTGATCATCCTCAGGTACATCCATTATTGAAATTACAATAAACTATAAGTGAACAACTCCTTGCCCATCACATCTCATGTGAGGTTCAATCCTTTACCTAGCCCCTAATGCTCAAAATCTCAGGTACATCCATTATTGACTTATCTTGCATTAGTTAAGTTGATCCCATTGGGCCAGTAATTATGCAAATAATTTTAATGTCCTCAGGTACATCCAATATTGGCCACCAAACCATTTACATATTTACAACATCTCATACTTAACAATTATTCTTAAGAAAATCTCTCAAATTAATTGCATCTTATGCAACTATTTAAAATTTCTTAAAATAATTGCCCCAATAGAGGGCCTATGTTATAATTACTTTAATTATAGCATTTCCAACTTAATCATTTGTTTGGAAGATTTTATAGTCATCCTAATTACTATTAAGGTCTTACTTTGCACATTATCCATTTAGCATGCATATATCATATAATTGCATTCATTCCCATACATCTCATGCATTTATGGATAAGCAGTAAATATGGTATGATCATGGACTTTCTAAGGGATTCAATTCTGAGCCACCAAGAATTGAATCAAGGCATTCCTAGGTGCATTTCATTCATTCATTTTACAAGAGTTGCTGAAGGAGTACATAATCAACACTTTATCATGAATTCCTCCCACTGGTCCCACCAATGCTGTTGACCTCCTTGAACTTCTTGCAATCCAATATTACATAGTAATCCTTGCCATACCAAGGCGAATTTACAAGAATTTAAATAAATGAAATTACAACCCAAAAATTATTACATACTTAATAATACATGCCTAAAATAAATTAAAATAAATTAATTAATTTACAATCCCAAAGAAACATAAAAGAAATAAATCCAATCACATTGGTCTTTTATAGTCCATGATTATCCATCATGCATATCACTATTTAACAATTAAATAAAACATACATACTTAAATTAAATTGAATATCTCATATTTAATTTAAAAATCCAGATTTGAATATGATTCAAATAAATTTAAAAATTCAGATTTGAATCTCATTCAAACAAATTTAAAAATTCAGATTTGAATCACATTCAAAAAACTTGAAAATTTCATATTTGAATCACATTCAAATATTTTTTTAAAAAATCAGATTTGAATCATATTCAAACATTTTTTTAAAAAATCAGATCTGAATTTTATTCAATCAATTTTAGAAAATCAGATTTAAATATGATTCAAACAACTTTAAAAATTCAGATTTGAATCACATTCAAACATTTTTTTAAAATTCATATTTGAATCACATTCAAACAATTTTAAAAATTTTGATTTGAATCATAATTTAATTGTGTGATAAAAATTCTAATTAAAAAATTTAATTAGACATAAAATGGATCTTAGATCATACAACAATTGCACATTCACCATCCATTTACCTTTGCACACCATTGCGGTGCATCAACCATGCGCACCATGGTGTTCATCATTTGTGCTGCCACCTTGGCTTTGCAACCAGCAATGAACTTTTGATCTCATGATCAAACACACAATTAAATCATATAAACATCAATCTAAATGGCAAATATAGTGGCTCTGATACCAATTGAAAGAACGGAAGCGTGAAAAACACAAGTTTATACCATTGAATTAAAAAATTTTTACCTAGGGTCACATGCATCATGCAAGATTTATTTTTATCTATTTAATTTCAATGATAAACAACATATTAAAACTCTTTTAATATGTTTTTGGATTTGTATTTGCCATTTAAGATTTCAAAGTTAATCAGATTAATTTTAGAATTCCAGATTAAATCAAGAATGATTACACTAACCTCTTGATGCACTGCAGCGTGTCTGCGCCTTTGAGATTTATCTTCAGGACACCAGATCTTGTCCCTCTAGTTTGTCCACACCAAGAACACCTATGGCAGCCCTTGAACAGCTTCTAAAACTTTTTCTATTAATTAGAAATTAAAGTTCTGCCTTTTAAGAGATTAGAGATGTAAATAGGACACTAGAAACAATTTGTAGTGTTCTTAATTCAAGAGATTGATAGCTAATCTCTTTGAATTGATGAGAGATGAAGAAGAATAGATGGAAAACCTCAAAATGGCGTGACAAAGGAGAGGAGTGGCTGCTGGTTGTTTTTCTTTTTCATAACAACACTTATATAGCTAGGTTAACACATTAAACCCTTGCCACATGTCACCCTTTGATTAGCTCTAGGTTTAAGTGACCCAATCACATTGTGCCAAGTGTCAAACCTATATTTAATCTTAATTTTAATCATCTTACATGATTAAAAAAAACATTTGGCAAGCTTATGTGTAATCCCATGTGTCACCATCTCATGGTGCCACGTGTCACACTGTGAAATGACCAAAATGCCCCTGTGTCTTAATTTTGAGTTCTTAACCCAAAATAATTATTTTTCTTCTTCTAATTTATATCAAATATAAATTAATTAATTAATCTCTCTTAATTAATTTCTCATTAATAAAATTCATATTTAAACACTTTAAATATAAATTTAACTTATACTATACATCCAACAATCTAGATTTGATTTCAAGTCATGCTAGGGACTTTACAATTTAATTCCAAACCAAACCTATTTAATTAATCAATTAAACTCTTTAATTAATTAATTAAATCATATTTAAATGGGTGATAACTTGTGTATGTGTGTGACTTACTAGGTTCATCACTAATTGGCAATGAGACATGATATCAACTCTTAATATCATCAGAACTCTTTGTTACCATAAATGATTTCTCTAAATCATTTTATGAACCTCATAGACCATGATTAACACCTAGCATAGCATGCCATGGCCACCCAATTAGTAATAAGGTTTACCTTAAATGAACCTATAATCATATGTTACCATGCACTAGAATCTCTCTGTTACAAAATCACAGCTCAAGCTGGAGTCATGGTTTATGTCAAACTCCATTTGCTATGAATATTATGTTATCTTTTAATTCTAGTTCTTGATTAAAAAGATTTTCTCATCAGAAACTCTTTTCTGAATAAATCTATCTGTCCTGGTCAGGAACTTGAAACATCAAGAACAATTAAATGAACATAGGATTTTATCTCTATTTACTTAGAGGAACAGATTCCATCTTGATCAACACCTACCTCCATATATAACTAGTAGGAGCCAACAGATGCCCATATGCCCATGCACAGTACAAAAATGAAAGCAGTATCAAACTCAAACTACCTATATACAAGATAACTGTGCTATCTCAGGTCTAAAGATTATATGTACTAATATGATTTATGACAAAACACTGACAAGAGTAAACTCCATGTGCTTGTCATAAGTGTCACTGGTTCGGCCTACTTATCATGTATAAGTGCCTATCATGTTTGTTATATGGCATGAGACTCACCATTCCATCTTATTTATATCTCATATATATAACTTGGTAACAAACATGAATACAATCTTCCTGGATAAGTCATATCCTTATTATGAAGTATCCTCGATTGTGAACCTATTTATGATACTTTGTGCTAGAAATATTGTCACTCATATTCTTAACAACTTAAGAATAATATTTCTAACAAAATATCAATGGACCTTTTCTATTACACATAAATATATTATGTATATGGAAAAGTGGAAATGCCTTTTGTTAATAAAAATATGTACAAGATACATACTAAATGATATGCTCTAGGGCATACTACTAACAAAATCTTCATAGACCATAAGAGTCTCGAGTGCATCTTCAATCAGAAGAAGTTGAATCTCAAGCAAATTGTCTTGCTGGTTTTACAACCCCGTAAGTGCACAGATCACTAACAAGTAATAAAGTGATGAGAAGAGTATCATTCCCAAGAGGAATTTGATTAGTAAGTACCAATCTACTTAGTAATTTTGACTGTCTAGGCTATTGAATAGTTAGGGAATGAAGTTTGTTAACCTTAAACACTAGAATGGTAAATTTAAAACGAAATGATTTATTTGAAACAATTATGGAATTAAGATTTCACACTTGAATCTTACTAGGGATGTATTAAGATCAGAATTCCTAGGTTCAAGATCTTGATTTTCTAATATTAATCTTCACCTTTCAGTCCTTCAATTAACATCTACAATTATGGCTAAGTGGGTACCAATACATAGCATGCATTAAGATCACAAGAAATTAAATCGAGGAACGAATCTCAAATCCAATAAATAAAACTTAGTGTTCATCCATAATAATAATTACAAGCATTACTCTCCCAAATCCAGAATAAGAAAACTACTCACTCATGGTGAGTTTAGCAAACATCATGATAAAAGGTAAAAACAATAAAAAGAAAATCATGTAGAAGAAATAAAACAATAAAAATCTATCTAGGGAGATGAAATGAAGGAACCGAAGAGAGTTTGCAGCTTTGATCTTGAGGAGCTTCAGCTGGAAAACTCCTTTTGGTACTAATGTTTCTCTCCTCGAGATGGCTAGAGAGAGTGCAGAGTGTGGATTTCTCTCCTTCAAAACTCCTCCAAAGTGTTGTCAAAAGATAAAAGACAGCCCCCTCTTTCTTATGTTTTCTCTTCTATTTATAATGGTTGCTCTAGGATTAAGCCATTTTGAGTCCAAAAGGCTTTAGGAGTCTCATTTGAATCAGAAAACAAGAGCGGGAATTTGAGTTATAAAACTAGCTATCGCATAGTACACGACCCGTGTGTCATTACACGGCCCAGGGCCATGTAACTTACTGGAGTGGAACTGCAGAGTCTTGCATTGGCACAGAGAGTTACATGGGTCTGCGCCAACTACAAGGGCCGTGCACTTTTGCTCCCATGAGGTTCTTCAAGCTTGTGCCCAGCAAAGACTTACACGGGTCCCTGCGGATTACACGGATCTAATTACATGACTCGTGTACTTTTGTTTCTCCATCGACTATTTGGCTTTCTTCTGGCAGAAGGTTACACGGGTTTGGGGCTTAGCTTACACGACCCGTGTACTTTGTGTCAGCAGCAATACTCAGTCTATTAACCTCTCCAAGGTTCCTTTTGCACTCCTATACTATGGGGCTTCACCCAAACACCTGAAATGATGCAAAAAACATGGAATTAAGGGCTTGATAATAGAAATTACAAAAATTAATGAAATCAACTACTATGCATGAAAATACTTGCCTAAATGCTATGAGATAGTATACAAATGTGCTTAAAAACATCTATACAATTCAAGTGTATCAAATACCCCCAAACTCAAATTTTTCCTTGTTCTCAAGCAAAGCAAAACTCTGTTTTAAAACATATTTCAAGGGATACTTAGGAGTATAACCTACAATTTAATAAGCATGGAATTGAACTCCTCCAACCTTCATGCTAATTTCCCTCTTTCAAGGCATAAGGGTTCTATTAGCTGCCTCTTTGGAACTTCACCTCATTTCATGGTGTTTCAACTAATTATTTCTCTATACAAGACCATTAATAAGCCACAAATAACCTGTTTTATTGGGATAGATTCGAGAAACACTAACTCCACCAAATTTTCCCTTATTGTGAGTAATTGTGATGAAGAGACTCAATTCCAACTCCATAGGCATATCTCAATTTTCTATCTCCACTAATATAGCATGTACTTTTCAAAAGATCAAAAGGTCTTTAAAAAGGGTTGTAAAGGGGCTAAAGGGATAATGACTTGGTTGCCAATGAAAGGTTTTTAGGGAATGCAAATATGAGGATAGCATGTATGCATAAAATATCAAGTATACTAAGTTTGTTTCAACATATTTTGTATGGAGAAGAGTGGCTTTTGGTTTTTTATAGTGCTAAGCATGCTTCCATGATACTTACCTTAGGACTTCTTCTCTTTTTTTTTTTTATGTCCCTTTTGTCCTCTCCCCCAAACTCATTGCTTTTGCTGGGTTGGAAAGGCAAATTTTTCTTTGATTTCAATTGCACACTTGCACTCTTTCTTGAGTTCTACATCCTCTCTTCATTTTCTTTTTTTACACTTAATATGTTGTTTACTTATGCATTTTGCTTCCTCAAAAGAGTGTGGTATGTCTTTAGGTTAGGGGCTAAGTAAATAACATGGGTAAGCAATTGTCACACCCTACCCCTCCGTAAGGCATAACATGATCCCGTAGTATACCTAATGAATTACCAACTTGGTCTCCTGATAACCCATTAAATACACTACAAAGGATTTTAAAACTTTTCTTACTTCTTTTTACAGTGGTGAACATTATTTACAGGTGTTACAAAAATTTTTGAACTGAAGTGAAACAGCTAACACATTTGAATAATTAACCATTTTTGCAAAAATTTTGGCAGAGTGCTCTCTGTATTTTGAATAAAACAGTTCTTCAAAAACCTGTAAGAAAAAACACTTCAAATATTTGGTTCAACCTCCACACTCCAATATTCAATCAACACAATAAGTTTCTCAATAATTGTCAACTCAAATCCATAATAATTTTCCATAGTTGTCAAAAGCTGAGATAAAAGAAATATATCACAATATTTACAAACCAAAATAATTTACAAATTTAGTTTATAACTTTAATGTATAATTTTAATTTACAACTGCTCAAAACTAAGAACACTATATACATACAGTGAACATACATTACAATACAAAATGCAAAATATGGTATACTCAATATACCCGATGATCTCTTAGTGTAGTACTAGCAGCCTAGTCTGCTTCCCTGTCAGTTTGTCTACCTGCGATAGCAATGAAAAGCTATCTCTGAGCCAATGTCTCAGGGGTGCACAACATTAACAAAATGCAACTTTAAATCACAAATCATAAGCCATATAAATAATGGATACTTAAAACCATAGTTAAATTCAAGGATAGTGAATGTCATAAAGAATTTAAACTCCATTTCACAATATCACAATAAATATCAATAAATCATACACACACAGCTTAATCATGTTGCCAAAGTTCAATTCATCGCAAAAGCCGATGGCTAGTGAGGAATTCAATTCATCCCAAAAGCCGATGGTTAGTTTGTACCATAATATTAACATATTTAGCAACACACTTTCGGTCATTTTGGCAGCTTGTAACCATTCTCAACATACACACTATAATACAGAATTTTTCAAGTCCAATTACAACAATTAACCACAAGACATACCTCATTTACATGTCCAAATTCAAACCACTATACACATATCCAAATTCAAACAATTATTCATATACACATGATGCCATCAATGACAACATAATTCAACAATATTTCATGAACTCAAACACTTCAATCTGCTTCATGAGGCTGCCACAAATTTACACATATCCATCAATTTCCATTTTCACTTTTCAAGCTTCCAAATCAAACCTTACACATGGAATTCAACTACAATACAATCAAACATTTAAATCATCATTCCAACCACTATTTACATGCAAGAATAAGCTATTCTTATTGAGGTTCCATGGCTGCCAAAATTAGGTTCCTCAAATAATTCATCAACAATAAAAATTCTTCCATAAATCAACTACCCACAACACCCACACAAACTTTAATGAAGCAAAAATGGAAAACAAGCACTTACTCAATTTGAAGCCTTTTAAAAACTCATCAAAACCTATCTTTCTTGCTCCCTAATTGCTACCCAAGGTGTGGTGATCACTTTTAGTGAATGAACTATGGTGAAATGAAGCTTGGAATGGGAATGCATGTGGCTTGCTCCATGGACGGCAATGGAGCTTTAATGGTGGTTCATATGGCTGTTTGTTATGAGGTTGAAGATGACGTCATTTCTGCCCCAAATATGATATATTATATGTCCACTAATCCCTTTAGTGGGGCACTAAATCAATTAAAATGTTTGTTTATTTCAACATTTCCAATTTCCCACCATTTCCTCCTATCTTTTGCTATTGAGATTATGTAACACCATTTTAATTTTTCATGACATTTTCCTATTGTAATTTCATGTATTTTTAATGGACATTTTGGTCAAAAGATAACTCGGGGTGTCAAATAACTACAATGCCCCTATTCGGGTTGCATTCCTGATTTTTTGGTAACACCGAATTTTGTCGTTTTCTCGATTTCTCGTTTTTCTTTGTACTAATTATTTAATTTTTCTTTGCTATTGCTAATGACATTTATACTTCAATAGATGTTTATTTAAGTCTTAAAAATATTTTCCAGGGTTCTCCGTGGTCCAGGGCTAGTTAACGGTCCACGCCGCAACTTCCCGGTGCGGTCACCCATCGCTATGGTTCTCAGTTCGTTTAACTTGGTTACATTTTATTGCTATTATTTTCCTTTGTTTTTCTTGTCACCAATATTTAAGTGTAGTTCTAGGCATTCTAGCTGTCCGGACAGACACTGGTCACTGGAACAATAGAACGCACTACCGAACATAGGGGTATTATAGCAATAAATTCTAAGGGATAAATATAGGCTTCATGTTGGCTACAAGTGTCACACCTTACCCCTCTGTAAGGCATAACATAATCCCGTAGAATACCTAATGAACTACTGAACTCCACCTACTGATAACTCATTAAGTATCCTACAAGGGATTTTAAAACCATTTTCTTACATTTTGGAAGTGGCGAGCATTTTGGTAGAATTAAAAGCATTCATTCGAAGCTTTAAAACTAGTATAAATTTTTGTCCATTTTTATTTTTCGCAAAATTTTAGAAAAATTCCATCTGTATTTTGAGAAAACAGTTCTTCAAATACCTGGAAAAAACACTTCCAACAAATTTCCACAACTCCCAACCTCCAAATAATCTCAATTCAATTCAAAATTCTCAGATCAAACCATTTCAAAATAATTCCATCAACATTGCATTCAATAAAGCTAATTTACATTCACATGTTTAATTTACAGATATAAAATCCAAAAATAATATTATTACAATTTATAAATACAACTGCTCAACTTTACATTAATACATATGAACAATATTTATTTACATCAAACTAAATTACATTGGGTATAAAATAATACCCGTACAAAATCAGCGAAGGCTTTTCCAGTTCAGCAGCTCACTCTGCTACTTTTTCCTTGCTCCTATCTGCGACAGCAAAATAAGTTATTGCTGAGTATAAAAATACTCAGTGGTGCACAATAAAAATTTGAAATACAGTACATAAAACATTCATTGATAAATCACAATTTAAATATTACACAAATCATCAAAACTCATTATAGCACAATTTTGGTCAAACAATTTAATAAATAGAGTGTTGCCAATTCATACACAACTTAAGCTAAGATAAAAAATTTCCGATAAATGTCGTGTTGTCCACCACGACAAAGTGATCTACAACCCCACTAATCAAAATCAATGAGGGAGGTGGCTAGCCAGCTAATGAGTACTCATCCGATCTACAACCTCAACTGGTAAACCAGAAAGGGAGGAAAAATAATCTATCTCACCCCATAAATGGAGGAGGAACAATACGGCATTGTCATGCTAAGTGTGAATCAAAAATCTATTTCAAACATTTTATTCAAATAATTCATGAGAAATCCAATAAATTTCCAAAGTCATAGTTTCATTCACAAAGTGGTAACACAATTCATGATTAACACCAAATTTTCATAAATCATACCAAATCAATTTTTCAATGACAAAATGCTCAAATAAGGTTTATTCTGCACAAACCTGATGTGAGTCACCTCTAGGCCTTAACTCAGTCTCTCAGACCTTCCGAGTCTTTTTCAGTTGAAACACAAAATCTATAGTGTATCAGTATCTTTACTTCATAACAATTCCAATAACTAATTCCAATATGTTTAAACTTACATTCTTATAAATTTTCATGTTGAGGTTACTATTCAAGTCAAAATATTGACTTTCTTATACTTAAAAGGTATGGGAACTCCAACTATACTCACATACCACATTTTGGTCACCAATTTTGTTGGTTTTGGTTGTTTTATCAAAACATAGCTCTTTTAGGCAAAATTGCAAATTTTCAGTTTTTGTGTCCAATTTTGTACTATTCCATTGGTCATGTTACTGATAGAATTTGGCTAAGTTTCCTTCATAGAATTTGTTCCTTATTCTCTTAACTTTATTTCCCTTTTTGAATCACTCCATTTGGAGTTTTGTAGCTCAAGTTATAGCCATTTGAACATGGCTGCCGAATTGGCCTAACCTAGATTTCTGAGCACCAAAATTGGTTCTGGCAGTTTTAAGTCACCAAATTTGGGTGGCTAAATAACTTGGTTAAGGGCATAATTTGGGTTTGTGTTCTTCATTTAGACCTACCTAGCCCAAGTTATGGCCAAATGAACAAATACTCTTCACTTGGTCATTTTTGTACAGGTCAGATTGCCTAAGTCCGCATTTGGTCAATTTGTTCACTAGGTTTTGGTAACTTTTTGGGCATGATTCCTAAATGAAAAATGTGTCATTTTGTGCCTAGTTTCATTCCCAATTGGCCTCACACCAATTGGGCTTGTAAATTCTCAATTTTGGTCCCTAAAATGGACCTTGGTCCTGCTGCCTGCATAATGGCCCTAAGCAATCCGAATTTCCATTCAATTCCAACACTTCCAACATACCTCAATTAGTCACAAATGACCATTTCTCACCTCAAACAAGGTCAAACACACCATTTGACCACTTCTCCAAATTTTTGTCTTCCAAACCATAGGTGCCAAAACCCTAACTACACTAATTGTTACATTTAACTAATTCAAAGCATACTAACATCACTCCATCACTCAAGTAAGCTTCCTAACATAATTAATTCAATCAAAACACAAGCAAATCACTCCCCTCCATAGGCTAGCAAAATTTTAGGTTTGGTCTCTCACAATTGTTTTTGTTTCTTTTTATGTTAATTTCTAAGTTTATTCAACTATAAACACAAGAATTAAACCAAAAATTTCAAGTTTGGATCACTAACCTTAGTGCATAATTTTCCACCTCCCTTTCCTTAAATTTTCTCCTTTTCTTTATTCTTCAATCTTCTTCTCAAAGCTCAAACAAAAGGTTTTATGAAGTGGTTATGGGAGAAACTAGGGTTTAGTCAAGGTTTTAAAGCTTGAAACAAGGGTTGCACATGGAGGAGCTATGGGAGAGAGAGAGGGATGGCAAGAAGATGACTCTCTTTTCTTTTTTTTTTTCTTTTTCTTTTATTAATTTTTTATCCTTTATGGAAGACCACTAATTATCCAAATTTTATTTTTTCATTTTTTTAATTAGTGTTTATTACATCATGCATGATGTCACCAATTTCCACTTTTCCTTTTTCTTTTATTTTTTTTCTATTTATTTTTCCATTAGTTCTTTAATTTAATTTGTGATTCCAAAATTTTGTTTTCTCCAATTTTATTTGACAGTTAGGTCAGGAGTCAGCTCTCGAGGCAATTGACCAAATTGCCCCTCGTCGGTTCGACCCAGTTTGCAAATAATTCAATATTTCTTCCGAATTCTTGACCTAATTATTTTACTGGCTTAACAGTTCTTTTTCATGATTTTCTCTTTTCCACTGTGTTCACAATAGTCCTAAGGACAACGGCATCACATTTTACAGTTCGAAATTTGAGTTTAAATTGACTTTGCAGTCCTTCCCGAGAAGGTCACCCATCGTTGTGACTATCGGCTCGTTTAACTTCTTATGTTCTGTTTTTCGTATTTATACTTAACTAATTGGCAATTACTAATTATTTGTGTTCAGGGCTTATCTAGTTGTCTTAAGTGTGATTCTAATCTCCTCAGTTATCCGGACCGACACCGGTCACCGGAACAGTAAAATATACCAGGCTGTGCAAATAGCGGTGTTACAATTCTCCCCCCCTTAAAATAAATTTCGTCTCGAAATTTTACCTGGTATCAATCTCTGAACAGTTGTGGGTGCTATCTCCTCATGTCCTCCTCTCGTTCCCAAGTAGCCTTCTGGCCCGAATGATGGTTCCACAGCACTTTCACTAACAGGATCTGCTTATTCCGTAGCTGCTTCACCTTATAAACCAGAGTCTCTATGCGTTCTTCTTCATATGTAAGGTCTGGATTCACTTCAATTTCTTTTACTGGTAGTACATGAGATGGGTCTGATCGATACCTTCTCAACATGGACACATGGAAGACATTATGTATCTTCTCCAACTCTGGAGGTAGTGCCAACCAATATGCCAAAGAACCCACTCTTTCCAGAACCTCATATGGCCCAATGAAGCGAGGACTCAGTTTTCCCTTTCTACCGAATCTCATAATTTTCTTCCAAGGGAAAACCTTGAGGAATACTTTCTCACCCACTGCATACTCAATATCTCGCCTCTTCAAATCAATATAGGACTTCTAATGGTCTTATGCAGCCTTGAGTCAGTCTCTGATTAATATGATTTTCTCTTCAGTTTGCTAAACAATTTCTGGCCCAATCATCTTTCTTTCACCTACTTCATCCCAACACAGGGGAGTTCTGCATTTTCTACCATACAAAGCTTCATATGGAGGCATCCGAATGCTTGATTGGTAGCTGTTGTTATAAGCAAACTCAATCAAAGGCAAGTGTATGTCCCAACTGCCCTTAAACTCAATCACACAAGCCTGTAGCATGTCCTCCAAGATCTGAATTACCCTCTCAGACTGGCCATCTGTCTGTGGATGGAATGCCGTGCTGAAGTTTAATCTAGTTCCTAGGGCTCTCTGAAGACTACCCCAGAATCTAGAAGTGAACCTAGGATCTCTGTCTGATACGATGGATACTGGCACTCCATGTAGTCTCACAATCTCATCAATGTACAACTTGGCTAATCTTTCTAAACTGTAGTCCATCTGAATTGGCAAAAAATGAGCAGACTTGGTTAGTCTGTCAATAATGACCCATACTGCATCATGACTCTTCTGTGTCCTCGAAAGTCCCATCACAAAATCCATTGTTATTCTCTCCCATTTCCATTCTGGTACTGATAGTGGATGTAACAACCCAGTGGGTACTTGGTACTCTGCCTTCACTTGCTGACAAGTTAGGCATTTGGAAACAAATTCGGCCACATCTCTTTTCATACCCATCCACCAGTAATGCTCCTTTAGCCCTCTATACAATTTTGTACCACCAGGGTGCATGGCAAAAGGAGACTCTTGTGCTTCCTTCAAAATGATCTGCCTCAAATCAACTTCATTAGAAACACACATTCTACCCTGGTGTAGTAGTAGACCATCATCTCTTATTGAGAATTCTGGTTTCTTACCCTGCCAGACTTCTTCCAACAACTTTTGATACTTCTGATCATTCTGAGCAGCCATTCTGATCTGATCACTCAATACTGGTTGTACATGCCATGCAACTACTGTCTGCCCCTCATCATCAATCTCTAAGCTGGCATGTAATGATCTCATCTCATGCACCACAGACAAAGGAGTAACCCGTAGACTTGCCATAGTCTTGTGACTTAAGGCGTTAGCCACCACATTAGCTTTCCCTGGCTGATAGTCTATCAGAAAATCATAGTCTTTTATCAACTCTAACCATCTCCTCTGTCTCAAATTCAACTCTTTCTGGGTGCCCAAATACTTTAAACTCTTATGATCTGTGTAGATGTAGTATTTCTTCGCATACAAATAGTATCTCCAGATCTTAAGAGCAAATAATATAGCTGCAAGCTCTAAGTCATGTATCGGATAGTTCCTCTCATGCGGTTTTAGCTGGCGTGATGCATAAGCAATAACATTCTGGTCTTGCATCAGCACACAGCCTAACCCATTGTGAGAAGTGTTGCTATAAACTGTATATTTTTTACCTAGAGTAGGTAAAGTTAGGACTGGAGCCTCGGTCAAACATTTCTTCAAATCATCAAAACTCTATTGGCATTTATCTGTCCACTGAAATTTCACATATTTTCAAAGTAATTTGGTCAATGGAGATGCCAACATAGAGAATCCCTTCACAAATCGACGGTAGTATGTAGCTAAACCCAGAAAAATGTGAATCTCTGTGATATTTCTGGGTGGTTTCCAATTAAGGACAGCTTCTATCTTGCTATGATCCACCTTAATACCCTCTACCGATACTACATGCCCCAAGAAAGATATTTCTTTCAGCCAAAATTCACACTTCGACAATTTGGCGTATAGCTGTTTCTCCCTCAAAGTTTGTAGTACAATGCGCAGATGTCTATCATGCTCTTCTGCATTCCTCGAATAAACCAATATATCATCTATAAACACAAATACAAACTAGTCGAGGTATGGTCTGAAGATAGTGTTCATCAGATCCATAAAAGCAGCCGGAGCATTAGTTAACCCGAATGGCATGACCAAGAACTCATAATGGCTATAGCGGGTTTTAAAGGCAATTTTAGAAATACTCTACTCTTGTACTTTCAGCTGATAATAACTTGATTTCATGTCAATTTTAGAGAACACAGCTGCACCCCTCAACTGATCAAACAAGTCATCAATGCGGGGCAATGGGTATCTATTCTTTATTGTCACCTTATTCAACTATCAATAGTCAATGCATAATCGGAGAGTGCCATCCTTTTTCTTTTCAAACAACACTGGCGCTCCCCAAGGTGACACACTAGGGCGGATAAAGCCCTTGTAAAGCAGTTCTTGCAACTGTACTTTCAATTCTTTTAGTTTTGCTGGTGCCATTCTGTATGGCATTATGGAGATTGGATCCATACCAGGCAAAACATCAATCTCAAACTGCACTTCTCTTTCTAGAGGTAATCCTAGCAATTCATCAGGAAATACATCGGCAAAGTTACATACATAGGGATGTCCCTCAATGCTGGATGACCCACTTGGGTGTCTATCACATGTACCAAGTACGCCTCACACCCCTTCCTAATCATTTTTCTGGCCAGTGCAGCTGAAATGATGTTTGATGGCAATAACTGCCTCTCCCCATGTATTACTATATCACCATACTGAGGGAGATCAAAAGTAACTGTCTTTAGTCTACAATCAATCATGGCACGATGCCTGGCTAACCAATCCATGACCGAGATTTCGCCGGGGATATCGAGTATACCATATTGTGTAGTTTTTCTTGTAATGTATGTGCACTATATGTATATATTGCACTTGGTCTTGAGCAGTTGTAAACTAAAATTGTAAACTATTTTGGCCTATAAAAGTATTGTGATAAATTTATCTTATTTCAGCTTTTGGAAACACTGGAAAATTGATTGTTGAACTGGGTTGATATTATTAAGAAATTTATTGTGTTAAACAAATTTATTGGAGTTTGGGGATTGAACAAACTTATTGGAAGTGCTTTTTACAGGTTTTTGAAGAACTGTTTTATTCAAAATACAGATGGCACTCTGCCAAAATTTTTACAGAAATTATTAATACTTCAAATGTGTTATTTAGTTTCACTTCAGTTAAAAAAAAAAAAATTTAACACCTGTAAATAGTGCTCACTACTGTAAAAAGAAGTAAGAAAAGTTTTAAAATCTCTTGTAGTGTATTTAATGGGTTATCAGTAGACGAAGTTGGTAATTCATTAGCTATGCTATGGGATCATGTTATGCCTTACGGAGGGGTAGGGTGTGACATATTTAATTCTAATTAAATTTTTAACAATATTTATTCATATTTTATGTCATATAAATTATTTGTTTAACTGGAAAAGTTGGCCAAAAATCATCTCTGAAGATGAAATGACCAAAATGCCCTCCGTTTGTCTTAATGAGCTAAAATTGTCTGTATCGATTGATTAAATTTTCCTGGTGTTTTCTTAACATTTTATTATCATGGGAACACCAATAATCCTTCCTTGAGGTCCCAAAAATTATTTCATGAAGTTTTCCCTGAGTCTAGGGTTGCTAACGGCCTTCACCGTCACTTCCCTTTCGGGTTACTCATCCCTAGGGTTTCGGCTCGTTTAACCTTAGTGTATTTCATTCCTATAAAATTTTCTTGATTTTTTATGAGCATTATTTAGTTTCTTTATAACTCCCCACTTTAGTCTAATTATAATTTCAAACATTCTAGCTGCCCGGACCGATATTGGTCACTAGAACAATAGACTGTATGAACTAGCTAAAGTGAGGATGTTACAACTCTTCCCCTCTAATAAAAATTTCATCCTCGAAATTTACCTGATGCAAACAGTTGAGGAAATTGTTGTGTCATCGTCTCTTCACTTTCCCAAGTTTCTTCTTCAGTGTTGTGGTGCCTCCAAAGCACTTTCACCAGTGGAATTTGTTTATTTCTCAGTTCCTTCACTTCCCGAGCTAGGATCTGTACAGGCTCTTCTGTATATGTTAAGTCCGGTTGGATTTCAATCTCTTCCATGGAGATGACATGTGAAGGGTCTGAGCAATATCTTCTTAGCATAGAAACATGGAATACATTATGGATTTTATCCAATTCTGATGGTAAAGCTAGCTGATAGGCCACTGGTCCCACACGCTCAATGACTTCATATAGGCCAATAAACCTAGGGCTTAACTTACCCTTTCTTCCAAACCCGCAGTACTTTCTTCCACGGTGAGACTTTGAGAAACACTTTGTCGCCAACTGCATATTCTATCTCTTTTCTCTTCAAGTCGGCATAAGATTTCTGTCTATCTGAGGCAACCTTCAAATTTGCTTTAATTATTTTCACTTTCTCCTCAGTCTGTTTCACCAGGTCTGGTCCTACTAGCTTATCTTCGCCCAATTCAGTCCAACATACGGGGGTTCTACACTTCCTCCCATACAGTGCTTCATACGGGGCCATTTGAATGCTAGCTTGGTAGCTATTATTATATGCAAATTCTGCCAGTGGGAGATATCTATCCCAACTCCCGTCAAACTCAATGACACAACTCCTCAGCATATCCTCTAGGATCTATCACATAATTCACATTGTTACTATCATTTCAGTTTATTAATTGTGCAAATTCAATTAGTTTTTTTAGCTTTACCTGGATTACTCTTTCCGACTGTCCATCCGTCTGAGGATGAAAAGCCGTGTTAAAGCGGAGTTGTGTGCCCAAGACTTCTTATAACTTTTTCCAGAATCTCGATGTAAACCTTGGGTCTCGGTCAGATATGATGGAAAGTGGGATTCCATGCAGTCTAACTATCTCACTGATATACAATTCTGCTAGCTTCTCCAGTGAGTAGTCAGTCCTAACCGGCAGAAAATGTGCTGACTTCGTCAATCTATCCACTATCACCCATACTGCATCATGCTTCTTCTGGCTGAGAGGTAGACCACTAACAAAATCCATAGTGACCTAGTCCCATTTCCATTCAGGTATGCTTATAGGCTGTAGCAATCCTGATGGAACTTGATGTTCTGCTTTAACTTACTGACATATCAAACACTTAGTCACATAGTCAGCTATATCCCTCTTCATACCAGGCCACCAATAATGAGGCTTCAAATCATTATACATTTTTCTGCTTCCCGGGTGCATAGCATAAACACTAGTGTGTGCTTCTTTTAGAATACTAGTCTTCAGTTCCCCATCATTTGGTACACACACTCTTCCTCTGTAGTATAGACACCCATCTGCTTTCACCTCATAATCAGTTTCTTTCCCTTCAGGAATTTTACCCATAATAGCCATTAACTTTTCATCTGCCTTTTGCCCATCTTGTATCTGCTATAGCAGGTTTGGCCTCACTTGTAACTCAGCCAAAATAGCTCCATCTTGAGCTAAGGACAGATGGGCATTTAGTGATCTTAAAGCTGTGATGGACTTCCTACTCAAAGCATCAGCAACTACATTTGCCTTCCCAGGATGATAATCTATCACATAATCATAGTCCTTTAGGAACTCAATCCATCACCTCTGTCTAAGATTGAGCTCCTTCTGGGTTGGCAAATATTTTAGACTCTTGTGGTCTGTATAGATGTAGCATTTTTCACCATATAAATAATACCTCCATATCTTCAGTGCGAAGATAATTGCTGCTAACTCCAAATTATGAGTAGGATAGTTCTGTTCATGTGGCCTTAACTGCCTGGAAGCATAGGTAACCACTTTCCCCTCTTGCATCAATACACACCCTAGCCCATTATGTGAGGCATCACTGTGGACCACAAAGTCTTTTCCTGACACTGGCTGTGTTAACACTAGTGCTTCTATCAACATAGCTTTCGGCCTCTCAAAATTGGCTTGGCACTTGTCGTTCTAGCCAAATTTCACATTATTGTGCAATAACTTGGTCATTGGAGCAGCTATAAGAGAGAACCCCTTCACAAATCTTCTATAATACCCAGCTAGCCCCAAGAAACTTCTAACCTCAGTTGTATTTCTGGGAGGCTTCCATTCCATCACTGCTTTTATCTTTTTGGGATCCACTCTAATCCCCTCAGCTGATACTATGTGTCTAAGGAAGGAGATTTCACTCATCCAGAAGTCACACTTGGACAACTTAGCATGCAGCTTCTTTTCTCGAAGGGTTTACAGAACAATCCTCAAATGTTCATCATGTCCTTCCCTGGTCTTGGAATACACCAGAATATCATCAATGAAGACCACCCCAAACTGATCTAAATATGGATGAAAGATACGGTTCATAAGGTCCATAAATGCTACTGGTGCATTTGTTAACCCAAACGGCATCACTAGAAATTCATAATGTCCATACCGGGTTCTGAATACAGTTTTTAACACATCTGCATCCTTTACTCTTAACTGATGATACCCTGATCTGAGATCAATTTTTAAAAATACATCGGCTCCCTTTAACTGATCAAACAGATCGTCAATTCTGGACAACGGATATTTATTCTTCATAGTTACTTTATTCAACTGCCGGTAATCAATACACAATCTCAAGGTTCCATCCTTCTTCTTCACAAACAGCACCGGAGCTCCCCATGGTGACACACTGTGGCGTATGAACCCCTTATCAAGTAACTCCTGCAACTAAATTTTCAACTCTCTCAATTCAGTAGGTGCCATCCTATAAGGAGCAATAGAAATTGGTGCTGTACCCGGCATTACCTCAATAGGAAACTCGACTTCCCTTTCTGGTGGTAAACCAGGAAATTCTTCAGGAAACATATCTAGGAAGTCTCTTACCGTGGGTATATCACACAGGTTCGGCTTAGCCTGCCTAGTATCAACCACGTGTGCTAGGTAAGCTTCACAGCCTTTCTCATCAATCTTCTTGCAACTGTGGCTGAAATAACATTAGACAGGAAATCTATCCTTTCACCCACAATAGTAATCTCATTACTCTCAGAAGTTTTCAGAGAAATCCTCTTCAATTTGCAATCAACTATTGCCTGATGATGTGACAACCAATCCATTCCCAAAATCACGTCAAACTCGTGGAAGGGCAATTCAATTAGGTCTTAGGTCTGTCAAGAATTCATACTCCTGAATCCTCAACGGGCAACCTTTATACACTTTATTCACTACCACACTGTGGCCTAGTGGATTTGTGACCAGAATGTCTTGATCACTCTCCTCTACTAGAACTCCCCTCTCTATGGGTAGTTTGATGCAGTTGTATGAATGACTGGATCCTGGATCCACCAATGCATGCACAAATATGTTGTAGAGGGAGAACGTACCCCTGATGACGTCCGGGGCATCTTGCTCCTCCTGAGCTCTGATGGCATAGGATCTGGCAGGTACTCTAGTTTTTAGCCTCTCAGCAGACTTAGATGTAGACCTTAGTGATGGTCCAGCTGCCTCAGATTTACCGAGCTTCCTACCCCTTTGTGGTGCAGGAGCAGGTCTGTCTACTTGTGTTGGGGCAGCTGTAGTAGTCCTCGATATTTTTTAATCTGATGCTCTGTAGATCCACACCGTAAGCATGCACCAGTCGCTCACCAATAGTCCCCCTTGTGCCACTTCTGGCAGTATGGACAGGCAGAAGATGCTGGCGCTGGTCCCCTAAACACCGTCCCTAGAGAGTTGCCCATTGATGGTGCGGATTGGCCTCTCCTAGGTGTGAACTATGGTCTAGGCCCCTGGGACTGACCCTGACCTTGTGGTTGTCCTAAACCCTGAGCAGGAGGACCCTTACTCTTTTTACTGGGATTAGAGAATGAACTGGATTGGCATGGACCCCTCTTCTGCTGTTTTTCCCTTCTAGTTTGCTCATTTATTCGGACCCTTTCTACTTTTGACGCAGCATATACTAATTTGGCAAAATTTGTGATCTCCAATGCCATTATCATGACTTTGATATTGTCATTGAGCCCTTCTTCGAACCTTCTGCACCTCTCTGCCTCTGTAGGGACTATCTCCCTCCCATACCAGCTCAGTCTGATGAATTCTGGCTCATACTCTACCACTGATAATTGCCTCTGTCTTAGACTGATAAATTCTCTTCTTCTCTCTTCTAGATATACTTTACTGACATATTTCTTCCTGAACTCTGTGAGGAAGAATTCCCAGGTGATCCATTTTGGTTACACCTCACTAGTTACTGTGTCTAACCACTGGTATGCATCATCTTAAAGTAGGGACACAGCACCATCCAGGTTCTGCTCGGGGGTGCAATTAAGCTGTTTCAGCACTCTGGTCGTTCTATCCAACCAGTTTTCCGCTGTCATGGGATCATCCTCCTTCTTCCTAAAGAAATCCACAACCCCATGTTTTCGCAGTTTCTCTAGATGGGACTTCTGTGGTGCTGATAGAGGTTGTGGCTGTGGTTGTAGTGGTGGAATTGTCCCCATCATTTCCTGATAAAACTCGGTCATTTGTTGAAATAATGCAAACTGAGGTTGGGCAGGTGCTTTAGCTGCTGGTGGAGCAGATTCTCCTCTGCCCCCAGATTCAGCCCTTGGTAGAGCACGACTCTCCACCTCTTCATCAACTGCTCTTCGAGAAGCAGGATCCATATCCTGATCAAAATAACGAAACAAATAAATCTGCATCAGCTTCATCTCAACACTTACAAATGCAATGCAATGGTATGCACTCTATCTAGGCCCAAAAACGCCTAAACCGATGCTCTGATACCACTAAATATGACACCCCTTACCCGTTTACAGTGTAGCCGAGCAAGATATGCCACACAGTGTGCCAGAGCACCAAATCATATTTCAATTCAATTTACCCTTTTTTACTCATTTATTTAAAATTTTTTATTAATATGATTTTTTCGCAAATTTTATAGAAAATCCGGCAGAGTGCTGGCTATAAATTGGAAAAACAGTTCTTCTGAACTTGTTTAAAAGACACTTCCAATATAATTTTCAAATCCAGAACTCCATTATACACACATCTCAACTCAATCTCAAAATCACAACACTATTTTCTGAATTTTTGTTCACATCATCACTTGAAGCACATTCATGAATATTTCTCAACATTTCATTTTTCAACATAATATACAGAAAATTTCAATAATATGAAATTTCATATCTTTACATTATCACATAAGCTCAAGAGTTTGTAATTACAATCAAAACTAATACAAAATGCAAAATACAAAATACAACCCAAAGTCCTAATGTCCTACTAGAATACTGCAAATGTGAGGTGACTCTGAACTCTGTGTGCAGATCTGAAAGCTTACCCAGTATGAGGTCTGCTAGGCTCCCCAGTTATGTCTCGAGTACCTGCACGTGGCAAAAGCGATGCGCTAAGCAATTCTGCTTAGTGGTGACAATACAAAATAAAATAAAATAACTAAAATAATATAAATATGCATAATGTATGTTTATATTTTAGGTAGACTTAATTCTGACATTTATTGCATTATAATTTGATTAAAATTTTGTAAGATTCATTATCATTGCCCGAGTAACCCATACTTATCGACTGGACTAGATAAACGGGCAAACTGGCTCTGGGTACTAAGTACCTCGGACCATCACACCATCGGTCACATTGTGTCTCCCGGTGTGCAACAGAACAGCTAATAAGCTGTAATAATTATCAAGGATAAAACCCAAGTATAACAACTCAATCAACATAGCC
The DNA here is from genome assembly GCF_030052815.1 of Hevea brasiliensis. NCBI lineage: Eukaryota > Viridiplantae > Streptophyta > Magnoliopsida > Malpighiales > Euphorbiaceae > Hevea > Hevea brasiliensis. The sequence goes on from NC_079496.1 coordinate 46,925,540, forward strand.
AAAGGCTATTATGTCACAGAATGGCACGTGAGGCCATAAAACATAGAATGGCATGAAGCCATATGCAGTACTGCTAACAGAACCCTATTGGCATGCCAACCTATCCAAACCAATATTGCTAGGTGTACTAGGGCATGTTACACTCTTAATTTAAACAATTCTTGAAATTTAGGTTTAGGTGTTACTAGTCATTTCATTAATCAACCAAAATGTTTACTTTTACATAGAAAATAGGTACATTAGTTTTAATACTCCCAACATACCACATTTTGCATTCTAAAACTGTTGGTATTGGTTGCCAATTCCATTTCTCAGCTTAATGTTAATTATTCAAAATTTTCAGATTTTAAGCTTTGTGTTTACTGTTCCATTAGTCATTTTTGCAGTGGGAATTTGGCAAAGTGGTCAACATGAAAGTTGTTCCTTATTTTGTCTAGTTACATTTCTTTTTTTTGAATCACTGCATTTGGAGTTTTGTATCTCAAGTTATGGCCCAAAAACCACAACTGGCCGGATTACAAATTTTCCAAATTTTCTGGATTGACCAAATCTATAGTATTTTGAGCAGTGATTGCAAGTCACTTTTTGAATATGTTATGGTTATCATTTGGGTTAGGTTTCTTCATGAAAGTTGTAGGTCTATATCTCAGCTTGTTTTTGATAAAATTTCAGGTCAATTGGACCTTTCTACACTAAGTTATGAGGAAATGACTAAACACTGTTCATTTGGTCATTTTACCCAGGCAGATTGCAGGTCACCCAGATTAGGGCAATCTTTAGGTCAACTTGAATTAGTTTTCTAGGTATGGTTTCTTCACCAAAGTTGTGCCATTATGAGTCTAGTTTAATGTCCAATTGGCCTTGTACCAATTGAACCTCTACAACTCCAGTTATTGCTGCCCAAACCTGTTAGACTCATGCCCAGTCCTATAGGTCACCAAGGGCAGCCTCACTAACTTCAATTCCCACTACCCAAACTACTTTATTTCTAATTCACACATAGCCAAATGGTCACTAATTGACCATTAAATCTTACTTTCACCATTACATGATTAAAGTCTCCATTTCATACCCAAACCCTAACCCTATCATCTCAAATCATGCATTTAACTTGCGTTTCATCATTTCACTTAAGAGACTAATGTTAAGGAAACCATACTACCATTTTTAGTTCTATGAAATCCTCAATAACTCACCATATCCAAGGCAGCTGAAAATTGTGGGATGGCATACACAAAATATTTATTCCATTTCCTTGTAAACTTTCCATTCAATTCACTACCTTAGCATGAATTAGAAAAGAAAACTCAAGTTTAGTTACTAACCTCTAATGGAGTGAAATTCAAACTTGCTAGGGTTCTTCTTTTACACTTTTTTATGCTCCCAAAAGATTCACCAAGATGAAAGAACAAGTTTTTATGTTGGGAACTTAGGTTTTAATGGGTGGAAACCAAAGAAATCAAGCTTGGGAAGCTTGATAATGGTGGACAATGGGAGAGGGAGTTTTGGCTTGAAGAAGGAGATAAGGAGCTTTTGATTTTTTTTTTCTTCATTTTTCTACCCATTAAGTCTTTTTAAATAAATTTATGCCATGTGTCAACATTTGATTGGGTGGGAGGATTATAATGACATCATTATGATGTCATAAGTTCAATTTCTCTTATTTTCCACCCTTTTCTTGCCTATTTTGTAACACCCCTATGTTCGGTAGTATGTTTCGCCGTTCCAGTAACAGTGTCTTTCTGGACTGCTAGGATGCTTAGAATTATATTTAAATATTAGTGTGGAGATAAAAGGTAGTTGTTAGTAGTATGCCATAGAGCATATCATTTAGTACATATCTTGTACATATTTTTATTAATAAAAGGCATTTCCACTTTTCCGTTTACATAATATATGTATGTGTAATAGAAAAGGTCCATTGATATTTTGTTAGAAATTCTATTCTTATATTGTTAAGAATATGAGTGACAGTATTTCTAGTACAAAGTATCATAAATAGGTTCACAATTAAGGATACTTCATAATAAGGACATGACTTATCCAGAAAGATTGTATTCATGTTTGTTCCCAAGTTATTTATATGAGATATAAATAAGATGGAATGGTGAGTCTCATGCCATATGACAAACATGATAGGCACTTATAAATGATAAGTAGGCCAAACCAGTGACACTTATACAAGCACATGGAGTTTACTCTTGTCAATTTTTTGTCATAAATCATATCAGTGCATATAATCTTTAGACCTGAAATAGCACAATTATCTTGTATATAGGTAGTTTGAGTTTGATACTGCTTTCACACTTGTACTGTGTATGGGTATATGAGCATGTGTTGGCTCCTACTAGTTATATATGGAGGTAGATGTTGATCAAGATAGAATCTGTTCCTCTAAGTAAATAGAGATAAAATCCTATGTTCATTTAATTATTCTTGATGTTTCAAGTTCCTGGCCAGGACAGATAGATTTAATCAGAAAAGAGTTTCTGATGAGAAAATCTTTTTAATCAAGAACTGGAATTAAAAGAGAACATAATATTCATAGCAAATAGAGTTTGAGATAAACCATGACTCCAGCTTGAGTTGGGATTTTGTAACAGAGAGATTCTAGTGCATGGTAACATATGATTATAGGTTCATTTAAGGTAAACCTTATTACTAATTGGGTGGCCATGGCATGCTATGCTAGGTGTTAACTATGGTCTATGAGGTGCATAAAATGATTTAGAGAAATCATTTATGGTAAGAAAGAGTTTTGATGATATTAAGAGTTGATATCATATCTCATTGCCAATTAGTGATGAGTCTAGTAAGTCACACACATACACAAGTTATCACCTAATTAAATATGATTTAATTAATTAATTAAAGATTTTAATTGATTAATTAAATAGGTTTGATTTGCAATTAGATTGCAAAGTCTCTAGCATGACTTGAAACCAAATCTAGATTATTGGATGTATAGTATAAGTTAAATTTATATTTAAAGTGTTTAAATATGAATTTAATTAATGAGAAATTAATTAATTAATTTATATTTGATATAAATTGATTAAAAGAAGAGAAATAATTATTTTGGTTTAAGAACTCAAAATTAAGACACAGGGGCATTTTGGTCATTTCACAGGGTGACATGTGGCACCATGAGATGGTGACACATGGCATCACACATAAGCTTGCCAAATGTCTTTTAATCATGTGAGATGATTAAAATTAAGATTAAATATAGGTTTGACACTTGGCACAATGTGATTGGGTCAATTAAACCTAGAACCAATTAGAGGGTGACATGTGGCAAGGGTTTAATGTGTTGACCTAGCTATATAAGTGTTGTTATGAAAAGAAAATAACATAACCAGTAGGTTTCTCTCTTCTTCATCTTCTTCTCTCATCTTTCCAAGAGATTAACAAACAATCTCTTGAATTAAAAATACTAGAAATTATTTCTAGTGTCCTGTTTACATCTTTAATTTCTTAAAAGGCAGAACTTGATTTTCTAAATAATAGAAAAAGCTTTAGAAGCTATTCAAGGGCTGCCATAGGTGTTCTTGGTGTGGACAAGCTAGAGGGACAACATCTGGTGTCCTAAAGACGAATCTCAAAGGCACAAATACACTGCAGTGCATCAAGAGGTTAGTGTGTTTATTCTTGATTGATTTAATCTAGGGTTCTAAAATTAATATGATTAATTTTAAAATCTTAAATGGCAAATATAGATCCAAAAAACATATTAAAAGAGTTTTAATATGTTGTATGTTATTGAAATCAAATAGATAAAAATAAATCTTGCATGATGCATGTGACCCTAAGTGAAAATTTTTGAATTCCATGGTATAAACTTATGTTTTTCACGCTTCCGTTCCTTCAATTGGTATCAGAGCCACTATATTTGCCATTTAGATTTTTTATTATATGATTTAATTGTGTGTTTTGATCATGAGATGATTTATCCATTGCTGATTGCAATGGATGTGTGGCGGTATGCTTGAAGAACACCATCAATGGTGCACATGGTTTGGCTTCATGGGTGGTGCAAAGGTTTGGCTTTTTAATTTGCAATTGTTGTATGATCTAAAAGCTCATCCTATATCTAATTAAATTGTTTAATTAGAATTTTAATAACACAATTAAATTTTGATTCAAATCAGATTTTTAAATATTGTTTGAATATGATTCAAATGGGAATTTTAAAAGTTGTTTGAATGTGATTCAAATCTAAATTTTTAAAGTTGTTTGAATCATATTTAAATCTGATTTTTTAAATTTATTTGACTAATATTCATATCTGAATTTTTAAAAATTGTTTGAATGTGATTCAAATCTGATTTTTTAAAAATTATTTGAATGTGCTTTAAATTTGAATTTTTAAGGCTGTTTGAATGTAATTTAAATCTGAATTTTTAAATTTGTTTGAATGAAATTCAAATCTGAATTTTTAAATTTATTTGAATCATATTCAAATCTGGATTTTTAAGTTGAATATGATATATTCAATTTAATTTAAGTATGTATGTTTTATTTAATTATTAAATAGTGATATGCATGATGGATGATCATGGACTATAAAAGACCAATGTGATTGGATTTATTTTTTTTATGTTTCTTTGGGATTACAAATTAATTAATTTATTTTAATTTATTTTGGGCATGTATTATTAAGGTTGTAATAATTTTGGATTGTAATTTCATTTATTTAAGTTCTTGTAAATTCACTTTGGTATGCCAAGGATTACTATGTAATTGGATTGCAAGAAGTTCAAGGAGGTCAAGAGCATTGGTGGGACCAGTAGGAGGAATTCAAGATCAAGTGTTGATCATGTACTCCTTCAGCAACTCTTGTAAAATAAATGAATGAAATGCACCTAGGAATGCCCTTATTCAATTCTTAGTGGCTCAGAATTAAATCCCTTAGAAAGTCCATGATCATACCATATTTACTGCGTATCCATGAATGCATGAGATGCATGGGAATGTATGCAATTATATGATATATGCATGCTAAATGGATAATGTGCAAAGTGAGACCTTAATAGTAATTAGGATGACCATAAAATCTTCCAAATAAATGATTAAGTTGGATATGCTATAATTAAAGTAATTATAACATGGGCCCTCCATTGTGGCAATTATTTTAAGAAATTTTAAATAATTGCATAAGATGCAATTAATTTAAGAGATTTTCTTAAGAATAATTGTTAAGCATGAGATGTTGTAAATATGTAAATGGTTTGGTGGCCAATATTGGATGTACCTGAGGACATTAAAATTATTTGCATAATTACTGGCTCAATGGGATCAACTTAACTAATGCAAGATAAATCAATAATGGATGTACCTGAGATTTTGAGCATTAGGGGCTAGGTAAAGGATTGAACCTCACATGAGATGTGATGGGCAATGAGTTGCTCACTTATAGTTTATTGTAATTCCAATAATGGATGTACCTGAGGATGATCAATATAATTATAAGAATTCAATCATCCACTAGAAATCCATCCAACTAGGATTTCTATTTTCTACTTTGGAAGTGTAGGATTCGCTAAGTTAGTGGGAGGACCAATTTGATTAAAAGACCATAATCATTTTGGTTAATTACTTGATACATTTACTAATTAATCTAGTTATTTTCTGTGGTTAATTTTCTGATAATAATGAGCACAGAACATCCACTACCATCCAATATCCTTGCAAGCATACTTGATCGCAATAGGTTGACAGGACCTAATCTGTCTGATTGGCTACGAAATTTGAAACTTGTCCTGAACCTTGAACATATAGGATATGTTCTAGATTCAAATGTTCCTTGTCCCTTACCTCCAGAGGCCACTCAAGAGGAACATGAAACTTTGGACAAGTGGAAGGAGCATGATATGAGAACTAAGTCTTACATGCTTGCTTCCATGAGTAATGATTTACAAAAGCAGCATGAGAACATGTAGAGTGCGAGTGAGATTCTCCTTCACCTACAAGAGTTGTATGGTGAGCACAGCAGGAATGCTAGGTATGAGATATCTAGACAGCTGTTCCGCATGAGGATGTCTGAGGGACAGAATATTGGGGATCATGTCCACAAGATGATTCGGCTGATTGAGCAGTTAGAACATCTTGAATTCAATATGGATTTCCAACTACAGACGGATTTGATCCTTCAGTCCCTTCCTGAGTCTTTTGGGAATTTTGTGACAAATTTTCATATGACTAAACAGGAATGCACCTTGGCTAGTTTAGTCAATATGCTGGTTATTGCCCAAAAGAATATACCGAGCAATAAAGGAAAAGAGGTAGCTTTGATTGCATATTTTTCTGCTGGAAAGTCCAATAAGAAAAAGGGCAATTAGAAAAAGAAACCTCAAGTTCGAAGATCTTCCAAGAAGACAGCCAAACAAAAGAACAAAGATCAAAGTTGACAAAGGTAAAGGAAAGTGTTTCCACTACCAGCAGGAAAGTGTTTCCATTACCAACAGGAAAGTGTTTACACTGTCCAGATTATAGCAATATAAAAGAATGCAATGCCATGATGAAAAATCAACTCAAGTTCAAAATATATTTGGCACTTAAGATTAGGTCATGTTGCAGAAGATAGGATTGCAAAATTGGAGAAAATGGGGATTTTATCCTCATTAGGCTCTGAGCCTACTCCAACTTGTGAATCTTACCTTCAGGGCAAAATGACTAGATCACCCTTTGTTGGACAAGGACTAAGAGCTGAAAATATTTTGGAACTAATACATAGTGATGTATGTGATCTATTTAAGGAAATGGTTAAAGGCGATTTTCATTACTTTATTAGCTTTACTGATGATAAATCAAGGTTTGGGTATTTGTATTTGATGAAATACAAACATGAATTCTTTGAATCTGAAGTAAAAAATCAAACAGGAAAGAGTATTAAAGCTCTTCGATCATATCGTGGGGGAGAATATTTGAGTACTGAATTTTAAGAATACTTGAGAGAGCATGGCATTGTTTCCCAGCTGACTCCTCCAGGAACACCACAGTTGAATAGTGTATTTGAAAGGAGAAATCGTACCCTATTGGATATCGTACGTTATGATGAGCTATACTGATATGCCAATCTCTCCTTTTGGGGATTTACATTAGAATCAGCTTTATATATTCTGAATAGGATTCCATCAAAATCAGTTTTTTCCACCCTTATGAGATATGGCATGGAAGAAAACCAAGTCTTAAGCATGTTAAGAATTGGGGTTGTCCATGTCACACCCTACCCCTCTGTAAGGCATAACATGATCCCGTAGTATACCTAATGAATTACCAACTCCTTCTACTGATAACCCATTAAATACACTACAAGGGATTTTAAAAAACTTTTCTTACTTCTTTTACAATGGTGAGCACTATTTACAGGTGTTAAAAACCTTTTTGAATTAAAGTGATAGAACTAACACATTTGAATTATTTGAAATTTCTGTAAAAATTTTGGCTGAGTGCCATCTGTATTTTGGATAAAACAGTTCTTCAGAAAACCTGTAAAAAGCACTTTAATATTTTTTCCAAATCTCAACTCCAACATTTTTCTCAACACAACATGTTTCACAACTCAAATCCACAGTGATTGTTCAAAGATTGAGATACAAGAAATATAATATAATTTTTACAAGTCAAAATATCTCATAATTATTTTACAATTTCAAGGTATAATTTGAATTCACAACTGCTCAAAACAAAAAACAAAATGTATATACAGTGGTCATACATTACAGTACAAAATGCAAAATGTTGGTATACTCATTATACCCGGTAATCTCTCGCTGGAGGTACTAGCAGCCTAGTCTGCTGCCCTGTCTGTCTGTATACCTACGACAGCAACAAAAAGCTATCACTGAGATGATGTCTCAGTGGTGCACAACTTTAACCAAATTCAATTTAAATCACAATTCATAAATCATATAAATAGTGGATACTTAAAACCATAGTTAAATTCAAGACAGTAAATGTCAACAATAATTTAAACTCCATTTCTCAATATCACAATAATTTCAATAAATCAAATCATGATTAAATTCAAAAGACAGTGAATGTCAATAAGAATTTAACTCCATTTCACAATCTCATAATACATATCAATAAATCACACACAGCTTAATCATGTTCCAAAGTTCAATTCGTCCCAAAAGCCGATGGCTAATGAGGTATTCAATTCGTCCCAAAAGTCGATGACTAATGAGGAATAACATAGCTAGCTAGCAAAAATATGAGTACTCATCCAATTCGTCCTCAACAGGCACACACCTCAACACTTCAGCCAGAGAGGGAATTCAATTCGTCCCACTAGACAAGCTAGCGAGGAATACAATCAATATACATGATAGCTGTGGTTTCAAACCATTTCCAATACTTTTCAATCAATAAGTATCCATCAATATCATTCAAATAATTTCTCACAGTTTCAAATCATTTACAATGCTTTTCAAGCAATAAATATCCATTCAAACACATTTCCACAATTTAAAACAATAATGTACAAATAGTCGTAATTCATTTCAATTGAAAAATTCAAAAGAAATAGTTGTTGTGCACAAACCTCTGATAATTGTCTCCTGGTCTGGACTCAGTGTTTCCTTCCCTTTTCCTGAGTCTTTAGTAACTGAGAAACACAATTCGAAGTGTTTCAGTACTAAATTAAACTATCTCTATCGATGATGCTTGATAAGTAATTCACTGAAAGCTATTATTTGCTTAATCACCTAATATATCGACCCTCGATGCATTCTAGGTAAATTAGGTTTTTGTGTCACTAATATATCACATTCGATAGTGTTTTAGGGTTGGTACATGTTACCAATTTCATTTCCTTGTTTAGTGCATTTTATTGCAACTTGCTGGATTCTGGGATACTAGTTTGACCTAGCCGGAAGACCTAGTTCCCTCGGTTTTCGGGTTTCGGTCAAAACTACAAACTTGTAGATCTATGTCTTACGGAATGCGGGGCAAAATTTTAGGTCATTATGAGTTATGTAAACCAAGTTATGGTCATTTTACTATTGCTGGTCAAATGGCATCAAATTTGGTCATTTTAGGTCAATTTTGGTCAACTTTGGTTCGGCCAGTTTTTGGACCCGAACTTGTGCAAGCTGTTTGACTTGCTTATGGTCATTTCTGGGCTTTGGTGTCTTCATGAGACTTGTAGGTATGGGTCTTAACTATTCATGGTTAAAATTTAAGGTCAATTGGACCTGTTTTGAGTGAGTTATGGCCTAAACACTAACTGCTGCCCAATTGGTCAATTTTCAGGCCTCATTTGCACTTAATCCGAATTGGTCATTTTTCATGCTACCTTGCAAGCAGAATTTTTGTATGCTTTCTCAATGAAAGTTGGCACATTTTGTGCCTAGTTTCACCTTCGATTGGTCTCATACCAATTGGAGTTACACATTTAGTTTTATAGGTTAAAATGCACACTGCCCTTAATTACATTGCTTAAACATCTATTCATTACACATTTACCTTGCTACAAATCCACCTCTCAACCCCATTTTGTTTTGGTACATTACCAAAACCATTTACCACTTCACATTAAAATCATTTTGGGTAGAATACAAACATCCTCAATACACCAAATGAAACTCTAATTTACAAGTCCAAATACAACCACATATACACATAAACACTACTCATTATCACATACAATTTCCACAACCAATTTACATACATTTTCATCAATCCTCAATATCACAATTCATCCAATATCTTCATGAATTCAACATTCATCAAAGAGTCCCAAGGCTACCGAAATGTTCCACAATGCCAAAGTGTCCCACAATTCGTCAACTTCCATTTCAAGTGCACAATCACCATATACATATGGAATTAACTTACTAGGACATTAAATCACCCTACTCAACATGAATCCACATCAAATATATGTAAGAATACTTCATTAACATACAACCCGATGGCTGTCCAAAATTGGGCATGTCAATAACTCCTCAAACTTGAAAATTTTCTTCACAAATCAAACACCCATAACATGTATACAAAGTTTAACAAAGTAATATTCAAAAATACAACTTACCTATGGTTGGGACTTGCTAAACCTTCACTAAACTTCTTGATTTTGGTATCAAACTCTTCCTTATGATGTAGAGATAAAACTTAATGAAGCTACCTAGGTGTTTAGAGGTAAAATGAAGGAGAAGATGAAGGTTTGAAGCAAAACGGCTATGGAGTTTTTTTTTAGGGAGTTTGTTTCAGCAAGGTTGAAACAATTGAAGAAGATGATGTTTGAGTGGGAGTAATCTGCCCACTTATGATTAAATTTAATCCATATTATAATTCTTAGTGGTCCACTCACATAAATCAATCATTTTTTTATGTTTAAATATGTTAATTACCTAAATTGAACCCCATTTTTGCTATTTACTTTAGGTACCACCAAATTAATTTTTCTGTCACACCCTACCCCTTTGTAAGGCATAACATGATCCCGTAGTATACCTAATGAATTACCAACTCCGTCTACTGATAACCCATTAAATATACTACAAGGGATTTTAAAAACTTTTCTTACTTCTTTTACAGTGGTGAGCACTATTTACAGGTGTTAAAAACTTTGGTGAACTGAAGTGAAACAACTAACTCATTTGAATTATTTGGAATTTCTGTAAAAATTTTGGCAAAATACCATCTGTGTTTTGGATAAAACAGTTCTTCAGAAAACCTGTAAGAAGCACTTCAATTATTTTCCAAATCTCAACTCCAATACATTTCTCAACACAACAATTTATCAAGTCAAATCCACTCATAATTATTTTACAAGTCAAATGTACAATTTGGATTTACAACTGCTCAAAACCAACATCAAAATATACATACAGTGAATATACATTACAGTACAAAATGCAAAATATTGGTATACTCGTTATACCAGGTAATCCCTCGCTGGATGTACTAGCAGCCTAGTCTGCTGCCCTGTCTATCTCTCTACCTGCGACAGCAATAAAAAGCTATCGCTGAGACAATGTCTCAGTGGTGCACAACATTAACCAAATACAATTTTAAATCACAATTCATAAATCATATCAATAGTGGATACTTAAAACCATAGTTAAATTCAAGACAATGAATGTCATAAGGAATTTAAACTCCAATTCACAAATTATCAAAATTCATAATAACACAATTTAGTCAAATAGCTTAAGAATACCGTATTGCCAATTCATACACAATTTGATCAAATTACTGAATAACACAGTTTTTCCAATCAATGACACAATTTGATCAAATAACTGAATAATATCTTTTTGCAAATCAATAACACAATTCGATCAAATAACTGAATAATATCGTTTTGTAAATCAATAACACAATTCGATCAAATAACTGAAGAATATCATTTTGCAAATCAATAACACAATTCAATCAAATAACTGAATAATATCGTTTTGCAAATCAATAACACAATTGATCAAATAACTGAATAATATTGTTTTGCAAATCAATAACACCATTCGATCAAATAATTGAACAATACAATGTTGCCAATCAATAACACAATTTAGGTCATGACACAAATTTTTCCATATATGCCGTGTTGTACACCACGACAAGACATACTCACCCCAATAATCGAAATCAATGAGGGAGGAAGCTAGCTATCTAATGAGTACTCATCCATACTCACCTCAGACTGGGAAGTCAAAGAGGGAGGAACATAATCATACTCACACCAGACTGATAAATCGAAGAGGGAGGAATAATCACACTCACCCTATTAAAGGAAGAGGAACATAGTATCAGTGTCATGCCAATTGTGAGTCAAAACAATTCCAAACATTTTATTCAAATGATCCGTAAGAATCCAATAAATTTCCAAAGTTATAATTCCATTCACAAAATGGCAACACAATTCGTAATTCACTTCAATTTCCACAAAACCATTTCTGATGCTTTTCAATCAATAAGTATCCATCAATATCATTCAAATAATTTTTCACAGTTTCAAACCATTCACCATGTTTTTCAATCAATAAGTGTTCATCAAACACATTTCCACAATTTAAAACAATAATATACAAATAGTCAATATTTATTTCAATTGAAAAATTCAAGAGAAATAGTTGTTGTGCACAAACACAATTTAAAACAATAACATATAATTAATCATATGAAATATTATTCAGAACAAAATCAGTTGAAAACTAGTTGTGCACAAACCTCTGATGACTGCCTCCCTGGTCTGGCCTCAGTGTTTCTTTCCCTTTTGTTGAGTCCTTGTTAACTGAGAAACACAATTTGAAGTGTTTCAGTACTAAATTAAATTGTTTCTATCGATGGTGTTTGGTAAATAATGCACTGAACTCAATTATTCACTTAATCACCTAATATACCGACCCTCGTTGCGTTTTAGGTAAATTAGGTTTTAGTGTCGTTAATATGTCACATTCGATAGGGTTTTAGATTTGGTATGTTTTACCAAAGTCATTTCCTTGCTTAGTGCACTTTAATGCAAATTGCTGGATTCCGGGATACTGGTTTGACCTAGCCGGACGGCCTAGTTCCCTCGGTTTTCGGTTAAAACTACAAAATTGTAGATCTAGGTCTTATTGCACGCGGGGAAAAATTTCAGGTCAATCCGAGTTAAGTAGACCAAGTTATGATCATTATACTATTGCTGGTCAAATGGTACCAATTTGGTCAACTCTGGTTCGGCCAGTTTTTGGACCCGAACTTGTGCAAGTTGTTTGACTTGCTTATGGTCATTTCTGGGCTTTTGTGTCTTCATAAGACTTGTAGGTATGGGTCTTAACTATTCATGGTTAAAATTTCAGGTCAATTGGACCTTTTTTTGAGTGAGTTATGGCCTAAAAACTCACTGCTGCCCAATTGGTCATTTTTCAGGTCCTAATTGCACCTAATCCGAATTGGTCATTTTCTTAGGTCACCTTGCAAGCAGAATTTTGGTATGTTTTCTCAATGAAAGTTGGCACATTTTGTGCCTAGTTCCACCTCCAATTGGTCTCATACCAATTGAGGTTACACATTTAAACTTATTAGCTAAAATGTACACTGCCCTTGGTTACTTTGCTTAACACACATCAATCACACACATTTACCTTGCAATTTGTTCACTTCCCTACCAATCTGTTTTGGTACATTACTAAAAGCATATTCTACTTTACATTAACATTACTTTGGGCAGATTACAATTACCCTCAACACACCAAATATAATTCACATTCACAAGTTCTAAATACCATTACATACACACCTAACCATTACAAATCTTACATACACTTTACAATATCAATCTACATACATATCCATCAATACTTCTAGGTCAATATTCTGCCTACACTTCCATGACTACATACATTTACTCAAGTTTTCCAAGCTGCCGAAAATTGTCCTCCAACATCAAAGTGCCCTACAAATTAACCAATTCCCATCCAAGTGCATAAATCAACATATATATGTGAAATAATTCACTAGGATATTAAATCACCATGATCAACATTATTTCTCATCAATTATATGCATAATAAATCATCAAATGCATGACCCCATGGCTGTCCAAAAATGGCTATCTCAATAACTATTTAAACTTTAAAATTTCCTTCACCAAACTAACACCCATAACATGAACATAAAGTTTAACAAAGGAATTCTCAAAAGTGTAAACTTACCTTTGATTGTAACTTGCTAAACCTTCACCAAACTTCTCAAATTTGGTGTCAATATCTTCCTTGTGATGTGTAGACAAAGTTTAATGAAGAACCCTAGGTGATTTGGGGTTGAAATGAGGGATTAGATGAGCTTGGAGAAAACGTTAATGGTGGACTTATCCTTTTCTCAATTCGGCAATGTTGGGAGAATTGGAGAAGATGAAGAATTCAGATGGCATTTTTGACTTACACCTGCCCCATTACATGTTTAATTTATTCATTAGTGGACCACTCACCCATTTAACAATATAATAAGCTTAAATGTGTTATTTACACATTTTTCACTCCATTTTTAGCTATTTGTATTAGGTACCACTAAACTAATTTTTCATTTCATTTTCTAAGTGTAATATTATTTATTTTTAATGGAAATTTAGGTCAAAAGACAATTCGGGGTGTCAAATGACCATAATGCCCCTGTTCGGGTTATGTTCTCGATTTTTCGGTATTACCGGGTTTTGTCTGTTTTTCGATTTCTCACTTTTCTTTGTACTATTTATTTAATTTTTCTTTGATATTTCTAATGATATTTATTCTTCAACAAGGGTCTATTTAAGTCCTAAAAATATTTTCCAGGGTTCCCCGCAGTCCAGGGCCAGTCAACGGTCCACGCCGTGACTTCCCGGTGGGGTCACCCATCGCTAGGTTTCCCGGCTCGTTTAACTTGATCACATTTCTTTGCTATCATTTTTCCTTTGTTTTTCTTGTACTTTCTTTTCTTGTATTTCATTATTTTATGTCTCCTCACTCTCATTGAAGTGTGGTTCTAGGCATCCTAGTGTCCAGGACAAGACCAGTCAACTGGAGCAGAACGCACTACCGAACTTAGGGGTGTTACATTTTCATTATATTTTCTAAGTGTAATATTATTTATTTTTAATGGACATTTAGGTCAAAAGACAATTCGGGATGTCAAATGACCACAATGCCCCTGTTCGGGTTGCATTCCCGATTTTTCGGTAACACCGGGTTTTGTCCGTTTTTCGATTTCTCACTTTTCTTTGTACTAATTAATTAATTTTTCTTTGATATTTCTAATGGTATTTATACTTCAATTGATGTCTCTTTAAGTCCTATAAATATTTTCCAGGGTTCCCCGCAGTCCAGGGCTAGTCAACGGTCCACGCCGTGACTTCCCGGTGAGGTCACCCATCGCTAGGGTTCCCGGCTCGCTTAACTTGATTACATTTCTTTGCTATTATTTTTCCTTTGCTTTTCTTGTGTTTTCTCTTCTTGTATTTCATTATTTTATGTCTCCTCACTCATAACGAAGTGTAGTTCTAGGCATCCTAGCTGTCCGGACAACACTGGTCACCGGAACAGTAGAACGCACTACCGAACATAGGGGTGTTACAGTCCAGCTTATATCGAAAAGCTGAACACTGATAAATTGGAAACCATATCAGAAAAGGATCGATTTGTTGGATATCCAAAAGATAGTTTTGGATATTATTTTTATTTGCCTACATCACAAAAGGTTATGGTGAGTAGAGATGCCACAATTCTTGAACAACAGTTTGTTCAAGAAGCAGGCAAAGGAAGGCAAATAGAGTTGGAATTAGAGAATTTTGACCAACCAACAGATCAGATGGATATAGATCCATCTAGTCAACCTACACCTATTAATGAAACATCTACAGCTGTTCCTCGTAGAACAACCAGGCTATCTCACCCACTAGTGAGATATGGTTTCCTTCATGAAGAATAATAGGAGTTGTCTACTCATGAAGAAGTAGATCATGGAGATGATCCACTTACCTATGAAGAAGCTATATCAGATATAGACTATTCAAAATGGATTGATGCTATGAAATCTGAAATTGATTCCATGTATAAGAATCAAGTTTGGGATCTTGTTGACCCACTTGAAGGTATTATACCTATAGGGAACAAATGGGTTTTCAAGAAGAAAATTGGTTCTGATGGAATGGTAGAGACCTATAAGGCAAGGCTAGTAGCGAAAGGGTTTCGCCAAAGGCAATGAATCGACTATGAGGAGACTTTCTCGCCTGTTGCCATGCTTAAATCAATTAGGATTCTATTAGCAATAGCTGTATACTATGATTATGAGATTTGGCAGATGGATGTCAAAACAGCTTTTCTCAATGGATACATTGAAGAAAACATTTTCATGGAAAAATCTAGGGGTTTTGAATCCCAAGATGGTTCCAAGGTATCCAAGCTAAAGCGATCCATTTATGGGTTGAAGCAAGCTTCGAGGAGTTGGAACATCCATTTTGATGAAGCCATTAAATCCTTTGATTTTAATAAAAATTGAGGTTGAGCCATGTATATATAAGAAGGTTAGTGACTGTCACACCCCGGCTTAGTGGGCCCCAGCTCAAGCCCCTCTATGGGTGGCCATCTTGCCGGCGTACCCCTCTAGAGGCCGGCGATGCGACTCAAATCGGTACTGTCCGCTTTGGTGGAGTTCAATCCCTTCGCCCTGCAGAGCTAGGATTCGAACTCATATCACCTCACGGGTTTGCTTCGCCTCTTACCAATTGAGCTGATGTGACACCCCTTACCCGACTACAGTGTAGCCGAGCAAGTTATGCCACTCAGTGTGCCGAGCACTCTATTTTATCTTAATTCATTTTTATTCTTCCTTTTGAATATAACTTGTGAAATATAATTTATTTAAGCCATTTATCGAAATTATTATTTATTTGAGGTTCTGAAAATTTTAAAGAAAATCCGGCGGAGTACCGGCTAAAAATGGAGAAAACCGTTCTTCGGAACCTGTGAAAAACACTTCCAATATTCACATTCAATCATTTCCAAACTCCAATATCAAAATCTCATCAATATTTCTCAATTTCAGTTCTCAACATTTGTCAACCATTCATTTCTCAATCATTCATCCATCTCATATGATACCATTCATATATCATAGATAAACATTCACTTTTCCATTTACAACCACACTTTACATTATTTACATGAATATCAAAATATATTACATAAGTTCAAATACATACGAGAAAATAAAATCAATTACAAAATACCAAAATGACATCTAGCGTCCTATCAATGCACTGCTGATAGTGAGGTGACACAGACACTATGCAGAACTGTGAACTGCCTTATCGAATCTGTGGTCTACTGGCGCTCTGTCCAATCTTCAGTACCTACGCGTTGCAAAAGCGATGCGCTAAGCATAAAGCTTAGTGGTGCAAATAATAAAATAGAAAGAAATAATATGCAACATAAAAATCATAATTTCTTAGCCATTGTGTTCATAAGAACTGAATAATTACCAACTTAGTGTTTAGTCGAGGGCTAATTACGTTTTATGATATTTACTTCTTCATGAATTTTAAGTTTTCATTGTATTCTATCGTAATCATTCCTGATATTTAGTTTTCGTATTTTCTTTAACAATCAGTTCAATTACAGTTATACTTTTCCATGCCCAAGTAACCTATACAAATCGACCGGACTGGATAAACGGGTAAACTAGCACTGGGTACCAGGTACCTCGGGCCGTCACACCATCTGTCACAATGTGTCTCCCGGTGTGCAAACAGAATGGCTAATAAGCCATATAAGCAATAAAGCATAAAGCCAAGTAAAACATCATAATCAGTATAGCCATAGGCTATCACATCACAGAATGGCAATGAAGCCATATATCATACGTAGTACTGCTATCAGAACCCTATTGGCATGCCAACCTATCCAAACCAATCACATTAGGCCTACTAGGGCATTTGATACTTTTGAATTCTTCAATTTTTTTGAATTTCAAGTTTTTATGTCACTATTCACTTCAATAGTCAACAAAAAGTTGACTTTTGCATAGAACATAGGTGCATTGGTTTTAACAATCCCAATGTACCCCATTTTGCATTTAAAACTTGTTAGTTTTGGT
This sequence comes from Hevea brasiliensis, assembly GCF_030052815.1. NCBI lineage: Eukaryota > Viridiplantae > Streptophyta > Magnoliopsida > Malpighiales > Euphorbiaceae > Hevea > Hevea brasiliensis. The sequence goes on from NC_079496.1 coordinate 46,943,102, forward strand.
CACTTTCTCAAAGCTTAGGTCATTTTGGCAAAATTGCCAATTTTTGATTTTGGTGTCACTATTCACCTCCTTGGTCAACAAAAATGTTCACTTTTAGAATAAAAATGTGTACATTGATTTTGGCACTCCCAACATACCACATTTGGTGTTTAAAACTTGTTGGCATTAAGTGTTAATACCATTTCTAAGTTTAACCCAACACAAGCAGAATTTTCAGTTTTGGTGAGTCAATTTCACTGTTCCATTGGACACTGTTACTGTTGGAATTTGAAGAAATGTAAAACATGAAAGTTGTTCCTTATTTTGTCTAGTTGAATTTCCTTTTTTGAATCACTCCATTTGGAGTTTTGTAGCTCCAGATATGGCCCAAAAACCCAAGCTGTCCGGATGTGCATTCTGCATAAAATTACCATATCTACAGTGCATGAACAGTGACTGGAACCACTTGTTTGGATGGGTTCTGGCCATAATTTGGGGCAGGTTCCTTCATGAAAGTTGTTTTTCTATGTCTTAACTTGTTGCTGTAAAAATTTCAGGTCAATTGACCAAATCTACAGTGAGTTATGGCCAAATGAACAGTTACTGTTCATTTGGTCAATTCTGCAGAATTCAGTGCAGGGTATCCGGATTGGGGCCAAGTTTTGGTCCTCTTGCTTTGGTCTTTTGGGCATGGTTTCTTCAGCAAAAATGTGCCATTATAAGCCTAGTTTCATGTCCAATTGGCCAAACACCAATTGGACTAACACAGCCCAAGTTATGGCAGTGCAAAGGGACTGAATTTTCAGTCCCTATGCTGCTGCCCTAGGGCAGCCTGCAATCCTCACTTTGCAATCTCATTTTTCTGTCCATTTGTTGTTCAAATTACCTAAAATGGTCACTAATTGACCATTAAAATGCTCTCTAATAATTTCCTAAGCCAAGTCACATTTTCACCTTTCCAAACCCTAATTCAAATTCATAGTTTATGCCATGTATCTTAGTAGCTACCAATGCATTGCTCATATGTTTATCACTTCAACATGGTTTCTATTCCACTCTAAGCTCATCAAAACACTTCCCCTTATTCCATAGCTAGGGCAGCCAAAATTTAAGATGTTATACACATAAGTTTTTGTTAATTTAAATCACAATTCTTACTAGTTTCAAGTCCTAAACCATGAAAATAAAGAGTTTAATGGATATAGGTGCACTAACCTTAGGAGGGCAGAATTTTCCCTAGCAATTCCTTCACTTTCTTGGCTTTTCTTGGCTGCCAAACACTCCTACAAGGTGTGTGGACAAGTTTTAATGAAGAGACCTAAGGGTTTTAGGGTAAGGAATCAAAGATTGGAAGGTATAAAAAAATAAAAGCTATGGAGGAAGAAACTCACGTTTTGGCTGGTTGAAGATGAAGAAGGAAACCAGAAATTTTTGGTCTATTTTTGACTCTTTTAAGTGTTTTAAGATTGCTTGTTAGATGGTGATTGGTTAGGAGTAAGATAATGACATCATGTGATGTCATTATCCTTAATTTCCACTATTTTTTTTGCTTTTCTTTTCTACCACATTTCAATTTAATTTTTAGCAATATTTATTCATATTTTGAGTCATAATAATTATTTACTTAACTGGACAAGTCGGCCAAAAATCACCTCTGAAGGCGAAATGACCAAAATGCCCTCCGTTCGGCTTAACGGGTCAAAATTGTCTATACCGATTGAAAAATTTTTATAGGTATTTTCTTGGCATTCTAATGCCATGGGAACCTCAATAACCCTTCTCTGGAGTCCCAAAAATTATTTTATGAAATTTTTCCCGGGTCTAGGGCTCCTCGTTGCGAGAACCGCAACATCCCTCTGGGTTACCCATCGCTTGGGCACCGGCTCGTGTGACTTAGTTGTATTTTATTTCTAAAATTTTTACTAAATTTTTCTTGTCAATATTTGAGTTATTTATGGTTTCTCGCTTTAGTTTAAATATTTTTCCGGACGTTCTAGCTGTCCGGACCGACACTACCACCGGAATAAAGGGATCATTTGAGTTGCTATGGGGAGGGTGTTACAACTCTTCCCCTCTAATTTAAATTTCGTCCTCGAAATTTACCTGACTTAAGTAATCAAGGAGTTGCTACCTCCTTGTTTCTTCACTTCCTTGTATTGCCTCATCAGTGTCTAGGTTTGGCTCTTCCTAAGCTTCCATAGCATATACTTGTGGTGCCACCCTGACTTCGGGCTTTTCAACTGTCTCAGAAACAATCTTCTGTGTAATGTCACCAAGCCGCTCAACACGATCTTTTACCCCTTTGAACTATAGGGGAAGGTCTATCAACTTGTACCGGAGCTATTGAGCCACTCCTTTGAGGGCAATCTCTTATGAAATGATCCGTAGTCCCACACTTGAAACACTCTCCAGTTAACAGTCGACACTCCCCTCTGTGTCTTCTACCACAATGCATACATTCAGGCTTTGGGGTTGATCCCCTTGTTATTGTGCTCGGGGAACTAGCTATAGATATTCCAATCTGGCCTCTGTGGCCCTGTGTCTGATCTTGTGAACTAGAACCCTTAAACTTCTTACTATCAGTTGGTATACTTGACTGTCCTGGGCCCCTCTTCTGCTGTCTCTCCCTTCTGGTCTGCTCACTGATTCTTACCTTTTCAACCTTTATTGCAGCTTCCACTAGCTTGGTAAATTCTGTGATTCCCAAGGCAGTGAGCTGGATCTTGATGTTGTCATTTACTCCCTCTTCAAATCTCTTGCACCTTTCGGCTTCATTAGGGACTATCTCCCTTCCATAGCGGCTCAATCTTACGAATTCCTTCTCATATTCGGCCACTGACAACCTGTCTCGCCAAAGTTAATAAACTCTCTTCTTCTCTTCTAGGTATACATTACCCACATATTTCTTCTTAAATTACGAAGAAAGAAGTCCCAAGTTCTGACTTTTGGCTGCACTTCATCGACACGGTGCCCCACCATTCGTAGGCATCGTCTTGTAACAAGGATACAGCGACTTCTAAGTTACGCTCGGGTGCAAGTGGAGTTGTTTTAAGACTCGCCTGCCTGCTTCAACCAATTTTCTACCGCAATGAGTCATCTTCTCTCTTGCCATAGAAATCCACTGCTCCAAACTTTCTTAGCCTTTCCAGATGTGATTTCTGCTGTGGAGCTGGTGGTGGTGGTGGTGTTGGCATTACCCCGGCCATTTGTCTGAAGAAGTCGGCCATTTTTTGGAACATGGCCTGTGGAGGCTGAGCAGGCTCTGCTTGAGCTGGCGGAGCAGATTCTCTCATGCCCCAGCCTCACCGCTGGGTGGAGCATGACTCTCCACTTCCTCCTCAACGGCTCTCTGAGATGAAGGGTCCATATCCTATTCAAAATAAGAAAGATAAACAGATCTGTGTTAGTGTCACCTCGACTCTTACAAATGCAATGCATGGTATGGACTCAATCTAGGCCCAGAAACGCCTAAACCGTGCTCTGATACCACTAAATGTGACACCCCTTACCCGACTACAGTGTAGCCGAGCAAGTTATGCCACTCAGTGTGCCGAGCACTCTATTTTATCTTAATTCATTTTTATTCTTCCTTTTGAATATAACTTGTGAAATATAATTTATTTAAGCCATTTATCGAAATTATTATTTATTTGAGGTTCCGAAAATTTTAAAGAAAATCCGGCGGAGTACCGGCTAAAAATGGAGAAAACCGTTCTTCAGAACCTGTGAAAAACACTTCCAATATTCACATTCAATCATTTCCAAACTCCAATATCAAAATCTCATCAATATTTCTCAATTTCAGTTCTCAACATTTGTCAACCATTCATTTCTCAATCATTCATCCATCTCATATGATACCATGCATATATCATAGATAAACATTCACTTTTCCATTTACAACCACACTTTACATTATTTACATGAATATCAAAATATATTACATAAGTTCAAATACATAGGAGAAAATAAAATCAATTACAAAATACCAAAATGACATCTAGCGTCCTACCAATGCACTGCTGACAGTGAGGTGACACAGACACTATGCAGACTGTGAACTGCCTTACCGAATATGTGGTCTACTGGCGCTCTGTCCAATCTTCAGTACCTACGCGTTGCAAAAGCGACGCGCTAAGCATAAAGCTTAGTGGTGCAAATAATAAAATAGAAAGAAATAATATGCAACATAAAAATCATAATTTCTTAGCCATTGTGTTCATAAGAACTGAATAATTACCAACTTAGTGTTTAGTCGAGGGCTAATTACGTTTTATGATATTTACTTCTTCATGAATTTTAAGTTTTCATTGTATTCTATCGTAATCATTCCTGATATTTAGTTTTCGTATTTTCTTTAACAATCAGTTCAATTACAGTTATACTTTTCCATGCCCAAGTAACCTATACAAATCGACCGGACTGGATAAACGGGTAAACTAGCACTGGGTACCAGGTACCTCGGGCCGTCACACCATCGGTCACAATGTGTCTCCCGGTGTGCAAACATAATGGCTAATAAGCCATATAAGCAATAAGGCATAAAGCCAAGTAAAACATCATAATCAGTATAGCCATAGGCTATCACATCACAGAATGGCAATGAAGCCATATATCATACGCAGTACTGCTATCAGAACCCTATTGGCATGCCAACCTATCCAAACCAATCACATTAGGCCTACTAGGGCATTTGATACTTTTGAATTCTTCAATTTTTTTGAATTTCGAGTTTTTATGTCACTATTCACTTCAATAGTCAACAAAAAGTTGACTTTTGCATAGAACATAGGTGCATTGGTTTTAACAATCCCAATGTACCCCATTTTGCATTTAAAACTTGTTAGTTTTGGTCACTTTCTCAAAGCTTAAGTCATTTTGGCAAAATTGCCAATTTTTGATTTTGGTGTCACTATTCACCTCCTTGGTCAACAAAAATGTTGACTTTTAGAATAAAAATGTGTACATTGATTTTGGCACTCCCAACATACCACATTTGGTGTTTAAAACTTGTTGGCATTAAGTGTTAATACCATTTCTAAGTTTAACCCAACACAAGCAGAATTTTCAGTTTTTGTGAGTCAACTTCACTGTTCCATTGGACACTGTTACTGTTGGAATTTGAAGAAATGTAAAACATGAAAGTTGTTCCTTATTTTGTCTAGTTGAATTTACTTTTTTGAATCACTCCATTTGGAGTTTTGTAGCTCCAGATATGGCCCAAAAACCCAAGCTGTCCGGATGTGCATTCTGCATAAAATTACCATATCTACAGTGCATGAACAGTGACTGGAACCACTTGTTTGGATGGGTTCTGGCCATAATTTGGGGCAGGTTCCTTCATGAAAGTTGTTTTTCTATGTCTTAACTTGTTGCTGTAAAAATTTCAGGTCAATTGCCTAATTCTACAGTGAGTTATGGCCAAATGAACAGTTACTATTCATTTGGTCAATTCTGCAGAATTCAGTGCAGGGTATCCGGATTGGGGCCAAGTTTTGGTCCTCTTGCTTTGGTCTTTTGGTCATGGTTTCTTCAGCAAAAATGTGCCATTATAAGCCTAGTTTCATGTCCAATTTGCCAAACACTAATTGGACTAACACAGCCCAAGTTATGGCAGTGCAAAGGGATTGAATTTTCATTCCTATCTTTCTGCCCTAGGCGACTGCAATCCTCACTTTGCAATCTCATTTTTCTGTCCATTTGTTGTTCAAATTACCTAAAATGGTCACTAATTGACCATTAAAATGCTCTCTAATAATTTCCTAAGCCAAGTCACATTTTCACCTTTCCAAACCCTAATTCAAATTCATAGTTTATGCCATGTATCTTAGTAGCTACCAATGCATTGCTCATATGTTTATCACTTCAACATGGTTTCTATTCCACTCTAAGCTCATCAAAACACTTCCCCTTATTCCATAGCTAGGGCAGCCAAAATTTAAGATGTTATACACATAAGTTTTTGTTAATTTAAATCACAATTCTTACTAGTTTCAAGTCCTAAACCATGAAAATAAAGAGTTTAATGGATATAGGTGCACTAACCTTAGGAGGGCAGAATTTTCCCTAGCAATTCCTTCACTTTCTTGGCTTTTCTTGGCTGCCAAACACTCCTACAAGGTGTGTGGACAAGTTTTAATGAAGAGACCTAAGGGTTTTAGGGTAAGGAATCAAAGATTGGAAGGTATAAAAAAATAAAAGCTATGGAGGAAGAAACTCACGTTTTGGCTGGTTGAAGATGAAGAAGGAAACTAGAAATTTTTGGTCTATTTTTGACTCTTTTAAGTGTTTTAAGATTGCTTGTTAGATGGTGATTGGTTAGGAGTAAGATAATGACATCATGTGATGTCATTATCCTTAATTTCCACTATTTTTCTTTGCTTTTCTTTTCTACCACATTTCAATTTAATTTTTAGCAATATTTATTCATATTTTGAGTCATAATAATTATTTACTTAACTAGACAAGTCGGCCAAAAATCACCTCTGAAGGCGAAATGACCAAAATGCCCTCCGTTCGGCTTAACGGGTCAAAATTGTCTATACCGATTGAAAAATTTTTATAGGTATTTTCTTGGCATTCTAATGCCATGGGAACCTCAATAACCCTTCTCTGGAGTCCCAAAAATTATTTTATGAAATTTTTCCCGGGTCTAGGGCTCCTCGTTGCGAGAACCGCAACATCCCTCTGGGTTACCCATCGCTTGGGCACCGGCTCGTGTGACTTAGTTGTATTTTATTTCTAAAATTTTTACTAAATTTTTCTTGTCAATATTTGAGTTATTTATGGTTTCTCGCTTTAGTTTAAATATTTTTCCGGACGTTCTAGCTGTCCGGACCGACACTGGTCATCGGAACAGTGGACTGTACGGAGTTGCTATGGGGAGGGTGTTACAACTCTTCCCCTCTAATTTAAATTTTGTCCTCGAAATTTACCTGACTTAAGTAATCAAGGAGTTGCTACCTCCTTGTTTCTTCACTTCCTTGTATTGCCTTATCAGTGTCTAGGTTTGGCTCTTCCTGAGCTTCCATAGCATATACTTGTGGTGCCACCCTGACTTCGGGCTTTTCAACTGTCTCAGAAACAATCTTCTGTGTAATGTCAGCCGTTTCTGCTCTACCCGATCTTTTACCCCTTTGAACTATAGGGGAAGGTCTATCAACTTGTACCGGAGCTATTGAGCCACTCCTTTGAGGGCAATCTCTTATGAAATGATCCGTAGTCCCACACTTGAAACACTCTCCAGTTAACAGTCGACACTCCCCTCTGTGTCTTCTACCACAATGCATACATTCAGGTTTTGGGGTTGATCCCCTTGTTATTTTGCTCGGGGAACTAGCTATAGATATTCCAATCTGGCCTCTGTGGCCCTGTGTCTGATCTTGTGAACTAGAACCCTTAAACTTCTTACTATCAGTTGGTATACTTGTATCACAGGCCCCTCTTCTGCTGTCTCTCCCTTCTGGTCTGCTCACTGATTCTTACCTTTTCAACCTTTATTGCAGCTTTCACTAGCTTGGTAAATTCTGTGATTCCCAAGGCAGTGAGCTGGATCTTGATGTTGTCATTTACTCCCTCTTCAAATCTCTTACACCTTTTGGCTTCATTAGGGACTATCTCCCTTCCATAGCGGCTCAATCTTACGAATTCCTTCTCATATTCGGCCACTGACAACTGTCTCTGCCTCAGGTTAATAAACTCTCTTCTTCTCTCTTCTAGGTATACATTACCCACATATTTCTTCTTAAATTCTGAAAGAAAGAAGTCCCAAATTCTGACTTACGGCTGCACTTCACTGGACACGGTGCCCCACCATTCGTAGGCATCGTCTTGTAACAAGGATCTGATGGCTTCTAAGTTACGCTGCTGGGTGCGGTGGAGTTGTTTTAAGACTCGCCCATTACATTCAACCAATTTTCTGCAATGAGTCATCTTCTCTCTTGCCATAGAAATCCTTTGCTCCAAACTTTCTTAGCCTTTCGGATGTGATTTCTGTGTGGGTGGTGGTGGTGGTGGTGTTGGCATTACCCGACCATTTGTCCGAAGAAGTCGGCCATTTTTGGAACATGGCTGTGGAGGCTGGCAGGCTCTGCTTGAGTGGCGGAGCAGATTCTCTCATGCCCCAGTCTCGGTACTCTGGTGGAGCATGACTCTCCACTTCCTCCTCAATGGCTCTCTGAGATGAAGGGTCCATATCCTATTCAAAATAAGAAAGATAAACAGATCTGCGTTAGTGTCACCTCGACTCTTACAAATGCAATGCATGGTATGGACTCAATCTAGGCCCAGAAACGCCTAAACCGTGCTCTGATACCACTAAATGTGACACCCCTTACCCGACGGTGTGGCCGAGCAAGTTATGCCACTCAGTGTGCCGAGCACTCTATTTTATCTTAATTCATTTTTATTCTTCCTTTTGAATATAACTTGTGAAATATAATTTATTTAAGCCATTTATCGAAATTATTATTTATTTGAGGTTCCGAAAATTTTAAAGAAAATCCGGCGGAGTACCGGCTAAAAATGGAGAAAACCGTTCTTCAGAACCTGTGAAAAACACTTCCAATATTCACATTCAATCATTTCCAAACTCCAATATCAAAATCTCATCAATATTTCTCAATTTCAGTTCTCAACATTTGTCAACCATTCATTTCTCAATCATTCATCCATCTCATATGATACCATGCATATATCATAGATAAACATTCACTTTTCCATTTACAACCACACTTTACATTATTTACATGAATATCAAAATATATTACATAAGTTCAAATACATAGGAGAAAATAAAATCAATTACAAAATACCAAAATGACATCTAGCGTCCTACCAATGCAATGGCGGTGAGGTGACACGACACTATGCGGTGTGAAGCGCCTTACCGAATCGTGGCCTCTGGCGCTCTGTCCAATCTTGATACCTCACAGCGTTGCAAAAGCGACGCGCTAAGCATAAAGCTTAGTGGTGCAAATAATAAAATAGAAAGAAATAATATGCAACATAAAAATCATAATTTCTTAGCCATTGTGTTCATAAGAATGAATAATTACCAACTTAGTGTTTAGTCGAGGGCTAATTACGTTTTATGATATTTACTTCTTCATGAATTTTAAGTTTTCATTGTATTCTATCGTAATCATTCACGATATTTAGTTTTCGTATTTTCTTTAACAATCGGTTCAATTACGGTTATACTTTTCCATGCCCAAGTAACCTATACAAATCGACCGATTTGGATAAGCGGGTAAACTAGCCCGGGTACTGGTACCTCGGGCCGTCACACCATCGGTCACAATGTGTCTCCCGGTGTGCAAACATAATGGCTAATAAGCCATATAAGCAATAAGGCATAAAGCCAAGTAAAACATCATAATCAGTATAGCCATAGGCTATCACATCCTGAGAATGGCAATGAAGCCATATATCATACGTAATCGCTATCGTAACCCTATTGGCATGCCAACCTATCCAAACCAATCACATTAGGCCTACTAGGGCATTTGATACTTTTGAATTCTTCAATTTTTTTGAATTTCAAGTTTTTATGTCACTATTCACTTCAATAGTCAACAAAAAGTTGACTTTTGCATAGAACATAGGTGCATTGGTTTTAACAATCCCAATGTACCCCATTTTGCATTTAAAACTTGTTAGTTTTGGTCACTTTCTCAAAGCTTAGGTCATTTTGGCAAAATTGCCAATTTTTGATTTTGGTGTCACTATTCACCTCCTTGGTCAACAAAAATATTGACTTTTAGAATAAAAATGTGTACATTGATTTTGGCACTCCCAACATACCACATTTGGTGTTTAAAACTTGTTGGCATTAAGTGTTAATACCATTTCTAAGTTTAACCCAACACAAGCAGAATTTTCAGTTTTGGTGAGTCAACTTCACTGTTCCATTGGACACTGTTACTATTGGAATTTGAAGAAATGTAAAACATGAAAGTTGTTCCTTATTTTGTCTAGTTGAATTTCCTTTTTTGAATCACTCCATTTGGAGTTTTGTAGCTCCAGATATGGCCCAAAAACCCAAGCTGTCCGGATGTGCATTCTGCATAAAATTACCATATCTACAGTGCATGAACAGTGACTGGAACCACTTGTTTGGATGGGTTCTGGCCATAATTTGGGGCAGGTTCCTTCATGAAAGTTGTTTTTCTATGTCTTAACTTGTTGCTGTAAAAATTTCAGGTCAATTGACCAAATCTACAGTGAGTTATGGCCAAATGAACAGTTCATTTGGTCAATTCTGCAGTCGGTCACGGAGTATCAGATTGGGGCCAAGTTGTGGTCCTCTTGCTTTGGTCTTTTGGGCATGGTTTCTTCAGCAAAAATGTGCCATTATAAGCCTAGTTTCATGTCCAATTGGCCAAACACCAATTGGACTAACACAGCCCAAGTTATGGCAGTGCAAAGGTGAATTTTCGGTCCTATCTTTCTTGCCCTAGGGCAGCCTGCAATCCTCACTTTGCAATCTCATTTTTCTGTCCATTTGTTGTTCAAATTACCTAAAATGGTCACTAATTGACCATTAAAATGCTCTCTAATAATTTCCTAAGCCAAGTCACATTTTCACCTTTCCAAACCCTAATTCAAATTCATAGTTTATGCCATGTATCTTAGTAGCTACCAATGCATTGCTCATATGTTTATCACTTCAACATGGTTTCTATACCACTCTAAGCTCATAAAAACACTTCCCTTATTCCATAGCTAGGGCAGCCAAAATTTAAGATGTTATACACATAAGTTTTTGTTAATTTAAATCACAATTCTTACTAGTTTCAAGTCCTAAACCATGAAAATAAAGAGTTTAATGGATATAGGTGCACTAACCTTAGGAGGGCAGAATTTTCCCTAGCAATTCCTTCACTTTCTTGACTTTTCTTGGCTGCCAAACACTCCTACAAGGTGTGTGGACAAGTTTTAATGAAGAGACCTAAGGGTTTTAGGGTAAGGAATCAAAGATTGGAAGGTATAAAAAAATAAAAGCTATGGAGGAAGAAACTCACGTTTTGGCTGGTTGAAGATGAAGAAGGAAACCAGAAATTTTTGGTCTATTTTTGACTCTTTTAAGTGTTTTAAGATTGCTTGTTAGATGGTGATTGGTTAGGAGTAAGATAATGACATCATGTGATGTCATTATCCTTAATTTCCACTATTTTTCTTTGCTTTTCTTTTCTACCACATTTCAATTTAATTTTTAGCAATATTTATTCATATTTTGAGTCATAATAATTATTTACTTAACTAGACAAGTCGGCCAAAAATCACCTCTGAAAGCGAAATGACCAAAATGCCCTCCGTTCGGCTTAACGGGTCAAAATTGTCTGTACCGATTGAAAAATTTTTATAGGTATTTTCTTGGCATTCTAATGCCATGGGAACCTCAATAACCCTTCTCTGGAGTCCCAAAAATTATTTTATGAAATTTTTCCCGGGTCTAGGGCTCCTCGTTGCGAGAACCGCAACATCCCTCTGGGTTACCCATTGCTTGGGCACCGGCTCGTGTGACTTAGTTGTATTTTATTTCTAAAATTTTTACTAAAGTTTTCTTGTCAATATTTGAGTTATTTATGGTTTCTCGCTTTAGTTTAAATATTTTTCCGGACGTTCTAGCTGTCCGGACCGACACCGGTCACCGGAATAGTAGATTGTACGGAGTTGCTACGGGGAGGGTGTTACAGTGGCAGTAATATCACTTTCCTTGTCTTATATGTGAATGAAATACTATTGATGGGTAATGACACAGGTATGTTGACAACTGTAAAGGTATGATTGTCAAATACATTCTCCATGAAAGACTTAAAGGAAGCAACCTATATTCTTGGGATTCGCATCTATAAAGATAGAGCGAAAAGAATAATTGGTTTATCCCAAAGTCTATACTTGGAAAAGCTGTTAAAGAGGTTTAACATGTTTGATTCCAAGAGAGGATTGTTACCAGTGAGACATGGTATCCATCTTTCTAAAGAGATGTCTCTAAAGACACCTGAAGAAAGAGATAAAACGGCCAGGATTCCATATGCTTTGGCTATTGGAAGTTTAATGTATGCAATGTTGTGTACTAGGCCGAATATCGCATATGCTGTTAGTTTGACTAGCAGGTATCAATCCAATCCAGGTTTGGAACACTGGATAGCTGTTAAGAATATCCTCAAGTACTTGAGAAGAACTAAGGACTTATTCTTAATCTATAGAGGTGGAGACTTGCAATTAGATGTTATACTGATTCTGATTTCCAATCAGATATCGATGATAGAAAGTCTACCTCTGGGTATGTGTTCATTTATAATGGAGGTGCAGTCAGTTTGAAGAGTTCCAAACAGAGCACGACTGCAGATTCCACTACCGAGGCTGAGTATATTGCTGCATCAGATACTGCAAAGGAAGCTATTTGGATAAAGAAGTTCATGACAGAACTTATAGTAGTTCCTTCCATTGATTCAGCAGTTCCACTATACTATGACAACAATGGAGCAGTCATACAGGCTAAGGAACCCTGGTCTCAACAGAAATCCAAACACATAGAAAGGTGCTACCACATTATCAGAGAAATAGTTGGGCAAGGCGATATAGCCATGCAAAAAATAGCATCAGCTGAAAATCCAGCTGATCCATTCACTAAGCCTTTGTCACAAGCACAGTTAGAACAACATCTTGAGAAAATGGGTCTAAGATATTGTAATGAATGGCTCTAGTGCTAGTGGGAGATTGTTAGTAGTATGCTCTAGAGCATATCATTCAGTATGTATCTTGTACATGTTTTTATTAATAAAAGGCATTTCCACTTTTCCGTTTACATAATATATTTATGTGTAATAGAAAAGGTCCATTGATATTTTGTTAGAAATTCTATTCTTAAGTTGTTAAGAATATGAATGACAGTATTTCTAGTACAAAGTATCATAAATAGGTTCACAATCGAGGATACTTCATAATAAGGACATGACTTATCCAGAAAGATTGTATTCATGTTTGTTCCCAAGTTATTTATATGAGATATAAATAAGATGGAATGGCGAGTCTCAAGCCATATGACAAACATGATAGGCACTTATAAATGATAAGTAGGCCGAACCAGTGACACTTATACAAGCACGTGGAGTTTACTCTTGTCAATGTTTTGTCATAAATCATATCGGCGCATATAATCTTTAGACCTGAGATAGGACAGTTATCTTTTATATAGGTAGTTTGAGTTTGATACTGCTTTCATACTTGTACTGTGTATGGATATATGGGCATGTGTTGGCTCCTACTAGTTTTATATGGAGGTAGGTGTTGATCAAGATGGAATATGTTCCTCTAAGTAAATAGAGATAAAATCCTATGTTCATTTAATTGTTCTTGATCTTTCAAGTTCCTAGCCAGGACAGATAGATTTAATCAGAAAAGAGTTTCTGATGAGAAAATCTTTTTAATCAAGAACTGGAATTAAAAGAGAACATAATATTCATAGCAAATGGAGTTTGACATAAACCATGACTCCAACTTGAGTTGGGATTTTGTAACAGAGAGATTCTAGTGCATGGTAACATATGATTATAGGTTCATTTAAGGTAAACCTTATTACTAATTGGGTGGCCATGGCATGCTATGCTAGGTATTAACCATGGTCTATGAGGTGCATAAAATGATTTAGAGAAATCATTTATGGTAAGAAAGAGTTCTGATGATATTAAGAGTTGATATCACATCTCATTGCCAATTAGTGATGAGCCTAGTAAGTCACACACATACACAAGTTATCACCTAATTAAATATTATTTAATTAATTAATTAAAGAGTTTAATTGATTAATTAAATAGGTTTGGTTTGCAATTAGATTGCAAAGTCCCTAGCATGACTTGAAACCAAATCTAGATTATTTGATGTATAGTATAAGTTAAATTTATATTAAAAGTGTTTAAATATGAATTTAATTAATGAGATATTAATTAATAGAGATTACTTAATTATTTTATATTTGATATAAATTGATTATAAGAAGAGAAATAATTATTTTGGGTTAAGAACTCAAAATTAAGACACAGAGGCATTTTGGTTATTTCACAGGGTGACATGTGGCACCATGAGATGGTGACACATGGCATTACACATAAGCTTGCCAAATGTCTTTTGATCATGTAAGGTGATTAAAATTAAGATTAAATATAGGTTTGACACTTGGCACAATGTGATTGGGTCAATTAAACCTAAAACCAATTAGAGGGTGGCATGTGGCAAGGGTTTAATGTGTTGACCTAGCTATATAAGGGTTGTTATGAAAAGAAAATAACATAACCAGTAGCCTCTTTCTTTGGTGCCGCCACCCAAGAAGGTTTCTCTCTTCTTCATCTTCTTCTCTCAACTTTGCAAGAGATTAACAAACAATCTCTTGAATTAAAAATACTAGAAATTATTTCTAGTGTCCTGTTTATATCTTTAATCTCTTAAAAGGCAGAACTTAATTTTCTAAATAATAGAAAAAACTTTAGAAGCTGTTCAAGGGCTGCCATAGGTGTTATTGGTGTGGACAAGCTAGAGGGATAACATCTGGTGTCCTGAAGATGCATCTCAAAGGCGCAAATACACTGCAGTGCATCAACAGGTTAGTGTGTTTGTTCTTGATTTAATCTAGGTTTCTAAAATTAATCTGATTAATTTTAAAATCTTAAATGGCAAATACAGATCCAAAAACATATTAAAAGAGTTTTAATATATTGTATAACCTTGAAATCAAATAGATAAAAATAAATCTTGCATAATGCATGTGACTCTAGGTGAAAATTTTTGAATTCAATGGTATAAACTTGTGTTTTTCACGCTTCCGTTCCTTCAGTAGTGAAATATAATAGAGGAAAATACAAGAAAAACAAAGGAAAAATAATATCAATGAAATGAAACTAAGTTAAACGAGCCAGCACCACAGCGTTGGGTGACCGCATGGGGAAGTTACGGCATAGGCAATAGCCGACCCCAGGACTGCAGGAAACACTGAGAATTTAGTTTCAAGACATAATTAAAGACTTATTGAAGTATAAATGTCATTAGAAATATCAAAGAAAAATTAATTAATTAGTACAAAGAAAAACGAGAAATCGAGAAAACGACAAAACTCGATGTTACTGAAAAATCAAAAATACAACCCAAATAGGGGCATTGTGGTCATTTGACACCTAGAGTTGGCTTTTGACCTAAATGTCAAAGAAAAATAAATGGTATTACATTTGGGAAAATCAAATGAAAAATGGAATTAAAGATAAAATGCAAATTAAGAGAAATTAAGGTTAAAATTGTAGTTTTTGAAACCTTAGATTATAATATCATTAATCTAGGTTTAGTGGAGCACTAAGTAGATACATTAATACTTAAAATAAGGGCAGAATCTTCCACTCACTTCATTATCCTCACCAAGCTCTCCCATGGCTGAAAATGGTGTCCCAACTTTCCTCTATGGAAACCACCCATGCAAGCTTGAGATCACCTTCATTTCAAGCTAAATTCTTGAACTTCCTTCATTAATCTTTGCCTACACACCTTGGGCAGCAATAAGGGAGCAAGAAAGATAAGTTTTGGTGGAGTTTTGAAGAAGTCCAAAAGAGGTAAGTGGTTATTTTCAATTCTTGTTTCATTAAAAGTGTAACTAAGGTTGTGGGTTGTTGAATTATGAAAGAATTTTTGAGGTTTGATGAATTATTAGTGATGTAGCATTTTGGCACCCATGGAACTTCATCATGTACAGCTTGTCTTTGCATATAAATGGTTATTGAGATGTTAAATTAAGTGTTTAAATGTATTGGAGTTAGTTTTCATGTATAAAGTTTGATTTGTAAGCTTGAAAAGTAAAAATGGAAGTTGATGTATATGTGTAATTTTTGGGTGGCCTCAAAATGGAAATTGGTAAGGTTCAAATTCATGAAATGTTATTGAAAGATTGTACAAAAGAATGGCAGCATATGTGTGTGTGGAATAGTAGTGATAGGTATGTAATTTGATGATGGAAGTTTGTGTGATAATTAGAAGTATTTATGTGTATATATTGTTGGGATTGAACTTGTGAATTGTGACTGTATTTGGCGTATTTTGGAAGTGGTTATATTCTTTCCAAGTTGACCTATAATATAGATAATTGAATGGTTTTTGGTTAGTGCCAAATGCAGAATGGTATGGAGAAGTGAGGAGGTAGTTGGTGAATGTGTGTTGGTTTGGTGTTTGGAAAGCATGTAGAAGGTAGTGTGCAAATGGACCTATAACCCTAAGTGTGTGACTCCAATTGGTATTAGGCCAATTGGAGGTGAAACTAGGCACAAAATTTGCCAACTTTCATGAAGAAAGCCTACCTAAATTCTGCCCAGAAAGTAACCTTAAAAATGACCAAATCCGGATTGGTGACTTGAAAGCCTGAAAATTGACCATTTGGGCAGTAGTTAGTTTTTTGACCATAACTTACTCAAAACAGGTCCAAATGATATGAAATTCTTACCATGAGTAGACATAGGTCTACAATTCTTGTGAAGACACCAAAGCCTAAAAATGGCCAGAACCAAGCCAAAAGGCTTGCACAAGTTCAGGTACCAAAACTGGCCGAACCAAAAGTGACCTAAAAATGACCTAAGCCTACCATTTTAGTGCATTCTGTCCAGCATTGATAAATTGACCATATCTTAGTCAATATAACTAAGAATGACCTGAAATTTTGCCCCGCGTGCAATAAGACATAGACCCACAAGTTTGTAGTTTGGACCGAAAACTGACAGAACTAAGTCATCCGGCTAGGTCAAAAAAGTACACCGAAATCCTATAAATTGCAATAAAATGCAATACACTTGGAAATGAAATTGGTAACATATACCAACACCAAAGGGCTATAAAATGTGAAATATTGGTAATATTAGAATTGACTCACTTAGAGTGCATCAAGGGTCAACATTATAGGTTGACTAATGAAATGAATTAAAGGGAATAGTAACAAGAAAATTTAAATATTAGATTTTATTGTTAGAAACAAATTAATTAAGTACTGAAACATTTTAAATTGTGTGTTTTAATTGAAAAGGATATTGAGAAGCTTAAGGAACACTGAGTCAGGGCCAAGAGGCATATATCAAAGGTCTGTGCACAATACTTTTTATATTCACTGCTTTTACCAGAAAATTTATTTGGAGAAATGAGTTATGAATAATTTTTTATTGTTTTGGCTTTGGGAATTTTATTGGAAATTATTGTGTTGCCCACGTTGAAAATGAAAATTTTGAGATAAAATATTATTTGTGGTTTGTATGAAATATTTAAATATTGTGATTTGGAATTATTTTGATTCACACTTGGCATCACAATATTACTATGTTCCTCCTCCATTTATGGGGTGAGTGTGATTGTATTCCTCCCTCTTTGACTTATCAATCTGAGGTGAGTGTGGATGAGTTCTCATTATCTAGCTAGCTTCCTCCGTCATTGATTTTGATTAGTGGGGTGAGTGTGCCTTGTCATGGTGTACAACACGGCATGTTCGGAAAAGTTTGTGTCATGACCTATATTGTGTTATTGATTGGCAACACTGTGTTATTCAATTGTTTGATCAAATTTGAGTTATATGAGCTTTGAAAATTTGTGAATTGTTTGAATTGTAAATTGTCAATAAAAGTTTTATATACAGCATTTTAAATTTTCATTGTGCACCACTGAGTAAATTTTACTTAGCGATAGCTTTTTCGTTGCTGTCGCAGGTAGACAGATGGACAGAGCATCAGAGTAGGCTGCTTGTACCACATTTTGAGATTTCGTCGGGTATATTGAGTATACTATATTGTGTAGTTTTTGTTGTAATGTATGTGCACTGTATGTATAAATTGTACTTGGTCTTGAGTAGTTGTAAACTAAAATTGCAAACTATTTTGACCTATAAAAGTATTGTGATAAATTTATCTTATCTCAGCTTTTGGAATCACTGGAAAATTGATTGTTGAACTGGGTTGATAATGTTGAGAAATTTATTGTGTTGAACGAATTTATTGGAGTTTGGGGATTGAACAAACTTATTGGAAGTGCTTTTTACAAGTTTTTGAAGAACTGTTTTATTCAAAATACAGATGGCACTTTGCGAAAATTTTTACAGAAATTATTAATACTTCAAATGTGTTATTTGATTTCACTTCAGTTAAAAAAAAAAATTTAACACCTGTAAATAGTGCTCACCACTGTAAAAAGAAATAAAAAAAAGTTTTAAAATCCCTTGTAGTGTATTTAATGGGTTATTAGTAGACGAAGTTGGTAATTCATTTGGTATACTACGGGATCATGTTATGCCTTATGGAGGGGTAGGGTGTGACATGTTTTAGTGGTATCAGAGCAAGTTTTTGAATTCTGTTTTGACCTGTAATTTGAATATTCTTTCTTCATAGTACAACTGCTCAATGTCATTGTTTGATACATATAGTACATTACATTATAAATATGCACTAACAGGAGGAAATCTCCTTGTGCTGATTGTATAGGAAATAAAAAATCCTGTGAAAAGATATGGAAGAGAAAAATGAGACAATAGAACAGTCTGTGATAGCAGAAGTACAAGTTGAGGCCTCAGCTCCACAAAGTGTCGAAGGCCCGACTGTACCAGTTTTACCGGTACAAATTACTGCATAAATGGCCCAGCAAATGGCCACTTTCTTTCAACAAATGGCTGATACTCTGTCAGCTCAAGCTCAAGTACAGAACCAACCCCCATAAGGGCAACATGAAATAGAGAAGAGGGAGAAACCTATGGGTCAGAGCTCGAGCAGTAATTTGGCGAAGAGAAAAGAATTTGAGGAGCCCTGAGCTCAGGAATATGACAGAGGCGAATCATCAGGGGGATAAATTTTAATACATTAGTGATTATTCCTTTAAGATAAGGAGTGTGATAATAAGTGAAATTAGTTTTGGAAGAGTTTATCAGCGAAAAGTATTTCTAAAACACCATAAATTATAAAGCTAAACGGCAAGCCTACTTAATGTAAGGCAAGAGGACGTAAAAGTAAATAGTAATAGAATTGCTCTAGATGAGGGCAAAGATGTTACTGTTAGTAATTGTCAGTGGATATTGTAATCAGAATAAGTTTCGGATATTAGTGAATTCGAAAAGGATAAAAGATAGGAAAGTTTGATCTATTGGAATGTATCGTAGTAACTATGCAATATTCTTGATATTTATACTGTAAGCTACAGATTATAGTACTGACTTGAGATTATTGTGTAGAGCTACGTACTACTCGATAGTACACCAAGATGAGAATAGTTGCCAACAACATCTGTATTGGTATAGTTATGTCATGACAAAACTATACCAATACAGTTGTCGTCATGACAAAATTTTATTGTTGGAAATGAGTTTGGAATCCTACTTAGGGAGTTAAAACTCAAAAGTTAGAATATTGAAAGGTTATAGTTTAGTACAAAAGGAAGTAAGTTATAGACTATTAATCGATAAGAAGAGTTGTGAAATTAAAAATTTGAATAGTTGGTTCAGATATAACAAAGAAATGTTACGAATGTGAGTAAGATTGTTGACTAGAATGGTCAAAGGACCCATGATTAGATAAATAATTCTAACATGACCTCAAGGGTCATTCAATAAGGAAACATGAACCAAAATATTAGACAGAACAATAGTAAGAGAATATTGGTGTTATATAAACAAATTAAATGTTGTATTGGATTGTTAAAAGTCTTATATAAATTCAAAGGAAAGAAGATTATACGATCATATAGAAAGGAGAAAATAAATGTGTGAATATTGTAAGACGACCATTGGGTAAAATTTCGCGGACGATATTTATTTTAAAGGGGGGTAATTGTAACACCCCTATGTTCGGTAGTGCGTTCCACTGTTCCGGTGACAGTGTCTATCCGGACAGCTAGGATGCTTGGAATTATATTTAAATATTAGTGTGGAGATATAAGGTAGTGAAATACAATAAAGGAAAATATAAGAAAAACAAAAGAAAAATAATAGAAATGAAAAGAAACAAAGTTAAACGAGCCAGCACCGCAGCGATGGGTGACCGCACGGGGAAGTTACGGCGTAGGCAATAGCCGACCCCAAGAGTGCAAGTAACCTGTGGAATTTAGTTTCGAGATATAATTAAAGACTTATTGAAGTATAAATGTCATTAGAAATATCAAAGAAAAATTAATTAATTAGCACAAAGAAAAACGAGAAATCGAGAAAACGACAAAACTCGGCGTTACTGAAAATCGGGAATACAACCCGAATAGGGGCATTGTGGTCATTTGACACCTAGAGTTGGCTTTTGAGCTAAATGTCAATGAGAAATAAATAGTATTACATTTGGGAAAATCAAATGAAAAATGGAATTAAAGATAAAATGTAAATTAAGAGAAATTAAGGTTAAAATTGCAGTTTTTGAAACCTTAGATTATAATATCATTAATCTAGGTTTAGTGGAGCACTAAGTAGATACATTAAAATTTAAAATGAGGACAGAATCTTCCACTCACTTCATCATCCTCACCAAGCTCTCCCATGGCCGAAAATGGTGTCCCAACTTTCCTCCATGGAAACCACCCATGCAAGCTTGAGATCACCTTCATTTCAAGCTAAATTCTCGAACTTCCTTCATTAATCTTTGCCTACACACCTTGGGCAGCAATAAGGGAGCAAGAAAGATAAGTTTTGGTGGAGTTTTAAAGAATTCTAAAAGAGTAAGTGGTTATTTTCAATTCTTGTTTCATTAAAAGTGTAACTAAGATTGTGGGTAGTTGAATTATGGAAGAATTTTTGAGTTTTGATGAATTGTTGGTGATGGAGCATTTTGGCAGCCATGGAACTTCATCATGTACAGCTTGTCTTTGCATGTAAATGGTTATTGAGATGTTAAATTAAGTGTTTAAATGTATTGGAGTTAGTTTTCATGTATAAAGTTTGATTTGTAAGCTTGAAAAGTAAAAATGGAAGTTGATGTATATGTGTAATTTTTGGGCGGCCTCAAAATGGAAAATGGTAAGGTTCAAATTCATGAAATGTTGTTGAAATATTGTACAAAAGAATGGCAGCATATATGTGTGTGGAATAGTAGTGATAGGTATGTAATTTGATGATGGAAGTTTGTGTGATAATTAGAAGTATTTATGTGTATATATTGTTGGGATTGAACTTGTGAATTGTGACTGTATTTGGCATATTTTGGAAGTGGTTATATTCTGTCCAAGTTGACCTATAATGTAGAGAATTGAATGGTTTTTGGTTAGTGCCAAATGCAGAATGGTATGGAGAAGTGAGAAGGTAGTTGGTGAATGTGTGTTGGTTTGGTGTTTGGAAAGCATGTAGAAGGCAGTGTGCAAATGGACCTATAACCCTAAGTGTGTCACTCCAATTGGTATGAGGCCAATTGGAGGTGAAACTAGGCGCAAAATGTGCCAATTTTCATGAAGAAAGCTAACCTAAATTATGTCCAAAAAGTAACCTTAAAAATGACCAAATCTGGATTAGTGACTTGAAAGCCTGTAAATTGACCATTTGGGCAGCAGTTAGTTTTTTTACCATAACTTACTCAAAACAGATCCAAATGACCTAAAAGTTTTACCATAAATAGTTTAGACATAGATCTACAATTCTTATGAAGACACCAAAGCCCAGAAATGGTCAGAACCAAGCCAAATAGCTTGCACAAGTTTAGGTACCAAAACTGGCCGAACCAAAAGTGACTTAAAAATGACCTAAGCCTACCATTTTAGTGCATTCTGTCCAGCATTGGTAAATTGACCATATCTTGGTCAATAAAACTAAGAATGACCTGAAATTTTGCCCTGCGTGCAATTGGACATAGACCTACAAGTTTGTAGTTTAGACCGAAACCCGAAAACTGACGGAACTAAGTCATATAGCTATGTCAAAATAGTACACTGAAATCCGGTAAATTGCAATAAAATGCAATACACTTGGAAATGAAATTGGTAACATATACCAACACTAAAGGGCTATAAAATATGACGTATTGGTAACATTAGAATTGACTCACTTAGAGTGCATCAAGGGTCAACATTATAGATTGACTAATGAAATGAATTAAAGGGAATAGTGCCAAGAAAATTTAAATATTGGATTTTATTGTTAGAAACAAATTCATTGAGTACTGAAACACTTTAAATCGTGTGTTTCAGTTGAAAAGGATATTGAGAAGCGTAAGGAATATTGAGTCAGGGCCAAGAGGCATATATCAAAGGTCTGTGCACAATACTTTTTATATTCAATGCTTTTACCAGAAAATTTATTTGGAGAAATGAGTTATGAATAATTTTTTATTGTTTTGGCTTTGGAAATTTTATTGAAAATTATTGTGTTGCCTACTTTGAAAATGGAAATTTTGAGATAAAATATGATTTGTGGCTTGCATGAAATATTTAAATATTGTGATTTGGAATTATTTTGATTCACACTTGGCATGACAATATTACTATGTTCCTCCCCCATTTATGGGGTGAGTGTGATTGTATTCCTCCCTCTTTGACTTGTCAGTTTGAGGTGAGTGTGGATGAGTTCTCATTATCTAGCTAGCTTCCTCCCTCATTGATTTCGATTAGTGGGGTGAGTGTGCCTTGTTGTGGTGTACACGGCATGTTCGAAAAAGTTTATGTCATGACCTATGTTGTGTTATTGATTGGCAACACTATGTTATTCAATTGTTTGATCAAATTTGTGTTATATGAGCTTTGAAAAATTTTGAATTATTTGAATTGTAAATTGTCAATAAAAGTTTTATATACAACATTTTAAATTGTTATTGTGCACCACTGAGTAAATTTTACTCAGCGATAGCTTTTTCATTGCTGTCGCAGGTAGACAGACGGACAGAGCAGCAGAGTAGGCTACTTGTACATCATTTTGAGATTTCGTCGGGTATATCTAGTATAGCATATTGTGTAGTTTTTGTTGTAATGTTTGTGCACTATATGTATATATTGTACTTGGTGTTTAGCAGTTGTAAACTAAAATTGTAAACTATTTTGGCCTGTAAAAGTATTGTGATAAATTTATCTTATCTTAGCTTTTGAAAACACTGAAAATTTGATTGTTGAACTAGGTTGATAATGTTGAGAAATTTATTGTGTTGAACAAATTTATTGGAGTTTGGGGATTAAACAAACTTATTGGAAGTGCTTTTTGCAGGTTTTTGAAGAATTGTTTTATTCAAAATACAGATGGCATTCTGCTAAAATTTTTACAGAAATTATTAATACTTCAAATATGTTATTTGGTTTCACTTCAGTTAAAAAAAAATTAACTCCTATAAATAGTGCTCACTACTGTAAAAAGAAGTAAGAAAAGTTTTAAAATCCCTTGTAAAAAGTTTTAAAATCCCTTGTGAAAAGTATTTAATGGGTTATCAGTAGACGAAGTTGGTATCATTAGGTATACTACGGGATCATGTTATGCCTTACAGAGGGGTAGGGTGTGACATATTTAATTCTAATTAAATTTTTTACAATATTTATTCACATTTTATGTCATATAAATTATTTATTTAACTGGACAAGTTGGCCAAAAATCATTTCTGAAGATGAAATGACCAAAGTGCCCTCCATTTGGCTTAACGAGCTAAAATTGTCTATATCGATTGATTAAATTTTCCTGGTGTTTTCTTAACATTCTATTATCATGGGAACCCCAATAATCCTTCCCCGAGGTCCCAAAGATTATTTCATGAAGTTTTCCTTGGGTCTAGGGTTGCTAACGACCTTCACCATCACTTCCCTTTCGGGTTACTCATCCCTGGAGTTTCGGCTCGTTTAACCTTAGTGTATTTCATTCCTATAAATTTTCCTTGATTTTTTTATGAGCATTATTTAGTTTCTTTATAACTCCCCACTTTGGTCTAATTATAACTTCAAACATTCTAGCTGCTTAGACCGACATTGGTCACCGGAACAGTAGACTGTACGGACTAGCTAAAGTGAGGATGTTACACCATTGGTATACATTGAATAGCAGTAGAACACATCACACTGGCACTAACATATGAATGTGTGGAGCCAGGATCAAACAACACATATACATCTTGGTCAAGGATGGAGAAATTACCAGCTACTACGTCTGATGTTTCAGCCTCCTCCCTCTGACGCATTGTATACACTCTAACTGGTGTGCCACTGGGTATTGGCTGGTTAACAGTACTTTGACTTCCAGAAGTGTTACCAAGACCCCTATCTCTACCTTTGCCTCTACCTCTACCAGCTGACTGTGACCTTCTAGGTGTAGAGACTTGGGCTGATCCCTTAGATGTAACAGAAGGTCCAGAACGGCGCGGACTAGTACAATCCTTAGTGAAATGTCCGCTCCCTCCACAGTTAAAACATGCACCTATGGCCTTGAAACAAACCCCACCGTGTGTTCTACCACAAGTTTCACACTGCTGTACTGATAGAGCTCCTCAGGGTGCTTGCTAGGTCTGCTGACCAAACCGGGGTGGTCTTTGGCCAGAGAATCTGCCTCTGCTATATCTGCGAGAGCTAGATCCTCTAGACTGTTTTCCCTTCCCTGAACCACTTTTAAGTGCTTGTCCAGTAGTTTTTTCAGTCTTCTCTTTCTCTGGTGTACCCTTATTCACTGCCTCTTCTGATTCTATCCTTTCCAGTTCTAGGGCCTGTGAAATGAGCTTAGAAAAATTCTAGTGTCTGAATCCCACAACTTGCATTCTTAAGCTAGGCCTCAACCCAGCCTCAAACCTCT
Source organism: Hevea brasiliensis (assembly GCF_030052815.1). NCBI lineage: Eukaryota > Viridiplantae > Streptophyta > Magnoliopsida > Malpighiales > Euphorbiaceae > Hevea > Hevea brasiliensis. The sequence continues at coordinate 46,967,802 of NC_079496.1, forward strand.
TACATCTGTCTCTGGGAGTGGAGACTAAGCTTCCGGCATAGTGGCTTAACCTTGAAAAGTCCCACTCATACTCTGCTATTGTTCTGTCCCCTTGCTTCAGGCTCAAGAATTCTTCTAATTTCATATCTACATATGCATCAGGAACCCATTTCTGCCTAAATTCCCTCAGAAAGTCTGTCCATGTCAGCACAGGTGGCTCAACTAGGCTGTGGGGGATGGTCTTCCACCATTCATATGCATCCCCTTGCAAAAGAGATACTCAGTATTCAAATTTAATTCTTTGGCACACTGTAGTTTTCTGAATACCCTTTCCATTCTTTCTAACCACTGTTCTGCCTCCAGTGGAACCACAGTACCCTTAAACTCGGTGGCCCCAAATTTTATTAATTTTTCATATTGCCAAGCTGAGGGTTATGGTTGTGCTATGGGTGCTTGCATCTGAGCTTGAGGTGGCACATTTCCCGCCATTTGTTGGAAAAATGTAGCCATCTCCTGTACAAACTGAGCAAGAAACTGCGGCGTTGGAGTAGGAGCTGGAATGGCTGACCCACTCACGTTCTGGAGTGCTGGGGCTTCCCCTTGAACCTCAGCCTGAACAAATTATTCCACGAAATGATCTCCCTCTTTTATTCCGTTTCTCAAAAATTTCTACTTCCTGAGATCAAACACAAGGAGGTTGACCTCCGTTAGTGCATATTCATGATGTAAATATGTCATATGTATCAATTAAAGACACTTGAGCAGTTGTACTTATCAAAGAAATATTCATCCACATAGTCAAAATTTATTGAAAAACCATACTCTGATACCACTAAAACATGTCACACCTTACCCCTCTGTAAGGCATAACATGATCCCGTAGAATACCTAATGAACTACCGAACACCACCTACCGATAACTCATTAAGTATCCTACAAGGGATTTTAAAACCATTTTCTTACATTTTGGAAGTGGTGAGCATTTTGGTAGGAATTAAAATCATTTATTCGAAGCTTTAAAACTAGTATAAATTTTTGTCCATTTTTATTTTTCTGCAAATTTTAGAAAAATTTTGGCAAAATGCCGTCTGTATTTTGAGAAAACAGTTCTTCAAATACCTGAAAAAAACACTTCCAATAAATTTCCACAACTTCCAACCTCCAAATAATCTCAATTCAACTCAAAATTCTCTGATCAAACCATTTCAAAATAATTCCATCAACATTGTATTCAATAAAGCTAATTTGCATTCACAAGTTTAATTTGCATATATAAAATCCAAAAATAATATTATTACAATTTATAAATACAACTGCTCAAGTTTACATTAATACATATGAACAATATTTATTTACATCAAACTAAATTACATTGAGTATAAAATAATACTTGTACAAAATCAGCAAAGGCTTTTCCAATTCAGCAGCTCACTCTACTGCTTTTTCCTTGCTCCTATTTGCGACAGCAAAATAAGCTATCGCTGAGTATAAAAATACTCAGTGGTGCACAATAAAAATTTGAAATACAGTACATAAAACATTCATTGATAAATCACAATTTAAATATTACACAAATCATTAAAACTCATTATAGCACAATTTTGGTCAAACAATTTAATAAACAGAGTGTTACCAATTCATGCACAATAAAAAGCCATGACACAAAATTTCCGATCAATGTCGTATTGTACACCACGACAAAGTGATCTACAACCCCACTAATTGAAATCAATGAGGGAGGTGGTTGGCTAGCTAATGAGTACTCATCTGATCTGCAACCTCAACTGGTAAACCAGAGAGGGAGGAAAAATAATCGATCTCACCCCATAAATGGAGGAGGAATAATATGGCACTGTCATGCTATGTGTGAATCAAAAATCTATTTCAAACATTTTATTCAAATAATTTATGAGAAATTTGATAAATTTCCAAAGTCATAGTTTCATTCACAAAGTGGCAACACAATTCATGATTAACACCAAATTTTCATAAATCATACCAAATCAATTTTTTAATGACAAAATGATCAAATAAGGTTTATTGTGCACAAACCTAACGTGAGTTACCTCTAGGTCTTGACTCAGTCTCTCAGACCTTCTGAGTCTTTTTCAGCTGAAACAAAAAATTTATAATGTCTCAGTATCTTTACTTCATAACAATTCCAAAAACTAATTCCAATATGTTTAAACTTACATTCTTACAAATTTTCATGTTGAGGTTACTATTCATGGTACTATTTAAGTCAAAATATTGACTTTCTTATACTTAAAAGGTATGGAAACTCTAACTATACTCACATACCACATTTTGGTCACCAATTTTTGTTGGTTTTGGTTGTTTTCTCAATACTTAGGTCTTTTAGGCAAAATTGCAAATTTTCAGTTTTGGTGTCCTGTTTTGTACTGTTCCATTGGTCATGTTGCTGATAGAATTTGGCTAAGTTTCCTTCATAGAATTTATTCCTTATTGTCTTCAATTTTTTTTCCCTTTTTGAATTATTCCATTTGGAGTTTTGTAGCTCAAGTTATAGCCATTTGAACATGGCTGCCGGATTGGCCTAACTCAAATTTCTGGGCATCAAAACTGGTTCTGGCAGTTTTAAGTCACCAGATTTGGGTGGCTAAAGGACTTGGTTAAGGGCATAATTTAGGTTTGTGTTCTTTATGAAAGTTTTAGGTATATATCTCAGCTCTACTGGTAAACTTTAAGGTAATTTAGACCTGCCTAGCCCATGTTATGGCCAAATGAATAAATACTGTTCATTTGGTCATTTTTGTACAGGTCAGATTGCCGAAGTCTGGATTTAGTCAATTTGTTCACTAGGTTTTGGTCACTTTTTGGGCATGATTCCTAAATGAAAAATGTGTCCTTTTGTGTCTAGTTTCATTCCCAATTGGCCTCACACCAATTGGGCTTGTAAATTCTCAGTTTTGGTCCCTGAAAGAGACCTTGGTCCTGCTGCCTACATAATGGCCCTAAGTAATCCGAATTTCCATTCAATTCTAACACTTCCAACATACCTCAATTGGTCACAAATAACCATTTTTGACCTCAAACAAGGTCAAACACACCATTTGACCACTTCTCCAAATTTTTATCTTCCAAACCCTAGGTGCCAAAACCCTAACTACACTAATTATTACATTTAACTAATTCGAAGCATACTAACATCACTCCATCACTCAAGTAAGCTTCCTAACATAATTAATTCAATCAAAACACAAGCAAATCACTCCCCTCCATAGGCTAGCCAAATTTTAGGTTTGGTCTCTCACAATTGTTTTTGTTTCTTTTTATGTTAATTTCTAAGTTTATTCAACTATAAACACAAGAATTAAACCAAAAATTTCAAGTTTGGATCACTAACCTTTGTGCATAATTTTCCACCTCCCTTTCCTTAAGTTTTCTCCTCTTCTTTCTTCTTCAATATTCTTCTCAAAGCTCAAACACAAGGTTTTATGAAGTGGTTAAAGGAGAAACTAGGGTTTAGTAGAGGTTTTAAAGCTTGAAACAAGCTTTAATGGAGGGTTGCACATGGAGGAGCTATGGGAGAGAGAGAGGGACAGCAAGAAGATGACTCTCTTTTCTTTTTTTTTTTCTTTTTCTTTTATTAATTTTTTATCCTTTTATGGAAGACCACTAATTCTCCAAATTTTATTTTTTTATTTTTTTTTAATTAGTGTTTATTACATCATGCAAGATGTCATGCATGATGTCACCAATTTCCACTTTTTCTTTTTCTTTTTTTTTTCTATTTATTTTTTCATTAGTTCTTTAATTTAATTCTCAATTCTGAAATTTTCTTTTCTCCAATTTTATTTGACAGTTAGGTCAGGAGTCAGCTCTTAGGGTCAATTGACCAAATTGCCCCTCGCCGATTCGAACTAGTTTGCAAATAATTTAATATTTCTTCCGGATCCCTGGCCTAATTATTTGACTGGCTTAACAGTTCTATTTCATGATTTACTCTTTTCCACTGTGTTCGCAATAGTCCTAAGGACCGCAGCATCACATTTTACAGTTCAAAATTTGAGTTTAAATCGACTTCGTAGTCCTTCCCGAGAAGGTCACCCATCGCTGTGACTCTTGGCTTGTTTAACTTCTTATGTTCTGTTTTTCTTATTCATACTTAACTAATTAGCAATTACTAATTATTTGTGTTCAGGGCTTATCTAGTTATCTTAAGTGTGGTTCTAATCACCTCAGTTGTCCGGACCAACACCAATTACCGGAATAGTAAAATATACCAGGCTATGCAAATAGGGGTGTTACAACAAGGGATATACATTTTAATTAGGGGTGTCTAAGGCTTAGTGAGGCTATATCAAAGAATGCCTTAATCATTTCTTCATCAAGCATATGCTAGGATTTCGCCTTGATAGGTCTAAGAGATATGTTCTAGAGCTAGTGAGGCATTTTTTAGGTTCGCTTGTATTTCAAAAATTGTTCTCCTAATTTTACAAGTTCAATGTGATAAATTAATGGCTATGAAGAGGTTTAACTAGTCTAATTCCATTAAAGAGCTGAGTTTCTTCACAAACAACATGTTAGAATCCCTTTTTGCTTATCTAGATACGTTCATTCCTCTATCCCGTGGAGTCCAATTATTAGCTTACTAGAATTTGGTTATAGTGGTAAGTTTCACAATTTAAAGTCCAAATTTTTTCCAAAATTTTCAAAAATTTTGATACACAAGAATAATGTAGCTGAATTTAAACAATGTAATGACGTGCATGTAATGATATGCAAATGTAATGATATGCAATGCACTTGTATCCCCCCCCCCCCCCCCCAAAAAAAAAAAACTCAAACCAGACATTTTCCTCAATGTTAAAATAATATGTAAAATCAAAGAAAATGTACAAAGATTATACATTCTATAAATGAGCTTTGGGACCCGTGTAACTTTCTGTCTCCCTAGTTGCTTTACTGGATATGTTACATGGCCCGTGCCAAATACAAGGAGGCCCGTGTAACTCCCTAGCTTTAAGTTATTATGCTAGAGACATTACACAGTCCGTGTAAATTGGGCTATGGACCCATATAACTTTTTGTCTCCCTCAGAGTTAAAAATGCAAGAAATTTACAGACTTCCAAAAAGTTACACAGGGCGTGTAAAACCAATACACGACCTGTGTAATTTTCTGATTTTCCAAATTTTTGTCAAATGAAAAATTTTTATCATCACAACACATGAAATGGATGTAAAGTTTAGCAATAGAGCTACTTCCCTGGTTTTGTCCAATTTTCCCTTTTATGTTTTTGACTTGGTGATTCCTTTCCTCTCTTGTTCTCTACTCCCCTTTCCAAAAAAAAATCCTACAAAATGAATGATAATGAGTACGAAACAAAGATCAATATGAAAAAGGAGAAAAAAGAAAAGTTTAGAAAAATTTTTGGGTTACCTCCCAAAAAGCTCTTGTTTATAGTCTTCAGCTGGACTTTGCTTATTTATGGTCTGTCGGTAGGATGGTCAAGGGTGCAATTGACTCCCATATCTATGGGTTCTCCCTCAAAGTAAGGCTTCAGCCTTTGCCCATTGACCTTAAATGCACCTGAAGTTTCGCTCCACACTTCTACTACTCCATGTGGGAAGACTTAGGTGACCTTGAAAGGTCCAGACTATCTTGATTTTAGCTTCCCTAGAAAGAGTTTCAATCTAGAGTTGAATAAGAGGACAAGATCTCCTTCTTTTATTTCTTTCCTTACTATGCGCTTGTTGTAACACCCTTATTTTTGTAGTCTGTACATCCTACTGTTCCGAAGGCTAATGTTTGCCCCGGAAAGTCAGAATGCCCGGAACTACACTGTAATGACAGTGAGGAAGCATAAAATAATGAAATATGTGATAAGAAAAATTAAGAAAAAATAAAAGAGATAACGAGCCGAACCCGTAGCGATGGGTGATTGCACTGGGAAGTTACGGCGAGGACCGTTGACTAGCCCTGGACCGCGAGGAACTCGAGGAAATATTTTCGAGACATAATTAAAGGTCTAATGAGGTGTAATTGACATTGAAAATGTCAAAGAAAATTTAGTGAGTCAATATAAATGAAAAATAAAAATTAAAGAAATCGGCGGTACAATGAGTAAATCGGCAGTAACAAAAAATCCAAAATATAACCCGAAGAGTGGCATTTTGGTCATTTGACACCTCGAGTTAACTTTTGATCTAAATGTCCATGAAAAATAAATAGTATTAAATTTTGAAAATGCCATGAAAATAAGAAAAATTATACATTATGTAAATAGTAAAAAATGAGGGCATAATTACAATTAGGGAAAATTTGGATTATTATAATATTAATTATACTTAGTGGGGGAATTAGTGGACACATTTAAGGCCATTAGTAGACAAAGAGGGCAGCACTAACATCTTCTTCTTCTTTTTTCATCTTAGCCGAATTCTATTTCTCCCAAATTCTCCCATTGTCCTGTATGGCCATCCCACATGCAAGCTTCCTCTCCTCTATGATCAAGCCATGTGATTTAACTTCGATTAAAAAAATTTTAACACCTGTCAAAAGTGCTCACTACTGTAAAAAGAAATAAGAAAAGGTTTAAAATCCCTTGTAGTGTATTTAATGGGTTATCAGTAGACGAAGTTTGATAATTCATTAGGTATACTACGGGATCATGTTATATCTTACGGAGGCGTAGAGTGTGACATATTTAATGGTATCAAAGCAATGGTTTTAAAGTAAATTTTGAACTGTGAAATTGAATTAATTTTGTCGGTAAATACAACTGCTCAAATGTTTGATACATATAGTACGTTTACAACATAAATATGAACTAATGGAGAGAAATCTCCTTGTGTTGGTTGTACAAGGAACAGAAAATGTTAGTAGTATGCCCTAGAGCATATCATTTAGTATGTATCTTGTACATGTTTTATTAATAAAAGGCGTTTCCACTTTTCCGTTTACATAATATATTTATGTGTAATAGAAAAGGTCTATTGATATTTTGTTAAAAATTCTATTCTTAAGTTGTTAAGAATATGAGTGACAGTATTTCTAGTACAAAGTATCATAAATAGGTTCACAATCGAAGATACTTCATAATAAGGACATGACTTATCCAGAAAAATTGTATTCATGTTTATTCCCAAGTTATTTATATGAGATATAAATAACATGGAATGGTGAGTCTCACGGACCAGTGACACTTATGATAAGCACATGGAGTTTACTCTTGTCAATGTTTTGTCATAAATCATATCAGTGCATATAATCTTTAGACCTGAGATAGCTCAGTTATCTTGTATATAAGTAGTTTGAGTTTGATACTGCTTTCATACTTGTACCGTGTATGGGTATATGGGCATGTGTTGGCTCCTACTAGTTATATATGGAGGTAGGTGTTGATCAAGATGGAATCTGTTCCTTTAAGTAAATAGAGATAAAATCCTATGTTCATTTAATTGTTCTTGATGTTTCAAGTTCCTAGTCAGAACAGATAGATTTAATCAGAAAAGAGTTTCTGATGAGAAAATCTTTTTAATCAAGAACTAGAATTAAAAGAGAACATAATATTCATAGCAAATGGAGTTTGACATAAACCATGACTCTAGCTTGAATTGGGATTTTGTAACCGAGAGATTCTAGTGCATGGTAACATATGATTATAGGTTCATTTAAGGTAAACCTTATTACTAATTGGGTGGCCATGGCATGCTATGCTTAGTGTTAACCATGGTTTATGAGGTGCATAAAATGATTTAGAGAAATCATTTATGGTAAGAAAGAGTTCTGATAATATTTAGAGTTGATATCATATATCATTGCCAATTAGTGATGAGCCTAGTATGTCACACACATACACAAGCTATCACCTAATTAAATATGATTTTGATTAATTAATTAAAGAGTTTAATTGATTAATTAAATAGGTTTGGTTTGCAATTAAATTGCAAAGTCCCTAGCATGACTTGAAACCAAATCTAGATTATTGGATGTATAGTATAAGTTAAATTTATATTTAAAGTGTTTAAATATGAATTTAATTAATGATAAATTAAGTAATAAAGATTAATTAATTAATTTATATTTGATACAAAATGATTATAAGAAGAGAAATAATTATTTTGGGTTGAGAACTCAAAATTAAGACACAGGGGCATTTTGGTCTTTTCATAGGGTGACATGTAGCACCATGAGATGGTGACACATGGCATTACACATAATCTTGCCAAATGTCTTTTAATCATTTAAGATGATTAAAATTAAGATTAAATATAGGTTTGACACTTGGCACAATGTGATTGGGTCAATTAAACCTAGAACCAATCAGAGGGTGACATGTGGCAAGGGTTTAATGTGTTGACCTAGCTATATAAGTGTTGTTATGAATTAAAAATAATATAAGCAGCAGCTCCTCATCCTTGGTGCCACCACCCAAGGCTCTCACCTCTCTTCTTCTTCATCTCTCATCAATTCAAGGAGATTAGCCATCAATCTCTTGAATTAAAAATGCTAGAAATTATTTCTAGTGTCCTATTTACATCTTTAATCTCTTAAAAGGCAGAACTTGATTTTCTAATTGATAGAAAAAGTTTTAGAAGCTGTTCAAGGGCTGCCATAGGTGTTCTTGGTGTGGACAAGCTAGAGGGACAACATCTGGTGTCCTAAAGATGCATCTCAAAGGCGCAAATACACTGCAGTGCATCAAGAGGTTAGTGTGTTTGTTCTTGATTTAATCTAGAGTTCTAAAATTAATCTGATTAATTTTAATATCTTAAATGGCAAATACAGATCCAAAAACATATTAAAAGAGTTTTAATATGTTGTTTATCATTGAAATCAAATAGATAAAAATAAATCTTGTATGATGCATGTGACCCTAGGTGAAAATTTTTGAATTCAATGGTATAAACTTGTGTTTTTCACGCTTCCATTCCTTCAGAAAATCCTGTAAAAAGATATGGAAAAGAAGGATGAGACAATAGAATAGTCTGTGATGGCGGAAGTACGAGGGGAGGCCCCAACTCCTCAGAGTGTCAAATGCCTGACTGTACCAGTTTTATCAGTACAAATTACTACACAAATGGCCTAGCAAATGGCCACTTTCTTTCAACAAATGGCTGATAATCTGTCAGCGAAAGCCCAAGTACAAACCCAACACCCACAAGGGCAATATGAAATAGAGAAGAATGAAAGACTTGGTGATCAAAGTTTAAATAGTAAATTGGGAAAAAGGAAGAACATTGGAGAGCCTAGTGGTTATGGATCTGATAGAGGCGGATCTTCAGGGCAGAGGCCACCAAGGTCCATTCGTTGAGCAACTAGGAGTTCCTATGTTGCCTGTATTTGCCTTTTTTGTGGCAAACTACATGGGGGTATTTGTCGCAAGGCCACTGGAGCCTGCTATAATTGTGAAAAGCTTGGACACTTTGTGAGAGATTGTACTAGAGCACCTCGATATGCTCTCTGGAGTTCACAAACAGTCGGTCAGAGTCGAGATGAGTTAGTACTCCTCACAACCATAACACAGTGAATCAACCTAAATATAGTAGCGCACCAGTCAGAGCGTCCACTATGTGCCAAGGAGAAAGAACAAAAACTTCGGATGTAGCTGCTGGTAAATTCTTAATTTTTGAAAGAAACAATTAGTTATTATTTGATCCTAGCACTACTTAGTTGTGTGTTAGTGTTAGAACTATATGTTCTGTTGCTATTCCTTTACATGGAAATAAATTTTGATGTATTAGTGACTAGTCCTTTAGGATAAAAACTATAATAACAAGTATGATGACATTAATTTTTGAAGAATTGTTAGCTAAAAGTATTTTCGAACACACCATAAATTATAAAGCTAATTAGCGAGCCTACTTAATGTAAGGTAAGAGGACCTAAAAGTAAGTTGCCGTAATAGAATTACTCTAGATGAGGGCAAAGATGTTACAGTTAGTAATTGTCAATGGATATTGTAATCAGGATAGGTTTAGGATATTAGTGGATTCAAGAAAGATAAGATGTTAGAAAACCTAGTCCATGAGGTTATAATGTAGTGACTATGTAATGTTCTCGATGTTTGTATTGTAAATTGCATATTACAATACCGACATGTGATTATTGTGTAGAGCTAAGTGCTTCCTCGTGGTACACCAAGATAAGGATGTTTGTAAGTAGTCTTTGATTTGGTATAGAAGAGTACTATTATGGGAAATAAATGTGAAAATTTTAGTTGGAAATTGAAAACTTTAAAACTAACATATCGAAAGGTCACTATTAGTTAGTGACTCGATTACACTAATGTGAGCTACCGATATGACAGGAATTACTATAAATTTTGAGATTTTAGTATGACTGTAAATTAAAAAGAATACCTTGAGGACGAAAATATCTAGACCTCGATATAGAGTCTTATAATTATTTTGATATTTTTGTCAAAAAAGAATGATTTAGGCATTTGAGAAAATATTTAGAGTTGTAGTGCTACTTCCTTTGGAAGCAAGAATAAATACTTTCCATTGATGGAGTTGTGTGTGGTAATAGTTATTAAACAAACATGAAGATACCAAGGTATAAGGTCTTGTATGAGGTAAATGCAGAATACCTAGACAAAGTATAATTTAATAGAATTGGAATTCGTAAAAGAGACTGAAAAGACCAGTAAGGATTCTAGTATGGGGAATCAAGAAACCAATGAATAAAATTTCATGAATAGAGATACTAGAGGCAAAGGAAACAATGATGGGAGAGTGAATAAAATTATGAGATAACGATAGTCTTACTTATTTGAATTCGATGAATTTCGAGGACGAAATTCCTTTTTAGAGGAGAAGAGTTGTAATACCCTCATTTTCGTAGTCCGTACATCCTCTTTATTCTGACTAATGTCCGCCTTGAAAGTCGGAATATGCGGAACTACAATGAATGTGTGATGAGAAGCATAAAATAATAAAATATGTGATGAGAAAAGTTAAGGAAAAATAAAAGAGATAAAATGTGACTAAGTTAAGCAGTAGAACTCGTAGCGATGGGTATTTGCAGGGAAGATTCTGGCGAGGACCGTTGACTAGCCCTGGACTGCGGGGAACTTAGGGAAATATTTTCGGGACATAATTAAAGGTTTACTGAGGTGTAATTGATATTGAAAATGTCAAAGAAAATTTAGTGAGTCAATATAAACGAAAAACGAAAATTAAAAAAATCGGCAGTACAAGTAGTAAATCGGCAGTAAAGAAAAATCAGAAATATAACTCGAAGAGGGGCATTTTGGTCATTTGATACCTTGAGTTGACTTTTGACCTAAATGTCCATAAAAAATAAATAGTATTAAATTTTGAAAATGCCATGAAAATAAGAAAAATTACACATAATGTAAATAGTGAAAAATGAGGGCATAATTGTAATTAGGGAAAACTTGGATTATTATAATGTTAATTATACTTAGTGGGGAATTAGTGGACATATTTAAGGCCATTAATGGACAAAGAGGGCAACACTAACATCTTCTTCTTCATTTTTCATCTTAGCCAAATTCCATTTCTCCCAAATTCTCACATTGTCCTCCTTGGCCATCCCACATGCAAGCTTCCTCTCCTCCATGATCAAGCCATTGTAACATCCTAGGCAAATCCCATATCGGCAAAACACGGGAGAGATGCTGGGTTTATAAGTTGGCGGTTCGTAACCCCTAGTGACGCGTTTTAAAACCGTGAGGGCTTAGGCCCAGAGCAGACAATATCACTAGTGGGCCGGGCCATTACATTTATGGTATCAGAGCCGCTCCACGTGCAACCTTGAACAATGGTGGGGCAAACCTTAGCGAGGACGCCGAGTCCCATAAGGGGGGTGGATTGTAACACCCTAGGCAAATCCCACATCGGAAAAACACGGGAGAGATGCTAGGTTTATAAGTTGGCGGTTCGTAACCCCTAGTGACGCGTTTTAAAACCGTGAGGGCTTCGGCCCAGAGCGGACAATATCACTAGTGGGTCGGGCCATTACATTTATAAGTGTCTTCATTAAAGAAGGAAGTTTGGTGAGGTTTTAGTCAAGCTCAAAAAAGGTTAGTGCTTATTTTTCCTCCCTTGCTTAATTAAACTTTGAGTTGATGTTGTGATGAGTTAAATTATGGAGAAATTGAAAGAATTGGATGAGTATTTTTGGGGATTTAAATTCAGCAGCCAAGGCAGTCCATGGGAAGTTGGTTAATTCTACTTGTAATTGATGGTTAGACATGTTGATTTAAGTAAATAAATGAATTAGAGCTTGTGGGCATGTATATGTTTGAAATGATAATTGAATTAGGGGTTTGAATAAGCGTTAGAGACTTTGGACAATTGAGCTTAAATGTGGAAGCCTTGAGGTACTTAAGGGATTGGTAATTCATGAATTTTATTGTTGAATTATGGTATTGATAGATTAGTGGGAGTGTATTGTAAGTTGTTAGTGGAAATTTCAAGTATTAACTAATTGTTTGCAAGTATATATTGTTGACCTTGACTTTGTGAATTAGGGTTCTGTATTGCTTAATGAGGACTTGAGTAGACTGTTGGGAATTTACCAACTTGAGACTTGATGAATGAGATTAGAAGTGTTATGAATATGGCATTGTAGTTTGGGAGAAGGAGGATTAAACATTGGAAGTGCAATTTGTGTGCAGGTTGTGTGATTGATGAAGGCAGTGTATAAATTAGGCTATAAGTGTAAAGTTGTGACTCCAATTAGTATGAGGCCAATTGGAGGTGAAACTAGACATAAAATAGGCCAACTTTCATGTAGAAGTATTGTCCAAATTCTGCCTAGAAGTGACCTAAAAGAATGACCAAATCCGGAATTGCATGACATGAAAATCCAGAATTTTGACCATATGAACAGTAGTTAGTATTTTAGACATAACTCACTCAAAATAGGTCCAAATGACCTGAAATTTATACCATGAAAAGCTTAGACATAGAGCTACAACTCTTATGAAGAAACCAAAGCCCAGAAATGACCATAACGAAGTTAAAATGCTTTCACAAATTGGGTTAGAAAAACTAGCCGAATTGACTTTGACAAAAAAATGACCTAAACTTTGCAATATAAGTATAACTTGACCAGCAATAGTAAAATGACCATAACTTGGTCCATATAACTCCAAATGCCCTGAAACAAGTGCCAACTTTTCACTAAGACATAGGCCTACAATAATGGTATTTTGACCAAAACCCAAAAACTTAGGAAACTAGGTCAATTAACTTGATTAAATTAGCATGCCAAATCTGGAAATGGTTCAAATGACCATTAACTCCAGCAAAGTGTTTTAAGTATAACTCCCACTAGAATTCTTCGAACAAAATGAGCCATACCATTATGGAAAGCTAATAAATAGACCTTCAACTTTTTTTTTAGACCTTGCCCTCACCTTATGAATGTAAGAAGCTCAAATGTTAGGTCAAACCTACTGCCCTAGTTGAACATCCTGTCACTACAAGACCATTGAGTCCAGTCTAATAACTTGACCATAAGTAACTCTACAAGACTTGAACAATTACAATAAAATATTCTTAGTGACCATAAGACATAGGGTAACATATCCTATGAAGAGTAATAGACCTAAGTATGGCAGCAACCTACTCAAATAAAATTGGCAAAGTATAATACTAAAACTGCCTAGTAAGGGAACCCAAATTCAGAATTGACCTAGTTATGGTCAATTGACCATAACTTGAGTTATACAAATTCAAATGACATGATTCAAAAAGGAAATTAAAGAAGACATAATGAAAAACAATTTAATGAAGAGAAATCTGTTAAATTTACATCGTAGCTTGGTCTAATAGATAGTGAACATTGGCCATGAAATCTGAATAATTACAATAAAATGCAATAAGCTTTAAGATGAAATTGGTAACATATACCAACACTTAGAGACTATAAAATGTGACAAATTGAGAACATTAAAATTGACTCACTTAGAGTGCATCAAAGGTCAACATTATAGGTTGACTAATAAAATGAATTGAAGGGAATAGTACCAAGAAAATATAGATATTGGATTTTATTGTCAGAAACGATTTAACTGAATACTGAAACACTTTAAATTGTGTGTTTCAGTTAAAAAAGATATTGAAAAGCATAAGGAACATTGAGTCAAGGCCAAGAGGTGACTCATCAGAGGTTTGTGTACAACTAGTTTTTAATTGATTTTGTTTTGAATATTTTATATGATTAAATGACATTATTTTTCTTATGTATTATGTTTATCAAGTATTGGATTTAATTTAATGATTATTGAAATTGTTATAGTATGTATGAATTTAGCTTTGTGAAATGGTATTTCAACAAGTATTAAGCATTGTTGTGGTTTGAATAAATTATGTTTTGGAAAATTGTGATAGAATATGTTTTGAATTGTGATTGGCAGTTTGCATGGAAAAATGCAAATTTATATTTTGAATTGTGATAAGCATAAAAAATTATTCAATATTTGAATTGACTTTGAATCGAATTGTGTTGTGATTTATGCTCACAAAAAGGACAAAGAGATTGATGATATTTTTTTGTATCTCACTATAGATGCTTGACTAGGTTATTACCCGTCTCTCTCATTTGTTGAGGAGACAATGGAGTTAGCTTTGTTTTGAGTACCATGGTATGTGCACAGGCTTAGATTCTCCTCTTATTAGAATTTAGATCTAAGTTTTTATGTATGGCCCTTTCGGAAGTTTCATTATTGTGATGTGTACTGTGCACGATGATTCGACCTCCCCGACCATAGGGAGTTAGAATCACCCTGACGATGGCCCTTGCAGATTAGTCTTGCATAGTTAGTAAGATAAAGAATGGTTTTTTAATAGTAAAGAATTTCGATTTCAAATGGGATTTATGCATAATGGATTTTGTTGGAATTAATCTTTATTTCCATGATTGCTGGAATTACTTTAAATGTCCAGTTATGATTTGATAAATTGAATTTCTTGCTCAAAGTCATTTTAACTAATGATTTATATTATTGGCAACGAAGATTTTGACTTTTGGAATTTTGTTGAATTTCGAGACTTTTAAATTAATTGTTATAATTTTGTCAATGTATATTGTACTATGTTTTAAATTATAGTTGTGCACCACTGAGTTCACCACTCAGCGATAGCTTTGTATGCTATCGCAGGTGAAAAGAGCATAGTTCAGTTGAGTAAGCTTCTTTGAAGACACATTCAGATCAGCTCCAGGTATATCATAGGTATACCCATGTACATAGGTTTTGATATATGCATGTAATAATATGTATGTAAATTATTTAAGTAGTTGTATAAAAACTCTTGTAAAATATTTTGGTATGTAATTAAATGTAAATTATTGTAAATGTAAATTTGAGATTTCATAGGTGTATAGTTTTGTAATGTTAATTTTTGAGTCTTATAATCAATGAAATATTTCTTTTATGATGAGGTTGGTTTGAAAATAAATTGATTTGATTATTAAGATTGAATTTTGAGATGAAATGAAGTTTATTGGAGTTGTATTTGAGAAATCATATTGGAAGTGTTTTTTACAGGTTTTTGAAGAACTGTTTTGCTCTGAATACAGATGGCACTCTGCCAAAATTTTATAAAATTTGTGGCTATTTCAGACCTAATACGTAATTTAACTTCGATTAAAAAAAATTTTAACACCTGTCAAAAGTGCTCACCACTGTAAAAAGAAATAAGAAAAGGTTTAAAATCCCTTGTAGTGTATTTAATAGGTTATCAGTAGACGAAGTTTGATAATTCATTAGGTATACTACGGGATCATGTTACATCTTACGAAGGCATAGGGTGTGACACCTGTCATGCCATCTTTTGGTTTTATCCTTGAAAATTTTGGTGTTTTTGTATGCATCCTGTCAAATTTCTTCCAACTCATTCAGTTGTAGCAGTCTTTTCTCACCAGCAGCTTTGAGGTCAAAGTTTAGGATCTGAATTGCCCAGTAGGATGGCATGATTTATGCTCAAGTTCAACAGGGAGATGGCATGATTTTCCATAAACCAGTCTGATGGGTGTTGTGCCAATTGGGGTTTTATATGCAGTATGATATGCCCATAGTGCATCATCTAACTTCATGCACCAGTCCTTCCTGGATCTGTTTACAGTTTTCTCCAGAATCTGCTTCAGTTCCCTGTTTGAGATTTCTACTTGACTGCTGGTTTGAGGATGATAAGGTGTGGCCACCTTGTGAGTCACTCCATACTTTTTTAGTAGTGTTTCGAATTATTAATTGCAGAAGTGACTTCCTACATCGCTGATTATTGCTCATGGTGCGCCAAATCTTATGAAGATGTTCTTTGTGACACCCCTTACCTGTCTACAGTGTAGCCGAGCAAGTTATGCCACTTAGTGTGCCGGAGCACCAATTTATGTTTCCAATACAATTTATCCCTTTTAATTCATTTATTTTCAATTTTTGATAAATCTGAATTTTTTCGCAAATTTTATAGAAAATCCGGCAGAGTGTCGGCTTTAAATTGGAAAAACAGTTCTTCTGAACCTGTTTAAAAACACTTCCAATATAATTTCCAATCCCAAACTCCATTATACACATTTCAAATCAGTCTCAAAATCTCAATCTCAAATCATAATACTATTTTCAAAACTTTTCTATTCACTTCATCACTTGAAGCATATTCATAAATATTTCTCAATATTTCATTTATCAACATACATTATGCAGAAAATTTCAATGATATGAAATTTCATATATTTACATTAATACATAATTACAAAAGTTTATAGTTACAATCCAAACTAATACAAATTGCCAAAATACAAAATGCTCCCGAAATCCTATGTCCTACCATATGCACTGTAGGTGTGAGGTGACTCGGGACTCCGGATGCAGCTCCGAATGCTTACCCTGTCTGATGTCTGCTGTGCTCCCCAGCTAGGTCTCCAGTACCTGCGCGTGGCAAAAGCGACGCACTAAGCAATTCTGCTTAGTGGTGACAATATAAAATAAAATAAAATAAAATAAAATAAAATAAAACTAATATGCAGAATGTGTATTTACATTTTTGGTAGGCTTAACTTCTAATATTATTTGCATTATTATTCGATTAAAATTTAGTAAGGTTTATTATCATTGCCCGAGTAACCCATACTAATTGACTGGACTAGATAAATGGGTAAACTGGCACTGGCTACTAAGTACCTCGGACTATCACACCATCGGTCACATTGTGTCTCTCGGTGTGCAACAGAACAGCTAATAAGCTGTAATAATTATCGGGGTTAAAACCCAAGTGTAATAATTCAAATAACATAGCCAAAGGCTATTATGTCATAGAATGGCATGGGAAGCCATGAAACACAGAATGGCATGAAGCCATATGCAGTACTGCTAACAAAACCCTATTGGCATTCCAAGCTATCCAAACCAATCTTGTTAGGTATACTACGGCACTCCATTTGGAGTTTTGTAGCTCAAGTTATGGTCCAAAAACCACAACTGACTGGATTGAAATTCTGTCCAGAATTTCTGGACTGACCATATCTATAGTGCAATGAACAGTGACTGCAACTCACCTTTTGAATATGTTCTGGTCATAATTTGGGTTAGGTTTCTTCATGAAAGGTTTTGCTCTATATCTCAGCTTGTTGTTGGTAAAATTTCAAGTCAATTGGACCTTTCTACACTGATTTATGGCCAAATGACCAAACACTGTTCATTTGGTCATTTTGCCTAGGCAGACTGCAGGTCACCCGGATTAGGGCAAGCTTTTGGTCCACTTGGTTTGGTTTTATGAGCATGGTTTCTTCACCAAAGTTGTGCCATTATGTGTCTAGTTTCATGTCCAATTGGCTTTGCACCAATTGAACCTATATAATTCAATTTATGGCTGCCCAAACCTATTGGACTCATGTCCAATTCTGCAGGTCACCTAGGCCAGCCACACCAAACCCAAATCCCATCACTCAACACACTTCATTTAGTTTAAACAGAACTAAATGGTCACTAATTGACCATTAAAACCTATTTTCATGATCACATGGTCAAGTTCTCATTTTCTACCCAAAACCCTAACTCACACATTACCATTCATGCATTTACATACCTTCCATTGTCCTAAGTATTGTATTAATGTTAAAGGCAGCCAAATTACAATTTAACTCTAAGAAATCTTCAAAACTCTACTAGGTTCAAGGCTGTCCAAAATTTTGAGATAGACATACACAAGATATTTAGCAAATTTCTTTGCAATTTTGCACTCAATTATACTTATTCAACATAAATTTGAAGAGAAACATAAGTTTAAGTCACTAACCTCTTCGGGAGCTAATCCAAAGCTTGTAAGAACTCTTTCGTTTTAATTCTTTTTGCCCCCAAAAGACTCACCAAGATGATAGAATAATTTTTTGTGTTGCTAGGTTAGGGTTTTATGGTGTGGAAGCTAGGGAAAATCAAGCTTTGAAAGCTTGTTCATGGTGTAGAGGAGTGGTTTACGGCAAGGAAAAGAAGAAGGGAGAGAATTCTGATTTTTCTTCAATTTTCAGCCCATTAAGTCTATTTTAAATAAAGTTATGCCATGTGTCCATATGGGATAGGTTGGGAAAACTTTAATGACATCACTATGATGTCATAATGCCATTTTCTTTCCTTTTCTTTTCATTTCTTGTCTAATTAATTTCAATTAAATTTTCAACAACATTTAATCATATTTTATGTTTTATAAATTATTTATTTAATTGGACAAGTTGGCCAAAAATCATCTCTGAAGACGAAATGACCAAAATGCCCTCCGTTTGGCTTAACGGGCTAAAATTGTCTGTACCGATTAAAAAATTTTTCTAAGCATTTCCTTGGCATTTTAATGCCATAAGAACCTCAATAACCCTTCTCTGGAGTCCCAATAATTATTTTATAATTTTTCCCCCGGGTCTAGGGCTCCTAGTTGCGAGAACCGCAACTTCTCACTAGGTTATCCATCGCTAGAGCACCGGCTCATTTAACTTAGTTGTATTTTATTTCTAAAATTTTTCCTAAATTTTTCTTATTAATATTTGAGTTAATTATGGTTCCTCACTTTAGTTTAAATATTTTTCTAGACGTTCTAACTGTCCAGACCGATACTGGTCACCAAAACAGTAGAACATACGGAGTTGCTACAAGGAGGGTGTTACATTCTTCTTAAGGAACTTTATGACCACTCTAGCATCGTTGGTTGGTGTTGCAATTGCTTCTACCCATTTTAACACATAATCAACTCTAACCAGAATATACTTGTTTCCACGGGAAGAGGGAAATGGGCCCATGAAGTTTATTCCCCATACATCGAACAATTCTATCTCAGGTATACCATGCAGTGGCATTTCATTCCTTCTTAAACTGTTACCTGTTCTTTGGCATTGATCACAAGCTAGCACAAAGGATCTTACATCCTTAAACAAATGTGGCCAGTAAAACTCTGCTTGTAAAATCTTGGCTGTAGTTTTAGAGGTGCCAAAGTGTCCTCCATATAGTGATGAATGGCAGTGATGAATGATACTTTTCATATCTTCCTCTGGTATACATCTTCTTATCAGCCCATCATTACATCTCTTGTACAGTAGAGGTTCCTCCCATATGTAATATCTCACATTATGTAGGAATTTCTTCCTTTACTGATAAGTTATATTTGGAGGCAGTACCCAACATATAAGAAAATTAAGAAAGTCAGCGTACCATGGAGCCTTGGAGAATGCAAGTAATTACTCATCAGAAAATGAATCATCAATTGGCAAATCTTCGAAGTCCCCTATGTACTTTAATTATAGTCTGGAAAGATGGTCAGCTACTATATTTTTGGATCCTTTTTTGTCCTTAATTTCAAGGTCAAATTCTTTCTGGAGTGTAATCCATCGAATCAGCTTTGGTTTTGCTTCCTTCTTGTTCAAAAGGTAATGGATTGCAGCATGATCTGTGAATACAATGACTTTTGACCCAATGAGGTAAGATCTGAACTTGTCCATTGCAAACACCACTACTAGGAATTCCTTCTCTGTGGTGGCATAATTGATTTTCACATCATCGAGTGTCTTGCTAACATAATAAATAGCATGGAGCTTTTTATCTTTTCTTTGGCCAAGCACTGCTCCAATTGCAAAGTCACTCGCGTCACACATCACCTCGAATGGTAGCTCCCAATTTGGTGGCTGCATTATTGGTGCTGATATCAGAGCTTCTTTGATCCTGTTAAAGGAGACAAGGCAATTTTCATCAAAATCAAAGGGAACATCTTGACTTAACAAGTTAGTAAGTGGCTTAGCTATTTTGGAAAAGTCCTTGATGAATCTTTTGTAGAATCCTGCATGTCCCAAAAAGCTTCGCACTCCCTTTACTGATGTCAGTGGTGGCATGTTTTTAATGATATCAATTTTTGCCTTATCAACTTTAATTCCTCTTTCTGATATCAAATGTCCTTAAACTATGCCTTCCCTTACCATGAAGTGGCATTTTTCCCAATTTAGGACCAGGTTTGATTCTTTACATCTTTGCAACACCTTAGATAAATTAGCTAGGCAATCATCAAAAGTAGTTCCATAGACAGAAAAATCATCCATAAAAACTTCCATGATACCTTCAATATAATAAAAAAAGATAGCCATCATGCATCTTTGAAAAGTAGCAGGGGCATTACAAAGACCAAAAGGAATTCTCCTATGTGTAAATATTCCATAGAGACAAGTGAATGTTGTCTTTTCTTGGTCTTCTGGGTGAATAGGAATTTGAAAGAATCCCGAATACCCATCTAGATAACAGAAATATAAGTGTTTCGCTAACCTTTCCAATATTTGGTCGATGAAGGGGAGAGGAAAATGGTCTTTTCTGGTAGCACTGTTCAATTTCCTATAATCTATGCACATTTACCAACCAGTGACTGCTCTAGTAGAGATTAGTTCATTGTTTGCATTTTGGATAATAGTTGTCCCACCTTTCTTAGGAACTGCATGTACCGGACTAACCCATTTACTATCAGAAATTGGTATATGATACCTGCATGTAATAGTTTTAAAATTTCTTTCTTGACTACTACCTTCATGTTTGGGTTAATTCTTCTTTGGTGTTCGATAGTGGGTCTACTATTTTCTTCCATGGGTATCCTATTCATGTAAATCGAAGGGTTGATTCCCTTCAGGTCTTCTATTTTATACCCTATGGCTTTATTATGGATCCTATGTTCTCTTAACAAAATTTCCTCTTCTAACTTAGATAGGCTAGCATTGATTATAACAGGATATTTAGAATTTGAGTACAGAAATGCATACCTTAGCGAGGAGGGGAGTGGTTTAAGCTCTACCTGTTTGGCGTTTTCCTGGAGCTTACCTTTGGTTTGTTCCTCCATCAACTTCTCCATCTCGGAAGCCTTAGCTAAGGGTAGAGGTGGATGAGCTGTTAACTATTGTGCACAGGCTGCTATTTCTGTATTTTCATCATCCACTGTGTGGCTATGCACAATACATGCTTTAAGAGGATCTTTAGGATGTGTCTTATGAAATTCCTTTTCAACTTATTTGTCAATTATGTCAACCTTGAAGCATTCATTAGGTTCAAATTTGTGTTTCATTGTGTCGAACAAGTTGAACTCCACTTCTTCTTCTCCTACCTTGAGGGTTAGTCGCCCATTTTTTACGTGTATGATAGCTCCGGCGGTTGCCAAGAATGGTCTTTCCAAGATGGTAGGAATTTGAACATCTTCTTCCATCTCAAGGACAACAAAGTCTACTTGAATGAAGAATTTGCCCACTTTTATAGGGATGTTCTCAAGTATCCCCACAGGATATTTAACAGATCGATCAGCTAATTGCAATGAGATTGTCGTGGGCTTCAGTTCTCCAATCTCTAGCTTTTTGCATATTGATAGAGGCATTAAACTGACGCTTGCCCCAAGATCACAGAAGGCCTTGTCTATTTTCTTGTTACCAATGATGCAGGGTATGGAGAAGCTCCCTAGATCTTTTTGAAGGAGCAGAAGCATGAAAATTATTAGATTAGAACATTGAATTCAAAAATTTTCTTCTAGGATCTCATGCATCATGCAAGATTCCTTATTTACCTATTGATTTCAATGTTCAATTGCATATTAAAACACTTTTAATATGTATTTGTATCTACATTTGCCATTTAAGATTTTAGAATTAACAAATTAATTCATTAGAACCCTAGATTAATTCAAAAACATGTGCACTAACCTTTTGATGCACTGTAGATGTGTTTGGTACTTTTGGGAAGCACCTAGGACCCCAAATGTTGTCCCTCTAGTTTGTCCACACCAAGATCACCAATAGCAGCCCCTTGAACAGCTTCTAAAGCCTTGCCAACAATTTAGAAAATAGGGATTTGCCTTTAGAGAGGTTGTAGATCTATACAGGACACTAAAAACGATTTCTAGCAATTTTAATTCAAGAGAATATGGGCAACTCTCTTTGAATTAATGAGAGATGAAGAAGAAGAGAAGAGGAGAGGCTATGGGTGGCAGCACCTTTTGATAAAAATCAGAACGAAATTTTTATTCTTTCATAACATCATATTATATAATTAGGCCATCACTTAAAACCTTGCCACATGTCATCTTCTGATTGCACCTTAATTTTAATTGACCTAATCACATTAAGCCAAGTGTCAAAGCTAGGTTTAATCTCGACTTTGATCATCTTACATGATTGGAAAACAAATGGCAAACTTATATGGTGCCATGTGTCACCATCTCATGGTGCCACATGTCACCCTGTGAAATGACCAAATTACCCTTGTGTTGTAATTTTGAGTTCTCAACAAAAAATAATTATTTCTCCCCTTCTAATAAATTTATATCAAATATAAATTAATTAATTAATCTCTATTAATTAATTTCTCATAATTAAATTCATATTTAAACACTTCAAATATAAATTTAACTTATACAATACATCCAATAATCTAGATTTGGTTTTAAGTCATGCTAAGGACTTTGCAATCTAATTGCAAGCCAAACCTATTTAATTAATCAATTAAACTCTTTAACTAATTAATTAAATCATATGTAACTTGGTGATTACTTGTGTATATGTGTGACTCACTAGGCTCATCACTAATTGGCAATGAGATACGATATTAACTCTTAATATCATCAGAACTTTTTCTTACCATAAATGATTTCTCAAAATCATTTTATGCACCTCATAGACCATGGTTAACACCTAGCATAGTATGCCATAGCCACCCAATTAGTGTTAGCAGTATGCTCTAGAGCATATCATTTAGTATGTATCTTGTACATGTTTTATTAATAAAAGGCATTTTCACTTTTTCGTTTACATAATATATTTATGTGTAATAGAAAAGGTCTATTGATATTTTGTTAGAAATATTATTCTTAAGTTGTTAAGAATATGAGTGACAGTATTTCTAGCACAAGGTATCATAAATAGGTTCACAATCAAGGATACTTCACAATAAGGAAATGACTTATCCAGAAAGATTGTAATCATGTTTGTTCCCAAGTTATTTATATGAGATGTAAATAAGATGGAATGGTGAGTCTCATGCCATATAATAAACATGATAGGCACTTATACATGATAAGTAGGTCGAACCAGTGACATTTATGACAAGCAAATGGAGTTTACTCTTGTCGATGTATTGTCATAAATCATATCAGTGCATATAATCTTTAGACCTAAGATAGCACAGTTATCTTGTATATAGGTGGTTTGAGTTTGATACTGCTTTCATACTTGTACTGTGTATGGGTATATGGGCATGTGTTGGCTCCTACTAGTTATATATGGAGGTAGGTGTTGATCAAGATGGAATCTGTTCCTCTAAGTAAATAGGGATAAAATCCTATGTTCATTTAATTGTTCTTGATGTTTCAAGTTCCTGGCCAGGACAGATAGATTTAATCAGAAAAGAGTTTCTGATGAGAAAATCTTTTAATCAAGAATTGGAATTAAAAGAGAACATAATATTCATAGCAAATGGGTTTGACATAAACCATGACTCCAGCTTGAGTTGGGATTTTGTAATAGAAAGATTCTAGTGCATGGTAACATATGTGTAATACCCTCATTTTCGTAGTCTGTATATTCTACTATTCTGACAGCTAATGTCTCCCTCAGAAAGTCAGAATGTATAGAACTACACTGTAATGACGAACTATACTATAATGACAGTGAGGAAGTATTAAATAATGAAATATGTGATGAGAAAAATTAAAAAAAAAATTAAAGAGATAAAATGTGATTAAGTTAAACGAGCCGAACCCATAGCGATGGGTTACCGCACCGGGAAGTTACGGCGAGGACCGTTGACTAGCCTTGAACCGTGGGGAACTTGGGAAAATATTTTTGGGACATAATTAAAGGTCTACTAAGGTGTAATTGACATTGGAAATGTCAAAGAAAATTTAGTAAGTCAATATATACAAAAACAAAAATTTAAAGAATCGATGGTACAAAGAGTAAATCAGTAGCACCAAAAAAGTCCGAATTTAACCCGAAGAGGGGCATTTTGGTCAATTGACACCTAGAGTTGACTTTTGACCTCAATGTTCATTAAAAATAAGTGGTATTACACTTTGAAAATATCATGAAAAATAAAAATAAGGTACATTATAGAAATAGTGAAAGAAATGAGGCAAATGTGCAAATTATGGAACTTTAAGTAATTAAATCATT
Source organism: Hevea brasiliensis (assembly GCF_030052815.1). Taxonomy (NCBI): domain Eukaryota; kingdom Viridiplantae; phylum Streptophyta; class Magnoliopsida; order Malpighiales; family Euphorbiaceae; genus Hevea; species Hevea brasiliensis. Next base: position 46,992,389 of record NC_079496.1, read on the forward strand.
AATTTATGGTTAGTGCTCCACTAACTCAGATTTTGGGACACATATATAAGCCAATTTGGGACAGAAATGTTCATCTTCAACCTTGGAAACTAACCAGCCGAGAGAAACACCATGGAAATCCTCTACGGCCAAACCTTACTCCACCACCATGCACTCATGATTCAAGCCTCCTTTCCACTTGGTTTCTTCATTAAAACTTGCACACACACCTTGAGCGGCATGTTGGAAGCAAAAAGAAGAGGATTTGATGAAGTTTTGGTGAAGCTCAAAAAAGGTTAGTGCTAGTTTTTCATTCCTTGCTTCATTAAAGTTTGTTTTAAGGTTGAGATGAGTTGAATGGTGAATAAATTTGAAGGTTTTGATGAGTTATTGATGTGTACAAATTTTAGCCGCCAAGGGACCTCATGTTCTTTGAATTTTTCTTACATTAAATTGATGGGAATTAGTGTTGATGGAGTTAAATTGAAGTGCTAGCCAATTAATTTCCATGTATGTGCAAGTAAGTATTGATTTTAGGGGTTTTGGAAAGAAATTTGGAGACCTTAGCAAACTGCCATTTTTGGCAGCCTTGAAGTGCATGGATTGATGCTTGATTTCATGAATTAAATTGATAAATTATGGTAATTATGGTTTAAGGGCAGTATATGTGAAGTAGTGGTGGAATTGTATGTAGTAAAAATTAAGTGAATACATGTATATATTGTGTTGAATTTTATTTTGACAATTAGGGTAGTAATATGTGTATTGAACACTTGTGTATTTTTCCCAAATTGACCAACTTGAGACTTGATGAATGACATTGGAAGTGTTATGAATATGGTATTGTAGTTTGGGAGAAGGAGGATTAAACATTAGAAGTACAATTTGTGTGCAGGTTGTGTGATTAATGAAGGCAGTGTATAAATTAGGCCATAACTGACGTTGTATGACCCCAATTGGTATGAGGCCAATTGGAGGTAAAACTAGACTTAAATTGGACCAACTTTCATGTAGAAGCCTTGCCAAAAATCTGTCCAGAAAGTGACTCAATAAGTGACCTAATCCGAAATAGGTAACTTGGCAAATCTAGAATTTGACCATATGAATAGTAGCCAGTATTTTGGCCATAACTCACTCAAAACAAGTCCAAATGACCTGAAATTTATACCATGAAAAGCTTAGACATAGAGCTACAACTTTGGTGAAGATCATAGAACTCAGAAATGTCATTTAGTAAGTCAAATTGCTTGCACAAATTGAGGTATCAAAACTATCCAGAACCATTAGAACCCAGAAATGACCATATGAACAGTAGCCATTAGGATGACCATAACTCACTCAAAATAGGTCCAATTGACCTGAAATTTTTACCATGGATAGCTTAGATATAGAGCTAAAATTCTTATGAAGACACCAAATTCCCAGAAATGGCCAGAACCAAGTCAAATAGCTTGCATAAGTTCGGGTACCAAAACTGCCAGAACTAAAAGTGACCTAAAATTGACCAAATTTTGCACTAAAGGTGCAATCTGTCCAGCTTTAGTAAATTGACCATATCTTAGTCTATACAACTTAGAATGACCTGAACTTTTGCTAGAGTGCAATAAGACATAGAGCTACAATTTTGCTTCTTTGACCAGAAGCTAAAAACCAAGAGAAATAGGACTTTAAGCTAGACTAATCTAGCATACAAAAATTGAAAATTTGACATTAACATACAATCAAGCCTTGAAGTAAATTGGCAATAAATGCGAACTAGTGAGAATTGTAAATTGCACTATATTGGTAGCATATTGAAATGCAAATTGTGACATATTGATACTAGAATCAACTTATGCATGATGTATGAAAAGGTCAACATTTTCATTGACCAGTGAATTGTATAATGACCAGTGAAGCCTAAAAATAAATATTTAATCTTGTAATATGCCCTAGTTTGCCTAGTTGACTAGTTTGGATAGGTTGGCATGCCAATAGGATTCTTACAGTTGTTCTGTAAATGGCTTTATGTCATATTGTATTCTATGGCTTATTATGCCATGCTATGATTTTAATAGCCTATGGCTATACAGATTGTGTTATTATACTCGGCTTAATGCCTGATTGATTATATGGCTTTTTAGCCACACTGTTTGCACACTGGGAGATACTTTGTGATCGATGGTGTGACGGCCTGAGGTACTAGGTACCCAGTGCCAGTATATCCATTTATCCAAACTGGTCAGTGTATAGGCTACACGGGCAGTCAATTAAAATATTATTCAATTCAGGCAGTTAAGTTAAGTTAAGTATACAGAAATTTCAGTACAATTAAATTAAACATTGAATAAAATGAGTAAAAGAGATTAGCAAAAGAAACATAACAAAAATATAATTTGCAGAACCGTAAAGACTTAAAATACAATACAGTTAGAATAATTGATTCTTGGATATCCGAATTATGATTTATTTCTTTCTTTATTTATATATATATATTATTTCTTGTTATACTATTATACCACTAAGCAGAAATACTTAGTGCAATGGAATTGTTTCCTCGCGCAAGTACTGAAGGTAAAACCAGTAGACAGTTGACTGAGATTTTTAGAGTCCAGATCTGCAGAAGTGTCAGAAGAGTTCAAGGTTGTCACCTCCTCAGCAATGCATGTAGATAGGGCTCATTTTAAGCATGTTTTCTAATCTATACATTATAATTACTGCTTATATTGTAATGTGAATTAGTAACTGTAATTTCATTTGTATATCCTGTACTTGATAAATTTATGTGCTTAATTGGCAAATTATATAAGTTAATGAAATATAAGAATTCTGATATTTGAATTGATTATCTAATCATAATAATTCTGAATGAGATTGAGTTTGAGAAATTTTGAGACTGAATCTGAGTTTGAGAAACTGATGAGAATGCTTTGAGATAATCTGAGTTATGAATTTGAGCATATGTTGAAATTGTTTTTGGCAGGTTTAGAAGAATTGTTAGTCCAAATTACAGCCAGTACTCGGCCGGATTATCGTTAAAATTTTTGAAATTTCCAAATTAGTTAGATTTTGATAAAAGTAAAAATAGCCTAAACCTTAAATAAAGTTTTTGAATAAATAAATCAAGAACTGTAATGAAATCAAATAAGATCAGGTGCTCCGGCACTCCGTGTGACACACTTTGCTCGGCTACACTGTAGATGGGTGAGGGGTGTTACAATATGATTATAGGTTCATTTAAGGTAAACCTTATTACTAATTGGGTGACCATGACATGCTATGCTCAGTGTTAACCATGGTCTATGAGGTGCATAAAATGGTTTAGAGAAATCATTTATGGTAAGAAAGAGTTCTGATGATATTAAGAGTTGATATCATATCTCATTGCCAATTAGTGATGAGCCTAGTAAGTCACACACATACACAAGTAATCATCAAATTAAATATGATTTAATTAATTAATTAAAGAGTTTAATTGATTAATTAAATAGGTTTGGTTTGCAATTAGATTGCAAAGTCTCTAGCATGACTTGAAACCAAATCTAGATTATTGGATGTATAGTATAAGTTAAATTTATATTTAAAGTGTTTAAATATGAATTTAATTAATGAGAGATTAATTAATAAACATTAATTAGTTGATTTATATTTGATATAAATTGATTAGAAGAAGAGAAATAATTATTTTGAGTTGAGAACTCAAAATTAAGACACAGGGGCATTTTTGGTTATTTCACAGGGTGACATGTGGCACCATGAGATGGTGACGCATGGCACTACACATAAGCTTGCCAAATATTTTTTAATCATGTAAGATTATTAAAATTAAGATTAAATATAGGTTTGACACTTGCCACAATGTGATTGGGTCAATTAAACCTAGAGCCAATCAGAAGGTGACATGTGGCAAGGGTTTTAAGTGGTGGCCTAGCTATATAAGTATTGTTATGAAAAGAAAATTAATAACCAGCTGCTGCCTCCCTTTGTGCCGCCACCCTTGAGGCTCCCATTCTCTCTTCTTGTTCATCTCTCATCAATTCCAAGAGATTAGCAAATAATCTCTTGAATTAAAAATACTAGAAATTGTTTCTGGTGTCTTGTTTACATTTTTAATCTCTTAAAAGGCAAAACTTGATTTTCTAATTAATAGAAAAAGCTTTAGAAGCTGTTCAAGGGCTGTCATAGATGATCTTGGTGTGGACAAGCTAGAGGGACAACATCTGGTGTCCTAAAGAGGCATCCCAAAGGTGCCAAACACACTGCAGTGCATCAAGAGGTTAGTGCACTTGTTCTTAGTCTAATCTAGGGTTCTAAAATTAATCTAATTAATTCTAAAATCTTAAATAACAAATACAGATCCAAAAACATATTAAAAGAGTTTTAATATGTTGTTTATCATTGAAATCAAATAGATAAAAATAAATCTTGTATGATGCATGTGACCCTAGGTGAAAATTTTTTGAATTCAATGATATAAACTTGTGTTTTTTATGCTTCTGCTCCTTTAATTAGTAATAAGGAATACCTTAAATGAACCTTTTATCATACGTTACCATGCACTAGAATCTCTCTATTACAAAATCCCAATTCGAGCTGGAGTCATGGTTTATGTCAAACTCCATTTGCTATGAATATTATGTTCTCTTTTAATTTCAATTCTTGATTAAAAAGATTTTCCTCATCAGAAACTCTTTTTTAATTAAATCTATCTGTCCTGGCCAGGAACATGAAACATTAAGAATAATTAAATGGATATAGGATTTTATCCCTATTTACTTAGGTTAACAGATTCCATTTTGATCAACACCTACCTCCATATATAACTAGTAGGAGCCAACACGTGCCTATATACTCATACACAGTACAAATATGAAAGCAGTATCAAACTCAAACCACCTATACACAAGATAATTGTGCTATCTCAGGTCTAAAGATTATATGCACTGATATGATTTATGACAATGCATTGACAAGAGTAAACTCCATGTGCTTGTCATAAATATCACTGGTTTGGCCTACTTATCATGCATAAGTGCCTATTATGTTTCTTATATGACATGAGACTCACCATTCCATCTTATTTATATTTCATATAAATAACTTGGGAACAAATATAATTACAATCTTTCTGGATAAGTCATGTCCTTATTGTGAAGTATCCTCGATTGTGAACCAATTTATGATACTTTATGCTAGAAATACTGTCACTCATATTCTTAACAACTTAAGAATAGAATTTCTAACAAAATATCAATAGACCTTTTCTATTACACATAATAATATTATGTAAACGGAAAAGTAAAAATGCCTTTTTTATTAATAAAATATATACAAGATACATACTAAATGACATGCTCTAGGGCATACTGCTAACAATCTCTCACTAGCACTAGAGCCATTCATTACAATATCTTAGATCCATCTTCTCAAGATTTCGGTCTAGCTGAGCTTGTGACATAGGCTTAGTGAATGGATCAGCTGGATTTTCAACCGATGCTATTTTCTGCATGGCTACATCGCCTCGCCCAACTATCTCTCTGATAATGTGATAGTGCCTTTCTATGTGTTTGGATTTCTGGTGAGATCGGGGTTCCTTATCCAAATAGCCTCTTTTGCAGCATCTGATGCAGCAATATACTCAGCCTCTGTAGTGGAATCAGCAGTCGTACTCTGTTTGGAACTCTTCCAACTGACTACACCTCCATTACAAATGAACACATACCCAGAGGTAGACTTTTTATCATCGATATCTGATTGGAAATCAGAATCAGTATAACCATCCAATTGCAAGTCACCACCTCTATATATCAAGAATAAATCCTTAGTTCTTCTCAAGTACTTAAGGATATTCTTGATAGCTATCCAGTATTCTAAACCTGGATTGGATTGAAACCAGCTAGTCAAACTAACAGCATATGCGATATCCAGCCTAATACACAACATTGCATACATCAAACTTCTAATAACTGAAGCATATGGAATCCTAGCCATTTTATCTCTTTCTTCAGGTGTCTTTGGAGACATCTCTTTAGAAAGGTGGATACCATGTCTCACTAGTAATAATCCTCTCTTAGAATCAAGCATGTTAAACCTCTTTAATACCTTTTCTAAGTATAGACTCTAGGATAAACTAATTATTCTTTTCGCTCTATCTCTATAGATGCGAATCCCAAGAATATAGGTTGCCTCCCCTAAGTCTTTCATGGAGAATGTATTTGACAGCCATACCTTTACAGTTTTCAACATACCTGTGTCATTACCCATCAATAAGATGTCATCCACATAGAAGACAAGGAAAGTGACAACACTATCACTAACCTTCTTACATACACATGGCTCATCCTCATTTTTTGTAAAACCAAATGACTTAATGGCTTCATCAAAATGGATGTTCCAACTCCTTGAAGCTTGTTTCAACCCATAAATGGATCACTTAGCTTGCATTCCTTAGAACCATCTTGGGATTCAAAACCCCTAAGTTGTTCCATGAAAATATTTTCTTCAATGTATTCATTGAGAAAAGTTGTTTTGACATCCATCTACCAAATCTCACAATCATAGTATGCAGCTATTACTAATAGAATCCTAATTGATTTAAGCATGAAAATAGGCGAGAAAGTCTCCTCATAGTCGATTCCTTACCTTTGACGAAACCCTTTCGCTACTAGCCTTGCTTTATAGGTGTCTACCTTTCCATTAGAATTGTAACACCCTTACTTTAGATAGTTCATGCATTCTATTGTTCCAGTGACTTATGTTGGTCTGGACTCTCGGAATGTCTGGAACTATAATTAGACTAGAGTGAGGATTCATAAATAATTCAAATAAGTGTAAGAAAAATTAAGAAAAATTTTAGCATTGAAATACAACAAAGTTAAATGAGCCGGTGCCCTGGTGATGGGTGACCCTAACGGGAAGTTGCTGTCTTCACAGCTAGTAACCCTAAACCAAGGGGAATCCCGTGAAATAATTTTTGAGACTCCAGAGAAAAGTCATTGAGGTTTTGATGGCATTAGAATGCCAAGAAAATGCTTAGAAAATTTATTCAATTGGTACAGATAATTTTAGTCTTTTAAGCAAAAGAGGGGCATTTTGGTCATTTCGCATTTAGAAATGATTTTTTATCAACTTGTCCAGTTAAGTAAATAAATTATATAAAATAAAATATGAATAAATATTGCTAAAAATTTAATTGAAAATGAGTAAAAAATAAAAGAAAAGAAAATGAAGTAAAACTTGAATTTTGACATAAGATGATGTCATTAAGAACACTCCAACCAATCACCATTCAACAAGCATTCTTAAAACAATTAAAAGAGATAAAAATTAAAGAAAAAAAAATCAGAAAATGTGGTCTTCTTCCAGTAGCTAGCTATCCATAATTCTCTCTCTTCCTCACCCATTTTCTTTCCTCCATTGTTATACAATTCAAGCTCTAAAACCCTAGTCTCCCACCACTAAACCCTAGACTCCCTTCATTAAAACTTGTTTACACCTCTTGGGGAAGAGATTGGCTGCCAAGAAATTAAAAGAAAGTGAAGATTAGACACCTCAAGATCTTTGCTCAAAGAGGTTAGTGCTTATACTTCTTTCCTTCCTTCCTATCTTTTGTTTAGAAAGCTAAATTGAGTTCAACTTGTTGAAGAATAAAAGAAAATATGTATGTATAACCGCCCATGAATTTTGGCAGCTTCAAGTGAGTGATGATTTTTATGATTTAAACTGAATTAAATTGGTTTAATGATGGCGTTTGAGGAGTGTGTATGGATTAGAGATTGAAGTCTAAGTGTTATGCATGAGTAGGAAGTTGGAAGTTAGGGTTTTGGGACTAAATTGGGAATTTTGTGCTTGGAAGTTCAATTGGTGTTTTAATGGTCAATTAGTGACCATTTGGTAACACTTGACCACAAAATGAAGTGAATTACAACATTAAATTAGGGATTTGGCATGCTGCCTTATTGTGCCAGCAGGTCTAGACTTAAGTCTAGTGTATTTGGGTAGCCATAACTTGGTTTTTGTAGGTTCAATTGGTGCAAGGCCAATTGGAGGTGAAATTAAACACATAATGGCACAACTTTGATGGAGAAAGCCTGCTTAGAAAACCAACTTAGGATGACCTAAAAATTTGCCAAATTTGGGTAACCAATTCTGGACCTGGAAAAACTGACCAAATGAATTATTCATTTAGCCATAACTTTGTGTAGAGAGATCCAAATGACCTGATTTTTATGGCAATGAAAAGCTTAGACAATCTAGAACAACTTTCATGAAGAATAGAAACCCAAAATATGATGATAACCAATTCAAATTGCCAGCCAAATTTAGGATACCAAATCTTGCAGAACCAAATTTGCTCAGAAAATCTGGGTAAAGACCAATCCGGCTAGTTATGGTAGATTGACCATAACTTGAGCTACAAAACTCCAAATGGAGTGAATCAAAAATGAAATTAAAGAAGACACATAAAGGAACAACTTTGATGCAGAGAATTTTGTCAAATTTCTACTGTAACAATGACCAATGGAATAGTAAACTTAAGGTATGAAATCTTAAAATTTTGAATAACATAAAATAAGCTTTGAAATGGTATTGAAAATCAATGCCAACAAAAATAAAATGCAAAATGTGGTATCTTGGTGAACTTAGGTTCAACAAATCTATTATGTATTAAAAAGTCAACTTTTGTGTAGGAATAGTTAAGTGAATGGTAATCAATGAAATGAATGCAAAGGGCCAAAACTTAAATTGCTAATGATACCTCACTTAAATGATTTAAGGTTTGTTTAAATCATGTGATTAGTTTGATGGGATTTGTAGGCTCATCACAAATAGAACTTAGGAGAAATAGTTGATATAATTTGAAATGTGAATTGTAAATTACTATAAATGAAATATTAAAGGTATAAATGATGGGGACTTTCCCTTTTTATTGAACAAAAATGAAAATTTGCTTGAGCCTAGGTACATGTGAATTGGTGTGATAGATTAGAGATGAAATTGTAAATGAACTATACAAATAAAATTTATGAACATATGCATTAGATAAAAATGAATTTGGACATTGTATTCCCACTAGGAAATAAAATAAAACTATTGACACTTAATGGTACATGAGTGAAATTAAGAGTAACTGTAAATATTTAGCAAGCAAAAACATTTCTTGAATTTTAAATGATAAATAATATAAATAGTGTAGTAAATAAATGAACCATATTAATGTATGAATGAGACGTGAGTTCTCATTATTGTAGAAAGGAAAAATATTTTGAGTACAATGGTACATGAGAACCATTGTTTTAAATTGTGATCATTATGGATAACATAATGAATATATAAATTACGATGAATGCATAAATTATGTAAATATTAAACTTAGAGATTTATGTTTCTATTATGAAAAAGATTAAAATACTAGAAATTATAATTAGAACCTATAATGAAATAATGAAACTTATGAATACTTAATGGTACTATGTGCCCATGTATCGCCTAGACATGTGTGTCAGATTGGATAGATTGGCATGCTAATAGGGTATTGTTTTAGCAGTACTACGTAAGGCTTTATGACTGTATTCATGGCTTTATGCCCGCACTCATGGCTTTTATGCCCGATTATGTGTTATCATGGCTTTTTAGCCATATTGACTGCATACGTGGTTGACGTTCTGCGTCCCATGGTATGACGGCTCGAGGCACCATGGTGTCCAGTGCCAACGACCCGTTATCTAGTTTAGTTAGCCTGTCATAGGTTACTTGGACAGTGAAATGTATTGAAATGAGTTAAGAATAATAGCAATTGAAAATATTAGCAATTAAATAAAAGAGTAAGAATTTTTAAAATAAATTAGATTAGTTATTTTGTATAAAGAATTAAAATGAATTGGAATGATATTAAAATTTAATTATTATGAAATAATCTACGATAACCTAGAAAGTATTGAAAGAAATGATAAAAAGATTTGCAATAGAGATATAACTTAATTTCTTGGAATTTTTGGGGATGGTACTGTGAATTTAATAATTAAACGCTTCTGAAGAGGAATAAATTAGAACAAAGGATAGTTGACCAAATTATGATCCATTTCTTTTTTATTTGTATATATTATTTTCTTGTTATATTATTGCACAAATAAGCAGAAATGCTTAGCGCAATGGATTTGTTTCCCTTGCGCAGGTACTGAAGACAAAGCCCAGTGGATATTAGACTGGGAATTTGGAGTTCGGATCTGCAGAGTGTTCAAGGTTGTCACTTCCTCAGCAATGCATGTAGATAGGGCTCACATTAGTTTGGCTATTTCATATGAAATCGATTTATACATCATTTAAATTATGAGATTATGTAATTATTTTTAAAATTATGTAAATTAATGAAATTTGAAAATTTTGCTTATGTGATTTGAGCATGAATGAGATTGTATGGGTTTGAAGAGAGAATTGAAATATATAGCTGATGCATGAAATGATGAGATTATTATTGTAAATATATTATCGAAAATTTCAAGCAGGTAAATCGCGCGATACGCCAAACGTTATTAGAAGAGGGAAAACTCCGTCAGTTTCTCCTTAGAAATAATAATAATAATAATTGATAAGTAAAAGATAATGAGTTTAAAATTATTTAAGAGTAAGTAAGATAAGATAGGGTGCTCTGGCACCGAGTGTGACAAGCTCAACTGCACTATAAACGGGTAAAGGGTGTCACATTTATAGGTATCAGAGCACGGTTTAGGCATTCCTAGGCATCAATAGATAGAATAAGATCGTGTGCATAACATGCATTGCATTCCTATGAGTTGAGGTGACACTAATGCAGATCTATTTTCTCTTGTAAGGTGAAGAAATAAGGAGGTAGCAGCTCCTCGACTATTTACACAGGGTAAATTTCGAGGACGAAATTTTTGTTAGAGGGAAAGAGTTGTAACACCCTCTCTTTAGATAGTCCGTGCATTCGACTGTTCCGGTGACTAATGTCGGTCCGGACTGTCAGAATGTCTAGAACTATAATTAGACTAGAGTGGGGAGTCATAAATAATTCAAATCGTGTAAGAAAAATTAAGAAAAATTTTAGCAATGATATGCAACAAAGTTAAATGAGCCAGTGCCCTGGTGATGGGTGACCCTAACGGAAAGTTGCTGTCTTCACAGCTAGTAACCCTAAACCCAAGGGGAATCCCGTGAAATAATTTTTGGGACTCCAGAGAAGAGTCATTAAGGTTTTGATGGCATTAGAATGCCAAGAAAATGCTTAGAAAATTTATTCAATCGGTATAGATAATTTTCGTCTTTTAAGCAAAACGAAGGGCATTTTGGTCATTTCATCTTAAGAGACGATTTTTAACCAACTTTTCCAGTTAAGTAAATAAAATATATGAAATAAAATATGAATTAATATTGCTAAAAACTTAATTGAAAATGAGTAGAAAAGAAAAGAAAAGAAAAGAAAAGAAAAGAAAATGAAGTAAAACTTAAATTTTGACATAAGATGATGTCATTAAGAACACTCCAACCAATCACCATTCAACAAGCCTTCTTAAAACAATTAAAAGAGACAAAAATTAAAGAAAAAAAATCAGAAAATGTGGTCTTCTTCCAGCAGCTAGCCGTCCATAATTCTCTCTCTTCCTCACCCATTTTCTTTCCTCCATTGTTACACAATTCAAGCTCTAAAACCCTAGTCTCCGACCACTAAACCCTAGACTCCCTTCATTAAAACTTGTTTACACCTCTTAGGGAAGTGATTGTCTGCCAAGAAATTAAAAGAAAGTGAAGATTGGACATCTCAAGATCTTTGCTCAAAGATGTTAGTGCATATACTTTTTCCCTTCCTCCCTATCTTTTGTTTAGAAAGCTAAAATGAGTTCAACTTATTGAAGAATAAAAGAAAATATGTATGTATAACCACCCATGAATTTTTGCAGCTTTAAGTGAGTGATGATTTTGATGATTTAAACTGAATTAAATTGGTTTAATGATGGTGTTTGAGGAGTGTGTATGGATTAGAGGTTGAAGTCCAAGTGTTATGCATTGGTAGGAAGTTGGAAGTTAGAGTTTTGGGACTAAATTGGGAATTTTGTGCTTGGAAGTTCAATTGGTGTTTTAATGGTCAATTATTGACCATTTGGCAAGGCTTGACCACAAAATGAAGTGAATTGTGGTAATAGATTAGGGATTTGGTATGCTGCCTTATTGTGCCAGTAGGTCTAGACTTGAGTCCAGTCTTTTTGGGCAGCCATAACTTGGTCTGTATAGCTTCAATTGGTGCAAGGCCAATTGGAGGTGAAATTAGACACATAATGACACAACTTTGAAGAAGAAATCCTGCCCAGAAAACCAATTTAGAATGACCTAAAAATTTTCCAAATCTGGGTAACCAATTCTGGACCTAGAAAACGGACCAAATGAACAGTATTTGTTCATTTGTCCATAACTTTGTGTAGAGAGATTCAAATGACCTGCTTTTTGTGGCAATGAAAAGCTTACACAATGAAGAACAACTTTCTTGAAGAATAGCAACCCAAATTATGACCATAACCAATTCAAATTGACAACCAAAGTTAGGACACAAAATCTGGTAGAACCAAATTTGCCCAGAAAATCTGGGTAAAGACCAATCCGGCCAGTTATGGTAAATTGACCATAACTTGAGCTACAAAACTCCAAATGGAGTGATTCAAAAATGAAATTAAAGAAAACACATAAAGAAACAACTTTGATGAAGAGAATTGTATCAAATTTCCATTGTAACAATAACCAATGAAACAGTAAACTTAAGTTATGAAATCTAAAAATTTTGAATAACATAAAATAACCTTTGAAATGGTATTGAAAATCAATGCCAACAAAAATAAAATGCAAAATGTGGTATCTTGGTGAACTTAGGTTTAACAAATCTATTATGTATTAAAAAGTCAACTTTTGTGTAGGAATAGTTAAGTGAATACTAACCTCAATGAAATGAATGCAAAGGACCAAAACTTAAATTGCTAATGATACCTCACTTAAATGATTTAAAGTTTATTTAAATAATGTAATTAGTTTGATGAGATTTGTAGGCTCATCACAAATAGAACTTAGGAGAAATAGTTGATATAATTTAAAATGTGAATTGTAAATTACTATAAGTGAAATATTGAAGGTATAAATGATGTGTAAATAATATTTGGGGACTTTCCCTTTTTATTGAATAAAAATGAAAATTTGCTTGAACCTAAGTACATGTGAATTGGTGTGATAGATTAGAGATGAAATTGTAAATGAACTATACAAATGAAATTTATGAACATATGCATTAGATAAAAAATTTGGACATTGTATTCCCACTAGGAAATAAAATAAAACCTATTGACACTTAATGGTATATGAGTGAAATTAAGAGTAATCATAAATACTTAGTAAGCAAAAACATTTCTTGAATTTCAAATGATAAATTACATAAATAGTGTAATTAATAAATGAACCATATCAATGTATGAATGGGACATGACTTCTCATTATTGTAGAAGGAAAAAATATTTTGAGTACAATGGTACATGAAAACAATTGTTTGGAATGTGATCATTATGGATAACATAATGAATATATAAATTACGATGAATGCATAAATTATGTAAATATTAGACTTAGAGATTTATGTTTCTATTATGAAAAAGATTAAAATGCTAGAAATTATAATTAGAACCTATAATAAAATAATGAAACTTATGAACATTAATGGTACTATGTGCCCATGTATCGCCTAGACATGTGTATCAGATTGGGTAGGTTAGCATGCCAATAGGGTATTATTTTAGCAGTACTGCGTAAGGCTTTATTGTAACAACCCTATTTGCATAGCCTGGTATATGTTACTATTCCGGTGATTGGTATCGGTCTGGACAATTAAGAGGATTAGAACTGTGTTTAAGACACCTAGTTAAGCCCTAAACACAAATAATTAGTAATTGTCAATTAGTTAAGTATAAATAAGAAAAACATAACATAAGAAGTTAAACGAGTCGAGAGTCACAGCGATGGGTGACCTTCTCGGGGAGGACTGCGAAGTCAATTTAAACTCAAATTTTGAACCGTAAAATGTGACAGCGTGGTCCTTAGGACTATTACGAACACATTGGAAAAGAGAAAATCACGAAAAAGAATTGTTATGCCAATCAAATAATTAGGTCAGGAAGCCAGAAGAAATATTAAATTATTTGCAAACCGGGTTAAACCGGCGAGGGGCAATTTAGTCAATTGACCCCGAGAGTTGACTCCTGACCTAACTGTCAAATAAAATTAGAGAAAAGAAAGTTTTGGAATCGAAAATTAAATTAAAGAACTATTGAAAAATTAAAGAAAAAAAAAGGAATAAAAATGGGACTTATTACATCACCTTTATGACATCATCATGATGTTAAAACTAATTTTAATTTTCCTACCTAAATTGACCAAGTCAAAAGTAATTTTAAAAGACATAAAAATAGCAAAAATTGAAAGAAATTTTATTTTTTTTCCTTTCTTCTTCTTCTTGCCATGAACTCTCTTCTCTCTCATTTTTTTTTCTTTTCCTTCCCTCCATTAAAGCTCACTTTGAGCTTTTGTAACCCTAATCTACCATATAAATCCCTTAGAAAACTTGTAGAAATCCTCAAATTGAGCTTCAAGAAAAAGATTTGAAAGAGAAAATTTGAAGAAAATTGAAGAATTAAGAAGATAGGAAAGCTCAAGTGAGGTAAGAATTTAAATTGAAATTTTTAGTTTAAAACATCTGTTTTGAGTTAATTCAACTTAGATTTTAACTTAAAATTAAAAGAAAATAATTGTTGGAGGACAAGAGGAAAATTTGGCCAGCTAGGGTTTTGATGTGTGTGTGCATGAATTTGATTGAATTCAAAGTGTAGGTAAGTGGGTATGAGTATGGAAGTGATGTTTGGATGCATTATAGTAGTTAAATGCAACATATTAGTGAATTAGGGTTTGGCACCTAGGGTTTAGAAGACAAAAATGTGAGAATGTGTTAAATGGTGTGTTGGACTTGGTTTGAGGTGAGAAATGGTCATTTGTGACCAATTGGAGTATGTTAGAAGTGTTGGAACCAAATGCAAATTCGGATTGGAGAGGGTCAATCTGTAGGCAGCTTGACCTAGGTCCCTTTTAGAGACCAAAACTAAAAATTTACCAACCCAATTGGTGTGAGGCCAATTGGGAATGAAAATAGACACAAAATGACACAATTTTCATTTAAGAATCATGCCCAAAAAGTGACAAAAACCTGGTGAACAAATTGACCAAATCCAAACTTATGCAGTTTGACCTGTACAAAAATGACCAAATGAACAGTATTTGTTCATTTGGCCATAACTTGGGCTAGGCAAGTATAAATGACCTGAAATTTTACCAGTGGAAAGCTGAGATATAGGCCTAAAACTTTCATTAAGAACACAAACCGAAATTATGCCCTTAACCAAGTTATTTAGCCACCCAAAGTTGGTGACCTAAAACTGCCAAAACCAATTTGGTGCCCAGAAATATGGGTTAAGTCCAATTCGGCAGCCATGATTCAAATGGCTATAACTTGAGCTACAAAACTCCAATTGGAGTGATTCAAAAAGGAGAATAAAGTTAAGACAATAGGGAACATTTTCTATGAAGAAAAGTTTGCCAAATTCTAACAGCAAAATGACCAATGGAATAGTGCAACATAAGACACCAAAACTGAAAATTTGCAATTTTGCTTAAAAGACCTAAGTTTTGAGAAAACAACCAAAACCAACAAATTTAGTAACCAAAATGTAGTATGTGGGTGAAGTTGGAATTCTCATATCTATTAAGCCTTAGAAAGTCAACAAATTGACTTGAATAGTATAGTGAATAGTAACCCTGAAACACAATTTTTAAAGAATGTCAAGTTTAGCATATATAAGCTAGATAAAAGTGAATTTGAATTTATTTTTAGATTTATGCTAAGTTATGATACTGAAACACTGTGAAACTGTGTTTCTATTGAAAGGAACACCGGGAAAGAACCCGAGATATCGAGTCAAGGCTAAGAGGCGACTCGTATAAGGTTTGTACACAACTAACTATTTTATTACTTTTTACTTCTAAATTGATTTGAACAAGTTTATTTTATGATTTATAATTTTGTAGTGTTGAGGATTTTAATTTGTTGAATGAAATTGCATAAATTAAATGTAAATTTTCTTATGCATTTAAGGATTTATTGCATGATTTTGAGGATTGTAAATTTTAAGTTTGATGTATTGCCAACCATGAGCATGAATTTATGATGATTAAATATGTTGATGATTTGTAAACACTTTGAAAATAGAAATTGTTTTGAATATGATTTGAAACCACAATTGACATGGCGAAATATGTTGTGAATTCTCATTAGCTTGTCTAGTGAGATATCTCCTCCACTAGATGGGGCGAGTTCCTTCTTCTCTGGCTTGCCAGTTGAGGAAGAGTTTGAATGAGTACTCATATATACTAGCTAGTCTTTGTTCCTCTCTTTTAGCCTCGGTTATTGGGAGAGTGTGAAATGTTGTGGTGTACAACACGGCATCTATTTGAATTTTGGGTCATGGGTTCAACTGTGTGAATTGTTGGCAACGCCCTTTAAATTATGCATAGTTTGATAAATTGTGGTTGAAATAAATAATTTGTCAGTGATTCAAAATATTTTCTTATTGTTTCGGGATTTAAAAGAAATGTAGATAAATAGTTACTATTTGATCAAAATGTTATTCAAATGAATAATTTGTATGAATGAAAATATTGATTTCTGAATGTTATGAATTTTGAAGAATTTAGAAATTTTAAATTTTTATTTGTTATGAATTGTCAAGCATAACTTATATTAAGTTTTAAATTATTAGTTTGCGCACCACTGAGTTCACCACTCAGCAATAGCGTTGTATGTTGTCGTAGGTGAAAGAAAATATAAAGCAGCTGAGCGAGATTACTGAAAGGCAGAGTGAGACTATCTTCGGGTATATCATAGGTATACCCTTGTACTTTAGATTTTGAAGTAATTCTGTAATTATATGCATGAAATTTCCTTTGAGCAGTTGTACCAACTCTTTTGTAATATATTTTTGGATTGTAATGAAATACAAATTATTATAAGGTTATCTTGAGATTTTATGTATTTATAAAGTTTGCACTACAAAATTTTTAATACTCCCACGAATGTAAATATTCATTTTGTTATCTTAATGAGATATTTCAATGTTTGATTTAATTTAAACTGCGTATTGAGTTGCTTATGTTGATTTGTGAAATGAGATTGAATAATGGAGTTATGATTGAGAAAAATATTGGGAGTGTCTTTATTTTTAGGTTTTGAAGAACTGTTTTATTAAAATACAGATGGCACTCTGCCGAAATTTTTATAAAAATTACGGAGATTTTGAATATCTAAAATTTTGTTTTATGTTTGGACTTTAAATAAAGGTTTTTAATATCTGAAAAAAATTTTACCCACTAATTTAAAAATGAACGAAAATTGTCATAAAATCCCTTGTAGTATATTTAATGGGTTACCGGTAGGCGAAGTACAGTAATTCATTAGGTGTACTACGGGAGCATGTTACATCTTACGAGGAGTAGGGTGTGACATGTTTTAGTGGTATCAGAGCAAAGGTTTTAAAGTAAATTTTGAACTGTGAATTTGAAATATTTTTCGATAAGTACAACTGCTCGAATGTTTGATACATATAGTACATTTACATCATAAATATGAACTAACGGTGAGAAATCTCCTTGTGTTGATTGTACAGGAAATAGAAAAGAAAAATTCTGTGAATAGATATGGACAAGAAGGATAAAACGGTAGAGCAGTCTGATATAGCTAACATACAAGGAGAGGCCCCAGTTTCGCAGAACGTTAGAGGTCTAACTGCACTAGTCCCTTCCATACAAATTACTGCACAAACGGCCCAGTAGATGGCCATGTTCTTTTAGCAAATGGCTGATAATCTGTCAGCCCAGGCCCAAGTATAAACCCAACCCCCTCAAGAGCAGTATGAAAAAGAGAAAAGTGGGAAACCCATCAGTCAAAGTTCGAGTAGTAATTTGGGAAAGAAAAAAGATTTTGAGGGACCCCGAGCTCCTAAGTATGACAAAGGCAGATCTTCAGGGAGAAAGCAATCAAGAACCATTCGTCAGAGAACCAAAAGTTCCTACCCTATCTGTATCTGTGACATTTGTGAAAAATTTCATGGGGGTATTTGCCATAGGGTCACTGGAGCCTGCTTCAATTGTGGTGTAATTGGACATTTCGCCGCGAGATTGTACTAGCGCATGTCGATTTATGCCACATACTACAATAGAGGAATTAGTTCAAGATTCTGATTTTAGAGGCTCATTAATAGTTAGTAGGGGCAGAGGTAGAAGTAGAGATAGCACTTTGGGTAATCCTCGCACAATGGACCAAACCGAGCAGAGGAATACATTAGAAAGAGAGAACGCCATGCATCGAGAGGAAGAAGCAGAGACTTCAAATGTAGTTGCCGGTATGTTCTTAACTTGTGAAAGGAATAATTATATACTGTTTGATTCCGGCTCTACTTGTTTATATGCTAATGCTAAAATTATATGTTCTACTGCTATTTCCTTGCATGGAGATAAATTTTAATGTGTTAGTAATTAGTCTTTTAGGATATGAATTGCGATAATAAGCATGATTGGAATTAATTTTGAAAAGTTTCTAGTGAGAGACATCTCCTAGACTACGATAAATTATAAAGTTAATTAGTAAGCCTAATTAATAAGGCAAGAGGACCAAAAAGTTATAGCAATATATCTGCCCTAGATGAAAGTAAAGGTACTACTGTTGATAGATGTCAGTAAGTACCATAATCAAAATAAGTTTAAGATATTTGTGGATTTGAAAGAAATAAGACATAGGGAAGTTTGATCTATTGGGATGTATCGTAGTAACTATGCAATATTCTTGATGTTTATGCTATAAGGTGCAGATTACAGTACTGACTTGAGATTTATTATGTAGAGCTACGTACTACCCAATAGTACATAAGGATAAGAATAGTTATAAATGACTTTCGCTCTGGTACAAATATACCAGAATAGAGTTTTATTACTAGAACTGAGTTTGGAAATCCTAATTTAGGATTTAAAACTCTATAATTAGAATGTCAAAAGATCATGGTTGCAAGGTAGTGAGAGTTAAAGACTCCGTTACCTTAGTATGAATTATAGTACATCAAGAATTGTTATGGGATTAGAGATTTTAGCATGGCAAAAATTTAAAAATAACACCTATAAGGCTAAGTCATCCAGTCTCCGATATAGGGTTTGCAGTTGATTTGGTATTGCAATGGATCTTTTGCTCAAAGTTTAGTAAAGAACAGTATTCTATTTGTGTAGCAGTAAGACACAAAATATAATTTTGTTCCCCTACAAGAGACAGGATGCTATGGATTACAATTATAACTTATAAAACAGTTAAGAAATGATATTCTACTAATAACAGTAATTCGATAGGAACTAGTTGGCCAGGTCTTCTTTAGGAAGAGCACAATTTTATTGTGCGGATCATAAGGATTATATTAGAATTAAAGCAAAACTTTTGAATAGCATGGGAAACAGGAGAGTCCGGTAGACTCCCTTCTTAAGATTAAAGAATTGTTTATGGTTGAAAAAAAAAAGGTAATGATCGCAAATCAGCGGAAAATAAGCTATAAAATATTGATAGATAAAAGAGTTGTGGAAGTAAAAATGAGAATAGCTGGTGCGAATGTAATAAAGAAACATTATGAATATTAGTTAAAGTGTTGACTATAATGGTCAGAGGACCAAATCAAAGTAATATTGAAGTATAGTGGATTTATTAGGGACGATAAGAGGTGCTAAATTATGACTCGACAGTCAAGTTAAGGAAGAAGATTAGATTAAGAAATAAAATAATTAAAGTTAAGTTGTGGAATGAAAGAAGGAAACAAATAGAACATTAAGAAATGAGAAAAACACTAGATGAGGAATTGCCACCAGGGCAAACAACCTACTTAAGACGCGTAACGATATCCTGAACTATTTTATCAAGAAGGAAATAAGTTAAACAAAAGCAAACAAGATAGTGCAAAATGGTACATAGGCCTTGGTCATAAATGGAGATGGTAAGATAATGGTTATGGACCTATGACCAAGAAAGAGATAAGCAGTTCATATATGACCAACAAGGTCATTTAAAAAAAAAAAAAGACTACAAAGGAAAATAATTGCTAAAACAACAGCAAGAAAAGACTAAAATATTCTAAACTAAACTGAATGTTGCATCGAATGATTAAGAGATTTGATAAAAAAAGAGTAAAACTAAGTTCTCACCCATAGGATCATACGAGGTCCTAGAAAAAGTGGATCCACTAGCACACAGATTTGCTTACCTCTAAAATTGAAATGAATTTGAATCTAACTTATAACAGAGGCTCATAAGAAACTTGGCACACGAGGTGAGCAATCGATGAATAAATAGTATTGGTAAAAGTGCTAAGGAACCATCATTCAGGCCAGGAAGCTACTTAGGAGCGTGAATAGGACATGAAGAGACAGCACCCACAACTGTTCAGAGACTAATACCAGGTAAAATTTCGAGGACGAAGTTATTTTAAGGGGGGGGAGAATTGTAACACCCCTATTTGCATAGCCTGGTATATGTTACTGTTCCGATGATCGGTATCGGTTCGGACAATTAAGACGATTAGAACTGTGTTTAAGACACCTAGTTAAGCCCTAAACACAAATAATTAGTAATTGTCAATTAGTTAAGTATAAATAAGAAAAACAGAACATAAGAAGTTAAACGAGCCGAGAGTCACAGCGATGGGTGACCTTCTCGGGAAGGACTGCGAGGTCGATTTAAACTCAAATTTCAAATCGTAAAATGTGACGCCGCGGTCCTTAGGACTATTACGAACACATTGGAAAAGAGAAAATCACGAAAAAGAATTGTTAAGCCAGTCAAATAATTAAGTCAGGGAGCCAGAAGAAATATTGAATTATTTGTAAATCGGGTTGAACCGGCGAGGGGCAATTTGGTCAATTGACCAGAGAGTTGACTCCTGACCTAATTGTCAAATAAAATCGGAGAAAAAAAAATTTGGAATCGAAAATTAAATTAAAGAACTATTGAAAAATTAAAGAAAAAGAAAAAGAATAAAAATGGGACTTACTACATCACCGTTATGGCATCATCATGATGTCAAAACTAATTTTAATTTTCCTACCTAAATTGACCAAGTCAAAAGCAATTTTAAAAGACATAAAAATAGCAAAAATTAAAAGAAATTTTATTTTTTTTTCCTTTCTTCTTCTTCTTGCCGTGAACTCTCTTCTCTCTCATTTTTTTTTCTTTTCCTTCCCTCCATTAAAGCTCACTTTGAGCTTGTGTAACCCTAAATTACCACATAAATCCCTTAGAAAACTTGTAGAAATCCTCAAATTGAGCTTCAAGAAAAAGATTTGAAAGAGAAAATTTTAAGAAAATTGAAGAATTAAGAAGATTGGAAAGCTCAAGTGAGGTAAGAATTTAAATTGAAATTTTTAGTTTAAAACATATGTTTTGAGTTAATTTAACTTAGATTTTAACTTAAAATTAAAAGAAAATATTTGTTGGAGGACAAGAGGAAAATTTGGCCAGCTATGGTTTTGATGTGTGTGTGCATGAATTTGATTGAATTCAAAGTGTAGGTAAGTGGGTATGAGTATGGAAGTGATGTTTGGATGCGTTGTAGTAATTAAATGGAACATATTGGTGAATTAGGGTTTGGCACCTAGGGTTTAGAAGAAAAAAATATGAGAATGTGTTAAATGGTGTGTTGGACTTGGTTTGAGGTGAGAAATGGCCATTTGTGACCAACTGGAGTATGTTAGAAGTGTTGGAACCAAATGCAAATTCAGATTGGAGAGGGTCAATCTGCAGGCAACTTGACCTAGGTGCCTTTCAGGGATCGAAACTGAAAATTTACCAACCCAATTGGTGTAAGGCCAATTGGGAATGAAAATAGACACAAAATGACATAATTTTCATTCAGGAATCATGCCCAAAAAGTGACCAAAACCTAGTGAACAAATTGACCAAATCCGGACTTATGCAGTTAGACATGTACAAAAATGACTAAATGAATAATGTTTGTTCCTTTAGCCATAACTTCGGCTAGGCAAGTATAAATGACCTGAAATTTTACCAGTGGAAAACTGAGATATAGACCTAAAACTTTGATGGAGAACACAAACCCAAATTATGCTCTTAACCAAGTCATTTAGCCACCCAAATTTGGTGACCTAAAACTGCCAGAACCAGTTTGGTGCCCAGAAATCTGGATTAAGTCCAATCCGGCAGCCATGATTCAAATGGCTATAACTTGAGCTAAAAAACTCTAATTGGAGTGATTAAAAAAGGATAATAAAGTTAAGACAATAGGGAACATTTTCTATGAAGAAAATTTTACCAAATTCTAATAGTAAAATGACCAATGGAACAGTGCAACATAAGACACCAAAACTGAAAATTTGTAATTTTGCTTAAAAGACCTAAGTTTTGAGAAAACAACCAAAACCAACAAATTTAGTAACCAAAATATGGTATGTGGGTGAAGTTGGAATTCCCATACCTATTAAGCCTTAGAAAGTCAACAAATTGACTTGAATAGTATAGTGAATAGTAACCCCGAAACACAAATTTTAAAGAACGTCAAGTTTAGCATATATAAGCAAGATAAAAGTGAATTTGAATTTATTTTTGGATTTATGCTAAGTTATGGTACTGAAACACTGTGAAACTATGTGTTTCAGTTGAAAAGAACACCGAGAAAAAACCCGAGACATCGAGTCAAGGCCAAGAGGCGACTCGTATAAGGTTTGTGCACAACTAACTATTTTGTTACTTTTCACTTCTAAATTGATTTGAACAAGTTTATTTTATGATTTATAATTTTGTTGTGTTGAGGATTTTAATTTTTTGAATGAAATTGTATAAATTAAATGTAAATTTTCTTATGCATTTAAGGATTTATTGCATGGTTTTGAGGATTGTAAATTTTAAGTTTGATGTGTTGCCAACCATGAGCATGAATTTATGATGATTAAATATGTTGATGATTTGCAAACACTTTGTAAATACAAATTATTTTGAATATGATTTGAAACCACAGTTGACATGTAACACCCCTCACCCGACTACAGTCTAGCCGAGCAAGGCATGCTACATTCGGTGCTGGAGCACCCTAACTTATCTTACTTTATTTCTTTAAAAATTTTGTTCTCTGTAACACCCCTTACCCGTCTACAGTATATCCGAGTAAGTTATGTCACACGGTGTACCGGAACACTCTATTTTATCTTAATTAATTTTTATCATAGTTTTGAATATAACTTGTTAAATATAATTCATTTAAGTCATTTATTGAAATTATAATTTATTTGAGGTTCTGAAAATTTTATAGAAAATCCGGCAGAGTACCGGCTAAAAATGGAGAAAACAGTTCTTCGGAACCTGTGAAAAAAAAACTTCCAATAATCATATTCAATCATCTCAAACTCCAATATCAAAATCTCAACATTTTTTAATTTCATTTCTCAATCATTCATCTCATGTGATAATCATGTATAAATCACAGATAAACATTCACGTTTCCATTCACAAACACAATTCTCATTATTTACATGAACATCAAAATACATTTCATAAGTTCAATTACATATGAGAAAATAAAAATTAGTTACAAAATATCAAAATGAAACCTAGTGTCCTACCAATGCACTGTGGATGGTGAGGTGACACGGACACTATGCAGAGCTGCAGGATGGACTCACCCAGTCTGCGGTCTACTGGGCTCTCGATCAGTATCTCCAGAACCTACGCGTGGCAAAAGCAACGCGCTAAGCAATAATGCTTAGTGGTGCAATAATAAAATAAAAGGAAATAATAGAAAGTAAATATGTATTGAATGTATCGATGTTTTACTGGTTTTATACTTGTTATAATCATTTATTTCGTTAACTTTATCCACTTTCATTCTTTTGGTTGCCCAAGTAACCTATACCGACGATCGGATCGATAAACGTATACCGCACCGGGTATCTAGTACCTCGCCACACTACACCATCGGTCACGTATGTATCTCGATTGCAGTAAATGAGCGACTAATAAGTCAGTAATGACAATAGGCACAAGGCCAAATATCAACACAAGGTCAGAATGGCTAAAAGCCATAAAATCGAGAATGGCATAATGCCATGTGCGATCGCTAATCGAACCCTATTGGCATGCCAAACTATCCAAACCAATCTTGTTAGGTATACTAGGGCATTTGATACTTTTGAATTCTTCAATTTTTGAATTTCAAGTTTTGGTGTCACTATTCACCTCATTGGTCAACAAAAATGTTGACTTTTGGATAGAAAAATAGGTACATTGGTTTTAGCACCCCCAATGTACCACATTTTGTATTCAAAACTTGTTGGAATTAATCACCAATACCATTTTTAAGCTTAGAACTAAGGGAGCAGAATTTTCAGTTTTTGTACCCTAATTTTACTATTCCATTAGTGACTGTTACAGTGGGAATTTGAGGAAATGGTAAACATGAAAGTTGTTCCTTATTTTGTCTAGTTGAATTTCTTTTTTTTAATCACTCCATTTTGAGTTTTTTAGCTCCAGATATGGTTCAAAAACCACAGCTGCCCGGATTGCAAAACTGCAGAATTGACCATATCTACAGTGCAGTGAACAGTGACTGTCACTGCCTTGTTGGATAGGTTCTGGTCATAATTTGGGATAGGTTTCTTCATGAAAGTTGTTTGTCTATATCTTAACTTGTTGCTGTAAAAAGTTCAGGTCAATTGACCCATTCTACAATGAGTTATGGCCAAATGAATAATTACTGTTCATTTGGTCATTCTGCAGATTCTGGTTGTAGGGTATCCGGATTGGGGTCAGTTTTTGGTCCACTTGATTTGGTCTTTTGGGCATGGTTTCTTCAGCAAAATTGTGCCATTATGTGTCTAGTTTCATGTCCAATTGGCCAAATACCAATTGAACCTACACAGCCAAAGATATGGCAGTCCAAACAGGCTGGACTCACAGCCTCACTGCACTGTCACTAGGCACCTACCTATTTGGTTTGTAACACTCTAGTTCACTTCAAATTATGGTCAACTTACCTCAAATGGTCACTAATTGACCATTAGAATGTTCACTCATCATTTCATAAGCCAAGTCCAAATTTCACTCCCAAAACCCTAATTTCCCATTATGATTCACACCACACACCTTAGTTAACACTTTCATTCCTTATATATATATATATATATATATATATATATATATATATATATATACACTTTAAACACCCTCTCTAATCCACTCTAAGCCCATCTAAACCATCAAAGTCATAACCCTCACTAGGCAGCCGAATTCCATGGTATACATACACGTGAGTTTTAGTCCATTTAATTCACAATTTCATATTAATTTCAAGTCCCTAACATGGAATAAAAGAAATATATGCATAAATAAGCACTAACCTCTTGTAGGGCAGAATTTTCCAAACTTAAACTTCACTTTCTTTCCTTTTCTAGGCTGCCAAACACTTTCCCAAGAGGTATGGACAAGTTTTAATGAAAGGTGTCTAGGGTTTAGTAGTGAAACAAAGAGAGAAAGGGAGCTTTGATTGAGAATCAATGGAGGGAGAGGGGAGAAGGGTTTCGGCTGGCTGAAGGAGAAGAAGAAGACCAGAATTTTTTTGGTCTATTTTGACTCTTTTAAGTGTTTTAAGAATGCTTGTTAACTTGTGATTTGTTGGGAGTAAGATAATGGCATCATGTGATGTCATTATCCCTAATTTTTAGCAATATTTATTCATATTTTAGACCATAATAATTATTTACTTAACTGGACAAGTCGGCCAAAAATCGTCTCTGAAGGCGAAATGACCAAAATGCCCTCCGTTTGGCTTAACGGGTCAAAATTGTCTGTACCGATTGAAAAATTTTTCTAAATATTTTCTTGGCATTCTAATGCCATAGGAACCTCAATAACCCTTCTCTGGAGTCCCAAAAATTATTTTATGAATTTTTCCCTGGGTCTAGGGCTCCTAGTTGCGAGAACCGCAACTTCCCTTTGGGTTACCCATCGCTTAGGCACCGGCTCATTTAACTTAGTTGTATTTTATTTCTAGAATTTTTACTAAATTTTTCTTATTAATATTTGAGTTAATTATGGTTCCTCACTTTAGTTTAAATATTTTTCCGAACGTTCCAGCTGTCCGGACTGACACCAGTCACCGGAACAGTAGAATGTACGGAGTTGCTACCGGGAGGGTGTTACATTCTCGTTATATTTAATATAGATTATTTTTCAACAGAGAAATTATCGGAGTTTCCCCCATTTTACTATCGTTTGACGTGTTTACTATTCACCTGTTTGAAAATTTGAATAATATTTTACAATAAAAATCCCATCAATTATTTTCATAACCATCACATAATTCACATCTCATTCATATATCTCAATTTCATATTCATTTCCATGCATTATCTATATATTTCAAATCTGTCTTCAAATCCATACAATCTCATTCATGCTCAAATCACATAAGTAAAATTTTCAAATTTCATTAATTTACATAATTTCATAATTTAAATGATATATAAATTAATTACATATGAGAAAGCTAATTTATTAATTTACATCACATTTCTATTAATTATCTGTTCATAATCTACATTATAATACAATAACTAGCATTTTATACAAAATACAAAATATGATCTATATGGCCCCTATCTACATGCATTGCTGAGGAGGTGACAACCTTGAATACTTCAGACACTTCTGCAGATATGGACTCTAAAAATCTTAGTCAAAGTACCCGCGCAAGGAAACAAATCCATCGCACTAAGCATTGCTACTTAGTGGTGCAATAATATAACAAGAAAATAAAATATACAAATAAAGAAAGAACGAAACATAATTTGAATATTTAAGAATCAATTTAATTTAATACAATGTGTCTAATATTAATTTTCTTTCGTTATAATTTGTTCCGCTTTGGAAGTGTTTAATTCCTAAATTCACAGTGATAATGTACAATATATATAATTAATAAAAATACTCAGCTTATATTCATATGGCAATAGAAGGCATATTTAAAATATTTAGTTAAGTTATACCTATTTTTGCAACTCTTTTATCATTTTACTTAACAATTTTTATGTGGTTTGGATCATTTCATAATTCTAACTAATTCTTTTGAAGTCTTATTAACTCATTTATTTGATTTCTAATATTTTTAATTACTAATAGTCTTAATTTATTTCAATAAATTACACTGCCCAAGTATCGTACGACAGGCTGACTAAACTGGATAACGGGTCGTTGGCACTGGACACCGCGGTGCCTCAGGCCGTCATACCATGGGACGCAGAACATCAACCACGTATGCAGTCAGTATGGCTAAAAAACCATGATATCACATAATCGAGCATAAAAGCCATGAGTGCGGGCATAAAGCCATGAATACAGGCATAAAGCCTTTCGCAGTA
Source organism: Hevea brasiliensis (assembly GCF_030052815.1). Taxonomy (NCBI): domain Eukaryota; kingdom Viridiplantae; phylum Streptophyta; class Magnoliopsida; order Malpighiales; family Euphorbiaceae; genus Hevea; species Hevea brasiliensis. Next base: position 47,019,890 of record NC_079496.1, read on the forward strand.
CTGCTAAAACAATACCCTATTGGCATGCCAATCTATCCAATCTGACACACATGTCTAGGCAATACAAGGGCACATAATATCATTAAATATTAATATATTGTGTTTTATGACTTCATTATTTCATGACAAATTCCATAATTTATACATTCATCATAATATTCATACATTCCTTACATCATTCATATTGATCACAATTCACATTCAAAACATCTTTCCTTTCTCTCTTGATGGGAACCTAAATCCCAAATGACATTTTTATCACATTTATTCATTTAACAATCTATTCATGTAAAGTATATTCCATACTTCAAGTTGTATTGCTAATATATTATGAACTCCATTGGTGTTGGGTGTGACACCCCTTACCCGTCTACAGTGTAGCCGAGCAAGTTATGCTACTCCGTGTGTCGGAACACCAATTCATGTTTCAATTTCAATTAATCCTTTTTAATTTATTTATTTATAATTTTTGATAAATCTAAATTTTTTCGCAAATTTTATAGAAAATCCGGCAGAGTGCCGGCTATAAATTGGAAAAACAGTTCTTCTGAACCTATTAAAAACACTTCCAATAATATCATCACATTATTCTCAATCAACCTCCAATATATTCTCAACAATTTCTCAATTCACTTCAGTATCTCAAAAATTCAATTCAATTCAAAACACAATTAACTCAATGAAAAAATGCTCAATTTATTACTGAACATATTCCATAGATACTTACATTAAAAGCATAATTACATGAATTTATAATATACATTACAGAAGGTTACAAAATACAAAATATCAAAATATCAAAATGGCCTAATGTCCTACCAATTGCACTGCAATGTGAGGTGACTCTGAACTCTGAGTGCAGATATGAAGGCTCACCCTGTATGAGGCCTGCTGGACTCCCCAGCTTTGTCTCTAGTACCTGCGCGTGGCAAAAGTGACACGCTAAGTAATTTTGCTTAGTGGTGACAATATAAAATAAAATAAAATAAAATAAAAACATGTGTACAGAATGTATATTTACATTTTTGGGTGAACTAAGTCTCAAATGTTTATTGCAATATTATTCAATTGAAGTTTGGTAAGATTTATTAATACTGCCCGAGTAACCTATACTAGTTGACTGGACTAGATAAACAGGTAAACTGGTGCTGGGTACTAAGTACCTCGGACCATCACACCATCGGTCACATTGTATCTCCCGGTGTGCAACAGAACAGCTAATAAGTTGTGATAATTATCGGGGATTAAACTTGAGTATAACAACTCAATATCATAGCCAAAGGCTATTATGTCACAGAATGGCATGGGAAGCCATGAAATACAGAATGACATGAAGCCATATGCAGTACTGCTAACAGAATCCTATTGGCATGCTAACCTATCCAAACCAATCACATTAGGCCTACTAGGGCATTTAACACATTTTATTTATGTAATTCTTTGAAATTGAATTTTTATGATTACTATTCATTTCATTGGTCAACCAAAATGTTGACTTTTGCATTGGTAATAGGTAAATTAGTTTAAATATCATCAACATACCACATTTTACATTTTAAACTTGTTTGTATTGGTTGCCAATACCATCTCTAAGCTTAATGTGAATTGGACAGAATTTTCAGTTTTCAAGCTTTGGCTTTACTGTTCCATTAGTTACTGTTGCAGTGGAATTTGGAAAAATGATCAACATGAAAGTTGTTCCTTATTTTGTCTAGTTGAATTTCCTTTTTCAAATCACTCCATTTTGAGTTTTGTAGCTCAAGTTATGGTCCAAAAACCATAACTGGCCGGATTGAAAATTTTCAGGGCTGATCATATCTATAGTGCAGTGAACAGCGACTGAAACTCAATTGTTGGATAGGTTCTGGTCATAATTTGGGGTAGGTTTCTTCATTAAAGTTGTTGGTCTATATCTCAGATTGTTGCTGGTAAAATTTCAGGTCAATTGGACCTTTCTACATTGAGTTATGGCCAAATGAACACTGTTCATTTGGTCATTCTGCAGAAATAGCCTACAGGTCACCCGGATTTGAGCAAGTTTTTGGTCCACTTGGTTTGGTTTTATGGGCATGGTTTCTTCACCAAAGTTGTGCCATTTTGTGTCTAGTTTCATGTCCAATTGGCCAAACACCAATTGAACCTCTACAATTTAAGTTATGGCAGTCTAAACGGGCTGGACTCACATCCAAACCTGCAGGTCACATAAGGCAGCCACTCCAACCTCAAATCCCACAACCAAATTCACTTCATTTTTTATTCAAACCAAACCAAATGGTCACTAATTGACCATTAAAACCTACTCCCACCATCACAAGATCAAAGTCTCATTCTTCAACCCAAACCCTAACTCAACATTTCAAAACCATGCATTGTCATTGCATTTATCAATTCACTTATAAGATACACATTAAGGGCAGCCATACTAGCATGCTAACTTCCCAAAAATCATCACCCTATTACCCTAGCCATGGCTGTCAAAATTTAGGGTTAATATACCAATGGTGTTTCATCAAATTTCTTTGTCATTTACACATATTTATAGTTCTTAAACATGAAATTAAAGTGAAATTCAAGGTTTACGTCACTAACCTCTTAGGGAGTGAATTTCCCACTTGCTCAAAGTCTTGGTTTCCTTTTCTTTTTGCTCCCACAAGAATCAACAAGATGATAGAATGAATTTTTGTATTGGTAATTAGGGTTTTTAGTGGAAGAAAGCTAGGAAAATGGAGGTTTATAAGTTTGTTAATGGTGGTTATGGTGAAATGGTTCACGGCAAGAGGAAGAAAAAAGAAAGAGAAGTCTGATTTTCTCCATTTTCCAGCCCATTTGACCTCTTTTAAGTTAGTTTATGCCATGTGTCAACATTGGGTTGGGTGAAGGCACACTAATGACATCATGTGACGTCATAAATTCCCATTTAATTCATTTTTTTTCTTTTCTTTTCTATTCATTTTCAATTCAATTTTTAGTAATATTTATTCAAATTTTATTTCATAATAATTATTTACTTAATTGGACAAGTCGGCCAAAAATCACCTCTGAAGGTGAAATGACCAAAATGCCCTCCGTTTGGCTTAACGGGCCAAAATTGTCTGTACCGATTAAATTTTTTTTTTAAATATTTCTTTGACATTCTAATGCCATAGGAACCTCAATGACCCTTCTCTGGAGTCCCAAAAATTATTTTATAATTTTTCCCCTGGGTCTAGGGCTCCTAGTTGCGAGAACCGCAACTTCTCACTAGGTTACCCATCGCTAGGGCACCGGCTCATTTAACTTAGTTGTATTTTATTTCTAAAATTTTTCCTAAATTTTTCTTATTAATATTTGAGTTAATTATAGTTCCTCACTTTAGTTTAAATATTTTTCTAGACATTCTAGCTGTCTGGACCAACACCGATCACCGGAACAGTAGAATGTACGAAATTGCTACAGGGAGGGTGTTACAACTCTTTCCCTCTAATTTAAATTTCGTCCTCAAAATTTACCTGATGCAAACAGTTGAGGGAACTGTTGCCTCATCGTCTCTTCACTTTCCCAAGTTGCCTCCTCAGTGTTGTGGTGCCTCCAAAGCACTTTCACCAGTGGGATCTGTTTATTTCTCAACTCTTTCACTTCCCGAGCCAGGATCCGTATGGGTTCTTCTTCATATGTCAAATCCGGTTGTACTTCAATTTCTTCCATGGAGATGACATGTGAAGGATCTGAGTGGTATCTTCTTAGCATAGACACGTGGAATACATTGTGGATCTTGTCTAGCTCTGGTGGTAAAGCTAGCCTATAGGCCACTGGACCCACACGTTCAATGACTTCATATGGACCGATGAACCTAGGGCTTAACTTACCTTTTCTTCCAAACCTCAGTACCTTCTTCCACGGTGAGACTTTTAGAAACACTTTATCGCCAACCGCATATTCTATTTCTTTTCTCTTTAAGTCGGCATAGGATTTATAACACCCCTCACCCGACTACAGTGTAGCCGAGCAAGGCATGCTACAATCGGTGCCGGAGCGCCCTAACTTATCTTATTTTATTTTTTTTAAATAATTTTGAATTCATTTAATTTAATATCAATTATTTTTCGATGGAGAAACCAGCGGAGTTTTTCCTATTTATTATTATTTGGCGTATTTCAATATTCACCTGTTTGAAATTCAACAATATTTCCAAAATAAAATCTTATCCATGCTAATCATAATTATCTCATCAATCATTCTCATAATTTTCTCATATTTCAAATCTCATCCATACATTTCAATTTCATAATCATTTCCATACATTTCCATTCATACTCAATTCATATGTAAACATTCTCAAATTACATAAGCAAAATTTTCAAATTTCCTTAATTTACATAATTTACAAAATAATTACAAAATTTCATAATTTACATAATATATAAATTAATTACATATGAAAAAGCTAATTAATTAATTTACATCGCATTCCTATTAATTACCTGTTTATAATATACATTACAATACAATATCTAAGCATTTTATACAAAATATAAAATATAATCTATATGGGCCCTATCTACATGCATTACTGAGGAGGTGACAACCTTGAATACTTCAGACTCTTCTGCAGATCAGAACTCCAAAATCTCTGTTTAATATTTTTATATGGGATTTACCTTCAGTACCTGCGTGAGGAAACAATTCCATCGCGCTAAGCATTGCTGCTTAGTGGTGCAATAATATAACAAGGAAATAATATACAAATAAAGATAGAAATAAAACATAATTCAAATAATTAAGATTGATTTATACTTCACATGCGGTTTCTAAAATTTAATATGTTTTATCCTAATTTAGTCTTCTTTGGAAATGTTTATTTTGCCAATGTACAGTAATAATGTACATAGAAAAAAAATGATCTAAAAATAATAAATTTATGCTTATATTATTATGTAAGCCACATTTGCAATATTTATGTAAGTTATAATTTTCTTTGCTAATCTTTTAGCATTTTCTCAATACTTTCTAGGTTGTCTCAAATTATTTCATAATAAGTAAATTTTTAATATCGGTCCAGTTCATTTCGATTTTTTCTAATAAATAACTATTCTAATTTATTTTAGGTCATCTTACTCATTTATTTTATTTAATTTCTAATATTTTTAATTGTTAATATTCTTAACTTATCTCAATAAATTTCACTGCCCAAGTAACCCATGACAGGCTGACTAAACTGGATAATGGGTCGTTGGCACTGGACACCGCGGTGCCTCGGGCCGTCATACCATGGGACGCAGAACATCAACCACGTATGCAGTCAGTATGGCTAAAAAGCCATGATAACACATAATCGGGCATAAAAGCCATGAATGTTGGCATAAAGCCATGAATGCGGGCATAAAGCCATGAATACAGGCATAAAGCCTTTCGCAGTACTGCTAAAATAATACCCTATTGGCATGCCAAACTATCCAATCTAACAGGCAATACAAGGGCACATAATATCATTAAATATTAATATATTGTGTTTTATGACTTTATTAGTTCATGATAAATTTCATAATTTATACTTTCATCATAATATTCATACATTCCTTACATCATTCATATTGATCACAATTCACAACAATGGTGTTCATATACCATTGTACTCAAAACATTTTTCCTTTCTCTTATAAAGAAAACTAATGTTCCATTCATATTTTCATGTGATTCATTTATTCATTACAATATTTATATGAATTCATAACTCATACAAGGTGTTATTATCTTATTTGTAATGGAAACATAAATCCTAATGTAAACCTCATCCCATTTATACTCAACAATCCATCTAGGTTAATGTCATTTTATATTCAAGTGGTATTACTTATGTTTTATTAGACCTACAAGTAATGGAAATAAATCTTAACTATATACTCACATAACTTAAATGTTCATTAAGCCATTTAGGTGAATTACTATTTCTATTCCAAATAATCCATGAATGTTTCATTGATTCCAAATTTCATACCTTAATTTCCTCTACCAATTTAGTTATTATACTTTGTGTCTTTGTATTACTATTCACATTACTATTCACTTAAATTGTTGACTTTTTAATACATAATAAATTTATTGAACCTAAGTTCTCCAAGATACCACATTTTGCATTCAAAATTTGTTGGTATTGGTTGCTAATACCATTTCCAAGCTTAATTGGGCAGAATTTTCATTTTTCATGCTTTGTATTACTGTTCCATTGGTTATTTTTGCAGTGGGAATTTAGCAAAATAATCAAAATGAAAGTTGTTCCTTATTTTGTTTAGTTGAATTTTGTTTTTTGAATCACTCCATTTGGAGTTTTTTAGCTCAAGTTATGGTTATTTAACCATAACTGACCGGAGTGACCTGTACCCAGAATTTCTGGGCAATTTGGTTCTGCCAAATTTGGTGACCTAAGTTTGGTTGGCAATTTGACTAGGTTATGGTCAGAATTTAGATTTGTGTTCTTCATGAAAGTTGTTGGTCTATATCTCAGCTTGATTCTGGTAAAATTTCAGGTCAATTGGACTTTTCTACGTTGAGTTATGGCCAAATGACCAAATACTGTTCATTTTGTCATCTTGCCCAGGCATACTGCAGGTCACTCGGATTAGGGAAAACTTTTGGTCCACTTAGTTTGGTTTTCTGGGCATGGTTTCTTCACCAAAGTTGTGCCATTATGTGTCTAGTTTCATGTCCAATTTGCCTTAAACCAATTGGAGTAATATAGCTCAAGTTATGACCCTAGGAATACACTAGACTCAAGTCCAGTATTCTGGCACAATGGGGGCAGCATACCACTTTCCATTTCAAGGCCACAATTACTTCCAATTTAGGGTCAAACTTCATCAAATGGTCACTAATTGACCATTAGAAATCCAATTAACCATTCAAACACAATATCTCCAATTTTCATACTAACCCTAATTGATCAAATCTGATTCTCATACAAACTCAAAATGATTCAACTCCATTAAACTCCAATTCTTATGTATACATTAATTGACATTAATATACCAACTTAATTGCAATTAAACCATAAAAACCCTAACCCTCTCTTAGCTGCCACAATTCATACATACTCCTACATAAGTGTTTTATTCAATTTCTTAACAATTTCTCATTCACTTGAACTTCCTAACATGGAATAAAAAGAAAAATGTAAGAGTTAGCACTAAACTTAGGAGGGCAGAATTTTCCCTTCAATTTCCTTCACTTTCTTTGGTTTTCTTGGCAGCCAAACACCTTCCCAAGTAGTGTAGACAAGTTTTAATGAAGGAGGTCTAGGGTTTTGTGGAGGGAAATCAATGAAAATTAAGAGAGATGAAGAAATTTTTTTTTTCATGGAAGAGAGAGATGAGAGATTTCCGGCAATGAGAAGAAAAAATGAGGAAGATGGCTGTTTGGGCTTGTTTTTATCTCATTTTTATCTCTTTATTTAATTTGTCAAATTGTGATTGAGTGGGGGCATGTTAATGACATCATGTGATGTCATAATTCCCAATTTCTTTTATTTTTCTTTTCTACTCATTTTCAATTCAATTTTTAACAATATTTATACATATTTTAGATCATAATAATTATTTACTTAACTGGACAAGTCAGTCAAAAATCACCTCTGAAGGCAGAATGATCAAAATGCCCTCCGTTTGGCTTAACAGACTAAAATTGTTTGTATCGATTGAAACATTTTTCTAAACCTTTTCTTGGCATTCTAATGTCATATAAACCTCAATGACTCTTCTCTGGAGTCTCAAAAATTATTTTATGAATTTTCTCCCAGGTCTAGGGCTCCTAGTTGCGAGAACCGCAACTTCCCACTGGGTTACCCATCGCTAGGGCCCTGGCTCATTTAACTTAGTTGTATTTTATTTCTAAAATTTTTCATAAATTTTTCTTATTAATATTTGAGTTATTTATGACTCCTCACTCTAGTCTAATTATTTTTCCAGACGTTCTAGCTGTCCGGATCGACACCGGTCACCGGAACAGTAGAATGTACGTAATTGCTACAGTGAGGGTGTTACAATTCTTCCCCTCTAATTTAAATTTCGTCCTCGAAATTTACTTGGTGTAGGTATCTAAGATAATTCTTTTACCTTTCTATTGCTCCCTCTGTCTACTTATTTTATATATATATGGTACTATTTAGTCTTTTCGAATCTATCATTATACACTTGGCCATATCATAAGGGAATGATACTTTACCTCAAATTCACATTTGGGGCTTCTTGTTCCTCTCCGGCTTGGGTGACATTTGGAAGTGGTGTTACTGTTGTACTTGATCCTTCCATGACCTCTGTCTGGGTCCGTGGTAAATTCCTCTTAGGACAATCTTTCAGACGATGGTCTATGGCTCTATATCTATAACAGGCTCCAGTCAATCCCCTACATTCACCTTTATGCCACTTGTTACAATGGCCATATTTTCTTGCTAGTCCTGGTACACTCACTACTAATGTTTCTTATTGATCTCTTCTGGGAATAGGCCTGAGTCTAGATCTCCTACTTTGATCAGATGTCTGACTTAACTGTTCTCTCGGCCTCTTATTACTAGACTGTCCAAATTTCTTCTTTTGCTGATCACCACTCCTCTTCTGTTCCTCTTCATGAACACAGCTAATATATTTCTTTCTAAACTCTATCAAAAAGAATTCCCAAGTTACATCGGCTAGTGGCACTACCTTGTTTACGACATCCCACCATCGATATGCATCTTCTTGTAACAACAAAACTGCACGCTCCAAACTCTGTTTTGGTGTGCAATGGAGCTGCTGCAGGAATTTTCCAGTCCTTTCTAACCAATACTCAGCCACTGAAGAATCGTCTTCCTTTTTACCATTGAAATCTACAGCTCCATACTTCCTAATTTTTCCTAGAGGTGATTTCTGCTGAGACAGTGGTGGAATAACCCCAGTCATCTGTCGAAATAATCCAGTCATCTGCTCAAACAAGGCCTGTTGGGGTTGTATAGGCACCTCTTGCACTGGTGGAGCAGGATCTCCCCGATTTCCATTATCACTCCCAGTCGGGATACAACTTACTACTTCTTCTTCTACTGCCCTCTGCGATTCTGAGTCCATACCTTAACCTAAAATAACCAAGAAAATAGATCTGCATTAGTGTCACCTCAACTCATATGAATGCAATGCATGTTATGCACACAATCTTATTCTATCTATCTATGCCTAGGAACGCCTAAACCGTGCTCTGATACCAATAAATGTAACACCCCTCACCCGACTACAGTGTAGCCGAGCAAGGCATGCTACAATCGGTGCCGGAGCGCCCTAACTTATCTTATTTTATTTTTTTTAAATAATTTTGAATTCATTTAATTTAATATCAATTATTTTTCGATGGAGAAACCAGCGGAGTTTCCCCTATTTTATTATCGTTTGGCGTATTTCAATATTCACCTGTTTGAAATTCAACAATATTTCCAAAATAAAATCTTATCCTTGCTAATCATAATTATCTCATCAATCATTCTCATAATTTTCTCATATTTCAAATCTCATCCATACATTTCAATTTCATAATCATTTCCATACATTTCCATTCATACTCAATTCATATATAAACATTCTCAAATTACATAAGCAAAATTTTCAAATTTCCTTAATTTACATAATTTACAAAATAATTACAAAATTTTATAATTTACATAATATATAAATTAATTACATATGAAAAAGCTAATTAATTAATTTACATCGCATTTCTATTAATTACCTGTTCATAATATACATTACAATACAATATCTAAGCATTTTATATAAAATATAAAATATAATCTATATGGGCCCTATCTACATGCATTGCTGAGGAGGTGACAACTTTGAATACTTCAGACTCTTCTGCAGATCAGAACTCCAAAATCTCTTTTTAATATTTTTATCTGGGCTTTACCTTCAGTACCTGCGCGAGAAAACAATTCCATCGCGCTAAGCATTGCTGCTTAGTGGTGCAATAATATAACAAGGAAATAATATACAAATAAAGATAGAAATAAAACATAATTCAAATAATTAAGATTTATTTATACTTCACATGCGGTTTCTAAAATTTAATATGTTTTATCTTAATTTAGTCTTCTTTGGAAATGTTTATTTTGCCAATGTACAATAATAATGTACATAGAAAAAAAAATGATCTAAAAATAATAAATTTATGCTTATATTATTATGTAAGCCACATTTGCAATATTTATGTATGTTATAATTTTCTTTGCTAATCTTTTAGCATTTTCTCAATACTTTCTAGGTTGTCTCAGATTATTTCATAATAAGTAAATTTTTAATATCGGTCCAGTTCATTTCGATTCTTTCTAATAAATAACTATTCTAATTTATTTTAGGTCATCTTACTCATTTATTTTATTTAATTTCTAATATTTTTAATTGCTAATATTCTTAACTTATCTCAATAAATTTCACTACCCAAGTAACCTATGACAAGCTGACTAAACTGGATAATGGGTCGTTGGCACTGGACACCGCGGTGCCTCGGGCCGTCATACCATGGGATGCAGAACGTCAACCACGTATGCAGTCAGTATGGCTAAAAAGCCATGATAACACATAATCGGGCATAAAAGCCATGAATGTTGGTATAAAGCCATGAATGCGGGCATAAAGCCATGAATACAGGCATAAAGCCTTTCGCAGTACTACTAAAATAATACCCTATTGGCATGCCAAACTATCCAATCTGACACACATGTCTAGGCAATACAAGGGCACATAATATCATTAAATATTAATATATTGTGTTTTATGACTTTATTAGTTCATGATAAATTTCATAATTTATACATTCATCATAATATTCATACATTTCTTACATCATTCATATTGATCACAATTCACAACAATGTTGTTCATATACCATTGTACTCAAAACATTTTTCCTTTCTCTTGTAAAGAAAACTAATGTTCCATTCATATTTTCATGTGATTCATTTATTCATTACAATATTTATATGAATTCATAACTCATACAAGGTATTATTATCTTATTTGTAATGGAAACATAAATCCTAATGTAAACCTCATCCCATTTATACTCAACAATCCATCTAGGTTAATGTCATTTCATATTCAAGTGGTATTACTTATGTTTTATTAGACCTACAAGTAATGGAAATAAATCTTAACTATATACTCACATAACTTAAATGTTCATTAAGCCATTTAGGTGAATTACTATTTATATTCCAAATAATCCATGAATGTTTCATGGATTCCAAATTTCATACCTTAATTTCCTCTACCAATTTAGTTATTATACTTTGTGTCTTTGTATTACTATTCACATTACTGTTCACTCAAATTGTTGACTTTTTAATACATAATAAATTTATTGAACCTAAGTTCTCCAAGATACCACATTTTGCATTCAAAATTTGTTGCTATTGGTTGCTAATACCATTTCCAAGCTTAATGTTAATTGGGCAGAATTTTTAGTTTTCATGCTTTGTTTACTGTTCTATTGGTTATTTTTGCAGTGGGAATTTAGCAAAATAATCAACATGAAAGTTGTTCCTTATTTTGTCTAGTTGAATTTCGTTTTTTGAATCACTCCATTTGGAGTTTTGTAGCTCAAGTTATGGTCATTTTACCATAACTGACCGGAGTGACCTGTACCCAGAATTTCTGGGCAATTTGGTTCTGCCAAATTTGGTGACCTAAGTTTGGTTGGCAATTTCACTAGGTTATGGTCAGAATTTAGATTTGTATTCTTCATGAAAGTTGTTGGTCTATATCTCAGCTTGTTTCTGGTAAAATTTCAGGTCAATTGGACTTTTCTACTCTGAGTTATGGCCAAATAACCAAATACTGTTCATTTGGTCATCTTGCCCAGGCAGACTGCAGGTCACCCGAATTAGGGCAAACTTTTGGTCCACTTAGTTTGGTTTTTTGGGCATGGTTTCTTCACCAAAGTTGTGCCATTATGTGTCTAGTTTCATGTCTAATTGTCCTTGAACCAATTGGAGTAACATAGCTCAAGTTATGACCCTAGGAATACACTGGACTCAAGTCCAGTATTCTGGCACAATGGGGGCAGCATACCACTTTCAATTCCAAGGCCACAATTACTTCCAATTTAGGGTCAAACTTCATCAAATGGTCACTAATTGACCATTAGAAATCCAATTAACCATTCAAACACAATATCTCCAATTTTCATACCAACCCTAATTGATCAAATCTCATTCCCATACAAACTCAAAATGATTCAACTCCATTAAACTCCAATTCATATGTATACATTAATTGACATTAATATACCAACTTAATTGCAATTAAACCATCAAAACCCTAACCCTCTCTTAGCTGCCACAATTAATACATACTCCTACATAAGTGTTTTATTCAATTTCTTAACAATTTCTCATTCACTTGAACTTCCTAACATGGAATAAAAAGAAAAATGTAAGAGTTAGCACTAACCTTAGGAGGGCAGAATTTTCCCTTCAATTTCCTTCACTTTCTTTGGTTTTCTTGGCAGTCAAACACCTTCCCAAGTAGTGTAGACAAGTTTTAATGAAGGAGGTCTAGGGTTTTGTGGAGGGAAATCAATGAAAATTAAGAGAGATGAAGAAATTTTTTTTTCATGGAAGAGAGAGATGAGAGATTTCCGGCAATGAGAAGAAAAAATGAGGAAGATGGCTATTTGGGCTTGTTTTTATCTCATTTTTATCTCTTTATTTAATTTGTCAAATTGTGATTGAGTGGGGGCATGTTAATGACATCATGTGATGTCATAATTCTCAATTTCTTTCATTTTTCTTTTCTACTCATTTTCAATTCAATTTTTAACAATATTTATTCATATTTTAGATCATAATAATTATTTACTTAACTGGACAAGTCGGTCAAAAACACCTCTGAAGGCAGAATGACCAAAATGCCCTCCGTTTGGCTTAACAGACTAAAATTGTCTGTATCGATTGAAAAATTTTTCTAAACCTTTTCTTGGCATTCTAATGTCATAGAAACCTCAATGACTCTTCTCTGGAGTTTCAAAAATTATTTTATGAATTTTCTCCCAGGTCTAGGGCTCCTAGTTGCGAGAACCGCAACTTCCCACTGGGTTACCCATCGCTAGGGCCCTGGTTCATTTAACTTGGTTGTATTTTATTTCTACAATTTTTCATAAATTTTTCTTTTCAATATTTGAGTTATTTATGACTCCTCTCTCTAGTCTAATTATTTTTCCAGACGTTCTAGCTGTCCGGACTGACACTAGTCACCGGAACAGTAGAATGTACGTAATTGCTACAGTGAGAGTGTTACAGGATTTCTGTCTGTCTGAGGCAACCTTCAGATTGGCTTTGATTATTTTCACTTTTTCCTCAGTCTGTTTCACCAGGTCTGGCCCTACCGGTTTGTCTTCGCCCAATTCAGTCCAGCACACTGGAGTTCTACATTTCCTCCAATACAGTGCTTCATACGGAGCCATTTGAACGCTAGCTTGGTAGCTATTGTTGTATGTGAATTCTGCCAGTGGGAGATATCTATCCCAACTCCCCTCAAACTCAATGATGCAACTCCTTAGCATATCCTCCAGGATCTGACATATATTTCATGTTATTATTATCATTTCAGTTCAATATTTGCAGTAGTTCAATTGGTTTCAGTTGTTTACCTGGATTACTCTTTCTGATTGCCCATCTGTCTGAGGATGGAAAGCCGTGCTAAAGTGGAGTTGTGTGCCCAAGGCTTCTTGCAACTTTTTCCAAAATCTCGATGTAAACCTTGGGTGTCGGTCAGATATGATGGAAAGTGGGATTCCATGCAGCCTAAATATCTCACTGATATGCAATTCTGCTAGCTTCTCCAGTGAGTAGTCGGTCTAATCGAGAAAATGTCTTGACTTTGTCAATCATCACTATCACCCACACTGCATCATGCTTCATTTGGGCGAGAGGTAGACCACTAACAAAATCCATAGTGACCCGGTCCCATTTCCATTCAGGTATGTTTATAGGCTGTAACAAAATCGATGGAACTTGATGTTTTGCCTTAACTTGCTGACATGTCAAGCATTTAGTCACATAGTCAGCTATATCCCTCTTCATACCAGGCCACCAATAATGAGGCTTCAAATTATTATACATTTTTGTGCTCCCCGGGTGCATAGCATAAACACTCGTGTGTGCTTCTTTCAGAATACTAGTGTTCAGTTCCCCATCATCTGGTACACACACTCTTCCTCTGTAGTATAGACACCCATCTGCTTTCACCTCATATTCAGTTTCCTTCCCTTCAGGAATTTTAGCCATAATTGCCATTAGTTTTTCATCTGCCTTCTGCCCATCTTGTATTTGCTGTAGTAGGGTTGGCCTCATTTGCAACTCAGCCAAAATAGCTCCATCTTGAGCTAAGGACAGACAGGCATTGAGTGATCTTAAAGTTGTGATGGACTTCCTGCTCAAAGCATCAGCAACTACATTTGCCTTCCCAGGATGATAATCTATCACACAATCATAGTCCTTTAGGAACTCAATCCATCGCCTCTATCTAAGATTGAGCTCCTTTTGGGTTGGCAAATATTTTAGACTCTTGTGGTCTGTATAGATGTAGCATTTTTTATTATATAAATAATGTCTCCATATCTTCAGTGCGAAGATAATCGCTGCTAGCTCCAAGTCATGAGTAGGGTAGTTCTGTTCATGTGGCCTTAACTGCCTGGAAACATAGGCGACCACTTTCCCCTCTTGCATCAATACACACCCTAGCCCATTATCTGAGGCATCACTGTAGACCACAAAGTCCTTTCCTGACACTGGCTGTGTTAACACTGGTGCCTCTATCAACATAGCCTTTAACCTCTCAAAACTAGCCTGACATTTGTCATTCCAGTTAAATATGACATTCTTGTGTAACAACTTGGTCATTGGAGAAGCTATTAAGGAAAATTCCTTCACAAATCTTCTGTAATACCCAGCTAGCCCCAAGAAACTTCTGACCTCAGTTGTATTTCTGGGAGGCTTCCATTCCATCACTGCTTCTATCTTTTTCGGATCCACTCTAATCCCCTCTGCTGATACTATGTGTCCAAGGAAAGAGATTTCACTCATCCAGAAGTCACACTTGGACAACTTAGCATATAGCTTCTTTTCTCGCAGGGTTTGCAGAACAATCCTTAAATGTTCATCATGTTCTTCCTTGGTCTTGGAATACACCAGAATATCATCAATAAATACCACTACAAACCGATCTAAGTATGGATGGAAGATACGGTTCATAAGGTCCATAAATGCTGCTGGTGCATTTGTTAACCCAAACGGCATCACTAGAAATTCATAGTGCCCATACCGGGTTCTGAATGCAGTTTTTGACACATCTGCATCCCTTACCCTCAACTGATGATACCCTGATCTGAGGTCAATTTTTGAAAATACACCGGCTCCCTTCAACTGATCAAACGGATCGTCAATTCTGGGCAATGGATATTTATTCTTCACAGTTACTTTATTCAACTGCCGGTAATCGATACACAATCTCAAAGTTCCATCCTTTTTCTTCACAAACAGCACCGGAGCTCCCCATGGTGACACACTGGGGCGTATGAACCCCTTATCAAGCAACTCTTGCAACTGAGTTTTCAACTACCTCAATTCAGTGGGTGCCATCCTATAAGGAGCAATGGAAATGGGTGCTGTACCCGACATTACCTCAATAGGAAACTCGACTTCCCTTTCTTGTGGTAAACTAGGCAACTCTTGAGGAAATACATCTGGGAAGTCTCTTACTGTGGGTATATCATTCAGGTTTGGCTTAGCTTGCCTAGTATCAACCACGTGTGCTAGGTAAGCTTCACAGCCTTTTCTCATCATTCTTCTTGCAACTGTAGCTGAGATAACATTGGACAGGAAATCTGTCCTTTCACCCACAACAGTGATCTCATTACCCTCAGAAGTTTTCAGAGAAATTCTCTTCAATTTACAATCAACTATTGCCTGATGACGTGACAACCAGTCCATTCCCAAAATCACGTCAAACTCGTGGAAGGGCAATTCAATTAGGTCTGTCGAGAATTCATACCCCTGAATCCTCAACGGGCAACCTTTATACACCTTATTCACTATCACACTGTGGCCTAGTGGATTTGTGACCAGAATGTCTTGATCACTCTCCTCTACTGGAACTCCCCTCTCTATGGGTAGTTTGATGCAAATGTAGGAATGAGTGGATCCTGGATCCACCAATGCATGTACAGAAGTGTTGTAGAGGGAAAACGTACCCCTGATGACATCCGGGGCATCTTGCTCCTCTTGAGCTCTGATGGCATAAGCCCTGGCTGGTATTCTAGTGTCTGGCCTCTCAGTTGACTTGGATGGAGGCCTCAGTGATGGACCAGCTGCCTCAGGTTTACCAGGCTTCTTACCTCTTTGTGGTGCAGGAGCAGGTCTGTCAGTTTGTGTTGGAGCAACTGTAGTAGTCCTCTTCGGACAATTCTTGATCTGGTGTTCTGTAGATCCACACCACAAGCATGCACCAGTCACTTGCCAACATTCCCCCTTGTGCCACTTCTGATAGTACTGATAAGCAGAAGATGCAGGGGCTGATCCCCTAAACACCGTTCCTGGAGAGTTTCCCATTGATGGTGTGGACTGGCCTCTCCTAGGTGTGAACTATGGTCTGGGCCCTTGAGACTGACCCTGACCCTGTGGTGGTCCCAAACTCTGAGCAGGATGACCCTTACTCTTCTTACTGGGAGCAGAATATGCACTGGACTGACCCGGACCCCTCTTCTGCTGTCTTTCCCTTCTATTTTGTTCATTGATTCTAACCCTTTCCACTTTTGATGCAGCATCCACCAGTTTAGAAAAATCCATGATCTCCAGTGCTGTGATCATGACTTTGATGTTGTCATTGAGCCCTTCCTCAAACCGTCTGCACCTCTCTGCCTCGATAGGGACTATCTCCCTCCCAAACCCGCTCAGTCTAACAAACTCACGCTCATACTTAGCCATTGACAACTGTCTCTGTCTCAAACTGATGAATTCCCTTCTTCGCTCTTCTAAATACACTTTAATAATATATTTCTTCCTGAACTCTATGAGGAAGAATTCCTAGGTGATCCGTTCAGGTTGCACCTCACTGGTTACTGTGTCCCACCACTGATATGCATCATCCTGAAGTAGGGACACAGCACCCACCAGTTACGCTCGAGGTGCGGTTTAGGTTTGATACTACGATGGTTCTGTCCAACAAATTTTCTGTAGCCATGGGATCATCCTCCCTCTTCCCAAAGAAGTCTACCAACCCATGTTTTCGCAATTTCTCCAAATGGGACTTCTGTGGTGCTGGTAGAGGTTGTGGTTGTGGTTGTGGTGGTGGAATTGCCCCCATCATTTGCCAGTAGAACTCGGTCATTTGCTGGAATAGAGCAAACTGAGGTTGACCAGGTGCCTCAGCTGCTGGTGGAGCATATTCTCCCCTGCCCCCAGACTCAGCCCTTAGTGGAGCATGACTCTCCACCTCTTCATCAACTGCTCTTTGCGAAGCAGGATCCATAACCTATTCAAAATAAGAAAACGATAGATCTGCATCAGTGTCACCTCAACACTTACAAATGCAATGCAGTGGAATGTACTCTATTTAGACCCATAAATGCCTAAACCGATGCTCTGATACCACTAAATCTGACACCCCTTACCCGTCTATAGTGTAGCCGAGCAAGTTATGTCACTCAGTGTGTCGGAACACCAATTCATGTTTCAATTTCAATTAATCCTTTTTAAATTATTTATTTATAATTTTTGATAAATCTAAATTTTTCCGCAAATTTTATAGAAAATCCGGCAGAGTGTCGGCTATAAATTGGAAAAACAGTTCTTCTGAACCTGTTAAAAACACTTCCAATAATATCATCACATTATTCTCAATCAACCTCTAATATATTCTCAACAATTTCTCAATTCACTTCAGTATCTCAAAAATTCAATTCAATTCAAAACACAATTAACTCAATGAAAAAATGCTCAATTTATTACTGAACATATTCCATAGATACTTACATCAAAAGCATAATTACATGAATTTATAATATACATTACAGAAGGTTACAAAATACAAAATATCAAAATATCAAAATATCAAAATGGCCTAATGTCCTACAAAATGCACTGCAATGTGAGGTGACTCTGAACTCTGAGTGCAGATATGAAGCCTCACCCTGTATGAGGCCTCCTGGACTCCCCAGCTATGTGTCCAGTACCTGCGCATGGCAAAAGCGACGCGCTAAGCAATTCTGCTTAGTGGTGACAATATAAAATAAAATAAAATAAAATAAAACATGTGTACAGAATGTATGTTTACATTTTTGGGTGAACTAAGTCTCAAATGTTTATTGCAATATTATTCAATTGAAGTTTGGTAAGATTTATTAATACTGCCCGAGTAACCTATACTAGTTGACTGGACTGGATAAATGGGTAAACTAGCACTGGGTACTAAGTACCTCGGACCATCACACCATCGGTCACATTGTGTCTCCAGGTGTGTGCAGTAATGCCTAATAAGTCGTGATAATTATCGGGGATTAAACTCGAGTATAACAACTCAATATCATAGCCAAAGGCTATTATGTCACAGAATGGCATGGGAAGCCATGAAATACAGAATGGCATGAAGCCATATGTAGTAATCGCTAATGTAACCCTATTGGCATGCCAACCTATCCAAACCAATCACATTAGGCCTACTAGGGCATTTAACACTTTTTATTTATGTAATTCTTTGAAATTGAATTTTTATGATTACTATTCATTTCATTGGTCAACCAAAATGTTTAATTTTGCATTGGCAATAGGTAAATTAGTTTAAATATCATCAACATACCACATTTTGTATTTTAAACTTGTTGGTATTGGTTGCCAATACCATCTCCAAGCTTAATGTGAATTGGACAGAATTTTCAGTTTTTAAGCTTTGGATTTACTATTCCATTAGTTACTATTGCAGTGGGAATTTGGAAAAATGATCAACATGAAAGTTGTTCCTTATTTTGTCTAGTTGAATTTCCTTTTTTGAATCACTCCATTTTGAGTTTTGTAGCTCAAGTTATGGTCCAAAAACCACAACTGGCTGGATTGAAAATTTTCAGGGCTGACCATATCTACAGTGCAGTGAATAGTGACTGAAACTCAATTGTTGGATAGGTTCTTGTCATAATTTGGGGTAGGTTTCTTCATGAAAGTTGTTGGTCTATATCTCAGCTTGTTGCTGGTAAAATTTCAGGTCAATTGGACCTTTCTACATTGAGTTATGGCCAAATGAACAATCACTCTTCATTTAGTCATTCTGCAGAAATAGCCTGCAGGTCACCCAGATTTGAGCAAGTTTATGTCCACTTAGTTTGGTTTTATGGGCATTGTTTCTTCACCAAAGTTGTGCCATTTTGTGTCTAGTTTCATGTCCAATTGGCCAAACACCAATTGAACCTCTACAATTTAAGTTATGGCTGTCCAAACAGGCTGAACTCACATCCAAACCTGCAGGTCACATAAGGCAGCCACTCCAACCTCAAATCCCACAACCCAATTCACTTCATTTTTTATTCAAACCAAACCAAATGGTCACTAATTGACCATTAAAACCTACTCCCATCATCACAAGATCAAAGTCTCATTCTTCAACCCAAAACCTAACTCAACATTTCAAAACCATGCATTATCATTGCATTTATCAATTCACTTATAAGATACACATTAAGGGCAGCCATACTAGCATGTTAACTCCCCAAAAATGGTATTTCATCAAATTTATAGTTCTTAAACATGAAATTAAAGTGAAATTCAAGATTTAGGTCACTAACCTCTTAGGGAGTGAATTTCCCACTTGCTCAAAGTCTTGGTTTCCTTTTCTTTTTGCTCCCACAAGAATCACTAAGATGATAGAATGAATTTTTGTGTTGGTAATTAGGGTTTTTAGTGGAAGAAAGCTAGGAAAATGGAGGTTTAGAAGTTTTTTAATGGTGGTTATGGTGAAATGGTTCACGGCAAGATGAAGAAAAAAGAAAGAGAAGTCTGATTTTCTCCATTTTGCAGCCCATTTGACCTCTTTTAAGTTAGTTTATGCCATGTGTCAACATTGGATTGGGTGAAGGCACACTAATGACATCATGTGATGTCATAAATTCCCATTTAATTCATTTTTTTTCTACTCATTTTCAATTCAATTTTTAGTAATATTTATTCACATTTTATGTCATAATAATTATTTACTTAACTGGACAAGTCGGCCAAAAATCACCTCTAAAGGCAAAATGACCAAAATGCCCTCCGTTTGGCTTAACGAGCCAATATTGTCTGTACCGATTGAAATTTTTTTTTAAATATTTTCTTGGCATTCTAATGCCATAGGAACCTCAATGACCCTTCTCTGGAGTCCCAAAAATTATTTTATAATTTTCCCCCCGGGTCTAGGGCTCCTAGTTGAGAGAACCGCAACTTCTCACTAGGTTACCCATCGCCAGGGCACCGGCTCATTTAACTTGGTTGTATTTTATTTCTAAAATTTTTCCTAAATTTTTCTTATTAATATTTGAGTTAATTATAGTTCCTCACTTTAGTTTAAATATTTTTCCAGATATTCTAGTTGTCCGGATCGACACCAATCACCGAAATAGTAGAATGTACGAAATTGCTACAGGGAGGGTGTTACATTGGGAGTATAAGTCTTAACTGCAAAATTTTTGGTTTTCATTAAGTCATTCAAATTCACCAATTACAATATATATTTATACATTACTCATAATGACTTCTTTAATTTCTTTTATTATTTCTTATGTCTTTAAGGTTACTATTCACACATTACTATTCACTCAAATTGTTGACTTTTCATATATAATAGGTGTGTTAATTCCAATTGCACTATGATCCCACATTTTTTGTTCAAAATTTGTTGGCATTGATTTCCAATTGCAATTCAAAGCCTTCTAAAAGTATTTCCAAATTTTCAGTTTTTATATCCTATGTTTACTGTTTCATTGGTCTATGCTAAACTGAGAATTTGGCTAATCTTTCTTCATGAAAGTTGTTCCTTTATGTATCTAGTTTAATTTACTTTTTTGAATCACTCCATTTGGAGTTTTGTAACTCAATTTATGGTCAAATAACCATAACTGGTTCATTTCCTAGTTCTGGTTCCTTAGCTAGGCAGATTTTGTAGTTACACTTTACAAATTTTATTGACCAAGTTGCAGTCACATTTAGGTCTAGTGCTCTTCATAGAATTTGTTTCCCTATGTCTTATGGTCACTCAAAATTTTTAATCACAATTTTTTAAGTTTTCTAGAATTTATTATACCAATTTAATTGGCCTAGACTCCAGTACCCTGTGTCTTCAGGGTCCAGGATCAGGTCAGTGACTACCAGTGGATTTTTAGGGTTCTTATGTTCATAATTTGAGGAAGGTTTCTAAAACAAAGTTAGATCCCTCTGTCTTAGGATTCTGAAAAGGTATGGCTCATCCTAAATGGAGTTTTCTAGTGGAAGATATGCTATAAACACTAATCTGGGGTCAGATGAAATTGGGTAAATTTCTAAGTTTGGATGTACTAAGTTCTTTTAAGCATTGGATCTAATTCCTTTGGGTTCTGGATTTTTGTCAAAATACAAATATTGTAGACCTATGTCTTATAAAACTTTTTCCATTGGTTTCATTACATTTAAATTTTTATAGTCCAAGTTATGGCTATTTTGCCAAAACTGGTCGGGTAGTCTATATCCAGAAAATTCTAGGCAGAATGGTTCAGGTTAGTTTAGTGTCCTAATTTGAGTCAACAATTTCATTAGGTTAGAAGCATTTTTGGGCTTGGTGTTCTCAATGAAATTTGTAGTACTATGTCTAAGCTTTCCAATGTATAAAATTCAGGTCATTTAGACCTGTCTAAAGAGAGTTATGGCCAAATGAACATGTGTTGTTCATTTGGTCATTTTTCTAGATTCAGTGTTTGGATATCCGGCTTGGACTAGCAAATTGGTCAACTTATGGACAGAATTTGGGCAGGGTTTCTTCATGAAAAATAGGGCATTTTGAGTCTAGTTTCACCTCCAATTGGTCTCATACCAATTGGAGTCACACAACTTCAGTTATAGGTCAAACAACACCCTGGACTCATAGGTCCGAATTTCCTGCATAAGAGAAGCACTCCCAATTTTCAATTCCACCCAACTTCCAAACTTCAATTCACATTTATAGCACTTCTAATAGTCAATAATCAACCTCAACATCATCAAATTCAAGTCATAACACAAAATTCCATATTTGAGCAAACCCTAAATCAACTTGCATAAATTTTAAATTCTAAGAGAATTTTTAGCACTAACCTTATTCTTCTAGCTCCAAGCAACCTTCAATCAACCCAACACTTGATTCACCTCTTTGGGGCTGCCAACTAGATTTTTATTTCACTTTTCTTTCCACTTTCCTTGGGTTTTATGGTTGGCTATGGAGGTTTGTCAAGGCTGCCAACTATTTTTGTGAAGGAAGGTAATGATTTGGAAGATTGAAATGGTGTTTTAATGATAGGAAAATGAAAGAATTTGAGAGGAAATGGAGAAAGAGAGGGTTGGACGGGAGAATGCTGGAGAAGAAGATAGATTTTTCATTTTTTTTTTACTCATTTATCTCCTTTTTATTTATTTATCAAACGGCTCATTTAACTTGGTTGTATTTTATTTCTAAAATTTTTTCTAAATTTTTCTTATTAATATTTATGTTATTTATGACTCCTCACTCTAATCTAATTATTTTTCCAAATGTTCTAGCTGTCCGGACCAACACCAGTTACCGGAACAGTAGAATATACGTAATTGCTACAGTGAGGGTGTTACATGACATGGCAAAATATGTTGTGAATTCTCATTAGCTTGTTTAGTGAGATATCTCCTCCACTAGATGGGGCAAATTCCTTCCTCTCTGGCTTGCCAGTTTGGGAAGAGTTTGAATGAGTAGTCATATATACTAGCTAGTCTTTGTTCCTCCCTTTTAGCCTCGGTTATTGGGAGAGTGTGAAATGTCGTGGTGTACAACACGACATCTATTGAATTTTGGGTCATGGGTTCAACTATGTGAATTATTGGCAACGCCCTTTAAATTATGCATAGTTTGATAAATTTTGGTTGAAATAAATAATTTTTCAGTGATTCAAAATATTTTCGTATTGTTTTGGGATTTAAAAGAAATGTAGACAAATAGTTACTATTTGATCAAAATGTTATTCAAATGAATTATTTGCATGAATGAAAATATTGATTTCTGAATGTTATGAATTTTGAAGAATTTAGAAATTTCAAATTTTTTATTTCTTATGAATTGTCAAGCATAACTTATATTAAGTTTTAAATTATTAGTTTGTGCACCACTGAGTTCACTACTCAGTGATAGCTTTGCATGCTATCGCCGGTGAAAGAAAATATAAAGCAGCTAAGCGAGATTACTGAAAGGCATAGTGAGACTATCTTCGGGTATATCATAGGTATACCCTTGTACTTTAGATTTTGATGTAATTCTGTAATTATATGTATGAAATTTCCTTTCAGCAGTTGTACCAACTCTTTTGTAATATATTTTTGGATTGTAATGAAATACAAATTATTATAAGGTTATCTTGAGATTTTATGTATTTAT
This sequence comes from Hevea brasiliensis, assembly GCF_030052815.1. Lineage (NCBI taxonomy): Eukaryota > Viridiplantae > Streptophyta > Magnoliopsida > Malpighiales > Euphorbiaceae > Hevea > Hevea brasiliensis. The sequence continues at coordinate 47,043,526 of NC_079496.1, forward strand.
AAAGTTTGCACTACAAAATTTTTAATACTCCCATGAATGTAAATATTCATTTTGTTATCTTAATGAGATATTTCAATGTTTGATTTAATTTAAAATGCGTATTGAGTTGCTTATGTTGATTTGTGAAATGAGATTGAATAATGGAGTTGTGATTGAGAAAAATATTGGGAGTGTCTTTATTTTTAGGTTTTGAAGAAATGTTTTCTTAAAATACAGACGTCACTCTGTTGAAATTTTTATAAAAATTACGGAGATTTTAAATATCTAAAAATTTGATTTATGTTTGGACTTTAAATAAAGGTTTTTAATATTTGAAAAAAATTTTACCCACCAATTTAAAAATGAACAAAAATTGTCATAAAATCCCTTGTAGTATATTTAATGGGTTACCGGTAGGCAAAGTACGGTAATTCATTAGGTATACTACGGGAACATATTACATCTTACGAAGAGTAGGGTGTGACATTTATGACTGTATTCATGGCTTTATGCCCGCACTCATGGCTTTTATGCCCGATTATGTGTTATTGTGGCTTTTTAGCCATATTGACTGCATACATGATTGACGTTCCGCATCCCATGGTATGACGGCCCGAGACATCGTGGTGTCCAGTGCCAACGTCCCGTTATCTAGTTTAGTCATCCTGTCATAGGTTACTTGGGTAGTGAAATGTATTGAAATGAGTTAAGATGTAACACCTCTCACCCGTCTACAGTGTAACCGAGCAAGGCATGCTACACGGCGTGCCGAAGCACCTAATATGTGATTATCTTATTTTCTGAATACTCAATTTGGTTTAAGAAGCCTTTATGTAAAATTCATATCATGTTGGTTATATTTGTATCTTGTAATAAAATTGGGAGTTGTAAAATTTTTAGCGCTAATCCAGCAAAGTATCGTCTATTGTAACACCCTCACTTTACGTAGTCAGTACATTCGACTGCTCCGGTGACCTAATGTTTGTCTGGACAAGTTAGAATGTCTGGAATTACACTTTAGTGATAATAAAAAGACATAAAATGATGAAATATAAGGTAAGAAAATACAAAAAAAATTAAGGAAAAATAAAAGAGAGGAAATAAAACTAGGTAAAGTGAGCCGGCACCAAAGTGATGGGTGACCACACCGGGAAGTTACAGCGCAGGCAATAGCCGACCCCAAGACTACGGGGAACCCTCATAATTAACATTCGAGACATAATTAAAGGCATATAGAGGTGTAATTGACATTAGAAATGTCAAAGAAAAATTAATGAATTAGTGCAAATAAAAATGAAAAATCAAAAAACTGACAACAATCTGTGTTACTAAAAAAATAGGAAATGCAACCCAAAGAGGGGCATTTTGGTCATTTGACACCTAGAGTGGACTTTTGACCTAAATTTCCATGAAAAATAAATAGTATTAAATTTTTGGAACCCCATGGAAAAGGAAATTTAATATGTAATGAAATTAAGAGAAATTATGGGGTATGAATTAGAATAATTAAAAGTTGATTAATTAAATAATTAACCTCTGGTTAGTGGGGTTAGGTGGCACTATATAAAGGCCAAGTGGACAGCACATCCCACTAACATACTCATCTTCATCTTCCTCACCTCATAGCAGAATTCCATTTCTCTCAAATTCTTTAAGGTTCCTCCATAGCCGGCCATGAAAGAAGCTTCAATCTACCCATGATCAAGTCACTTTCTCCCTAAGTGTCTTCACTAAATCTTATCTACACACCATGGGCAATACAAAGACAGCAAAAAGGAGAGGAAATTCCATGGATTTATGAAGCACAAGTTGAGGTAAGTGCCCATTTTCTTCCCTTGTTTAATTAAAGTATATGTTTAGCTTGAGATGAGTTGATTGGTGATGAAAATTGATGGAATAATTGAGTTATTGGACTGCCCAATTTTAGGCAGCCATGGGAGCCTATATTACTTGAGTATTCTGCCTAATTTACTTTGGTGGAATTGTGTTGAATAAATATAGAAGTGCCAAGAATGAATATTTAAGTATTGGGAGGAGGAGGATTGCCAAATTGGGAGTGCAAATTCTCTTATGCAGGTTGTAATTGTTGGCAGTGTATAAATTAGGTTATAAGTGCAAAGTTGTGACTCCAATTGGTATGAGGACAATTAAGGTGAAACTAGACATAAAATAAGCCAACTTTTATGGGGAAGTGTTGCCCAAATTCTGCCTAGAAGTGACATAAAAGAATGACCAAATCTGGATTGCCTAAAATGTGAACCCAGAATTTGACCGTATGAACAGTAATCAGTCTTTTGGTCATAACTCACTCAAAACAGGTCCAAATGACCTGAAATTTATACCATGGAAAGCTTAGACATAGAGCTACAACTCTGATGAAGACACCAAAGGCCAGAAATGACCAGAACCAAGTCAAAATGCTTGCACAAGTTGGGTTACAAAAACTGGCCGAATTGACTTTGACCTAAAAATAACCTAAACTTTGCAATATAAGTGCAACTTGACCAGCAATAGTAAAATGACCATAACTTGGTCCATAGAGCTCCAAATGACATGAAATCAGTCCAAAATTTCAATAAGACATAAATCTACAATATTGGTAATTTGACCAAAACCAAAAAATTAAGTGAACTAGGTCAATTAACTTGATTAATCTGGCACACTAAATCTTGAATTGATACAATTGACTATTAAGTCCAGAAAATTCAAATAAGCATATCTCCCACCAAAAGTCTCCAATTTAAATGAGCCATACCAATCTGGAAAGCTAAGAAAGAGGCCTAAAACATTGTTTTAGACAACTTCCTCAAATTATAAATGTATAAAGTCATAATTTAAGGTCAAGCCATTGATCTTATTGAGGACCATTCCAATATAGGACCTTTGAGTCCAAGTTAATAATTTGTCTATAAAGAATTCTCTAAGACTTGAAAAATGGTAAGCAAAATTTCTAGTTTTCCCTAAGACATAGGGCAACAATACTTATGAAGAATGTTAGACCTCAATGTGATTACAAACAGTCCAAATAAATTAGTAAAATCAGAATCGAAAATGCCTAAAAAGGAAACTCAAATTTAGATTTGACTTAGTTATGGTTAGTTGACCATAAAGTGAGCTATACAACTCCAAATGAAGTGATTTAAAAAGGAAATTAAAGAAGACACAATCAGAAACAATTTAATGAAGAGAAATCTATTAAATTTACACTGTAGCTTGGTCATGAAACCTGGAAAATGGCAATAAAATGCAATAAGCTTTAAAATGAAATTGGTAACATATACCAACACTTAGAGGCTATAAAATGTGACAAATTGAGAACATTAAAATTGACTCACTTAGAGTGCATCAAAGGTCAATATTATAGGTTGACTAATGAAATGAATTGAAGGGAATAGTACCAAGAAAATTTAGATATTAGATTTTATTGTCAGAAACAATTTAACTGAGTATTGAAACACTTTAAATTGTGTATTTCAGTTGAAAAGGATATTGAAAAGCATAAGGAACATTGAGTCAAGGCCAAGAGGCGACTCATCAGAGGTTTGTGCACAACTAGTTTTTAATTGATTTTGTTCTGAATATTTCATGTCACACCTTACCCCTCTGTAAGGCATAACATGATCCCGTAGTATACCTAATGAATTACCAACTCCGTCTACTGATAACCCATTAAATACACTACAAGGGATTTTAAAAACTTTTCTTACTTCTTTTACAGTGGTGAGCACTATTTACAGGTGTTAAAAACTTTGGTGAACTGAGGTGAAACAACTAACTCATTTGATTTATTTGGAATTTCAGGCAAAATTATGTCAAGGTGCCATCTGTATTTTGGATAAAACAGTTCTTCAGAAAACCTGTAAAAAAAGCACTTCAATAATTTTCCAAATCTCAACTCCAATACATTTCTCAACACAACAATTTATCAACACAATTCCATAGGAATTTTTCAAAGTCCGAGATAAGGAAATATAATACAACTTTTACAATCCAAAACACTCATAATTAATTTACAACTTCAAGGTACAATTTAATTTACAACTGCTCAAAACCAAAAAGAAAATATACATACAGTGTCATACATTACAGTACAAAATGCAAAAAGCGGTATACTCGTTATACCCGAAAAATCTCTCGCTGGAGGTATGTGCAGCCTAGTCACGCCTGCTCCTGTCTCTCTACCTGCGACAGCAATAAAAAGCTATCGCTGAGACAATGTCTCAGTGGTGCACAACATTAACCAAATACAATTTAAATCACAATTCATAAATCATGTAAATAGTGGATACTTAAAACCATAGTCAAATTTAAGACAATAAAGGTCAATAAGAATTTAAACTCCATTTCTCAATATCACAATAATTTTCCATAAGTCAGATCAAGTTTGAATTCAAAAGACAGTATATGTCAATGAGAGTTTAAAATCCATTTCACAATCTCACAATACACATCAGTAAATCACACACAGCTTAATCATGATCCATAATTCAATTCATCCCAAAAGCCGATGGCTAATGAGGTATTCAATTCATCCCAAAAGTCGATGACTAATGAGGAATAACATGGCTAGCTAGCAAAAATATGAGTACTCATTCTATTCGTCCTCAACAGGCACACACCTCAACACTTCAGCCAGAGAGGGAATTCAATTCATCCCACTAGACAAGCTAGAGAGGAATACAATCAATATACATGATAGCTGTGGTTTCAAACCATTTCTAATGCTTTTTAATCAATAAGTATCCATCAATGTCATTCAAACCATTTTTCACAGTTTCAAACTATTCACAATATTTTTCAATCAATAAATATTCCTCAAACACATTTCCACAATTTAAAATAATGATATACAAATAATCAATATTTATTTCCATTGAAAATAATTCAAAAGAAACAGTTGTTGTGCACAAACCTCTGATATTTGTCTCCTGGTCTTGACTCAGTATTTCTTTCCCTTTTGCTGAGTCCTTGTTAACTGAGAAACACAATTTGAAGTGTTTCAGTACCAAATTAAACTGTCTCTATCGATGGGGTTTGGTAAATAATGCACTGAACTCAATTATTCACTAAGTCACCTAATATACCGACCCTCGTTGCGTTTTAGGTAAATTAGGTTTTAGTGTCGTTAATATGTCACATTTGATAGGGTTTTAGGTTTGGTATGTTTTACCAAAGTCATTTCCTCGCTTAGTGCATTTTAATGCAAATTGCTGGATTCCGGAACACTGGTTTGACCTAACCGGACGATCTAGTTCCCTCGGTTTTCGGGTCTCGGTCGAAACTACAAACTTGTAGATCTGGGTCTTATTGCACGCAGTGCAAAATTTCAGGTCAATCCGAGTTAAGTAGACCAAGTTATGGTCATTACACTATTGCTGGTCAAGTGGTACCATTTTAGGTAAATTTTAGGTCAAATTGGTCAATTCTGGTTCGGCCAGTTTTTGGACCCGAACTTGTGCAAGTTGTTTGGCTTGCTTATGGTCATTTATGGGTTTTGGTGTCTTCATAAGACTTGTAGGTATGGGTCTTAGCTATTCATGGTTAAAATTTCAGGTCAATTGGACCTGGTTTGAGTGAGTTATGGCCTAAATACTCACTGCTGCCCAATTGGTCATTTTTCAGGTCCTAATTGCACCTAATCCGAATTGGTCAAATTTTTAGGTCACCTTGCAAGCAGAATTTTGGCATGGTTTCTCAATGAAAGTTGGCACATTTTGTGCCTAGTTTCACCCCAAATTGGTCTCATACCAATTGAGGTTACACATTCAAGGTTATAGGCTAAAATATACACTGCCCTCAATATGCATTTCACACCCCAACTTCAAACACATACTCACCTTGCAAGGTTTACTTCCATACCCTACCAAACTGTTTTGGCACATTACCAAAAACATTTTCTACATTACATTAGCATTATTTTGGGCAGATTCCAATCACCCTCAACACACCAAATATCATTCACAATTACAATTTTTAAATACCATTACAACCACACCTAAACATTACAAACTTTACATACACTTTACAACATTCATTCACATACATATCATCAATCCTTCTAGGTCAATATTCTGCCCACTCTTCCTTCAATATACACCATTTCTCAAGTGTCCACAAGCTGCCACAAATCATTCATCAACATCACATTGCCGTACCATATGCCAATTCCCATCAAAGTGCATAATTCACCATATAAACATGCAATAACTCACTAAGTTACTAAATCACCATTATTAACATTCTTTCCCATCAATTATATGCACAAATACCTCATCATAAACGTGACCCATGGCTGTCCAAAATGAAAATAACAATAACCTTTCAAACTCAAAATTTTCCTTCACCAAACTAATACCCATAACATGCACAAAAACTTTAACAAAGGATTTCTCAAAAATGCAAACTTACCTTTATTTGTAACTTGCTAAACCTTCACCAAACTTCCCAAAATTGGTATTAATATCTTCCTTGTGGTGTGTAGACCATTTTTCATGAAAGAACCTAAGTGAATGGAGTTGAAATGGAGAGAGGAAATCAAGCTCAAAGAAAACGTCAATGGAGGTTTTCAAGGGTTCTTCAATTCGGCCATTTGAGAGGATTTGAGGAAGATGGGATTTCAGATGGTTAGTGGACCACTTCAGTTATATTTCATGTTTAATTAATCCTATAGTGGTCCACTAACTAAAATTAAAACATATTATAAGTTAACTTTCAACTAATCCACATTTAACCCATTATTTCCACTATTTATTTTAGGTACCACCAAATTAATTTTTCATTTCATTTTCTAAGTGTAATACTATTTATTTTTAATGGAAATTTAGGTCAAAAGACAATTCGGGATGTCAAATGACCATCATGCCCCTGTTCGGGTGGCTTTCCCGATTTTTCGGTAACACCGTATTTTGTCTGTTTTTCGATTTCTCACTTTTCTTTGTACTAATTATTTAATTTTTCTTTAATCTTTCTAATGAGATTTATACTTCAATAAGGGTCTATTTATGTCCAAAAAATGTTTTCCAGGGTTCCCCGCAGTCCAGGGTTAGTCAACGGTCCACGCCGTGACTTCCCGGTGCGGTCACCCATCGCTAGGTTTCCCGGCTCACTTACTCGGTTACATTTCTTTACTATGATTTTTCCTTTGTTTTTCTTTTCTTGTATTTCATTATTTTATGTCTCCTCACTCATATTGAGGTACGGTTCTAGGCATCCTAGCTGTCCGGACAACACTGGTCACCGGAGCAGCAGAACGCACTACCGAACTTTGGGGTGTTACAATTCTCCCCCCCTTAAATAAATTTCGTCTCGAAATTTTACCTGGCATTAGTCTCTGAACAGCTGTGGGTGCTGTCTCCTCATATCCTCTTCACGTTCCCAAGTTGCTTCCTGGCCTGAATGATGGTTCCACAGCACTTTAACCAGGTGTATCTATTTGTTCCTCAGCTGCTTCACCTCATATGCCAGAATTTTTATGGGTTCTTCCTCATATGAGAGGTCTGGATTTACTTCAATCTCTTCAACTGTTAGTACATGAGATGGGTCTGACCTGTACCTCCTTAACATGGACACATGGAAGACACTGTGTATCCTTGCTAGCTCTGGAGGTAATGCCAACCGGTATGCTAAAGGACCCACTCTTTCCAGAACTTCATATGGTCCGATGAAACGAGGACTTAGTTTCCCCTTTCTGCCAAATCTCATAATCCTCTTCCAAGGAGAAACTTTGAGGAATACCTTATCACCCACTGCATACTCAATATCTCTTCTCTTCAGATCAACATAGGACTTCTGGCGGTCTGATGCACTTTGAGTCTATCTCTCGATCAACTGATCTTTTCCTCTGTCTGCTGGACAATTTCTGGTCCAATCATCTTCCTTTCACCTACTTCATCCCAACATAAGGGAGTTCTACACTTTCTGCCATACAAAGCTTCATATGGAGGCATCCCTATGCTTGATTGGTAGCTGTTGTTATAAGCAAACTCAATCAAAGGCAAGTGTGTATCCCAACTACCTTCAAATTCAATCACACAAGCCCGTAGCATATCCTCCAATATCTGAATAACCCTCTCGATCGCCATCTGTCTGCGTGGGTGGAATGTTTGTCTTGAAGTTCAATCTAGTTCCTAGGGCTCTCAAGACTACCCTAATCTAGAAGTGAACCTAGGATCTCTCGCTGGACACAATTGATACTGGCACTCCATGCAATTTTACAATCTCATATATGTACAATCTGGCCAATCTTTCCAGGCTATAGTCCATCCGAACTGGCAAAAAGTGAGCAGACTTAGTCAATCTGTCAACTATAACCCATACTGCATCATGACTACTCTGTGTCCTTGGAAGTCCTGTAACAAAATCCATAGTTATTCGTTCCCATTTCCACTCTGGTACTGACAAAGGATGTAATAAACCACCGGAACTTGATGTTCGCCTTTACTTGTCGACAAGTTAGGCATTTGGAAACGAATTCAGCTATATCTCTTTTCATGCCCATCCACCAAGAATGCTCTTTCAAATTTCTCAGTACATTTTAGTTCCACCATGGTGCATAGCAAATGGAGACTCATGTGCTTCCTTCAAAATGGTTTGTCTCAATTCCACATCACTAGGAATGCACACTCTGCCCTGATGTAGCAATAAACCATCATCTCTCACAGAGAATTCAGGTTTCTTGCCCTGCTGAACTTCTTTCAGCAGCTTCTGATATTTTTCATCACTGCATGCCATTACGATTTGATCAATCAACACCGGCCGTACATGCCATGCAACTACCGTCCCTCATCATCAACCTCTAAACCGCATGTCAGTGCTTTCAATTCATATACCATGGACAAAGGATAAACTCTGATACTTGCAATAGTCATGCGAATTAAGGCGTCAGCCACCACATTTGCTGTCCCTTGCTGATAGTCTAATAAGAAATAATAAACTTTAAGGAGTTCTAACCATCTCCACTGACTCAAATTCAATTCCTTCTGGGTACCTAAGTACTTCAAGCTCTTGTGATCTGTGTAAATGTAGCATTTCTCCCCATACAAATAGTGTCTCGGATCTTTAGAGCAAAAACAATAGCCGCTAACCTGGATCATATGTTGGGTAGTTCCTCTCATGCGGTTTCAGCTGGCGTGATGCATAAGCAATGACATTCCGATCTTGCATCAGTACACAACCTAACCCATTGTGAGAAGCATCACTATAAACTGTGTATTCTTTACCTGGAGTAGGTAAAATGAGAACTGGAGCTTCAGTCAAACACCTCTTCAACTCATCAAAACTCACGACATTTATCACCCACCAAATTTTACATCTTTCCAAGGCTTGGTCAGTGGAGAAGATAACATAGAGAATCCTTCACAAACCGACGGTAATATCCACTAAGCCCGTAAAGCTGCAATTTCTGTGATGTTCTGGCGCTTCCAATTAAGGATAGCTTCTACCTTGGCCGAATCTACCTTGATCCCTTCAATGACACAACATGTCCCAAAAATGAGATTTCCTTCACCAAAATTCACATTTCGACAATTTGGCGATAAATGCTTTCTCCTTAAAGTCTGCAGTATAATCCGCAGATGTCTATCATGCTCCTCTGCACTCCTCGAGTATATCAAAATGTCATCAATAAACACCACCACAAATTGATCAAGATATGGTCCAAGATAGTGTTCATCGATCCATAAAAGCGGTGGAGCATTTGTTAACCCGAATGGCATTACTAGAAACTCATAGTGGCCATACCGAGTTAAAGCGCTTTTGGAATACTCGCTCTTGCACCTTCAATCGATGATAACCAGATCGCAAATCAATTTTGGAGAATATCGCTGCACCCTTCAATCGATCGAGCGGATCATCAATGCGAGGCAATGGATATCTTCTTTATTGTCACCCTATTCAACCGTCAGAGTCAATGCATAAGCGAGAGTACCATCCTTCTTCTTAATAAACAACACCGTGCTCCCCAAGGTGACACACTAGGTGGATGAAGCCCTTTTCAAGTAATTCTTGTAATCGTATCTTCAACTCCTTCAACTCTGCTAGTGCCATTCTCGTATGGCGTTATGGAGATTGGATCCACACCAGTGTAACATTAATTTCAAATCGCACTTCTCTTCCGAGGTAATCCCGCAATTCATCAGAAACACATCCGAAAGTCATATCCGTAGGGATGTCCTTCAATGCCGACTCCCACTTGGGTGTCTACCACATGTGCCAAGTATGCTTTACACCCTTTCTCGATCATTTTTCCGCTAGTGCAAATTAAATGATGGTTGATGGCAATAATCGCCTCTCCTTGTATTACCACATCATCAGCATCGAGGAGACCAAAAGTGACTGTCTTCACCTACCAATCATGGCATGATGTCTAGCTAACCAATCCATGCCCAAGATGATATCATAATCTCTGAAGGGCATTTTAATGAAATCGACAGAAAGTGTGTCCTTGGATCACCAAAGGGCAATCTCTATACATCCTATTAACTCGACTTCTGTCCTAACGGACTTGTTACTAGCACCTCAAAGTCCATTTATGTACATGTAACATCAATGAAATCAAAGATGCTAGCACTCAAAAAAGAATGGGTAGAACCCTGATAAAATAGCACAAATACATTCTCGTTAAAACTAGACAAGGTACCATCCACAACATCAGATGACTCTCACTCATCTATCTGTCTCAAGGCATAGACTCGATCGAGCAATCGCCTTGTTCTCGACTGCTTTATCGTGCCTTGCTGCTCTTTGGGTTACCTCTACCCCCGCCTCTACCTCTGCTAGGTGGTTGTGAGCTTCGTGACAGTGGCTCGAATCGACCCTTCCGCAGTAGTAGGAGGTGGTCCAACTCGCGACCATCGTGCAGTCCTTGGCAAAGTGTCCGTGCCTCCACAGCTATAACAGCTCCAATAGCCTTGTAACAGATTCCACCATGATTCTTTCCACAAGTTTCACATTGGCGGAGGGTAGGAACTTCCGGTACTCACGACCAGATAGGGAGGTCTCATCCCGAATGTCTTCCCTACTGCATTTCTTGCCGCCCGCCATGTCCCCATAGTTCTTCCTCTTTCCAAGATGACCACCGAACTCGATCTACCGATTTTCCTCTTTCTCTGTCTTCTCCGACCTCTTCTTCTCGTGAGCGCTCTCAAACTCAACTCTTTCCAACTCTAGGGCTTGAGAAACAAGTTCAGAGAAGTTAGTGTGTTTGAAGCCGAGCACTTGTACTCTGATACTAGGCTTCAAGCCAGTTTCAAACCTCTTGCATCTTTCCCTGTTGGTAGCAAGCAAACCTACTACATAATGGCTCAGGCGGGAAAATTCCCTTTCATACTCAGCCACTGATCTGCCCCCCTGTTTCAAACTAAGGAATTCTTGCAGTTTCTGGTCTACATAAGCATCAGGGATGTATTTCTGTCTGAATTCCCTGAGGAAGTCATTCCAGTCAAGATCGCAGTTCTACCAGCATCGTGGGGAATGGTTTTCCACCATAAGCATCCCTTGTAGTAAGGATACCGAGTATTCAAGTCCGAGCTCCTCTCAGTACAATGAAGTTTCTTGAACACCCTATCCATCCTCTCTAACCACTGCTCAGCTTCTATAGGATCTACTGTCCCTTAAACTCAGAGCCCCATACTTCATCAATTTATCATATCGCTTTGTAGGAGATCGTGGTTGTACCACGGTGTCCAATTGGGACTTGAGTAGGCGACACAGCCATTTGTTGGAATATTGCAGCCATCTGCCGAGCGAATCGAGCAGGAATCGCAGATCGCAGGGGTGCTCTTGAACCACCGACAATTTGTACACTGGGCATCCCCTTGCACTCACCTCAATAGACTGATCGACTGAACGATCACCCTCTTCCATATTCAATGCGAGGATCTTAGCTTTCCTGAACAATAACACAAGAATATTCACTCGTTAGTGCATATTTATACTGTAATGTACTGTATGTATCAAACAATGATATTGAGCAGTTGTACTATGCAAAAAGAACATTCAAATAACAGGTGAAAACGAAATTTAAAAACTTTGCTCTGATACCACTAAAACATGTCACACCTTACCCTCCTCAGAAGGCATAACATGATCCCGTAGTATACCTAATGAATTACCAACTTCGCTTCATCGATAACCCATTAAATACACTACAAGGGATTTTAAAACTTTTCTTACTTCTTTTACAATGGTGAGCACTATTTACAGTGTTAAAAACTTTGGTGAACTGAGGTGAAACAACTAACTCATTTGATTTATTTGGAATTTCAGAAAATTTTGGCAAGGTGCCATCTGTATTTTGGATAAAGCAGTTCTTGTAAAACTCAGAAAAAGCACTTCAATAATTTTCCAAATCTCAACTCCAATACATTTCTCAACACAACAATTTATCAACACAATTCCATAGGAATTTTTCAAAGTCCGAGATAAGGAAATATAATACAACTTTTACAATCCAAAACACTCATAATTAATTTACAACTTCAAGGTACAATTTAATTTACAACTGCTCAAAACCAAAAAGAAAATATACATATAGTGTCATACATTACAGTACAAAATGCAAAAAGTGGTATACTCGTTATACCCGAAAAATCTCTCGCTGGAGGTATGTGCAGCCTAGTCTGCCGCCTGCTCTCTCTACTGCGACAAAGAATAAAGCTATCATTGAGACAATGTCTCATTGGTGCACAACATTAACCAAATACAATTTAAATCACAATTCATAAATCATGTAAATAGTGGATACTTAAAACCATAGTCAAATTTAAGACAATAAAGGTCAATAAGAATTTAAACTCCATTTCTCAATATCACAATAATTTTCCATAAGTCAGATCAGGTTTGAATTCAAAAGACCATATATGTCAATGAGAGTTTAAAATCCATTTCACAATCTCACAATACACATCAGTAAATCACACACAGCTTAATCATGATCCATAATTCAATTCATCCCAAAAGCCGATGGCTAATGAGGTATTCAATTCATCCCAAAAGTCGATGACTAATGAGGAATAACATGGCTAGCTAGCAAAAATATGAGTACTCAGTCTATTCGTCCTCAACAGGCACACACCTCAACACTTCACCAGAGAGGGAATTCAATTCATCCCACTAGACAAGCTAGAGAGGAATACAATCAATATACATGATAGTGTGGTTTCAAACCATTTCTAATGCTTTTAATCAATAAGTATCCATCAATGTCATTCAAACCATTTTTCACAGTTTCAAACTATTCACAATATTTTTCAATCAATAAATATTCCTCAAACACATTTCCACAATTTAAAATAATGATATACAAATAATCAATATTTATTTCCATTGAAAATAATTCAAAAGAAACAGCTTGTTGTGCACAAACCTCGATATTTGTCTCTGGTCTTGACTCAAGATTTCTTTCCCTTTTGCTGAGTCCTTGTTAACTGAGAAACACAATTTGAAGTGTTTCAGTACCAAATTAAACTGTCTCTATCGATGGGGTTTGGTAAATAATGCACTGAACTCAATTATTCACTAAGTCACCTAATATACCGACCCTCGCTATGCTTTTAGGTAAATTAGGTTTTAGTGTCGTTAATATGTCACATTTGCTAGGGTTTTAGGTTTGGTATGTTTTACCAAAGTCATTTCATCGCTTAGTGCATTTTAATGCAAATTGCTGGATTCCGGAACACTGGTTTGACCTAACCGGACTATCTAGTTCCCTAGGTTATCGGGTCTCGGACGAAACTACAAACTTGTAGATCTAGGTCTTATTGCACGCGGTGCAAAATTTCAGGTCAATCCGAGTTAAGTAGACCAAGTTATGGTCATTACACTATTGCTGGTCAAGTGGTACCATTTTAGGTAAATTTTAGGTCAAATTGGTCAATTCTGGTTCGGCCAGTTTTTGGACCCGAACTTGTGCAAGTTGTTTGACTTGCTTATGGTCATTTCTGGGTTTTGGTGTCTTCATAAGACTTGTAGGTATGGGTCTTAACTATTCATGGTTAAAATTTCAGGTCAATTGGACCTGGTTTGAGTGAGTTATGGCCTAAATACTCACTGCTGCCCAATTGGTCATTTTTCAGGTCCTAATTGCACCTAATCCGAATTGGTCAAATTTTTAGGTCACCTTACAAGCAGAATTTTGGCATGGTTTCTCAATGAAAGTTGGCACATTTTGTGCCTAGTTTCACCCCAAATTGGTCTCATACCAATTGAGGTTACACATTCAAGGTTATAGGCTAAAATATACACTGCCCTCAATATGCATTTCACACCCCAACTTCAAACACATACTCACCTTGCAAGGTTTACTTCCATACCCTACCAAACTGTTTTGGCACATTACCAAAAACATTTTCTACATTACATTAGCATTATTTTGGGCAGATTCCAATCACCCTCAACACACCAAATATCATTCACAATTACAATTTTTAAATACCATTACAACCACACCTAAACATTACAAACTTTACATACACTTTACAACATTCATTCACATACATATCATCAATCCTTCTAGGTCAATATTCTACCCACTCTTCCTTCAATATACACCATTTCTCAAGTGTCCACAAGCTGCCACAAATCATTCATCAACATCACATTGCCGTACCATATGCCAATTCCCATCAAAGTGCATAATTCACCATATAAACATGCAATAACTCACTAAGTTACTAAATCACCATTATTAACATTCTTTCCCATCAATTATATGCACAAATACCTCATCATAAACGTGACCCATGGCTGTCCAAAATGAAAATAACAATAACCTTTCAAACTCAAAATTTTCCTTCACCAAACTAATACCCATAACATGCACAAAAACTTTAACAAAGGATTTCTCAAAAATGCAAACTTACCTTTATTTGTAACTTGCTAAACCTTCACCAAACTTCCCAAAATTGGTATTAATATCTTCCTTGTGGTGTGTAGACCATTTTTCATGAAAGAACCTAAGTGAATGGAGTTGAAATGGAGAGAGGAAATCAAGCTCAAAGAAAACGTCAATGGAGGTTTTCAAGGGTTCTTCAATTCGGCCATTTGAGAGGATTTGAGGAAGATGGGATTTCAGATGGTTAGTGGACCACTTCAGCCATATTTCATGTTTAATTAATCCTATAGTGGTCCACTAACTAAAATTAAAACATATTATAAGTTAACTTTCAACTAATCCACATTTAACCCATTATTTCCACTATTTATTTTAGGTACCACCAAATTAATTTTTCATTTCATTTTCTAAGTGTAATACTATTTATTTTTAATGGACATTTAGGTCAAAAGACAATTCGGGATGTCAAATGACCATCATGACCCTGCTCGGGTGGCTTTCCGATTTTTCAGAATAATCCGTATTTTGTCCTGCTTTTTCGATTTCTCACTTTTTTTGTACTAATTATTTAATTTTTCTTTAATCTTTCTAATGAGATTTATACTTCAATAAGGGTCTATTTATGTCCAAAAATGTTTTCCGTGGTTCCCATGATCCGTGGTTAGTCAACGGTCCACGCCGTGACTTCCCGGTGCGGTCACCCATCGCTAGGTTTCCCGGCTCACTTACTCGGTTACATTTCTTTACTATGATTTTTCCTTTGTTTTTCTTTTCTTGTATTTCATTATTTTAGGTCTCCTCACTCATATTGAGGTACGGTTCTAGGCATCCTAGCTGTCCGGACAACACTGGTCACCGGAGCAGCAGAACGCACTACCGAACTTTGGGGTGTTACATTTCATATATTAAATGAAGTTATTTTCCTTATGTATTATATTTATCAAAGAATTGGATTTAATTCAATGATTATTGAAATTATTATAGTATGTATGAATTTAGCTTTGTGAAATAGTATTTCAACAAGTATTAAGCATTGTTGTGGATTGAATAAATTATGATTTGGAAAATTTTGATAGAATATTTTTTGAATTGTGATGGGCAATTGCATGGAAAAATACAAATTTATGTTATGAATTGTGATGAGCATAAAAATTATTGGATATTGGAATTGACTTTGAATCGAATTGTATTGTGATTTATGCTCACAAAAAGGACAAAGAGATTTATGATATTGTTTTATATCTCACTATAGATGCTTGACTAGGTTATTACCCGTCTCTCTCATTTGTTGAGGAGACAATGGAGTTAGCTTTGTTTTGATTACCATACTACATGCACAGGCTTAGATTCTCCTCTTATTAGAGGTTAGATATAAGTTTTTATTTGTTATGTCCCTTTCGGAAGTTTCATTATTGTGATGTGTACTGTGCATGATGATTCGACCTCCCCGACCATAGGGAGTTAGAATCCAATTAGACCTCCTCGACCATAGGGAGTTAGAATCACCCTGAAGATGCCCCTTGCGGATTAGTCTTACATAGTTAGTGAGATAAAGAATGGTTTTTGAATAGTGAAGAATTGTGATTTCAATTATGATTTATGTATAATTGATTTTGTTGGAATTAATCTTTATTTTCATGATTGCTGGAATTACTTTAAATGTCCAGTTGTGATTTGATAAATTGAATTTCTTACTCAAAGTCATTTTAACTAATGATTTTTATTATTAGCAATGAAGATTTTGACTTTTGGAATTTAATTGACTTTCGAGACTTTCAAATTAATTGTTATAAATTTGTCAATGTATATTGTACTATATTTTAAATTATAGTTGTGCACCACTGAGTTCACCACTCAGTGATAGCTTTGTATGCTATCGCAGGTGAAAAGAGCATAGAGCAGTTGTGTAAGCTTCTTTGAAGACACATTCATATCAGCTCCAGGTATACCATAGGTATACGCATGTACCTAGGTTTTGATGTATGCATGTAATAATATGTATGTAAATTATTTGAGCAGTTATATAAAAACTCTTGTAAAATATTTTGGTATGTAATTAAATGCAAACTATTGTATTGTAAATTTGAGATTTCATTTACCTGTACAGTTTTGAAATATTAATTTTTGATTCTTATAATCAATGAAATGTTTCTTTTATGATGAGGTTGGTTTGAAAATGAAATGATTTGATTATTGAGATTGAATTATGAGATGAAATGAAGTTTATTGGAGTTGTATTTGAGAAAACATATTGGGAGTGTTTTCCTTTTTAGGTTTGAAGAACTGTTTTCTCAAAATACAGCCGGCACTCTACCGAAATTTTGAAAAAATATTATTATATCAGATTTCAATCAATCGATGATTTAAATTTCACCAAAATTGATTTAAAATCCCTTGTAGTATATTTAATGGGTTATCGGTAGGCGAGGTACGGTAATTCATTAGGTTTACTATGGGATCATGTTACATCTTACGGAGGAGTAGGGTGTGACATGTTTAGTGGTATCAGAGTAATGGTTTTAAAGTAAATTTTGAATTGTGAAATTGAATTAATTTTATCGGTAAATATAACTGCTCAAATGTTTGATACATATAGTATATTTACATCATAAATATGAACTAATAGAGAGAAATCTCCTTATGTTGGTTGTATAGGAAATAGAAAATCCTGTGAAAAGATATGGAACAGAAGAATGAGACAATAGAACAGTCTGTGATGGTGAGGCCCTAGCTCCACAGAGCGTCGAAGGCCTAACTGTGCCAGTTTTACCAGTACAAATTATCACACAAATGGCCCAGCAAATGGCCACTTTTTTTCAACAAATGGCTGATACACTTTCAGCTCAAGCTGAAGCACAAACCCAACCCCCACAAGGGCAGTGTGAAATAGAGAAGAGGGAGAAACCTATGGGTCAGAGCTTGAGCAGTAATTTGGGGAAGAGAAAAGAATTTGAGAAGATATGACAGAGGCGGATCATCGAGGCAGAGACCACCAAGACCTAGTCATCGAACAACCAGAAGTTCCTATCCTCTTCGTATCTATAACACTTATGGCAAACTACATGGGGTTATTTATTGTAAAGCCACTGGAACCTGCTACAATTGTGGTGAACATGGACACTTTGTTAGAGATTATACTAGAGCACCTCGATCTGCTCCAAAGTTCACAGATAGTCAGTAAAGGTCGAGATAGAAATAGAGTTGGTACTCCTCACAACCATAACATAGTGAATTAACCCGAACATGGTAGCACATCAGTTAGAGCATCCACTATGCGCCAAGGGGAAAGAGCAGAAACTTTGGATGCAGCTGCTGGTAAGTTCTTAATTTTTTAAAAGAAACATTTAGTTATTATTTGATCCCAGCACTACTTATTTGTATTTTAGTGTCAAAATTATATGTTTTATTGCTATTCCTTTACGTAGGAATAATTTTTGATGTATTAATTACTAGTCCTTTAGGATCAAAACTACGATAACAAGTATGATTGACATTAATTTTGGATATTAGTGAATTCGAAAAGGATAAAATATAGGAAAGTATGATCTATTGGAATGTATCGTAGTAACTATGCAATATTCTTGATGTTTGTACTGTAAGCTGCAGATTACAGTATTGACTTGAGATTATTGTGTAGAGCTACGTACTACTCGATAGTACACCAAGATGAGAATAGTTGCCAACGGCATCTATTTTGGCATAGTTATGCCAGGACAGAATTTTATTATTGGGAATGAGTTTGGAAATCCTACTTAGGGATTTAAAACTGAAAAGTTAGAATATCGAAAGGTTATAGTTTAGTACAAAAGGAAGTTAGTTATAGAATATTGAAAGATCAAAAAGTTATGGAAGTGAAAATTTGAATAGTTGATTTAAATGAAATAAGAAATGTTACGAATATTAGTAAAAGTGTTGACTAGAATGATTAGAGGACCAAACTAAAATAATATTGAAGTATAGCAGATTTATTAGGAATAATAAGAGGTGCTAAATTTTGACTCGACAGTCAAGTAAAGGAGGAAGATAAGACTAAGGAATGAAATAATTAAAGTTAAGTTGTGAAATGGAAAGAAAAGTCAATAGGAAAGTAAGTATGAGAATTGGTCAGAATAGAACCTGGAGGGTGTTGTGTCTCTACTCCAAGATAATGCATATCAATGGTGGTAACCAGTATCCAGTGAGGTTAGTCAGAGCAATGACAACTGAGATTTCACAGAAGGCTATTTCTGAGATGGTCGAAAGGCTCGGAGTCAGGATGACACCACTGGTGTATGCCATGAAGGCTAGAGAGGAGTCAAACCGAGATATTGATGAAACAACACAAAGAAATGAAGAAGCAAGGAAGTAACAGATACATCAGGTAAATTTCGAGGATGAAATTTTTATTTAGAGGGGAAGAATTGTAACGCCTTCACTTTACGTAGTCCATACATTCGACTACTCTGGTGACTTAATGTTTGTTCAGACAAGTCAGGATATCTGGAATTACACTTCAGTGATAATAAACAGACATAAAATGATGAAATATGAGGTAAGAAAATACAAGAAAAATTAAGGAAAAATAAAAGAGAGGAAACAAAGCTAGGTTAAGTGAGCTGGCATCGAAGCGATGGGTGTGTTTTGCTATTTTGCAATCACTACAAGTGCACGTATCGCTAACAAAGTAATAAAGTGATAAGTAGAGTATCGTTCCCACGAGGAATTTTGTTTAGCAAGTACCAATCTACACAAAAATCTTGACTGTCTAGGCTATCGAGTACCTAGAGAATGAAGTTTGTTAACTTTAAACACTAAAATGGTAAACTTAAAACAAAATGATTTATTTGAAGCAATTCTGGAATTAAGATTTCGCACTTAAATCTTCCTAGGGATGTTATCTTGTTTATTTACTGAATTGAGGATCGTTTTCCTTGATGGAAATCAGTCCTAAGTTATCCTAAATCCTCTCTCAAGGCATCTAGGGTGTATTCTAATTAACTTAAACCTTACTTTTGTGGTGATCAAATTAATTAAAATCCTTTAAAACCTTTGACCAATTTTTAGGTTCCACAAAGGTATCAGCCTAGGTCTAGGTCAGAATTCCTAGGTTCAAGATCTTGATTTTTTATTGTTAATCTTCACCTTTTAGTCCTTCAATTAACATCTACAATCATGACTAAGTGGGTACCAACACATAGCATGCATTAAGATTGCAAGAAATTAAATCAAGAAACGAATCTCAAATCCAATAAATAAAACTCAGTGTTAATCCATAATAATAATTAGAAGAGCTACTCTCCCAAATCCAGAATAAGAAAACTACTCACTCATGGTGAGTTCAACAAATGTCATGATAAAAAGTAAAAACAATAAAAAGAGAGTTATGCAGAAGAAATAAAATAATAAAAATCTGTCTAAGGAGATAAAACGAAGGAACCAAAGAGAATTTGCAGTTTTGATCTTGTGGAGCTTCAGCTGGAAAACTTCTTTTGGTACTGATGTAGAGTCCGACAACAGCAACCTTTAGCAACAGTCTTGATGACAGTCCCCCGACCCTCCTTCCTGATGTTTTCTTTGCTATTTATATTGGTTGCTTCAAGGGTTAGGTCATTTTGAGTCCAAAAGGCTTTAGGAGTCTCGTTTGGATCAGAAAACAGGAGAGGAATTTAAGTTAGAAAACAGGTTGCAGCATGGTACACGGCTTGTGTGTCACTACACGGGTCCCACAAAGCAAGGCCGTGTAACTTGCTGGAGGAGAATTGCGTGGTCTTGTTTTGGCACAGAAAGTTACACGGGTCTATGCCAACTACACGGGCCTAATTACACAGGCCGTGTACTATTGTTCCCATAAGGTTCTTCAAGCTTGGGCCCGGCAACGACTTGCACGGGTCCCTGCAGATTACACGGGTCTACTTACAGGACCCGTGTACTTATGTTTCTCATCAATTCTCTTAGGTTTCTTCTGGCAGGGAGTTACGCGGGTCTAGGGCTTGGTTTACACAGCCCGTGTACTTTGTATCAGCAACAATCCTTTGTCTTTTTGCCTTTCTAAGCTTTCCTTTCCACTCTCATTCTTTGGGGCTTCACCCAAACACCTAAAATAATGCACAAAACATAGAATTAAGGGCTTGGCAATAGAATTTATGAAAACTAATGAAATCAACTACTATGCATGAAAATACTTGCCTAAATGCTATGATTTAGAATACAAATGTGCTTAAAAACATCTATACAATTCAAGTGTATCAAATACCCCAAACTCAAACTTTTACTTGTCCTTAAGCAAAACAAAACTCTGTTTTAAAGCACATTTCAGGGGATACTTAGGAATACAACCATCAATTTAATAAGCATAGAATTGAAATCCTCCAACCTTCATACCAACTCCCCTCTTTCAAGGCATAAGGGTTCTAACAGCTGCCTATTTGGAACTTCACCTCATTTCATGGTGTTTCGACTAATTATTCCTCTATACAAGACCATTAATAAGCCACAAACAACTTGTTTTATCCGGATAGAATTAAGAAACACTAACTTCCCCAAATCTGCCTCTTTCGCAATTAATTGAGATGAAGTATTTCAATTCTAACTCCATAGGCATATCTTAATTTTCTATCCTCACTAATGTAGCATGTGCTTTTTCAAAAGATCAAAAGGTATTTAAAAGGGTTGTAATGGGGCTAGAGGGATAAACTTGGTTGCCAATGAAAGGTTTTTAGGGAATAGAAAAAAGAGGATAGCATGTATGCATAAAATCCAGGTATACTGAGTTCATTTCTACATATTTTTTGTGGAGAGGAAAGGCTTTTGGCTTTTTATATTATCAAGCATGCTTCCATGACACTTATCTTGGGACTTCTTTTCTTTTTCCTTTTTGTCCTCTCTCCCAAACTCATTGCTTTTGCTGGATTAGAAAGGAAAGTTTTTTTCTTTGATTCCTATTGCACACTTGCACTCTTTCTTGAGTACTGCATCCTCTCTTCATTTTCTTTATGCATATTGCTTCCTCAGAAGGGTGTGGTAGGTGTTTAGGCTAGGGGCTAGGTAAATAACATTGGTAATCAATAAATTTTAAGGGGTAAACATAGGCTTCAAGTTGGCTACAAGGGTTATACATTTTAATTAGGGATGGCTAAGGCTTAGTAAGGCTATATCAAAGAATGCCTTAATCATTTCTTCATCAAGCATATGCTAGGATTTTGCCTTGATAGGTCCAAGAGTTATGTTCTAGAGCTAGTGAGGCAGTTTTTAGGTTTGCTTGTATTTCAAAAATTATTCTCCTAATTTTACAAGTTCAATGTGATAAATTAATAGTTATGAAGAGGTTTAACTAGTCTAATTCCATTAAAGAGATTAGTTTCTTTACAAACAACATGTTAGAATCCCTTTTTACCTATCTAGATACGTTCATTCCTCTATCCCATGGAGTCCAATTATTAGCTTACAAAAAATTTGGTTATAGTGCTAAGTTTCACAATTTACAATCCAAAAATTTTCAAAAATTCTCAAAAATTTTGATACAGAAGAATAATGTAGCTGAATTTAAAAAATGCAATGATGTGCATGTAATGATATGCAAGTGCAAATGTATCCCCCCCAAACCCAAACCAGACATTGTCCACGATGTCGATATAATGTGCTAGATTAGATCAAGTGTACAAAAATTTTAAGGAAGCATAATATTTATTAAGCATGGAAAATTTTTGAACATAAAGCAAATAAAAGAGACCTATGGTTTTAAGTTAGGACTACGGCATGTAAGATATTACAATAAAGATCCTATCCTATAGTCCTATCTCTAAAAGACCTCTGATGATGATGATGGTGATGCTAGTGATCCTTGCTCCTTTTCCTCCTCATCTAGTTTGTCCATTAGAATGTCCAGCTTGTTGTGTGCTTCGTGGAGGTTGTCCTTGATAGCTCGCTTCCTGTCGTATATTGTGGTCTCCATGCACTGCAAGTATGCAAGGACTGGGTCTGTCAGTGGTGGTGTGTATGGAGGTACTTGGACAGGGGACTCTTCGAACATTTGCTCTTACCCTTCTTCTTGAAGCTGTGAAGTCTCACCGAGTCCCTCCCTTACCTCGTCTCTCTGAGGGATTGTGTTTCCTTCGGCATCCACCAAGTAGTATTTATTGCCCACCTTCTTACATATCGCCATGCATATGCAGATAGTTTGATCAATTCTCGATGTTCCAGTAACAAAGTGCAGTCTGTGATGTCCAGGAATAAAGCCGAAGTGGAGGGCAATGGTGGTGATAAGGCCTTCGAGCACTATGTGCCTGGTAGGCTGATGGCAAAGGCATCGGAGATGGTTGCACAGGAAAAAGCTAGTGCTACACCACTGCTTGGTGACCATGCACCATAGGAAAAATAGCTCACTAGCATTGACAACACCAAGGCTATAGCCACGACCCATGATGGTGTGGGCGGCGAAGCGATGTATGTATCGTAATGCTGGACTAGTGATGCCTGTTGATTTGGATTTGCTGAAGTTGTAGGGCTCTGTGTTTGGTGCAATGGAATCCCAAAAGTTAATGTTGTTGTACAACATGCGGTTCCTTGGGATTTCTTGGTGGTCGGTACTGTCAAAGCCGAAGATGGCATTGAACTCGTCCATATTCATTACCCGGTCTATGCCAAGTAGGCGAAACTCAATTTTGCCCCTGTCTTCCCTATCGGTGGGCCATAAGTTGGCCCTGAAGCTACCCAGAAATTCCAGCGTTGTGTCTTTGTAAGCCAGAAATTAGAGTTGGGCAAACCTTGTCCACCCAATGCTATCAAGTAGCCCATTGATTTCTTCTTGCAACCTAATTTGCTCTAAAAGCGGAAAATCTATGTATTTGGTGGAGGATATTTTTTGAGCATGAAGTCGGGTGCACATTGCTTTACGGGCATCATCTCAAAATCCCCAAGGAATAGAGATTTCAGGTTGTGGAGCGGGTTATGGCTGTGGTTACGGTGGAGGAGGGGCTTGTTAAGATGGTTGGGGAGTGGCTACCCTCATTCTTGGGCATTGGGTTGGAGGCTAGGGTGGAGAAGGTGAGGATTCTCCTCTTTGCCTTGAAGAAGAGCTGATCCTCCTTGCAGATCTCTTCGCAGGAGCCATGGGTGTGTTTTTGGGAAGGAGAAGAGTATGATTTTGGTGAAGGGAGATGAGATTTGAGAGGTTTTTATAGGCTAGGAAGGGAGTAGATGAAGGATTTTGTGTTTATGAAGGGTTTTAATGCTAAGGGTGTATTTAAAGAGCCGTTAGGACTCTTTGTTTCGCGTGTTTCACCCCCTATGAGTCGCGTTTGCGATGAGATACACAGGTCATGTGTCACTGCACGGGTCCCAACATGTAGGGCCGTGTTAATTCCTGCCTGAAATTTTCAAAATCTGTTGTGGTACACGGCCCGTGTAAATCAGCTATGGGACCTGTGTAACATCCTGTCTCTCGAATTACTTTACTGGATATGTTACACAGCCCATGTAAAATTCAAGGAGCCCCGTGTAACCTTCTGTCTCTTAACTCTTCTAGAGACATTACACAGTCCGTGTAAATTGGGCTATGGACCCGTGTAATCTTCTGTCTCCCGAAGGTTTGAAATTGCATGAAATTTATGGACTTCCAAAAAGTTACACGGGGCGTGTAAAACTAGTACACGACCCGTGTAATTTTCTGATTTTTCAAATCTTTAGCAAATGAAAAATGTTATCACATGAAATGGATGCAAAGATTAACAATAGAGTTACTTCCTCGATTTTGTTCAATTTTCCCTTTTGTGGGTTTGACTTGGTGATTCCTTTCCTCTCTTGATCTCTATTCCCCTTTTCAAAAAAAAAAAAAAAATCCTACAAAATGAAATGCTAATGAGCATGAAACAAAAATTCAATATTGAAGAAAAAGAAAAGAAGAAAAGTTTAGAAAAATTTTGGGTTGCCTCCCAAAAAGCGCTTGTTTATAGTCTTTAGCTGGACTTTACTTGTTTATGGTCTGTCAGTAGGAGGATTGAGAGTGAGATTTACTCCTGTTTCTATGGATTCTCCCTGAAAGTAAGGCTTAAGCCTCTACCCATTGACCTTGAATGCACCTAAGGTTTCGCTCCATACCTCTACTGCTCCATGTGGGAAGACTTGGGTGACCTTGAAAGGTCCGGACCATCTTGATTTCAGCTTCCCTGGAAAGAGTTTCAATCTAGAGTTGAATAAGAGGACAAGATCTCCTTCTTTTATCTCTTTCCTTGCTTTGCACCTGTCATGCATCTTTTGGTTTTATCCTTAAAGATTTTAGCATTTTCGTATGTATCTTATCGAATTTCTTCCAACTCATTTGGTTGTAAGAGCCTTTTTTCACCAGCAGCTTTGGGGTCAAAGTTTAGTACCTGAATTGCCCAGTAGGCTTTATGCTCAAGTTCAACAGGGAGATGGCATGATTTTCCATAAACCAGTCGGAAGGGTGTTGTGCCAATTGGGGTTTTATATGCAGTGTGGTATGCCTATAGTGCATCATCTAGCTTCATGCACCAGTCCTTCCTAGATCTGTTTATAGTTTTCTCCAGGATTTGCTTCAGTTCCCTATTTGATATTTCTACTTGACCGCTGGTTTGAGGATGATAAGGTGTGGCCACCTTGTGAGTCACTCCATACTTTTTTAGTAGTGTTTTGAATTGTTGGTTGCAGAAGTGGCTTCCTCCATCACTGATTATCGCTCGTGGTGTGCCAAAACTTGTGAAGATGTTCTTCTTAAGAAACTTGGTGACCACTCTAGCATCGTTGGTTGGTGTTGCAATAGCTTCTACCCATTTTGACACATAATCAACTCCAACCAGAATATACTTGTTTCCATGGGAAGAGGGAAATGGTCCCATGAAATCTATTCCCCATACATCAAACAATTATATCTCAAGTATACCATGCAGTGGCATTTCATTCTTTCTTGAACTGTTACCTGTTCTTTAGCATTGATCAAAAGCTAGCACAAAGGATCTTACATCCTTAAATAAATATGGCCAGTAAAACCCTGCTTGTAAAATCTTGGCTGCGGTCTTTGAAGTGCCTAAATGTCCTCCATATAGTGATGAATGGCAATGAGAAATGATACTTTCCATATCTTCCTTTGGTATGCACCTTCTTATCAGCCCATCATTACATCTCTTGTATAGTAGGGGTTCCTCCCATAAGTAATATCTCACATCATGTAGGAATTTCTTCCTTTGCTGATAAGTCATGTTTGGACGTAGTACCCTGCATACAAGAAAATTAACAAAGTCAGCGTACCATGGAGCTTTGGAGAATGCAAGTAATTGCTCATCAGGAAATGAATCACCAATTGGTAAATCTTCGAAATCTTCCATGTACTCCAATTTTAGTCTAGAAAGATGGTCAGCTACTATATTTTCAGATCCCTTTTTGTCCTTTATTTCAAGGTCAAATTCTTTCAAGAGTAGTATCCATCGAATCACTCTTGGTTTTGCTTCCTTTTTGTTCATAAGGTACCGAATTGCAGCATGATCCGTGAATACAATGACTTTTGACCCGATGAGGTAAGATCTAAATTTGTCTATTACAAATACCACTGCTAGGAATTCCTTCTCTGTGGTAGCATAATTAATTTGTGCATCATCGAGTTTCTTGCTAGCATAATAAATAGTATGGAGCTTTTTATCTTTTCTTTGCCGAGCACTGCTCCAACTGCAAAATCGCTCGTGTCGCACATAACCTCGAATGGTAGCTCCCAATTCAGTGGCTCCATTATTGGTGCTGATATCAGGTCCTCTTTGATTCTGTTAAAAGAGATAAGGCAATTTTTATCAAAATCAAAGGGAACGTCTGGATTTAACAAGTTAGTAAGTGGCTTAGCTATTTTGAAAAAGTCTTTGATGAATCTTCTGTAGAATCCTGCATGACCCAAAAGGCTTCGCACTCCCTTGACTGATGTTGGGGGTTGCATATTTTCAATGATCTCAATTTTTGCCTTATTAACTTCAATTCCTCTTTTTGATATCAAATGTCCCAGAATTATGCCTTCCCTTACCATAAAGTGGCATTTTTTCCAATTTAGGACCAGGTTTGATTCTTCACATCTTTACAACACCTTAGATAAATTAGCTAGGCAATCATCAAAAGTAGTTCCATAGATAGAAGAAACATCCATAAAAACTTCCATAATATCTTCGATATAATTAGAAAAGATAGCCATCATGCATCTTTGAAAGGTAGCAGAGGCATTACAAAGATCAAAAGGCATTCTTCTATATGCAAATGTTCCATTGGGACAAGTGAACGTTGTCTTTTCTTGGTCTTCTGGGTGAATAGGAATTTGAAAGAATCCCGAGTAACCATCTAGATAACAGAAATAATAGTGTTTTGCTAACCTTTTTAACATTTGGTCGATGAAAGAAAGCAGGAAATTATCTTTTATGGTGGCACTGTTCAATTTCCTATAATCTATGCACATTTGCCAACCAGTGACTACTGTAGTAGGGATTAGTTTATTGCTTGCATTTTGGATAACAGTTGTCCCACCTTTCTTAGGGACTACATGTACTGGACTGACCCATTTACTATCAGAAATTGGGTATATGATACTTGCATCTAATAGTTTTAAAATTTCTTTCTTGACTACTTCTTTCATGTTTGGGTTAAGTCTTCTTTGATGTTCGATTGTGGGTTTACTGTTTTCTTCCATGGGTATCCTATGCATGCAAATCGAAGGGTTGATCCCCTTCAGGTCTTCTATTTTATACCCTAATGCTTTGCTATGGATCCTAAGTTCTCTTAACAATTTTTCCTCTTCTAACTTAGACAGGCTAGCATTGATTATAACAGGATAATTAGACTTTGAGTCTAGGAATGCGTACCTTAGTGAAGACAAGAGAGGTTTAAGCTCTACCTGTTTAGAGTTTTCTTGGAGCTTACCTTTGGTTTGTTCCTCCTTTAACTTTTCTATCTCGGAAGCCTTAGCTAAAGGTAAGGGTGGAGGAGCTGCCAATTGTTGTGCACATGCTGCTATTTCAGTATTTTCATCATCCACTGTGTGGCTGCGCACAATACATGCTTCAAGAGGATCTTTAGGATGTGTCTTATGAAATTCCTCTTTAACTTTTTTATCAATTATGTCAACTTTGAAGCATTCATCAGGTTCAAATTTGTGTTTCATTGTGTCAAACAAGTTGAACTCCACTTCTTCTTCTCCAACCTTGAGGGTTAATCATCCATTTTTGACGTCTATGATGGCTCCGGCTGTTGCCAAGAATGGTCTTCCCAAGATGATGGAAATTGCTGTATTCTAAACTCATGTATCCTCCTTCACAGTTGCCCTCATGTTGACTATTTGTACCAACTGCGTTGGCTTGCATTCTTTCAAGTTTCTTTGTGAGCTGATCAAACTGGGCATTTATCATGCTTAGGGCATCTACTTCCAGGACCCCTGTAGTTCTTCTTGCATTTCCTCTTTCATTTGACCACTCATAATTATGGTATACAACTCTTTCTAGAAGTTCAAGTGCTTGTGGCACAGTTTTCTCCATTAGATCACCCTCTGCAGCTGAATCAACTGTGCTCCTTGCAGAGGGTAGTAATCCATTATAAAAATTTTGCACTAATAGCCAATCTTCTATGCCTTGGTGTGGACATTCCCTTTGCAGGTCTTTATATCTTTTCCATGAGTCATAGAGTGATTCTCCTTCCTTTTGTCTGAAGGTGTTGAGCTCAAGCCTTAGCTTTGCAGTCTTTATAGGTGGAAAATACCTTGCTAGAAAAGCTTGAGAGAGGTTTTCCCAGGTAGTGAATGTTCCAGCCGGTTGAGAAAAGTAACCACTTCCTTGCTCTATCCCGAAGGGAGAATGGGAATGCTCTGAGTCTTATTGCTTGATCAGACACTCCATTCATCTTGAAGGTATCACATAGGGCAAGTCTGTTGAATCATTTGGAGCCATGCTGGTTTTAATTCAAAGTTATTGGCTTCCACTCTGGGTCTAGTGACAGTGGGCTAAAATCCTTGGACAGATGGAGCTCCAAAATCTCTCAAGAGTCTTGGTCTGTCATTATTATCAGCCATGGTTGGGATTTCAGGATCTCCTTGACCGTGCTCTTGATGTTTCCTTTCCCTCCTGATGGCTTTAAGAGTTCTGTCTATTTCTGGATCACAGTCCAAAATTTCCTCTGGCTTTGTTCTGGTCATAAACCAGATCGGGCACCTGAGAGAAAATAAAAGAGATACAACCAGTAAAATAAAATAAAATAATAAATATAATTACCTAAATCAGCTAAATCGCCTATCGCTTGATATTACTAAAACCAAAAGTTCTCCGGCAACTGCGCCAAAAACTTGTTTCGCTATTTTGCAATCACCGCAAATGCACGTATCACTAACAAGTAATAAAGTGATAAGTAGAGTATCATTCCCATGAGGAATTTTGTTTAGCAAGTACCAATCTACACAAAAATCTTGACTGTATAGGCTATCGAGTACTTAGAGAATGAACTTTGTTAACTTTAAACACTAAAATGGTAAACTTAAAACGAAATTATTTATTTGAAGCAATTTTGGAATTAAGATTTTACACTTAAATCTTACTAGGGATGTTATCTTGTTTATTTACTGAATTAAGGATCATTTTCCTTGATGGAAATCAGTCCTAAGTTATCCTAAATCCTCTCTCAAGGCATCTAGGGTGTATTCTAATTAACTCAAACCCTACTTTTATGGTGATCAAATTAATTAAAATTCTTTAAAACCTTTGACCAATTTTTAGGTTCCACAAAGGTATTATTCTATGTCTAGGTCAGAATTCCTAGGTTCAAGATCTTGATTTTCTAATGTTAATCTTCACTTTTCAGTCCTTCAATTAACATCTACAATCATGACTAAGTGGGTACCAACACATAGCATGCATTAAGATCGCAAGAAATTAAATCAAGAAACGAATCTCAAATCTAATAAATAAAACTCAGTGTTCATCCATAATAATAATTACAAGAGCTACTCTCCCAAATCCAGAATAAGAAAACTACTCACTCATGGTGAGTTCAACAAATGTCATAATAAAAAGTAAAAGCAATAAAAAGAGAGTTATGCAGAAGAAATAAAATAATAAAAATCTGTTTAAGGAGATGAAACGAAGGAACCAAAGAGAGTTTGCAGCTTTGATTTTGTGGAGCTTTAGCTGGAAAACTTCTTTTGGTACTAATGTAGAGTCCGACAACAGCAACCTTCAGCAGCAGTCCTGATGATAGTCCCCCGACCCTCCTTCCTGATGTTTTCGTTGCTATTTATATTGGTTGCTTCTAGGGTTAGGTCATTTTGAGTCCAAAATGCTTCAGGAGTCTCATTTGGATCAGAAAATAGGAGAGGAATTCGAGTCAAAAAATAGGTTACAGCATAGTACACGGCTCGTGTATCACTACACGGGTCCCGTAAAGCAGAGCTGTGTAACTTGCTAGAGGAGAATCGCGTGGTCTTATTTTGGTACAAAAAGTTACACGGGTCTGTGCCAACTACACAGGCCTGATTACACGGGCCGTGTACTATTGTTCCCATAAGCTTCTTTAAGCTTACGCCTGGCAAAGACTTACACGGGTCCCTGCAGATTACACGGGTCTACTTTCACGACCTGTGTACTTGTGTTTCTCATCGATTCTCTTATCTTTCTTCTGGCAGGGAGTTACACGGGTCTGGGGCTTGGTTTACTCGACTCGTATACTTTGTATCAGTAGCAATTCTTTGTCTTTTTGCCTCTCTAAGCTTTCCTTTACACTCCCATTCTTTGGGGCTTCATCCAAACACCTGAAATAATGCAAAAAACATGGAATTAAGGGTTTGGCAATAGAATTTATGAAAACTAATGAAATCAACTACTATGCATGAAAATACTTGCCTAAATGCTATGATTTAGAATACAAATGGGCTTAAAAACATCTATACAATTCAAGTATATCAGGGTGACCGCACCAGGAAGTTACGGCACAGGTAATAGCTAACCCGAAGAATGCGGGGAACCCTTGGAATTAAAATTTTAGACATAATTAAAGGCTTATAGAGGTGTAATTTGCATTATAAATGTCAAAGAAAAATTAATGAATTAGTACAAATAAAAACGAAAAAATTAATGAATTAGTACAAATAAAAACGAAAAATCAAGAAACTGATAAAAATCTGTTATTGAATAAATAGGAGATGCAACCCGAAGAGGGGCATTTTGGTCATTTGACACCTAGAGTAGACTTTTGACCTAAATGTCCATGAAAAATAAATAGTATTAAATTTTGAGAACCCCATGAAAAAGGAAATTTAATATGTAATGAAATTAAGAGAAATTATGGGGTATGAATTAGAATAATTAAAAGTTGATTAATTAAATAATTAACCTATGGTTACTGGGGTTAGGTGGCACTATGTAAAGGCCAAGTGGACAGCATATCCTACTAACACACTCATCTTCATCTTCCTTACCTCATAGCAGAATTCCATTTCTCTCAAATTCTTTAAGGTTCCTCCATAGCCGGCCACGAAAAAAGCTTCAATCTACCCATGATCAAGTCACTTTCTCCCTAAGTGTCTTCACTAAATCTTGTCTACACACCATGGGCAACACAAAGATAGCAAAAAGGAGAGGAAATTCCATGGATTTGTGAAGCACAAGTTGAGGTAAGTGCCCATTTTCTTCCCTTGTTTAAGTAAAGTTTATGTTTAGCTTAAGACGAGTTGATTGGTCATGAAAATTGATGGAATTGTTGAGTTATTGAACTGCCCAATTTTAGGCAGCCATGGGAGCCTATATTACTTGAGTATTCTGCCCAACTTACTTTGCTGGAATTGTGTTGAATAAATATAGAAGTGCCAAGAATGAATATTAAAGTATTGGGAGGAGGAGGATTGCCAAATCGGAAGTGTAAATTCTCTTATGCAGGTTGTGATTGTTGGTATGAGACCAATTGGAAGTGAAACCAGACATAAAATAAGCCAACTTTCATGTAGAAGTGTTGCCTAAATTCTGCCTAGAAGTGACCTAAAAGAATGACCAAATCTGGATTGCCTAAAATGTGAACCCAGAATTTGACCATATGAACAGTAATCAGTCTTTTGGCCATAACTCACTCAAAACAGGTCCAAATGACCTGAAATTTATACCATGGAAAGCTTCGACATAGAACTACAACTCTTATGAAGACACCAAAGGCTAGAAATGACCAAAACCAAGTCAAAATGCTTGCACAATTCAGGTTACAAAAATTGGCCGAATTGACTTTGACCTAAAAATGACCTAAACTTTGCAATATAAGTGCGACTTGACCAGTAATAGTAATATGACCATAACTTGGTCCATAGAACTCCAAATGACATGAAATCAGTCCCAAAATTTCAATAAGACATGAATCTACAATATTGGTAATTTGACCAAAATCCAAAAATCAAGAGAACTAGGTCAATTAAGTTGATTAATTTGGCACACTAAATCTTGAATTGGTACAATTGACCATTAAGTCCAGAAAATTCAGATATGCATATCTCCCACCAAAAGTGTCCAATTTAAATGAGCCATACCAATCTGGAAAGCTAAGAAAGAGACCTAAAACATTGTTTTAGACAACTTCCTCAAATTATAAATGTATAAATTCAGAATTTAAGGTTAAGCCATTGACCTAATTGAGGACCATGCCAATATAGGACCTTTGAGTCCAAGTTAACAATTTGTCTATAAAGAATTTTATAAGACTTGAAAAATGGTAAGCAAAATTTCTAGTTGTCCCTAAGACATAGGGAAACAATACTTATGAAGAATGTTAGACCTCAATGTGATTACAAATAGTCCAAATAAATTAGTAAAATTAGAACCGAAAATGCCTAAAAATTAAACTAAAATTTAGATTTGACCTAGTTATGGTTAATTGACCATAACTTAAGCTATACAACTCCAAATGGAGTGATTAAAAAAGGAAATTAAAGAAGAAACAATGAGAAACAATTTAATGAATACAAATCTATTAAATTTACACCGTAGCTTGGTCCAATAGGCAGTAAACATTGGCCATGAAATCTGGATAATAGCAATAAAATGCAATAAGCTTTAAAATGAAATTGGTAACATATACCAACACTTAGAGACTATAAAATGTGACAAATTGGGAACATTAAAATTGACTCACCAAGAAAATTTAGATATTGGATTTTATTATCAGAAATAATTTAACTGAGTACTGAAACACTTTAAATTGTGTGTTTCAGTTGAAAAGGATATTGAAAAGCATAAGAAACATTGAGTCAAGTCCAAGAGGCGACTCATCAGAGGTTTGTGCATAACTAGTTTTTAATTGATTTTGTTCTGAATATTTCAAATGATTAAATGAAGTTATTTTCCTTATGTATTATGTTCATCAAAGCATTGGATTTAATTCAATGACAATTGAAATTATTATAGTATGTTTGAATTTAGCTTTGTGAAATGGTATTTCAACAAGTATTAAGCATTGTTGTGTATTGAATAAATTATGTTTTGGAAAATTTTGATAGAATATGTTTTGAATTGTGATGGGCAATTGCATGGAAAAATACAAATTTATGTTTTGAATTGTGATGAGCATAAAAATTATTGGATATTGGAATTGACTTTGAATCGAATTGTGTTGTAATTTATGCTCACAAAAAGGACAAAAAGATTCATGATATTATTTCATATCTCACTATAGATGCTTGACTAGGTTGTTACCTGTCTCTCTCATTTATTGAGGAGACAATGGAGTTAGCTTTGTTTTGATTACCATGGTACGTGCACAGGCTTAGATTCTCCTCTTATTAGAGGTTAGATCTAAGTTTTAATTTGTTATGGCCCTTTCGAAAGTTTCATTATTGTGATGTGTACTGTGCACGATGATTTGACCTCCCCGACCATAGGGAGTTAGAATCTGATTCGACCTCCCCGACTATGGGGAATTAGAATCACGCTGAAGATAGCCCTTGTAGATTAGTCTTACATAGTTAGTGAGATAAATAATGGTTTTTGAACAGTAAAGAATTGTGATTTCGATTATGATTTATGTACAATTGATTTTGTTGGAATTAATCTTTATTTTCATGATTGCTGGAATTACTTTAAATGTCCAGTTGTGATTTGATAAATTGAATTTCTTGCTCAAAGTCATTTTAACTAATGATTTTTATTATTGACAACGAAGATTTTGACTTTTGGAATTTTGTTGAATTTCGAGACTTTTAAATTAATTGTTATAATTTTGTCAATGTATATTGTACTATGTTTTAAATTATTGTTGTGCACCGCTGAGTTCACCACTCAGCGATAGCTTTGTATGCTGTTGTAAGTGCAAAGAGCATAGAGCAGTTGAGTAAGCTTCTTTGAAGATATATTCAAATCAGCTCCAGGTATATCATAGGTATACCCATATACATAGGCTTTGTTGTATGATTGTAATAATATGTATGTAAATTATTTGAGCAGTTGTATAAAAACTCTCGTAAAATATTTTGGTATGTAATTAAATGCAAACTATTGTAATGTAAATTTGAGATTTCATTTACCTGTATAGTTTTGAAATATTAATTTTTGAGTCTTGTAATCAATGAAATGTTTCTTTTATGATGAGGTTGGTTTGAAAATAAAATGGTTTGATTATTGAGATTGAATTATGAGATGAAATGAAGTTTATTGGAGTTGTATTTGAGAAAATATATTGGGAGTGTTTTTCTTTTTATGTTTGAAGAACTATTTTCTCAAAATACAGCCGGCACTCTGCCGAAATTTTGAAAAAATTTTATAATACCAGATTTTAATCGATGATTTAAATTTCACCATAATTTATCACAAACTTTAAAGTTT
The DNA here is from genome assembly GCF_030052815.1 of Hevea brasiliensis. NCBI lineage: Eukaryota > Viridiplantae > Streptophyta > Magnoliopsida > Malpighiales > Euphorbiaceae > Hevea > Hevea brasiliensis. The sequence goes on from NC_079496.1 coordinate 47,078,131, forward strand.
TAAAATATACAAATTACATAACAAAATGTCAAAATACAACTGATAGTCATTACACAAGATCCTGAGTCCTACCATGTATGCAGTGTAGTGCAGATGACTCTGGACTCCTGTGCAGATCTGATGTCTCACCCGATCATAGGTCTGCTGAGCTCCCCAGCTGTGCCTCCAATACCTACGGGTAGCAAAAGCAACGCGCTAAGCAATTCTGCTTAGTGGTGCCAATTTTAAAGAAAAATATAATAAAATAAAATAATTTAACTGTTTATGAATTTTGGATGTCAGTATGCTTTGCAGACTAATATTTCAGTTTTGCTTATTTTGGTGGTTCTGTATTTCATTAAACTTTATTTAGCTGTCTAAAGTTAATAATGCTTAATTTAACTGCTCGTGTAGCCTATACACTGACCAGACTGGATAAATGGATATAATAGCACTGGGTGCCTAGTACCTCGGGCCGTGACACCATCGATCATAAAGTATCTCCCGGTGTGCAAATGGTGTGGCTAAAAAGCCATATAATCAATCAGGCAATAAGTCGAGTATAATAATAAAATCCATATAGCCATAAGCTATTAACATCACAGTGTGGCATAATAAGCCGTATAAACACAATAAGGAGTGAAGCCATTTACAGAATAGCTATCAGAATCCTATTGGCATGCCAACCTATCCAAACTAGTCAACTAGGCAAACTAGGGCATATTACAAATTGATTGTTTAATTCTTTGTTTTTAGGGTTTACTAGTCATTATGCAATTCACAAGTCAATGCAAATGTTGACCTTTTTAGACATTATTGATAAGTTGATTCTAGTATCAACATGTCACAATTTGCATTTCAATATGCTACAAATATAGTTCAATTTACAATTCTCACAAGTTGGCATTTATCGCCAAATTATTTTTAGGCTTTGTTGTATAATATTGTCAATTTTTCAGTTTTTGTGTGCTAGATTGATCTAGCTAAATGTCCTATTTCTCTTAGTTTTTAGCTTCTGATCAAAGAAGAAAATTTGTAGCTCTATGTCTTATTGAACTTTTGGCACTAATTTCAGGTCATTCTGAGTTGTATAGACCAAGATATGATCAGTTTACTAAAGCTGGACAAATTGCATTTTCAATGCAAATTTAGGTCATTTTTAGATCAAGTTCAATTCTGGCAGATTTGGTACCCTAACTTGGGCAAGCAATTTGACTTGGTTTTGGTCATTTCTGGGATTTGGTGTCTTCATAAGAGTTGTAGCTCTATGTCTAAGCTTTCCATTGATATAAATTTCAGGTCATTTGAACTTGTTTTGAGTGATTTATGGCCAGTTGAATTGTTACTGTTCATATGGTCAATTTCTAGGTTTGCAAGGTTGCAATTCTGGATTTGGTCATTTTTAAGGTCAGTTTCTAAGCAGAATTTTAGCAACATTTCTACATGAAAGTTGGCCTATTTTGTGTCTAGTTTCACCTCTCATTGGCCTTATACCAATTGAGGCCACCATTTTGCACTTATAACCTAATTTATGTACTGCCAACAATACATAACTTGCACATGAAAATCACACTTCCAATTTGACAATTCTCCTCCTCCCAACACTTCAATATTCATTCATGGCACTTCTATATACATTCAACACAATTTCAGTAAAGTAATTTGGATAGAATACTCAAGTGCTCAATGCACATAGTACACCATTAATATTCAACATTTAATTTAACCTAAATTCAATATATATCAACACCTAAATTACACATACACTTCCATGGCAATTACACATGCCCCCAATTCAACACCATCATAATTCATTAATAAATTTCATAAATTCACACACAATTTCATGAGGTTAAAGGCTGCCCAACATGACAGTTTACTTGTCACACCTTACCCCTCTGTAAGGCATAACATGATCCCGTAGTATACCTAATGAATTACCAAACTTCGCCTGCTGATAACTCATTAAATACACTATAAGAGATTTTAAACCTTTTCTTATTTCTTTTTATAGCGGTGAGCACTTTTGACAGGTGTAAAATTTTTTTTTTTATCTAAAGTGAACTAATTAACAAATCTGAAGTATCAATAATTTCTGTAAAAATTTTGGCAGAGTGCCATTTGTATTTTGAATAAAACAGTTCTTCAAAAACCTGTAAAAAGCACTTCCAATATATTTCTTCAATCCCAAACTCCAATAATAGTTCAACATAATAAATTTCTCAACATTTGTCAACTCAATTCAACATCAATTTTCCGGTGTTTCCAAAAGCTGAGATAAAAGAAATATGTCACAATATTTTTACACGCCAAAATAATTTACAATTTTAGTTTACAACTGCTCAAGACTAAGTACAAAATATACAGACATTGCACATATATTACAACAAAAATTACAAAAAGTTGTATACTCAATATACCCGACAAAATTCCAAAGTGTAGCACAAGCAGCCTACTCTGCTGTTCTATCTGTCTGTCTACCTGCGACAGCAATGAAAAAGCTATCGTTGAGTAAAATTTATTCAGTGGTGCACAATAAGAATTTAAAATATTGTATATAAAACTTTTATTGACAATTCATAATTCAAATGATTCACAATTTCATATCACAATTTTCAAAGCTCATGTAACACAAATTTGATCAAACAATTGAATAACATAGTGTTGCCAATCAATAACACAACTTAGATGATGACACAACTTTTTCGAACATGCTGTGTTGTACACCACGACAAGACATACTCACTCCACTAATCGAAATCAATGAGGGAGGTAGCTAGCTAGATAATGAGTACTCATCCATACTCACCTCAGACTGGCAAGTCAAAGAGGAAGGAATGTAGTTATACTCACCCCATAAATGAAGGAGGAACATAGTAATATTGCCATGCCAAGTGTAAATCAAAATAATTCCAAATCACAATATTTCATACAAACTATAAATCACATTTTATCTCAAATTTTTCATTTGCAAAGTAAGCAACACAATAATTTCCAAATAATATTCGCAAAGCCAAAACAATAAAAAATTATTCATAACTCATTTCTCCAAATAAATTTTCTAGTAAAAGCAGTGAATATAAAAAGTATTGTGCACAGACCTGATCTGAGTCGCTTCTAGGCCTTGACTCAATGTTCCTTATGTTTTTCAATATCCTTTTCAACTGAAACAAACAACTAAAACATATACTGCCCTTAACACATTTTAAAAGTATCAATCCAAATACATATTCAACAAATGCATCTTTACTTCCCAAACCATTCTGCACTTGTACCATACCATACTCATTCAATAGTTTACATTATAGCAACTTTGGGTAGAATACCATGCGCTTACATGCACTAAATATAACTTCACATTTACAATCTCCAATTCTAAATAATTTTCCATATATTACTCCTAACCAATACATACAATTTACACTATCAAATTACATACATTATCACTACTATTTCATATACATGTGCTGTCACTTTTTCTACCATAATTCAACAACTTTTCATGAACTTAAATATTACCAATCTTCACCATGAGGCTGCCCAAATTGTTCATATACATCAAGCTTCCCAATTTCAACATGTGATCTCACTTTACATTCACAATTCACACATATACATAAAAATCAAACTCTTATACATTTAGGCACTCTAATTAACTTCATTACCCATCAAATTCATATAAGAACAAACTACTTACCTTTCACTTCCATGGCGGCCCAAAATGGTACACTTCAATAACTCATCAAATCTCATAATTTCTTCCAAAATCTAACACCCCACAACCTCTACTACAACTTTAATGAAGAAATAATGGAAAACAAGCACTTACCTCTTTTGAAGCTTGTTAAAACTTCTTCAAATCCTTCCCTTTTTGCTGCCACACTCTTTGCCAAGTTGTATAGTCCAACATTAGTGAAGGAATTTAGGAAGAACAAAGCTTGATCATGGGTAGATGATGGTGGAAAATGGGGCGGCCATGGGAGCTTCCATGGGAATTAGTTTCAACTGGTGTTGAAATGAGGTTGAAGATGAAGTTTAATCTGTCCAAATGCTTTATAAAGGTGTCCCACAATGTGAGTTAGTGGAGCACTAACTTTAGGTGTCACACCCTACCCCTCTGTAAGGCATAACATGATCCCGCAGTATACCTAATGAATTACCAATTTCGTCTACTGGTAACCCATTAAATAAACTACAAGGAATTTTAAAACTTTTCTTACTGGACCTTGGTGGCTTCTGCCTTGATGATCCACCTCTGTTATATCCCTGACCTCAGGGCTCCTCAAATTCTTTTCTCTTCCTCAAATTATTGCTTGAGCTCTAACCCATAGGTTTCTCCCTCTTCTCTATTTCATGTTGCCCTTGTGGGGGTTGGGTCTATACTTGGGCTTGGGCTAATAAATTATCAGCCATTTGTTGAAAGAAAGTGGCCATTTGCTTGGCCATTTGTGCAGTAATTTGTACCGGTAAAACTGGCACAGTTGGGCCTTCGACACTTTGCGGAGCTGGGGCCTCAACATGTACCTCAACCTCTATCGATTGATCGACTGAACGATCACCCTCTTTCATAGTCAATTCGAGGATCTTAGACCTCCTGAACAATTAACACAAGGAGAATTCCTCCCGTTAGTGCATATTTATAATGTAATGTACTGTATGTATCAAATAATGACATTGAGCATTTGTACTATGAAGAAAGAATATTCAAATTAGAGGTGAAAACAGAATTTAAAAACTAGCTCTGATACCACTTAAAACATGTCACACCCAACCCCTCTGTAAGGCATAACATGATCCCGTAATATGCCTAATGAATTACTAACTTCGTCAACTGATAACCCATTAAATACATTACAAGGGATTTTAAAACTTTTCTTACTTCTTTTACAGTGGTGAGCACTATTTACAGGTGTTAAAAACTTTTTTGAACTGAAGTGAAACAGCTAACACATTTGAATTATTAGTAATTTCTATACAAAAAATTTGGCGGAGTGCCGTTTGTATTTTGAATAAAACAGTTCTTCAAAAACCTATAAAAAGCACATCAAATATATTTCTGAATCTCAAACTACAACATTTAATCAACACAATATGTTTGTCAACTCAAAACCACAATAATTTTTCAATATTTCCAAAGGCTGAGATAAAAGAAATATAATACAAATTTTATAAGCCCAAAATAATTTACAATTTATTTTACAACTTCAATGTACAATTTTAATTTACAACTGCTCAAAACCAAGAACATTATATACATACAGTGAACATACATTACAATACAAAATGCAAAATATGGTATACTCAATGTACTCGATGATCTCTCAGTGTAGTACTAGCAGCCTAGTCATCGCCTGTCGATCTGTTTACTGCGACAAAGAATGAAAGCTATCGCTGAGTAAAATTTACTCAGTGGTGCACAATAACAATTTGAAATGCGATATATAAATCTTTTATTGACAATTCACAAATCAAATAATTCACAACTCCATTTCACAATTTACAAAGTTCATATAATACCATTTGATCAAATAACTGAATAATACAGTTTTGCCAATCAATAACACAATTTGATCAAATAACTGAATAATACAGTTTTGCCAATCAATAACACAATTTGATCAAATAACTGAAGAATACAGTGTTGCCAATCGATAAAACAATTTAATCAAATAACTGAATAATACAGTTTTGCAAATCAATAACACAATTTGGGCCATGACACAATTTTTCCACACATGCCGTGTTGTACACCATGACAAGACACACCCCAATAATTGAAATCAATGAGGGATGAAGCTAGTTAAATAATTAGTACTCATCCACACTCACTGTAGATTGACAAGTCAAAGAGGGAGGAATATAGTGTACTTATCAGAGCACTTGCAGCCGTTACGTATCGCCATCCCTGCAAGCTCCTGGGTTCACGCGTGAGAGTTCCCAGGAATCGTAGGTGTTACGTATCGCCGTGCCTACTTTGCTCCGATACCACTAAACACAATTTATCTCAAAATTTCCATTTATAAAGTAGGCAACACAATAATTTCCAAATAACATTCCCAAAACCAAAACAATAAAAAATTATTCATAACTCATTTCTCCAAATAAATTTGCTAATAAAAGCAGTGAATCTAAAAGTATTGTGCATGACACAATTTAAAACTATAATGTTCAATTAAATTTTTAAGTAGAAAATGAGAAGTCAAAATTATTGTGCACAAACATAATTTAAAACAATAACATACAAATAATCATAATTTATTTCAATTGAAAAATCTAAAAGAAATAACCATTGTGCACAAACCTCTGATAACTGTCTCTTGGCTCTGACTCAGTGTTTCCTTCCCTTTCCCTGAGTCTTTGCTAACTGAAACACAATTTGAAGTGTTTCAGTACTCATTTAAACTGTCTCTAAGAATAAGGTTCAATAATTAATTTATCAAATTCTATTATTTCCTTAGTCAACCTAAGATGTCGACCCTCGATGCAATCTAGGGGAATTAGGTTTCAACGTTACCAACATGTTACATTTTATAGCCTTTTAGTTTTGGTACATGTTACCCAATTCATTTCCATGTATAGTGCACTTTAGTGCAATTTGTCGGATTCCGGTATACCAATTGACCTAGGCGGACGACCTAGTTTCCTCGGTTTTCAGGTTTCAGTCAAAATTACAAACTTGTAGATCTATGTCTTATTGCACGCTGTACAAAATTTTAGGTCATTCTGAGTTTACTAGACCAAGTTATGGTCATTTTACTATTGCTGGTCAAAGTGTATCAAAATTGATCACTTTAGGTCATTTTAGGTTCGGCCAATTTTTGGACCTGAATTTGTATAAGCTTTTTGGCTTGCTTATGGTCATTTCTGGGCTTTGGTGTCTTCATAGGACTTCTAGATATATGTCTCAACTATTCATGGTAAAAATTTCAGGTCAATTGGACCTGTTTTGAGTGAGTTAATAACAAAACACTAAGTACTGCCCAGATGGTCAATTTTCAGGCCTTAAATGCACTAATCCGGATTTGGTCATTTTTCAAGTTACCTTCCAAGCAGAATTTTGGTAAGCTTCCTTCATGAAAGTTGGAACATTTTGTGCCTAGTTTCACCTCCAATTGGTCTCATACCAATTGGAACCACACACTTAAGGTTCTAGGCCAAATTACACACTGCCCTATTGCACATTGTCCATCACTCAATCAAAGGACACATTTAACATTACCAAGTTACACACTCATGCCATTTCTGTTTTGTACCATAACCTAAACAAATTTCACAACACATTTTTGGTCACTTTGGCAGCTTATAACCACACTCAATATGCACCTTATAGTACAAAATTTACCAAGTCCAATTTACACACAATTTAACTACATAATATGGCTCATTTACATGTCCAAACTCAAACTCTTACATACATGTACAAGCTGCCACAACAAGTACCATAATTCAACCAGACAATTCCATAAACCAAACCATGAAATAACATTTTTTTTGGTTCACAATTCAAGCTGTCGGTTTGTACCTCACTTTGAATAAAGTTTCAAGCTTCCAAATTCAAGTATATATTCACATATACTTTGTATACATCACCCAATTTATTCCTACACATATAAACACTTAATCAACTCTTTAATCTACCATTTACAAGCAAGAATAAACTGCCCTTAAGGAGTTTCCATGGCTGCCAAAAATACACATCTCCCTTAATACATCAATCTCCAAAAATCTCTCCACAATTCAAGTACCCATAACATCCTCACAAACTTTAATGAAGCAATAATAAAAAACACATACTTACCACTTTGGAAACTCTTCAAAACCTCTCCAAAACTTGGTCTTCTTGTTGCCTATCTACTGCCCAAGGTGTATGGACAACTTTTAATGAAGGGAAGTGGAGAGAAAGAAGCTTGGATCACACTTACATGGAGCTCCAAAACCATGAGGCAATGGAGTTTTTCCTTTCTCCATTTTCGGCTAGTTCTGCAAGGTTGAAGAAGAAGATGAATCTGCTGTCCAAATGCAGACTAAGTGGTCCACTTTTGTGAGTTAGTGGAGCACTATTGTAAATTTAATGTTTATTTAATCATAACCTTCATTATTCCCACATTAAGCTCCTAACTTTAGCTATTTACATTAGGTACCACTAATTTAACTTTTCATGACATTTTCCAAGTGTAATATCATTTATTTTTAATGTACATTTAGGTCAAAAGACAACTCGAGGTGTCAAATGACCACAATACCCCTGTTCGGGTTGCATTCCCGATTTCTCAGTAACACCGAGTTTTATCATTTTCTCGATTTCTCACTTTTCTTTGTACTAATTAATTTATTTTTCTTTGATATTTCTAATGGTATTTATACTTCAATAGACATTTATTTAAGTCCTAAAAATATTTTTCAAGGTTCCCCGTGGTCCAGGGCTAGTCAATGGTCCACACCGCGACTTCCCTGTGCGGTCACCCATCGCTAGGGTTCTCGGCTCGTTTAACTTGGTTACATTTCGTTGATATTATTTTTCCTTTATTTTTCTTGTATTTTCTTTTCTTGTATTTTCTTTTCTTGTATTTTATTATTTTATGTCTCCTCATCAATATGTAAGTGTAGTTCTAGGCATCCTAGTTGTCCGGACAACACTGGTCATAGGAACAGTAGAACGCACTGCCAAACATAGGGGTGTTACAATTCTCTCCCCCCCCCCCCTCCCTTAAAATAAATTTCGTCCACAAAATTTTACCCAATAGCCATCTTACAATAGTCATACGTTTATTTTCTCCTTTCTATATGATCGTATAATCTTCTTTCCCTCAAATTTGTATAAGACTTTTGACAATCTAATACAACATTTAATTTGTTTGTATAACACCAATCTTCTCTTACAATTATGCTGTCTAATATTTCGGTTCATGTTCCTTCTTGAACGACCCTTGAGGTCATGTTAGAATGATTTATCTAGTCATTGGTCATCTGACCATTCTAGTCAATAGTCTTCCTCAGATTAGTAACATTTCTTTGTTATATCTGAACCAACTGTTCAAATTTTTACTTTCACAATTCTTTTTATCTATTAATATTCTATAACTTACTTCATTTTGTACTAAACTATAACCTTTCCATTTTCTAAATTTTGAGTTTTAAATCCCTAAGTAGGATTTTCAAACTTATTTCTAATAATTAAATTCTGTCCTGGCATAACTATACCAAAACAGATGCTGTTGGCAACTATTCACATCTTAATGTACTATCAGGTAGTACGTAGCTCTACACAATAATCTCAAGTCAGTACTGTAATCTGCAGCTTACAGTACAAACATCAAGAACACTGCATAGTTACTACAATACATCCCAATAGATCAAACTTTCCTATCTTTTATCCTTTTCAAATTCACTGATATCCGAAAGTTATTCTGATTACAATATCCATTAACAATTACTAACAGTAACATCTCTGCCTTCATCTAAAGCAATTCTATTACCGTATCTTACTTTTACGTCCTCTTGCCTTACATTAAGTAGGCTCGCCAATTAGCTTTATAATTTATGGTGTGTTAGAAAATACTTTTTGCCGATAAACTCTTCCAAAACTAATTTCACTTATTATCACAATCCTTATCTTAAAGGACTAATCACTAATGCATCAAAATTTATTCCCCTGTAAAGAAATAATAACAGAACATATAGTTCTAACACTAACATAAAAGTATGTAGACCCTAGGTCAAACAATACATAAACAAATAGTGCCATCCTTCTTCTTAACAAACAATACTGGCGCTCCCCATGGTGACACACTAGGGCGGATGAAGCCCTTTTCAAGTAGTTCTTGCAACTGTACCTTCAACTTCTTCAACTCTGCTGGTGCCATTCTGTATGGTGTTATGCAGATTGGATCCACACCAGGCATAACATTAATTTCAAACTGCACCTCTCTTTCTGGAGGTAATCCTGGCAATTCATCAGGAAACACATCTAAAAAGTCATATACTGTAGGGATGTCCCTCAATGCTGGACTTCCCACTTGGGTGTCTAACACATGTGCCAAGTATGCTTCACACCCCTTTCTGATCATTTTTCTGGTTAGTGCAGCCGAAATTATTTTTGATGGCAATAGCTACCTCTCCCCATGTATTACCACATCACTATATTGAGGGAGACCAAAAGTGACTGTCTTCAGTCTACAGTCAATCATGGCGTGATGCCTGGCTAACCAATCCATGCCCAAGATGATATCATAATCTCTGAATGGCATTTCAATGAGATCAGATAGAAAAGTGTGTCCTTGGATCACCAAACGACAATCCCTATACATTCTATTAACCCTGACCTCTTGTCCTAACATACTTGTTACTAGCACCTCAAAGTCCATTTTTATATATGGAACAGCAATGCAATCAATGATGCTAGCACTCTCATAAGAATGGGTAGAACCCGGATCAAGTAACACAAACACATCTTGATTAAAAGTTGAGAAGGTACCAGCCACAACATCAGATGTCTCGGCCTCTTCTCTCTGTCTCATTGCATAGACTCTGACTGGAGCACTACCTTCCTCTAATTGTTTCACTGTGCCTTGGCTGCCTACTGGGTTACCTCTACCCCTGCCTATACCTCTGTTGGGTGGTTGTGAACCTCTGGTGATAGGGCTTTGAACTGACCCTTCAGCAGTAGTAGGAGGTGGTCCAACTCTACGGGCACTGGTGCAGTCCTTGGCAAAGTGTCATATGCCTCCACAGTTGTAACAGGCTCCTATGGCCTTGTAGCATACCCCACCATGATTTTTACCATAAGTTTCACATTGGCAGGGAGGGTAGGAACTTCTAGTTGTTCGACGACTGGACCTTGGTGGTCTCTGCCTTGATGATCCACCTTTGTTATATCCCTGACCTCGGGGCTCCTCAAATTCTTTTCTCTTCCTTAAATTACTGCTTGAGCTCTGACCCATAGGTTTCTCCCTCTTCTCTATTTCATGTTGCCCTTGTGGGGGTTGGGTCTGTACTTGGGCTAGGGCTAACAGATTATCAGCCATTTATTGAAAGAAAGTGGCCATTTGCTAGGCCATTTGTGCAGTAATTTGTACCGGTAAAACTGGCACAGTCGGGCCTTCGACACTTTGTGGAGCTGGGGCCTCAACTTGTACCTCAACCTCTATCGATTGATCGACTGAACGATCACCCTCTTTCATAGTCAATTCAAGAATCTTAGACCTCCTGAACAATTAACACAAGGAGAATATCTCCTGTTAGTGTATATTTATAATGTAATGTACTGTATGTATCAAACAATGACATTGAGCAGTTGTACTATGAAGAAAGAATATTCAAATTAGAGGTGAAAACAGAATTTAAAAACTAGCTCTGATACCACTTAAAACATGTCACACCCTACCCCTCTGTCAGGCATAACATGATCCTGTAGTATACCTAAAGAATTACCAACTTCGTGTACTGATAACCCATTAAATACACTACAAGGGATTTTAAAACTTTTCTTACTTCTTTTACAGTGGTAAGCACTATTTACAGGTGTTAAAAACTTTTTTGAACTGAAGTGAAACAGCTAACACATTTGAATTATTAGTAATTTCTATAAAAAAAATTTGGCGGAGTGCCATTTGTATTTTGAATAAAGCAGTTCTTCAAAAACCTGTAAAAAGCACTTCAAATATATTTCTCAATCTCAAACTCCAACATTTAATCAACACAATATGTTTCTCAACTCAAAACCACAATAATTTTTCAATATTTCCAAAGGCTGAGATAAAAGAAATATAGTACAAATTTTACAAGCCCAAAATAATTTACAATTTATTTTACAACTTCAATGTACAATTTTAATTTACAACAGCTCAAAACCAAGAACACTATATACATATAGTGAACATACATTACAATACAAAATGCAAAATATGGTATACTCAATACACTCGATGATCTTTCAGTGTAGTACTAGCAGCCTAGTCTGCTGCCCTGTCAATCTGTTTACCTGCGACAGCAATGAAAAGCTATCGCAGAGTAAAATTTACTCAGTGGTGTACAATAACAATTTGAAATGCGATATATAAATCTTTTATTGACAATTCACAAATCAAATAATTCACAATTCCATTTCACAATTTACAAAGTTCATATAACACCATTTCATCAAATAACTGAATAATACAGTTTTGCCAATCAATAACATAATTTGATCAAATAACTGAATAATACAGTTTTGCCAATCAATAACATAATTTGATCAAATAACTGAATAATACAGTTTTGCCATTCAATAACACAATTTGATCAAATAACTGAAGAATACAGTGATGCCAATCGATAACACAATTTACTCAAATAACTAAATAATACAGTTTTGCAAATCAATAACACAATTTGGGCCATGACACAATTTTTCCACACATGCTGTGCTATACACCACGACAAGACACACCCCAATAATCGAAATCAATGAGGGAGGAAGCTAGTTAAATAATGAGTACTCATCCACACTCACCTCAGACTGATAAGACAAAAAGGGAGGAATATAGTGTACTTATCAGAGCACTTGTAGCCGTTACGTATCGCCATCCCTGCAAGCTGCTGGGTTCACGCGTGAGAGTTCCCAGGAATCGTAGGTGTTACGTATCGCCATCCCTACTTTGCTCCGATACCACTAAACACAATTTATCTCAAAATTTCCATTTACAAAGTAGGCAACACAATAATTTCCAAATAATATTCCCAAAACTAAAACAATAAAAAATTATTCATAACTCATTTCTCCAAATAAATTTGCTAATAAAAGCAGTGAATATAAAAGTATTGTGCACGGACACAATTTAAAACTATAATGTTCAATTAAATTTTTAAGTAGAAAATGAGAAGTCAAAATTATTGTGCACAAACATAATTTAAAACAATAACATACAAATAATGATAATTTATTTCAATTGAAAAATCCAAAAGAAATAACCATTGTGCACAAACCTCTGATAACTGCCTCTTGGCTCTGACTCAGTGTTTCCTTCCCTTTCCCTGAGTCTTTGCTAACTGAAACACAAAATTTGAAGTGTTTCAGTACTCATTTAAACTGTCTCTAAGAATAAGGTTCAATAATTAATTTATCGAATTCCATTATTTCCTTAGTCAACCTAAGATGTCGACCCTCGATGCAATCTAGGTGAATTAGGTTCAATATATCACATTTTATAGCCTTTTAGTGTTGGTATATGTTACCCAATTCATTTCCATGTATAGTGCACTTTAGTGCAATTTGTCGGATTCCGGTATACCAATTTGACCTAGCCGGACGACCTAGTTTCCTCTGTTTTCAGGTTTCAGTCAAAATTACAAACTTGTAGATCTATGTCTTATTGCACGCGGTACAAAATTTCAGGTCATTCTGAGTTTACTAGACCAAGTTATGGTCATTTTACTATTGCTGGTCAAAGTGCATCAAAATTGATCACTTTAGGTCATTTTAGGTCATTTTAGGTTCGGCCAGTTTTTGGACTTGAACTTGTGCAAGCTTTTTGGCTTACTTATGGTCATTTCTGGGCTTTGGTGTCTTCATAAGACTTGTAGATATATGTCTCAACTATTCATGGTAAAAATTTCAGGTCAATTTGACCTGTTTTGAGTGAGTTAATGACAAAATACTAACTACTACCCAGATGGTCAATTTTCAGGCTTGAAATGCACTAATCCGGATTTGGTCATTTTTCAAGTTACCTTCCAAGCAGAATTTTGGTAAGCTTCCTTCATGAAAGTTGGCACATTTTGTGCCTAGTTTCACCTCCAATTGGTCTCATACCAATTGGAGCCACACACTTAAGGTTCTAGGCCAAATTACACACTGCCCTATTTTACATTGTCCATCACTCAATCAAAGGACACATTTAACATTACCAAGTTACACATTCATGCCATTTCTGTTTTGTACCATAACCTAAACACATTTCACAACACATTTTTGGTCACTTTAGTAGCTTATAAACACACTCAACATGCACCTTATAGTACAGAATTTACCAAGTCCAATTTACACACAATTTAACTACATAATATGGCTCATTTACATGTCCAAACTCAAACTCTTACATACATGTACAAGCTGCCACAACAAGTACCATAATTCAACCAAAAAATTCCATAAAACAAACCATGAAATAACATTTTTTTTGGTTCGCAATTCAAGCTGCCGGTTTGTACCTCACTTTGAATAAAGTTTTAAGCTTCCAAATTCAAGTATATATTCACATATACTTAGTATACATCACCCAATTTATTCTTACACATATAAACACTTAATTAACCCTTTAATCTACCATTTACAAGCAAGAATAAACTGGCCTGAAGGAGTTTCCATGGCTACCAAAAATACACATCTCCCTTAATACATCAATCTCCAAATATCTCTCCATAATTCTAGTACCCATAACATCCTCACAAACTTTAATGAAGCAATAATCAAAAACACATACTTACCACTTTGGATACTCTTCAAAACCTCTCCAAAACTTGGTCTTCTTGTTGCCTATCTACTGCCCAAGGTGTATGGACAACTTTTAATGAAGGGAAGTGGAGAGAAAGAAGCTTGGATCACACTTGCATAGAGCTCCAAAACCATGCGGCAATGGAGTTTTTCCTTTCTCCATTTTCGGCTAGTTCTCCAAGGTTGAAGAAGAAGATGAATCTGCTGTCCAAATGCAGATTAAGTGATCCACTTTAGTGAGTTAGTGGAGCACTATTGTAAATTTAATGTTTATTTAATCAAAACCTTCCTTATTCCCACATTAAGCTCCTAACTTTAGCTATTTACATTAGGTGTCACTAATTTAATTTTTCATGACATTTTCCAAGTCTAATATCATTTATTTTTAATGGAAATTTAGGTCAAAAGACAACTCGGGGTGTCAAATGACCACAATGCCCCTGTTCGGGTTGCATTCCTGATTTTTCGGTAACACCGAGTTTTATCGTTTTCTCGATTTCTCACTTTTCTTTGTACTAATTAATTTATTTTTCTTTGATATTTCTAATGGTATTTATACTTCAATTGACATTTATTTAAGTCCTAAAAATATTTTGCAGGGTTCCCCGCGGTCCAGGGCTAGTCAACGGTCCACGCCGGCTCGTTTAACTTGGTTACATTTCATTGATATTATTTTTCCTTTGTTTTTCTTGTGTTTTCTTTTCTTGTATTTTATTATTTTATGTCTCCTCATCAATATGTAAGTGTAGTTCTAGGCATCTTAATTTTCCGGACAACACTAGTCATAGGAATAGTAGAACGCACTACCGAACATAGTTGCGGTGCCGTTTCGTTTAACCTAGTTTCATTTTCTCTCTTTTATTTTCTTTAATTTTTCTTGTATTTTCTTTTTATTTATTTCATCATTATATGTCTGTTCACTATCACCAAAGTGTAGTTCCAGACATCCTGACTTGCCCAAATTGACAATAGGCCACCGGAGCAACAGAACGTACAGACACGTACAGGGAGGATGTTGCAACTCTTCCCCTCTAAATAAAAATTTGGTCCTCGAAATTTACCTAACGTAAAGAGCTGAGGGAACTGTTGCCTCATTGTCTCCTCGCTCTCCCATGTTGCCCTTTTTGTGTTGTGGTGCCTCCATAGGATTTTCACTAATGGAATTGTCTTGTTTCTGAGCTCTTTTACCTCTCGTGTCAAGATTTTAATTAGTTCTTCTTCATATGTCAGGTCAGGTTGTACAACAATTTTTTCTACTAAGATGACATGTGAAGGATTTAATCTGTATCTTCTGAGCATCAAGACATGGAACATGTTATGTATCTTGTCCAGCTCAGGTGGTAAGGCTAATCTGTAGGCTACTGGTCCCACACGTTCAATAACTTCATATGGGCCAATGAACCTAGGGCTTAATTTTTCCTTTTTCCCGGATCTCAACACTTTCTTCGATGGTGATACTTTGAGAAATACCTTCTCGCCAACTTCATACTCAATGTTCTTTCCTTTCAAGTCAGCATAAGATTTTTGTCGATCCGAGGTAACTTTCAAATTGGCCTTTATCAATTTCACCTTTTCCTCTGTCTGTTTTACCAGGTCTGGTCCCACTAGCTTATTTTCACCCAATTTAGTCCAACATACAGGTGTTCTGCATTTTCTCCCATACAGTGCTTCATAGGGTGCCATTTGTATGCTAGCTTGATAGCTATTGTTGTATGCAAATTCTGTCAGTGGAAGGTATCTGTCCCAGCTTCCCTCAAACTCAATAACACAACTCCTCAGCATATCCTTGAGGACTTATCACATATGTTTGGTTATTATTATCATTATCAATTCAATTTATTGTTTGAAATAACTCAATGAGTTTCAAAATTTACCTAGATTTTTCTTTCTAACTGTCCATCTGTCTGAGGACGAAAAGCCATACTAAAATGGAGTTGTGTGCCCAAGGATTCTTGTAATTTCCTCCAAAATCTAGATGTAAATCTGGGGTCTCTATCAGATATAATGGAAAGTGGAATTCCATGTAGTTTAACTATCTCACTGATGTACAACTCTGCTAGCTTTTCTAGTGAGTAGTCAATTTTGATTGGCAAAAAATGTGCTGATTGGGTCAACCTATCCATAACCACCCATACTGTATCATGCTTCTCCTGAGTGAAAGGTAGACCACTGACAAAGTCCATAGTGACTCAATACCATTTCTATTCAGGTATTTTTATAGGCTGTAACAAACCTTGTGACACTCCTTACCCGTCTACAGTGTAACCGAGCAAGTTATGCCACTCAGTGTGCCGAAGCACCAATTTATGTTTCTATTACAATTTATCCCTTTTAATTCATTTATTTTCAATTTTTTTATAAATCTGAATTTTTCTGCAAATTTTATAGAAAATCCGGCAGAGTGTCGGCTGTAAATTGGAAAAACAGTTCTTCTGAACCTTTTTAAAAACAATTCCAATATAATTTTCAAATCCAAACTCCATTATACACATTTCAAGTCAATCTCAAAATCTAAATCGCAAATCACAATACTATTTTTAAAACTTTTCTGTTCACTTCATCACTTGAAGCATAATCATAAATATTTCTCAATATTTCATTTATCAACATACATTATACAGAAAATTTCGATAACATGAAATTTCATATAATTACATTATTATATAATTACAAGAGTTGATAGTTACAATCCCAAAACTAATACATAATACAAAATGCAAAATACAAAATACTACCCAAAATCCTAATGTCCTACCATATGTAGTGCAGATGTGAGGTGACTCTGGACCCCGGATGCAACTCTGGACCCCGGATGCGACTCGAAGGCTCACCTGTTCGATGTCTGCTTTGGGCTCCCACTAAGTCTCCGCACTGCATGCGTGGCAAAAGTGACGCGCTAAGCAATTCTGCTTAGTGGTGACAATATAAAATAAAATAAAATATAATAAAAATAAGTATGCAGAATGTATGTTTACATTTTTTAGTAGACTTAATTTCTGATATTATTTGCAGTGTTATTCAAATAAAATTTGGTAAGGTTTATTACCATTGCCCGAGTAACCTATATTAGTCAACTGGACTGGATAAACGGGTAAACTGACACTGGGTACTAAGTACCTCGGACCATCACACCATCGGTCACATTGTGTCTCCCGGTGTGCAACAGAACAGCTAATAAGTTGTAATAATTATCAGGGTTAAAACCCAAGTATATCAACTCAAATAACATAGCCAAAAGCTATTATGTCACAGAATGGCATGGGAAGCCATGAAACACAGAATGGCATGAAGCCATATGCAGTACTGCTAACAGAACCCTATTGGCATGCCAAGCTATCCAAACCAATCTTGTTAGGTATACTAGGGCATTTTACACTTTTAAGTTTCATAATTTTTGAAATTTAAGTTTTAGTGTTACTATTCCATTCATTAGTCAACAAAAATGTTGACTTTTGTATAGGAAATAGGTAAATTGGTTCTAATACTCCTAACATACCACATTTTGCATTTTAAATTTGTTGGTATTGATTGCCAATACCATTTTTAAACTTAATGTTAATTGAACAGAATTTTCAATTTTCATGCTTTGTGTTTACTGTTCCATTAGTCATTTTTGCAGTGGGAATTTGGCAAACTAATCAACATGAAAGTTGTTCTTTATTTTGTCTAGTTGCATTTCTTTTATTGAATCACTCCATTTGGAGTTTTGTAGCTCTGGTTATGGCCCAAAAACCACAACTGGCCGGATTGAAATTTTGTCCAGAATTTCTGGACTGACCAAATCTATAGTGTTAGGAACAGTGACTGCAACTCACCTTTTGATTATGTTCTGTTCATAATTTGGGTTAGATTTCTTCATGAAAGTTTTTGGTATATATCTCAGCTTGTTTCTGGTAAAATTTCAGGTCAATTGGACCTTTCTACACTGAGTTATGGCCAAATGACCAAACACTGTTCATTTGGTCATTTTGCCCAGGTAGACTGCAGGTCACTAGGATTAGGGAAAACTTTTGGTCAACTTGGTTTGGTTTTCTGGGCATGGTTTCTTCACCAAAGTTGGGCCATTATGTGTCTAGTTTCATGTCCAATTGGTCTTGCACCAATTAGACCTCTATAATTCAAGTTATTGCTGCCCAAACCTGCTGGACTCATGTCCAATTCTGCAGGTCACCAAGGGCAGCCACACCAAACCCAAATCCCACTACTCAACACACTTCATTTTTTATTTAAACAGAACCAGATGGTCACTAATTGACCATTAAAACCTACTTCCATCATTACATGGTCAAAGTCTCATTTCTCCACTTCAAACCCTAACTCAACATTTCAAACCATGCATTAGCATTGCATTTCATCAATCCACATAAAAGAGACATATTGTGGGCCGCCACACTAGCATTTTAGCTCACAAAAATCATCATCATATTACCCTAATCAAGGCTGCCAAAATTTATGGTTTACATACAAATGGTATTCAATAATTTTTCTTTGTAATTTTACACTCATTCAAAGTCCTTAACATGAATTTAAAGTAAAATTCATGGTTAGGTCACTAACCTCTATGGAGTGAGATTTTCCTACTTGCTAAAGCTCTTGTTTCCCTCTTTTTTTTGCTCCCAAAAGAATCACCAAGGTGTAAGAACACTTTTTTGTGTTATAGGTTAGGGTTTTGTTGGGTAGAAGTGAGTGAAAATCAAGCTTTGAAAGCTTGAAAATGGTTTGGCTATGGAGGAGGTTCACGGTAAGGAAGATGAAGAGAAGAGAAATATGATTTTTGTTTCATTTTTCCAGCCCATTTGTCTCTTTTAAAGAAGTTTATGCCATATGTCCACATTGGATTGGTTAGGAAAACTTTAATGACATCACTATGATGTCATAATGCCATTTTCTTTCATTTTCTCTCCATTTCTTGTCTAATTAATTTCAATTAAATTTTTAACAATATTTAATCATATTTTATGTTATATAAATTATTTATTTAACTGGACAAGTTGGCCAAAAATAATCTCTGAAGACGAAATGACCAAAATACCCTTCGTTTGGCTTAACGCGACAAAATTGTCTGTACCGATTGAAAAATTTTTCTAAACATTTTCTTGGCATTCTAATGCTATAAGAACCTCAATAACCCTTCTCTGGAGTCCAAATAATTATTTTATAAATTTTCCCCCGGGTCTAGGGCTCCTAGTGGCGAGAACCGCAACTTCTCACTAGGTTACCCATCGCTAGGGCACCGACTCATTTAACTTGGTTGTATTTTATTTCAAAAATTTTTCCTAAATTTTTCTTATTAATATTTGAGTTAATTATGGTTCCTCACTTAAGTTTAAATATTTTTTCGGACGTTCTAGCTGTCCGGACGGACACTGGTCACCGGAACAGTAGAATGTATGGAATAGCTAAAGTGAGGATGTTACAAACCTGATGGAACTTGATGTTCTGCTTTGACTTGCTGACATGTCAAGCATCTAGTTACATAGTCAGCTTTGTCCTTCTTTATGCCCGGCCACCAGTATTGAAGTTTCAGATCATGGTACATTTTTGTGCTTCCTGGGTGCATAGCATACACACTGTTATGTGCTTCTCTCAGAATACTGGTTTTCAATTCTTTATCATCTGATACACACTCTTTCTTTATAGTACAGGCACCCATTTTCTTTCACTTCATATTCAGTTTCCTTTTCCTCAGTGATTTTGCCTATAATAACCATTAATTTCTCATTTGTCTTCTGCCGATCCTGTATCTGTTGTAACAGATTTGGCTTCACTTGCAACTCAGCCAAAATAACTCCGTCATGAGTTAAGGACAATTGGGCATTCAGAGATCTTAATGCTACAATAGATTTTCTGCTTAAAGCATCAGCGACTACGTTTGCCTTTCCAGGGTGGTAGTCAATCACATAATCATAATCTTTCAAGAATTCAATCCATCACCTCTGTCTCAAATTAAGTTCCTTCTGGGTTGGTAGAAACTTCAGACTCTTATGGTTTGTATATATATAGCATTTTTCTCCATACAAGTAATGGCTTCATATCTTCAATGCGAAGATAATTACTGCTAACTCCAAATCATGAGTAGGGTAATTCTTTTCATGTGGCCTTAACTGCCTAGAAGCATATGTGACCACTTTTCCTTCTTGCCTGAGTACACACCCTAACCCATTATGTGAGACATCACTATATACTATGAAGTCTTTTCCCAACACTGGTAGTGTTAAAACTTATGCCTCTGTCAACATAGCCTTCAGCCTCTCAAAACTGGCTTGACACTTGTTATTCCAGTCAAATTTCATATTCTTGTGTAGTAATTTGGTCATTAGAGTAGCTATCAGGGAAAATCCCTTTACAAATCTTCTATAATATCCAGCTAACCCCAAGAAACTTCTGATCTCAGTTGTATTTCTGGGACGCTTCCATTCCATCACTGTTTCAATCTTCTTGGGATTCACTCTAATCCCTTCAGCTGATACTACATGTCTAGGGAATGCAATATCATTCAACCAGAACTCACACTTGGACAATTTAGCATACAGTTTCTTCTCTTTTAGAGTCTTCAGAACAATTCTCAAATGCTCATCATGTTCTGCTTTATCCTTGGAATACATCAGGATGTCATCAATGAAGACCACTACGAACCGATCTAAGTATGGATGGAAGATATGGTTCATAAGGTCCATGAATGCTGCTGGAGCATTTGTTAACCCAAATGGCATCACCAGGAATTCATAATGCCCATACCGGGTTCTGAATGTAGTCTTAGGCACATCTGCATCCTTAACCCTTAGCTGATGATACCCTGATCTGAGATCAATCTTAGAAAACACACCAGCTCCCTTCAACTGATCAAACAGATCGTCAATTTTAGGCAACGAATATTTGTTCTTCACTGTTACTTTGTTTAACTGCTGGTAGTCAACACATAATCTCAGTGTCCCATCTTTCTTTTTAACAAACAGTACCGGAGCTCCCCACAGTAATGCACTGGGGCATATGAACCCCTTGTCTAGTAATTCTTGTAGCTGTATTTTTAGCTCTTTCAATTTAGCAAGTACCATCCTATATGGAGCAATTGAAATCAGAGCTGTACCTGGCATAATCTCAATAGCAAATTCAACTTCCCTTTCTGGTGGCAAACTAGGCAATTCCTCAAGAAATACCTCAAAGAAATCCCTTACTGTGGGTATGTCAGACAAGTCAAGTTTACCCTTCCTAGTGTTAATCACGTGTGCCAGATAGGCTTCACACCCTTTTCTCATCCATCTCCTTGCAATTGTAGCTGAGATGACATTGGACAAGAAATCTATCCTCTCACCCACAACTATTATTTCTTCATTCTTAGCAGTTTTCAAAGAGATTCTCTTTAATTTATAATCTACCATTACATGATGATGGGATAACCAGTCCATTCCCAAAATCACGACAAACTTATGAAAAGGCAATTCGATTAAGTCTACTAAGAACTCTTTCCCTTGAATCTTCAATGGATAACCCTTATATACCTTGTTTACTACCACATTGTGGCCTAGCAAATTTGTGACCAGGATGTCTTGGTCACTTTCTTCTACTGGTATTCCCTTTTCTACAGGCAGCTTGATACAAATATATGAATGAGTAGAACCTAGATCTACTAATGCATGCACTGAAGTATTATAGAGAGGAACGCACCCTTACTGACATTGGGAGCATCCTGCTCCTCCTGTGCCCTGATAGCATAGGCTCTGGCTAGTTTTCTACCATTTTCTCTCTCCACAGACTCTAATATAGGTTTCTATGAAGTATCAACTGCCTTAGCCTTACCCAGCTTTCTACCCCTTGGAGCTAGAGGGGCAGGCCTATCAGTTGATACCGGAATAGATGTAGCAGTTCTGCACGGGCAATCTCGAATTAGGTGGTCTGTAGATCCACACCATAAACAAGCACCTATCATCCTCCAATATTCCCCTTTATGCCATTTTTGGCAATGTGGGCAAGCAATAGATAGTGTTGGGGCTAGTCCCCTGAATCCTGTTCCTAGAGAGCTAGCCACTGAAGGTGTGGACTGGCCTCTCCTTGGTGCAAACTGAGATTTGGGCCTCTGTGACTGACCCAGACTTGGTGCTCTACTGAAACTCTGAGTAGGCGAACCTTTAAATTTCTTAGTAAGGGCAGAAGATGTACTAATCTGACCCTGACCTCTTTTCTGTTGTCTGTCCCTTCTGTTCTGCTCATTTATTCTAACTTTTTCAACCTTCAGTGCGGCTTCCACTAACTTGGCAAACTCTATAATCCCCAAGGCTGTAATCATTACTTTAATGTTATCATTGAGTCCTTCCTCAAATCTCTTGCATCTCTCGGCCTCATTAGGGACTATTTCCCACCCATAATGGCTCAGTCTGACAAATTCTCTTTCATATTCAGCCACTGTCAGCTGTCTCTGGCGTAGGGTAATAAATTCCCTTCTCTTCTCTTCCAGGTATACACTGCCTACATACTTCTTTCTGAACTCAGTGAGAAAGAAATCCTAAGTTATTTGTTCTAGTGGCACCTCACTAGTTACTGTATCCTACCATTGGCATGCATCATCTTGCAGTAGTGATATAGCAGCTTCCAAATTCTGCTTTGGAGTACAATGAAGTTGTTTCAAGACTCTTCCAGTTCTGTCCAACCAGTTTTCAGCTGTGATAGAATCATTTTCCCTTTTGCCTAGAAAATCCACTGCTTCGAACTTCTTGAGTTTCTCCATATGAGATTTTTGATGTGGAGGTGGTGGTGGTGACATAACTCCTGCCATCTGTCTAAAGAACTCAGCCATTTACTGAAATGTGGCTGTTGTATCTGGTACTGGTGGAGCAGGTTCCCTCCTGTCTCCTGGTTCAGTCATAGATGGAGCATGACTCTCCACCTCCTCATCAACCGCTCTCTGCGATGTGGAGTCCATATTCTGATTAAAATAATAAATCAAAAGATTTGCATTAGAGTCATCTTAACACTTACAATGCAATGCATGATATGCAATCTATCTAGGTCTAGAAAAACCTAAACCGTGCTCTGATACCACTAAATGTAACACCCCTCACCCGTCTACAGTGTAGCCGAGAAAGGCGTGCTACACGGCGTGCCGGAGCACCTAGTCTGTGATTATTTTATTTTCTGAATGCTCAATTTGGTTTAAGAAGCCTTTATGTAAAATTCATATCATGTTGGTTATATTTGTATCTTGTAATAAAATTGGGAGTTACAAAATTTTTAACTATAATCCGATAAAGTACCGTCTATAATTTGGACAAACAGTCCTTTTACACCTGTTAAAAACAGTTTAATATAATATTCTTAAAATCTCAACTATTTCACAATCTCAATATTTCACAGTTTAAAAATACAGTCCATCATAATTTGCATTTATTCAAATACTCTCCATAGGAGTTTAATATGTACAATTTATCACAAACCTTAAAGTTTTAGAAAATACAAATTACATAACAAAATGTCAAAATACAATTGATAGTCATTACACAAAATCTTAA
Source organism: Hevea brasiliensis (assembly GCF_030052815.1). Lineage (NCBI taxonomy): Eukaryota > Viridiplantae > Streptophyta > Magnoliopsida > Malpighiales > Euphorbiaceae > Hevea > Hevea brasiliensis. Next base: position 47,102,083 of record NC_079496.1, read on the forward strand.
GTTCTACCATGTATGCAGTGTAGTGTAGATGACTGTGGACTCCTGTACAGATCTGATGTCTCACCCGGTCATAGGTCTACTGGGCTCTCCAGTTGTGTCTCCAATACCTACGCGTAGCAAAAGTAACGCGCTAAGCAATTCTGCTTAATGGTGCCAATTATAAAGAAAAATATAATAAAATAAAATAATTTAACTGTTTATGAATTTTGGATGTCAATATGCTTTGCAGACTAATATTTCAGTTTTACTTATTTTGGTGGTTCTGTATTTCATAAAACTTTATTTAGCTGTCTAAAGTTAATAATGCTTAATTTAACTGCCCGTGTAACCTATACACTGACCAAACTGGATAAATGGATATACTAGCACTAGGTACCTAGTACCTTGGGCTGTCACACCATCGGTCACAAAGTATCTCTCAGTGTGCAAATGGTGTGGCTAAAAAGCCATATAATCAATCAAGCAATAAGCCGAGTATAATAATAAAATCCATATAGCCATAAGCTATTAACATCACAGTGCAGCAAAATAAGCCGTATAAACAAAATATGGCGTGAAGCCATTTACAGAAAAGCTATCAGAATCCTATTGGCATACCAACCTATCCAAACTAGTCAACTAGGCAAACTAGGGCATATTACAAATTATTTGTTTAGTTCTTCATTTTTTTTTTAGTTTACTAGTTATCATGCAATTCACAAGTCATTGCAAATGTTGACCTTTTTAGACATCATGGATAAGTTGATTCTAGTATCAACATGTCATAATTTTCATTTCAATATGATATAAATATAGTGCACTTTACAATTCTCACAAATTGGCATTTATTGCCAAATTATTTCTAGGCTTTATTGTATAATATTGTCAATTTTTCAGTTTTTGTGTGCTAGATTGATCTAGTTAAATGTCCTATTTCTCTTAGTTTTTAGCTTCTGGTTAAAGAAGAAAATTTGTAGCTCTATGTCTTATTGAACTTTTGGCACCGATTTTAGGTCATTTTGAGTTGTATAGACCAAGATATGGTCAATTTACTAAAGCTGGACAGATGCATTTTCAATGCAAATTTAGGTCATTTTTAGGTCAAGTTCAATTATGGCAGATTTGGTGCCCTAACTTGGGAAAGCAATTTGACTAGGTTCTGGTCATTTCTGGGCTTTGGTATCTTCATAAGAGTTGTAGCTCTATGTCTAAGCTTTCCATTGATATAAATTTCTGGTCATTTGGACCTGTTTTGAGTGAGTTATGGCCAGTTGAATTGTTACTGTTAATATTGTCAATTTTTGGGTTTACAAGGTTGCAATTCCGGATTTGGTCATTTTTAAGGTCAGTTTCTAGGCAGAATTTTGGCAATATTTCCACACGAAAGTTGGCCTATTTTGTGTCTAGTTTAACCTCCCATTGGCCTCATACCAATTGGGGCCACCATTTTGCACTTATAACCTAATTTAGGTACTGCCAACAATACATAACCTACACATGAAAATCACACTCCTAATTTGACAATTCTTCTCCTACCAATACTTCAATATTCATTCATGGCACTTCTATATACATTCAACACAATTCCAGCTAAGCAATTTGGGTAGAACACTCAAGTGCTCAATGCACACAATACACCATTAATATTCAACATTTAATTCAACCCAAATTCAATATACATCAATACCTAAATTACACATACACTTCCATGGCAATTACACATACTGCCCCCAATTCAACACCATCATAATTCATCAATAAATTTCATAAATTCACACATAATTTCATGAGGTTAAAGGGTGCCCAACATTGCAGTTTACTAAGGTATCAAAGTCCCCCTTTTTAAACCCCTAAATTCAAGCACTAACATACACATACATGGGCATTAACTTGTTACAACTTCAAATTTAGTTAATCAACCTTAATTCCCATCTATTAGAGGTAAGAAAAACTCAAAAAAACCTAGCTTTCATGGCTGCCAAAAATGGCTCCATCCACTTACTCAATAATTCAACAAAGTTTCTTCACCAAACAATATTCCTCATCCTAAACACCATTTTTACTAAAGGAAGAAGAAGGAATTGGACACTTACCTTTTGAGAGTTTGTTAAAAACTCACTAAATCCCTTCCTTCTTGCTCCCAAAAGCTTCCTCAAGGTGAGTGTGCAAACTTTAATGAAGAAACCAAGTGGAAATAATGGCTAAATCAATGGTGCATGAGCTTCCTCACTTTCGGCCATAGAGTTTCTTTCATGGAGGAATTCGGCTGGTTATTTCTCAAGGTTGAAGATGATTATTCTTCTGTCCCAAAGTCTTAGATATGTGTCCCAATTTATGAGTTAGTGGAGCACTAACTTTAATTTAATTTTTAATTATTCAAAGTTTCATAATTTGCATTTTATGCCCCATTTCTTTCACTATTAAGATAATGTACCACATTTTAATTTTTCATGAAATTTTCAAAGTGTAATACCACTTATTTTTAATGGACATTGAGGTCAAAAGGCAACTCTACGTGTCAAATGACCAAAATGCCCTTCTTCGGGTTGTATTCTCGATTTTTACGGTAACACCGATTTTTGTCGGTTTCTTGATTTTTCATTGTCTTCTTTGTACTAATTTATTAATTTTCTTTGACATTTCTAATGTCAATTACACTTCAATAAACCTTTAATTGTGTCCCAAAATTTAATTCCGAAGGTTCTCCGCGGTTCTGGGGTTGGCAATTACCTTCGCCGTAACTTCCCGGTGCGGTCACCCATCGCTACTGTGCCGGCTAGTTTAACCTAGTTTTATTTTCTCTCTTTTATTTTTCTTTAATTTTTCTTGTATTTTCTTTTTATTTATTTCATCATTATATGTCTGTTCACTATCACCGAAGTGTAGTTCCAGACATCCTGACTTGCCCGGACTAACATTAGGTCAACGGAGCAACAGAACGTATAGAACACATACAGGAAAGATGTTACATAAGAATAATAGCAACTGAAAATATTAGCAATTAAATAAAAGAGTAAGAATTTTTTAAAGAAATTAGATTAGTTATTTTGTATAAAGAATTGAAATGTGTTGGAATGATATTAAAATTTAATTATTATGAAATAATCTACGATAACCTAGAAAGTATTGAAAGAAATGATAAAAAGATTTGCAATAGAGATATAACTTAATTTCTTGGAATTTTTGGGGATGGTACCGTGAATTTAAGAATTAAACACTCCTGAAGAGGACTAAATTAAAACAAAGGATAGTTGACCAAATTATGATCCACTTCTTTTTTTATTTGTATATATTATTTGCTTATTATATTATTGCACCACTAAGCAGAAATGCTTAGCGCGATGGATTTGTTTTCCTCGCACAGGTACTAAAGACAAAGCCCAATGGATATTAGACTGGGAATTTGGAGTTCGGATCTGCAGAGTGTTTAAGGCTGTCACCTCCTCAGCAATGCATGTAGATAAGGGTTTGGCTATTTCATATGTAATCAATTTATACATCATGTAAATTATGAGATTATGTAATTATTTTGAAAATTATGTAAATTAATGAATTTTGAAAATTTTGCTTATGTGATTTGAGCATGAATGAGATTGTATGGGTTTGAAGAGAGAATTGAAATGTATAGCTGATGCATGAAATGATGAGATTATTATTGTAAATATATTATCGAAAATTTCAAGTAGGTAAATAGTGAGATACGCCAAACGTTATGAGAATAGGGAAAATTCCGTCAGTTTCTCCTTAGAAAATAATAATAATAATAATAATAATAATAATAATAATAATAATAATAATAATAATAATAATAATAATAATAATAATAATAATAATTGATATTAAAAGATAATGAGTTTAAAATTATTTAAGAGCAAGTAAGATAAAATAGCGTGCTCCGGCACCGAGTGTGAGATGCCTTGCTCAGCTACACTGTAGAAGGGTAAGGGGTGTCACATTTATTGCTATCAGAGCACGGTTTAGGCGTTCCTAGGCATCGATAGATATAATAAGATCAGGTTCATAACATGCATTGCATTCCTATGAGTCGAGGTGATACTAATGCAGATATGTTTTCTTTAGTAAGGTGAAGAAATAAGGAGGTAGCAGCTCCTCGACTATTTACACTGGGTAAATTTCGAGGACGAAATTTTTATTAGAGGGAAAGAGTTGTAACACCCTCACTTTAGATAGTCCGTGCATTCGACTATTTCGGTGACTAATGTTGGTCTGGACTGTCAGAATGTCTGGAACTATAATTAGACTAGAGTGAGGAGTCATAAATAATTCAAATAAGTGTAAGAAAAATTTTAGCAATGAAATACAACAAAGTTAAGTGAGCCAGTACCCCGGTGATGGGTGACCCTAACGGGAAGTTGCTATCTTCACAGCTAGTAACCCTAAACCCAAGGGAAATCCCGTGAAATAATTTTTGACACTCCAGAGAAGAGTCATTGAGGTTGCAATGGCATTAGAATACCATGAAAATGATTAGAAAATTTATTCAATCAGTACAGAAAATTTTAGTCTTTTAAGCAAAACGAAGGGCATTTTGGTCATTTCGCCTTCAGAGACGATTTTTTACCAACTTGTCCAGTTAAGTAAATAAATTATATGACACAAAATATAAATAAATATTGCTAAAAATTTAATTGAAAATGAGTAAAAAAAGAAAAAAAAAGAAAATGAAGTAAAACTTGAATTTTGACATAAGATGATGTCATTAAGAACACTCCAACCAATCACCATTCAATAAGCCTTCTTAAAACAATTAAAAGAGACAAAAATTAAAGAAAAAAAATTAAAAAATGTAGTCTTCTTCCAGTAGCTAGCCATCCATAATTCTCTCTCTTCCTCACCCATTTTCTTTCCTCCACTGTTACACAATTCAAGCTCTAAAACCCTAGTCTCCCACCACTAAACCCTAGACTCCCTTCATTAAAACTTGTTTACACCTCTTGGGGAAGTAATTGGCTGCGAAGAAATTAAATGAAAGTGAAGATTGGACATCTCAAGATCTTTGCTCAAAGAGGTTAGTGCATATACTTCTTTCCTTCCTTCCTATCTTTTGTTTAGAAAGCTAAATTGAGTTCAACTTGTTAAAGAATAAAAGAAAATATGTATGTATAACCACCCATGAATTTTAGCAACTTTAAGTGAGTGATGATTTTGAATATTTAAACTGAATTAAATGAAGGAGCGGAAGCATGAAAAACATAAGTTTAGATCATTGAATTCAAAATTTTTGATCTAGGGTCACATGCATCATGCAAGATTCATTTTTATCTATTTGATTTCAATAATAAACAGCATATTAAAACTCTTTTAATATATTTTTGGATCTATATTTGCCATTTAAGATTTTAGAATTAACATATTAATTCATTAGAACCCTAGATTAGATCAAGAATAAGTGCACTAACCTGTTTGATGCACTATAGTGCGTTTGGCACCTTTGGTGTAACACCCCTATTTGTATAGCCTGTTATATTTCACTGTTCCGGTGACCGGTGTTGGTCCGAACAATTAAGGGGATTACAACCACACTTAAGACAACTAGATAAGCCATAAACATAAATAATTAGTAATTGCCAATTAGTTAAGTATAAACAAGAAAAACAGAACATAAGAAGTTAAACGAGCCGAGAGTCACAACAATGGATGACCTTCTCGGGAAGGACTGCGAAGTCATTTTAAACTCAAATTTCGAACCGTAAAATGTGACGCTGCGGTCCTTAGGACCCTTATGAACACAGTGGAAAAGAGAAAATCAAGAAAAAGAACTGTTAAGCCAGTTAAATAATTACGTCAGGGAGTCGGAAGAAATATAGAATTAATAGCAAACCGGGATGAACCGGCGAGGGGCAATTTGGTCAATTGACCCCGAGAGCTGACTCCTAACCTAACTGTCAAATAAAATCGGAGAAAAGAAAACTTTAGGATTGAGAATTAAATTAAAAAACTAATAGAAAAATAAATAGAAAAAAAAAAAGAAAAGAAAAAATGGAAAAGTCAAAAGGTGATGACATCATGCATGACCTCATGCATGATGCCATAAAGAATAAAATTAAGTTATTTACTTATTTGGATTTTTAGTCTTTCATAAGACTAAAACCAAAGAAAAAAAAATTAAAATCATCTCATTTCTTCTTCTTCTTGGACGCCTCATATCTCTCTCTCCCTCACCATCATGTGCAACCACCATTGATGAATGCATCAAGCTTCCATAGCTTGATTTTAGCCTTTCAAAATAAACCCTAAACCCTAAAATGATTCCAATCTACACTAGAAAAGAAGATTGAGGGAGAAGAAGAAAGAAGAAAGTGAAAGAATTGGTGGATTGTAAATCAAAGAATTAAGGTTAGTGTTCTTCATTTTCTCTTTGAATCTATGTTTAAGTAGTTAAGTTATACTTGGAAATATGCTTAAATGAAAAGAAAATTGGTTGAGGGACTAAATTGATTTTCGGCCAGCTTGGTTATGAGGATGATTTGCATGAATTGAATGGTTTGAAAGGGGTATATAAACCTTAATTAGTTGAATGACTATGGTTAAAGGCATAGAATCAAGTAAATGCAAGAGTTTGTGAAGTTAGTGTTTTGGACATTAGGGTTTAGAGACCAAAAATGTGAAGAAGTGCTAAATGATGTCTTTGACATAGTTTAAGGAGAGAAATGGTCATTTGAGACCTAATTAAGTGTGTTAGAAGTGTTTGAATCAAAGCCAAATTCGGATTGGGTATGCACCATGACTAAAAGTCAACTTTGAGGGACCAAAAATGAAATTTTACAAGTCCAATTGGTATGAGACCAATTGGGAATGAAAATAGGCACTAAATGAAACAATTTTCAATTAGGAAGCATGCCTAAAAAGTGACTAAAACCTAGTGAACAAATTGACCAAAGTTGAGAAATCACAGCCTGCCTCTGCACAAACTGACCAAATGAACAGTGTTTGTTCATTTGGTCATAACTAGAGTTAGGCAGGTCAAAATGACCTGAAATCTTATGAGTGCTTAGATGGAATATAGACCTAAAACTTTCATGAAGAACACCAACCATAATTATGGCATTAACCCAATCAAATTACAGAGCAAAGTTGGTGACCTGAACCCACAAAACTGTAGATTACCATATGAATAATAAAGTTTCAATGGCTATAACTCTCTCTAGAAAACTCCGATTTAGGTGATTCTTGAACCGATGGAAACCTAAGACATAGTAGAACATTTCATATGAAGAAAATTAGACCAAATTATAGACTTAACTTGATCAAATTGCTGAACGAAGTTGAATCAATAAATCTACAGAACCAAATTCTGCAGCATGAACAGTAACCATAATTTGTGTATAACTTGAGCTAAAAAACTCCAATTGGAGTGATTCAAAAAGGAGAATAAACTTAAGACAATAGGGAACATTTTCTGTGAAGGAAGTTTTGCCAAATTCCAACAGAAAAGTGACTAATGGAACAGTGCAACCTTAGACACCAAAAACTGAAAATTGACAATTTTGCCTAAAAGACTTAAGTGTTGAGAAAATGACCAAAACCAACAAGTTTGGTGACCAAAATGTGGTATGTGGGTAAAGTTGGAATTCCCATACCTATTAAGCCTTAGAAAGTAAATAATTTGACTTGAATAGTATAGTGAATAGTAACCCAAAACACAAAATTTCAAGAGCGTCGAGTTTAACATGTTAGAGCTAGGTAAAAGTGAAGTTAAATTTATTTTTGGATTTATGCCAAGTTATGATGCTAAAACACTGTGAAATTGTGTGTTTCAGTGGAAAAGATTACCGGGACAGAACCCGAGGAGTCGAGTCAAGGCCAACAGGCGACTCGTTTGAGATTTGTGCACAATGTATACTTTTTATAATCATCTTTTGCATACTGTTTTGAATAATGTGAAATATTGGATTATGGCATTCTTGTGATGTTTGATCTAAATTGTTGAAAGTTATTATGTATATTTGAAATGACAATGTTTAGCAAATTGTTAAGATAAGTTTTGAAACCACAGTGTCATGACCATATATTTGAACACCTCACTAGCATGACTAGTGGGGGTAATTAGTTTTGAATTTTGATTCCTTCTCTAGAGAAGTATTGAGGTGTGCCAGTAGAAGAGGATGTGAATGGATATCCATATATTTGAGCTAGCTAGCCTTGTGATGTGATTTCTCTTTAGCCTCTGGCTATTGAGATTCTATTTGTTTTGAATGGCATGATCTAACTGTGGGTTTTATGAAATGTGTTTTGATACTTTGAAATGAACTTGGTTTGCATTAAAATCTCATAATTCATGTTTTGTGTTTAATGCTCATGTTTAGTCAAATTTTTGAATAAATGTGATTTATATTTTGCAGAAAGATTATTTTAGTATGTTGTGCACCACTGAGTCCTAGTACTCAGCGATAGCTTCTATTGCTGTCGCAGATACAGAGACTAGAAGAGCAGCAGACTGAGCTGCTAAGGATTAAAGATTATTCAGCTTGAAGTTATCGGGTATAATTTATACCCTAATTGTAAATATTTCTTTTGATGTATGTATTGCATATAAATGTATGGACATGTAAATGGGTATTGAGCAGCTTGTACAAAATTTGTATGAAGTTTGTAATAAAGTTTAGTTTGTAATGCTTTTGATGTAAATTTTATAAGGATGTATATAAATTGTTTTGTCTCTAATGAAAAATGAGTGGAACTATTTTATTTAATTTGAATGAAATGTATTGCTAGTATTTTGAGGATTATTGAATTTTGAACTTGAGAAATTAATTGAAATGATTATGGAGTTGTTGAAATGGATTGAGTTTGATTGTGAAATTGAAGTAGTTGTTGAGAAAACATTTTTAGAAGTGCTTTTTACAGGTATTTGAAGAACTGGTTTCCCAAAATATAAACGGAACTCTGTCAAAATTTTTATAAAATTTGTGAAAAAATAAAATGGTCCAAAAATATTAACTAGTTTTAATTTTAACTAAATGTTTTAAATACCTATTAGAAAATGCTCACCACTTATTAAAAATAAGAAAATTATTTTAAAATCCCTTGTAGGGTACTTAATGAGTTATCGATAGGTGAAGTGCGGTAGTTCATTAGGTATTCTATGGGATCATGTTATGCCTTACAGAGGGGTAAGGTGTGACATGTTTTAGTGGTATCAGAGCAAATTTTTGAAGTATGTTTTAACTTGAGAATTTGTGTCTTTTCTTTGTTAAGTACAACTGCTAAATGTCCATATTTGTTACATACAGTGCATTACATCATAAATATGAACTAACAGAGGGAAATCTCCATATGTTACTTGTTCAGGAGATACCCTAACTTCGGACTGAAATGGAAGAAGGGGATCGCTCAGTCCAGCAATCTGTTGAAGCTGAGGCACAAGAGGAAGCCCCAGCTTTACAGAATGTCAGTGGGTCAGTAGCACCAGCCCCGCAAATGCCGCAGTTTCCTGCACAATTTGCACAGCAGATGGCTGCGATGTTTCAACAAATGGCTGGGTGTATGCCTGCTCAAGCTCCACCCCAAACACCTGTGGCACAACCACTGCCTCCAGCCAGACAGTATGATAAATTACTGAAGTATGGGGTTGCAGAATTTAAGGGTACAGTGGACCCTTTAGAGGCAGAGCAATGGCTTGAAAGGATGGATAGAGTATTTAAGAAGCTGCACTGCCAAGATGAACTAAAGTTTGAATATTACGTGGTCGCCATCGCAAGGGGATGCGTATGATTGGTGGAAGACCATCCCCACGGCTTGGCTGAACCACGATCTTGACACAGGATGACTTCATCAGAGAATTCAAACAGAAATACATCCCAGATGTATATGTTGATCAGAAACTGCAAGAATTTTTGAGTTTGATACAAGGGAATAGATCAGTGGCAGAGTATGAGAGGGAGTTCTCCTGCTTAAGTCACTATGCAGGGAGTCTCCTTACTACCAGCAAGGCAAGGTGAAAGAGATTTAAGACAGGTTTGAAGCCTAGCATAAGGATGCAAGTTGTGGGATTTCGACACAGCAACTTCTCAGAGCTCACGTCTCAAGCACTTGAGTTGGAAAGGATTGAATCAGAGGCGACCCCAATAAAAGAAAAATCAGAGAGAGCTGAGAAATCAGAGAAAGACAAGGGAGAAAATTTAATTGAACAGAGTTCTGGTGCTACCTCTGGAAAGAAGAAGAAATTTAGTAGACCTAGCAGGGGTCGAGGTGGAAGATTTGGTAGGGGCAGATTTTCCCGATAGAGACCCCCTAGGTCTGGTCAACAGTCGAGCAGGGATTCACATTCTGCCCTCCCCTGTGAGACTTGTGGCAAGATTCATGGGGGGGAGTGTTATTGGGCCACTGGAGCCTGCTTTAACTGTGGAGGCAAGGGTCATTTAGCAAGAAACTGCACTAGTGCTCCGTCTTCGAGATATGGTCCAGCTCCTACTACTGCCGAGGGATCTATTCAGAGTCCTGCTTCCAGAGGTTCACAGTCTGTTGGCAGAGGAAGAGGTAGAGGTAGAGGCACTGCTTCAGGCAGCCAGGGCACAGTTGGTCAATCAGCACAAGGAAGTGCTTCAGCCAGAGTTTACACAATAAGACAGCGAGAAGAGGCTGAGACTTCCGATGTGGTAGTTGGTACATTCTCTATCTCTGATCAAGAAGTATTTGTATTGTTTGATCCGGGTTCAACCTATTCATATGTTATTGCTAGCATAGTCTGTTCACTTGCTGTTCCATGTGTGCAAATGGGTTTTGAAGTGCTAGTAACTAGTCCGTTAAGACAAGAGGTCCGAGTCAATAGAATCTATAGAGACTATCCTTTGGTGATCTAAGGACATGTTTTCCTATCAGACTTGATTGAAATGCCCTTCAAAGAGTATGATATCATCTTGGGTATGAATTGGTTAGCCAGGCATCACGCCATGATTGACTATAGACTGAAGATAGTCACTTTTGGTCTCCCTCTGTACGGTGATGTGGTAATACATGGGGAGAGGCATTTACTGCCATCAAACATCATTTCGGCTGTACTAGCTAGAAGGATGATCAGAAAGGGGTGTGAAGCATACTTGGCACATGTAATAGACACCCAAGTGGGGAGCCCAGCACTAAGGAACATCCCTACTGTATGTGACTTTCTGGATGTGTTTCCTGATGAATTGCCAGGATTACCTCCAGAAAGAGAGGTGCAGTTTGAGATTGATGTTATGCCTGGTGTGGACCCAATCTCTATAATACCATATAGAATGGCACCTGCAGAATTGAAAGAGTTGAAAGTGCAATTGCAAGAGCTGCTTGACAAGGGCTTTATCTGCCCTAGTGTGTCACCTTGGGGAGCGCCAATGTTGTTTGTAAAGAAGAAGGATAGCACTCTCCGCTTATGTATTGACTACCAGCAGTTGAATAAGGTGACAATAAAGAATAGATATCCGTTGCCCTGCATTGATGACTTATTTGATCAGTTAAGGGGTGCAGTTGTGTTCTCCAAAATTGACCTGAGATCAGGTTATTATCAGCTGAAAGTATAAGAGCAGAGTATTCCTAAAACTGCCTTCAGAACCCGCTATGGCCATTATGAGTTCCTAGTCATGCCATTCGGGTTAACTAATGCTCCGACTGCTTTTATGGATCTAATGAACACTATCTTCAGACCATACCTCAACCAGTTTGTTGTGGTATTTATTGATGATATATTGGTCTATTCGAGGAGTGCAGAAGAGCATGATAGACATCTGCGGATTGTATTGCAGACTTTGAGAGAGAAACAGCTATACGCCAAATTATCGAAGTGTGAATTTTGGCTGAAGGAAATATCTTCCTTAGGGCATGTAGTATCAGAAGAGGGCATTAAGGTAGATCCAAGTAAGATTAAAGCTGTCCTTAATTGGAGGCCACCCAGAAATGTCACAGAGATTCGCAGTTTTTTGGGTTTAGCTAGATACTACAGTCAGTTTGTGAAGGGATTCTCCATGTTGGCATCTCCGTTGACCAAGCTGCTTAGAAAAGATGTAAAATTTCAGTGGATGGATAAAATGCCAAAAGAGTTTTGATGAATTGAAGAAATATTTGACTGAAGCTCCAGTCCTGACTTTACCTACCCCGGGTAAAGAATACACAGTTTACAGTGATGCTTCTCACAATGGGTTAGGCTGTGTATTGATGCTAGATCGAAATGTCATTGCCTATGCATCACGCCAGCTGAAACTGCATGAGAGGAATTATCCAACACATGATTTGGAGCTTGTAGCTATTGTGTTTGCTCTTAAGATCTGGAGACACTATTTGTATAGGGAAAAGTGTTACATCTACACAGATCATAAGAGTTTAAAGTATTTGGGCACCCAGAAAGAGTTGAATTTAAGACAGAGGAGATGGTTAGAGTTGATAAAAGACTATGATTGCCTGATAGACTATCAGCCAGGGAAAGCTAATGTTGTAGCTAATGCCTTAAGTCGCAAGACTATGGCAAGTCTACGGGTTACTCCTTTGTCTATTATATATGAGTTAAGATCATTGCATGCCAGCTTAGAGATTAATGATGATGGGCAGACAGCAGTTGCATGGCATGTACAGCCAGTGTTGATTGATCAGATCAGTATGGCTGCTCAGAATGATAAAAGATATCAGAAGCTGTTGGAAGAATTCTGGCAGGGGAAGAAACTAGAATTTTCAATCAGAGATGATGGTCTATTGCTACACCAGGGCAGAATATGTGTTCCTAATGATGTTGATTTGAGGCAGATCATTTTGAAGGAAGCACATGAGTCTCTTTTTGCCATGCACCCTGGTGGCACAAAAATGTATAGAGGGCTAAAGGAACATTACTGGTGGATGGGTATGAAAAGAGATGTGGCAGAGTTTTTTTCTAAATGCCTAACTTGTCAGCAAGTGAAGGCAGAACATCAAGTACCCGCTGGGTTGTTACATCCACTACTAGTACCAGAATGGAAATGGGAGAGAATAATGATGGATTTTGTGATGGGACTTCCGAGGACACAGAAGAGTCATGATGCAATATGGGTCATTATTGACAGACTAACCAAGTCTGCTCATTTTCTGCCAGTCCGGATGGACTACAGTTTAGAAAGATTGGCCAAGTTGTACATTGATGATATTGTGAGACTACATGGAGTGCCAATATCCATCGTATCAAATAGAGATCCTAGGTTCACTTCTAGATTATGGGGTAGTCTTCAGAGAGCCCTAGGAACTAGATTGAACTTCGATCGCATTCCACCCACGCATGCATGGCCACCCGAGAGGGTAATTCAGATCTTGGAGGACATGCTACAGGCTTGTGTGATTGAGTTTGAGGGCAGTTGGGATACACACTTGCCTTTGATTGAATTTGCTTACAACAACAGCTACCAATCAAGCATTGGAATGCCTCCATATGAAGCTTTGTATGGCAGAAAATGTAGAACCCCGTTGTGTTGGGATGACGTGGGTGAAAGAAAGATGATTGGACCTGAAATTGTTCAGCAAACTAAAGAGAAAATCAGGGTGATTAGAGATCGACTTAATACTGCATCAGATCATCAGAAGTCCTACATTGATTTGAAGAGAAGGGATATTGAGTATGCAGTGGGTGAGAAAGTTTTCCTCAAGGTTTCTCCTCGGAAGAGAATTATGAGATTCGACAAAAAGGGAAAACTGAGTCCTCGTTTCATTGGGCCATATGAGGTTCTAAAAAGAGTGGGTCCTTTAGCATATCGTTGGGCACTACCTCCAGAGTTGGAGAAGATACATAATGTCTTCCATGTGTCTATGTTGAGGAGGTATCGATATGACCCATCTCATGTACTACCAGTAGAAGAAATTGAAGTGAATCCAGACCTCACCTATGAAGAAGAACCCATAGAGATTCTGGCTTATGAGGTGAAGCAGCTACGAAACAAGTAAATACCGTTGGTAAAAGTGCTGTGGAACCATCATTCAGGTCAGGAGGCTACTTGGGAGTTGGGAACGAGAAGAGGACATGAGAAGACAGCACCCACAGCTGTTCAGAGATTAATACTAGGTAAAATTTCGAGACGAAATTTATTTAAGGGGGAGAGAATTGTAACACCCCTATTTGTATAGCCTAGTATATTTCACTGTTCCGGTGACCGGTGTCGGTCTGGACAATTAAGGGGATTAGAACCACACTTAAGACAACTAGATAAGTCATAAACATAAATAATTAGTAATTGCCAATTAGTTAAGTATAAATAAGAAAGACAGAACATAAGAAGTTAAACGAGCCGAGAGTCACATTGGTGGGTGACCTTCTCGAGAAGGACTGCGAAGTCATTTTAAACTCAAATTTTGAACCGTAAAATGTCACGCTGCGATCCTTAGGACCCTTATGAACACAGTGGAAAAGAGAAAATCACGAAAAAGAACTGTTAAGCCAGTCAAATAATTAGGTCAGGGAGCCGGAAGAAATATGGAATTAATTGCAAACCGGGATGAACCGGCGATGGGCAATTTGGTCAATTGACCCTGAGAGCTGACTCTTGATCTAACTGTCAAATAAAATCGGAGAAAAGAAAACTTTGGGATCGAGAATTAAATTAAAGAACTAATAGAAAAATAAATAGAAAAAAAAAAAAGAAAAGAGAAAATGGAAAAGTCAAAAGGTGATGACATCATGCATGACCTCATGCATGATGCCATAAAGAATAAAATTAAGTTATTTACTTATTTGGATTTTTGGTCTTTCATAAGACTAAAAGCAAAGAAAAAAAAATTAAAATAATCTCATTTCTTCTTCTTCTTGGACGTCTCATATCTCTCTCTCCCTCACCACCATGTGCAACCACCATTGATGAATGCATCAAGCTTCCATAACTTGATTTTAGCCTTTCAAAATAAACCCTAAGCCCTAAAAAGCTTCCAATCTACACTAGAAAAGAAGATTGAGGGAGAAGAAGAAAGAAGAAAGAAGAAAGTGAAAGAATTGGTGGATTGTAAATCAAAGAATTAAGGTTAGTGTTCTTCTTCATTTTCTCTTTGAATCTATGTTTAAGTAGTTAAGTTATACTTGGAAATATGCTTAAATGAAAAGAAAATTGGTTGAGGGACTAAACTGATTTTCAGCCAGCTTGGTTATGAGGATGATTTGCATGAATTGAATGGTTTGAAAGGCGTATATAAACCTTAGTTAGTTGAATGACAATGGTTAAAGGCATAGATTCAAGTAAATGCAAGAGTTTGTGAAGTTAGGGTTTTGGACATTAGGGTTTAGAGACCAAAAATGTGAAGAAGTGCTAAATGATGTCTTTGTCATAGTTTAAGGAGAGAAATGGTCATTTGTGACCAAATTAAGTGTGTTAGAAGTGTTTGAATCAAAGCCAAATTCGGATTGGGTATGCACCATGACTAAAAGTCAACTTTGAGGGACCAAAAATGGAATTTTACAAGTCCAATTGGTATGAGACCAATTGGGAATGAAAATAGGCACTAAATGGCACAATTTTCAATTAGGAAGCATGCCTAAAAAGTGACTAAAACCTAGTGAACAAATTGACCAAAGTTGAGAAATCAC
The DNA here is from genome assembly GCF_030052815.1 of Hevea brasiliensis. Taxonomy (NCBI): domain Eukaryota; kingdom Viridiplantae; phylum Streptophyta; class Magnoliopsida; order Malpighiales; family Euphorbiaceae; genus Hevea; species Hevea brasiliensis. The sequence goes on from NC_079496.1 coordinate 47,117,582, forward strand.
AGTCTGCCTCTACACAAACTGACCAAATGAACAGTGTTTGTTCATTTGGTCATAACTCGAGCTAGGCAGAACAAAATGACCTGAAATGTTATGAGTGGTTAGATGGAATATAGACCTAAAACTTTCGTGAAGAACACCAACCCAAATTATGCCATTAACCCAATCAAATTACTGAGCAAATTTGGTGACCTGAACCTGCAGAACTGCAGATTACCATATGAACAGTAAAGTTTCAATGGCTATAACTCTCTCTAGAAAACTCCGATTTAGGTGATTCTTGAACCGATGGAAACCTAAGACATAGTAGAACATTTCATATGAAGAAAATTAGACCAAATTATGGACTTAACTTGATCAAATTGCTAAACGAAATTAGATCAATAAATCTGTAGAACCAAATTCTGTAGCATGAACAGTAACCATAATTTGAGTATAACTTGAGCTACAAAACTCCAATTGGAGTGATTCAAAAGGAAGAATAAACTTAAGACAATAGGAAACATTTTCTATGAAGAAAGTTTTGCCAAATTCCAACAGAAAAGTGACCAATGGAACAGTGCAACCTTAGACACCAAAAACTGAAAATTGACAATTGTGCCTAAAAGACTCAAGTGTTGAGAAAATTACCAAAACCAACAAGTTTTGTGACCAAAATGTAACACCCTCCCGGTAGCAACTCCAGAGACCGGTGTCGGTCCGGACAGCTAGAACGTTTGAAAAAATATTTAAACTAAAGTGAGGAACCATAATTAACTCAAATATTAATAAGAAAAATTTAGTAAAAATTTTAGAAATAAAATACAACCAAGTTAAATGAGCCGGTGCCCAAGCGATGGGTAACCCAGAGGGAAGTTGCGGTTCTCGCAACTAGGAGTCCTTGAGCCGGGGAAAAATTCATAAAATAATTTTTGGGACTCCATAGAAGGGTCATTGAGGTTCATATGGCATTAGAATGCCAAGAAAATATTTAGAAAAATTTTTCAATCGGTACAGACAATTTTGACCCGTTAAGCTAAACGGAGGGCATTTTGGTCATTTCGCCTTCAGAGGCGATTTTTGGCCGACTTGTCCGGTTAAGTAAATAATTATTATGACATAAAATGTGAATAAATATTACTAAACATTAAATTAAAAATGAGTAGAGAAGAAAAGAAAAGAAAATGAGAATAAATGTCAATTTTGACATCATATGATGTCATTTGAAGGAATTCCCACCAATTACATTAAAGCATCACTTAAGTAAGTAATAAAAGAAGATAAATAACACCAAAAAAAGGAAAAACCAATATGTTTTCTAACCAAATAAAAAACAGCCGTCTCCCTCTTCTCCCATAGCCAAACTTCCATGAAAGCTCCACCAAAGCTTTATAACTCACCACATCTTACCCCAAAACCCTAAATACCCTTCACAAAAATTAACCCCCACATCAAGAGCAAAGTTTTGATTATCATAAAGTGAAGAAATTCTAAGGTTTATACAAGCCTATAAAGAGACCAAAGAGGTTAGTGCATGTTAATTACTTAATCTTGTTTATTTCTTAAAACTTAGTTTGAATATGAACAAATAATTAAGAAATTGAGATAAATCATGTGTGAAATTGAGAATGGAATTTTGGCCAGTTTATGGGAGTGGTAGTTGATGGTCTTGATGGATTTAAAATGGCTTAGAAATGGTGTTGATGTGTAGACAAAAGCTTGAAATGGATTAGTATGCCTAAATGATATGTGTTGTATGAACTTTGAATTTGAGCTAGGGTTTTGGATAGAAATTTAGGCTTTGCTTATGTAATGGTGAATGAACATTCTAATAGTAAATTAGTGACCATTTTAGGTAAGTTGGCCATAATTTGGAGTGAACTATAGCATTACAAACTGATTTGATGTGGCTGCCTAGTGAGAGCAGTAGGTGTGGCTGTGAGTCCAGCCTGTTTGGACAGCCATAACTTTGGCTGTGTTGGTTCAATTGGTGTTTGGCCAATTGGACATGAAATTAGACACATAATGGCACAATTTTGGTGAAGAAACCATGCCCAAAAGACCAAAGCAAGTGGACCAAAAATTGGCCCCAATCCGGATGTCTTGCAACCAGATTCTGCAGAATGACCAAATGAACAGTAATTGTTCATTTGGCCATAACTCATTGTAGAATGGCCCAATTGACCTGAAATTTTTACAGCAACAAGTTAAGATATAGAAAAACAACTTTCATTAAGAAACCTACCCCAAATTATGACCAGAACCTATCCAACAAGGCAGTTACAGTTACTGTTCACTGCACTGTAGATATGGTCAGTTCTGCAATTTTTCAATCCGGCCAGCTGTGATTTTTGGACCATAACTGGAGCTACAAAACTCCAAATGAAGTGATTCAAAAAAAGAAATTCAACTAGACAAAATAAGGAACAACTTTCATGTTTATCACTTTCTCAAATTCCCATTGCAACAGTAACTAATGGAACAGTAAATTTAGGGTACAAAAACTGAAAATTCTGCTCCCTTAGTTTAAGCTTAGGAATGGTATTGGTGATTAATTCCAACAAGTTTTGAATGCAAAATGTGGTACATTGGGAGTGTTAAAACCAATGTACCTATTTTCTATGCAAAAGTCAACATTTTTGTTGACTAGTGAAGTGAATAGTGACACAAAAACTTGAAATTCAAAAATTGAAGAATTCAAAAGTATCAAATGCCCTAGTATACCTAACAAGATTGGTTTGGATAGTTTGGCATGCCAATAGGGTTCAGTTAGTAGTACTGCACATGGCATTATGCCATTCTGTGATTTTATGGCTTTTAGCCATTCTGACATTGTGTTGATATTTGGCCTTGTGCCTATTGTCATTACAGTTTATTAGCTGTTCTGTTGCACACCGGGAGATGCATATGTGACCGATGGTGTGACGGCCCGAGGTACTAGATACCCAGTGCTAGTTTACCCGTTTATCTAGTCCAGTCGTCCAGTATTGTAACACCCTCCTGGTAGCAACTCCGTACATTCTACTGTTTCGGTGACCGGTGTCGGTTCGGACAGCTAGAACATCCGGAAAAATATTTAAACTAAAGTCAGGAACCATAATTAACTCAAATATTAATAAGAAAAATTTAGTAAAAATTTTAGAAATAAAATACAACCAAGTCAAAAGAGTCGGTGCCCAAGCGATAGGTAACCAGAGGTAAGTTGCGGTTCTCGCAACGAGGAGCCCTAGACCCGGGGGAAAAATTATAAAATAATTTTTGGGACTCCAGAGAAGGGTCATTGAGGTTCCTATGGCATTAGAATGCCAAGAAAATATTTAGAAAATTTTTTCAATCGGTACAGACAATTTTGACCCGTTAAGCCAAACGGAGGGCATTTTGGTCATTTCGCCTTCAGAGGTGATTTTTGGTCGACTTGTCCAGTTAAGTAAATAATTATTATGACATAAAATATAAATTAATATTGTTGAAAATTGAATTGAAAAGGATTAGAAAAGAAAAATCAATAAAATGCCAAATATGACATCATTATGATGTCATTTAAAAGCTCCACCAATCACATGCAAGCAATCCATTTAATTAACTAATGAAAGAGACCAAGAAGACCAAAAAAAATTCTGCTGCTCTTCTTCTTCTTCCTCAAGACGTTTTTCTCTTCTCCATAGCCCTCCATAGAAATTTCTTTCATTACTCCCATTTCCCATGAATTTCCACTACTAAAACCCTAAGTCCCTTCACTAAAAACTTGTCTCTATCTCTTGGGAAGTGTTTGGCAGCCTAGAAAGGGAAAGAAAGTGAAGATTAATCTTGGAAAATTCTGCCATTAAAGAGGTTAGTGCTTAATTATGCATGTATATCTCTTGTTCCATGTTAAGGACTTAAAAATGAGTATGAAATTGTGGATTAAATGAATGAAACTTATGGGTATGTATGCCATGGATTTTGGCTGCCCTAAGGAAGGAACAAGATTGAGTGTTTTGATGGACTTGGAGTGCACTAGAGATTATGTTTAAAGTGTATGAACATAAGGATAATGAAGTAGTTGGTTAATTAAGGTAAATTGTGTAAATTTTGAATTTAAGCTAGGGTTTTGGGAGTGAAAATTTGATTTGGCTTATGGAATGATTAGTGGACATTCTAATGGTCAATTAGTGACCATTTAAGGCAAGTAAATCATAATTTGAAGTGAGCTAATGCATGGTAAATCGAAATGGGAGGCTGCCAAGAGACAGCAGAAATGAGGCTGTGAGTCCAGCATGTTTGGACTGCCATATCCTTGGCTGTGTAGGTCCAATTGGTGTTTGGCCAATTGGACATAAAACTAGGCTTATAATGGCACATTTTTGCTGAAGAAACCATGCCCAAAAGACCAAAGCAAGAGGACCAAAACTTGGCCCCAATCCGGACACCCTGCAACAGCCCCTGCAGAAATGACCAAATGAACAGTAACTGTTCATTTGGCCATAACTCACTGTAGATTTGGTCAATTGACCTGAAATTTTTACAGCAACAAGTTAAGACATAGAAAAACAACTTTTATGAAGAAACCTACCCCAAATTATGACCAGAACCTAACCCAAATGGCAGTCACAGTTACTGTTCAAACCTGCAACTCTGCAGATTTTCATTTGAGCAGTAATGTTTGGATGGCTATAATTCTCTCTAGAAAACTCGGATTTAGGCGATTCTTGAACCGATGGAAACCTAAGGCATAGTAGAACATTTCATATGCAGAAAGTTAGACCAAATTATGAACTTAACTTGATCAAATTACTGACCAAAGTTGGACCAAAAATCTGCCAGACCCAAAATCTCAGCATGAACAGTGCACGTGAACAGTAAACTTATTTTGGCCATAACTTGAGCTACAAAACTCCAAATGGAGTGATTCAAAAAAGGAAATTCAACTAGACAAAATAAGGAACAACTTTCATGTTTACCATTACCTCAAATTCCCACTGCAACAATGCTTAATGGAATAGTAAAGTTAAGTTTCAAAAACCGAAAATTGGCAATTTTGCCAAATGACCTAAGCTTTGAGGAAGTGACCAAAACTAACAAGTTTTAAATGCAAAATGTGGTATGTTGGGAATGCCAAAACCAATGTACATAATTTCTACCTAAAAGTCAACATTTTTGTTGACCAAAGAGGTGAATAGTGACACCAAAACTTGAAATTCAAAATTTGAAATTAGAAATGCATCTAGGGGACTTTAAATTACAATTGGCAATTAATACTAGCAAATGTAAAACTCAAAATGTGGATCTTGGTGTAATTAGAATTAACATATCCCTTAAGTATGAAAAAGTCAACATTTTGGTTGACTAGTAAGGTGAATAGTAATCAAAATAATTAGCAAATTAAGATGAAGACCTAGAACCAATTCTAAGCTTAAATGCTTAGAATGGTATAACAAATGTGGACTATGCATCTTAGTCAAAATTGTTAAAAAGGGAATTAAGAGCATAAATTTGAAATCCATGAAATTTTCATGGATTACTTGAAACATGAAGAATAAGTCACCAAATTGATGTAAATAGATAGTTAAGACTTATATGCCTATCACAAATGGAATTCATAAAATATTAGTAACTCAACTTGAAATATAAAATTTGTAATTACATAAGTAGATTCTTGAATGTATAAATGAGAAAGGAAAAATGTTTTTAATACAATGGTACATGTGAACCATTGTTTTGAATTGTGATCAATATGAATAACATAATGAATGGATAAATAAACCATATTAATGTATGAATGAGACATTAGTTCTATTATTGTAAAGAGGAGAAGTATTTTGAGTACAGTGGTATAAAAGAATAATTGATGTGAATTGTGATCATATAAATGATCAAATAAATGTATGAATTATGATTGAAATTTATCATGAAATAATGAAGTCATAAAGCACAATATATTAACATTTTAAAATATCAAATGCCCTAGTATACCTAACAAGATTGGTTTGGATAGTTTGGCATGCCAATAGGGTATTGTTTTAGCAGTACTGCGAAAGGAAAGGCTTTATGCCTGTATTCATGGCTTTATGCCCGTATTCATGGCTTTTATGCCGATTATGTGATATCATGGCTTTTTAGCCATACTGACTGCATACGTGGTTGACGTTCTGCGTCCCATGGTATGACGGCCCTAGGCACGCGGTGTCGGTGCCAACGACCCGTTATCGATCGATCGTCTAGTATAGGTTACTTGGGCATCAATTAAAGTATTATTCAATTCAGCAGCTAAGTTAAGTTAAGTATAATGAAAATCGAAGACAATTAAATTAAGTATTGAATGAATAGGCAAAAGAGATTAGCAAAAGAAACATAACAAAAATATAAATTGCGTAACTGCAGACTTGAAATACAATACAGATAGAATAAATTATATACCTGCTAGTATTACTGAAAAGTTATAAACTAAGCACTTCCAAAGAGGAACAAACTAGTATATAAGATCGTTGATACTAAAAATACCATACCAAATTAAATTGATTCTTGAGTATCTGAATTATCATTTATTTCTTTCTTTACTTGTATATATTATTTCAGTTATATTATTGCACCACTAAGCGAAATGCTTAGCGCGATGGAATTGCTTCCTCGCAGTAATCAAGGTAAAACTAGTAGACTGTCGACTGAGATTTTTGGAGTCCAGATCTGCAGAAGTGTCATAAGAGTTCAAGATTGTCACCTCCTCAGCAATGCATGTAGATAGGGCTCATTTTATACATGTTATGTATATTGTTCATTCCTAGCACATTCTAAATTATTTGTATATCTTGTACAAAATAAACTCATGTAATTAACCTATGAATTATGGAAGCTATTTAAAGTAAGTATTTTAGTATGTGAATTGAATTTAAGTTATAATGAGATTATACTTGTGAATATTGAGATATTGAAAATCTAATGAGATTTCTGAGAAATCTGGATACTGTTTTGAGACTATTAAGTTTGAGAAATTGAGCATATATTGAAATTGTCTTTGGCGTGTCTAATAATCATAGTCTAAATTACAGCCGACACTTTGTCGGATTATCGTTAAAATTTTTGAAATTTCCAATTTAGTTAGATTTTGACACTTAGTAAAAATAGCCTAAATCTTTAATAAAGTTTTTGAATAAATAAATCAAGAACTGTAATGAAATCAGATAAAATAGAGTGCTCCGGCACACTGAGTGGCATAACTTGCTGGGCTACACTGTAGTCGGGTAAAGGGTGTCATATTTAGTGGTATCAGAGCGCGGTTTAGGCGTTTCTGGACCTAGATAGATTGCATATCATGCATTGCATTCATAAGAGTCGAGGTGACACTATTGCAGATTTGTATTTCCTGTTTATTTTAGGTTAGGGTATGGAATAAGAGAGTGAAGAGACAATGAGATAGCGAATGGAAATGAGAAGGAGACTATATTTAAGATGAAAAAGAATGAGTACAGAACTGTTTGAGGATAGGATTGAGACTAAGGAGAAAGTGAAGTAGGATAATACGGAAAGGTGAAGAAATAAAGAGGTAGTAGCTCCTCGGCAATTTACACTGGGTAAATTTCGAGGACGAAATTTAAATAAGAGGGGAAGAGTTGTAACACCCTCCTGGTAGCAACTCCGTACATTCTACTGTTCCGGTGACCGGTGTCGGTTCGGACAGCTAGAACGTTCGGAAAAATATTTAAACTAAAGTCAGGAACCATAATTAACTCAAATATTAATAAGAAAAATTTAGTAAAAATTTTAGAAATAAAATACAACCAAGTCAAAACAGCCGGTGCCCAAGCGATAGGTAACCAGAGGTAAGTTGCGGTTCTCGCAACGAGGAGCCCTAGACCCGGGGGAAAAATTATAAAATAATTTTTGGGACTCCAGAGAAGGGTCATTGAGGTTCCTATGGCATTAGAATGCCAAGAAAATATTTAGAAAATTTTTTCAATCGGTACAGACAATTTTGACCCGTTAAGCCAAACGGAGGGCATTTTGGTCATTTCGCCTTCAGAGGTGATTTTTGGCCGACTTGTCCAGTTAAGTAAATAATTATTATGACATAAAATATGAATTAATATTGTTGAAAATTGAATTGAAAATGATTAGAAAAGAAAAATCAATAAAATGCCAAATATGACATCATTATGATGTCATTTAAAAGCTCCACCAATCACATGCAAGCAATCCATTTAATTAACTAATGAAAGAGACCAAGAAGACCAAAAAAAATTCTGCTGCTCTTCTTCTTCTTCCTCAAGACGTTTTTCTCTTCTCCATAGCCCTCCATAGAAATTTCTTTCATTACTCCCATTTCCCATGAATTTCCACTACTAAAACCCTAAGTCCCTTCACTAAAAACTTGTCTCTATCTCTTGGGAAGTGTTTGGCAGCCTAGAAAGGGAAAGAAAGTGAAGATTAATCTTGGAAAATTCTGCCATTAAAGAGGTTAGTGCTTAATTATGCATGTATATCTCTTGTTCCATGTTAAGGACTTAAAAATGAGTATGAAATTGTGGATTAAATGAATGAAACTTATGGGTATGTATGCCATGGATTTTGGCTGCCCTAAGGAAGGAACAAGATTGAGTGTTTTGATGGACTTGGAGTGCACTAGAGATTATGTTTAAAGTGTATGAACATAAGGATAATGAAGTAGTTGGTTAATTAAGGTAAATTGTGTAAATTTTGAATTTAAGCTAGGTTTTGGGAGTGAAATTTTGATTTGGCTTATGGAATGATTAGTGGACATTCTAATGGTCAATTAGTGACCATTTAAGGCAAGTAAATCATAATTTGAAGTGAGCTCTTGCATGGTAAATCGAATGGGGAGGTCGCCAAGAGACAGCAGAAATGAGGCTGTGAGTCCAGCATGTTTGGACTGCCATATCCTTGGCTGTGTAGGTCCAATTGGTGTTTGGCAAATTGGACATGAAACTAGTCTTATAATGGCACATTTTTGCTGAAGAAACCATGCCCAAAAGACCAAAGCAAGAGGACCAAAACTTGGCCCCAATCCGGACACCCTGCAACCTGCAGAATGACCAAATGAACAGTAACTGTTCATTTGGCCATAACTCACTGTAGATTTAGTCAATTGACCTGACATTTTTACAGCGACAATCTAAGACATAGACAAACAACTTTTATGAAGAAACCTACCCCAAATTATGACCAGAACCTAACCCAAATGGCAGTCACAATTCTTGCTCAAACTCGCAACTCTGCAGATTTTCATTTGAGCAGTAATGTTTGGATGGCTATAATTCTCTCTAGAAAACTCGGATTTAGGTGATTCTTGAACCGATGGAAACCTAAGGCATAGTAGAACATTTCATATGCAGAAAGTTAGACCAAATTATGAACTTAACTTGATCAAATTACTGACCAAAGTTGGACCAAAAATCTGCCAGACCCAAAATCTCAGCATGAGCGATTGCACGTGAACAGTAAACTTATTTTGGCCATAACTTGAGCTACAAAACTCCAAATGGAGTGATTCAAAAAAGGAAATTCAACTAGACAAAATAAGGAACAACTTTCATGTTTACCATTTCCTCAAATTCCCACTGCAACAATGCTTAATGGAATAGTAAAGTTAAGTTTCAAAAACCGAAAATTGGCAATTTTGCCAAATGACCTAAGCTTTGAGGAAGTGACCAAAACTAACAAGTTTTAAATGCAAAATGTGGTATGTTGGGAATGCCAAAACCAATGTACATAATTTCTACCTAAAAGTCAACATTTTTGTTGACCAAAGAGGTGAATAGTGACACCAAAACTTGAAATTCAAAATTTGAAATTAGAAATGCATCTAGGGGACTTTAAATTACAATTGGCAATTAATACTAGCAAATGTAAAACTCAAAATGTGGGATCTTGGTGTAATTAGAATTAACATATCCCTTAAGTATGAAAAAGTCAACATTTTGGTTGACTAGTAAGGTGAATAGTAATCAAAATAATTAGCAAATTAAGATGAAGACCTAGAACCAATTCTAAGCTTAAATGCTTAGAATGGTATAACAAATGTGGACTATGCATCTTAGTCAAAATTGTTAAAAAGGGAATTAAGAGCATAAATTTGAAATCCATGAAATTTTCATGGATTACTTAAAACATGAAGAATAAGTCACCAAATTGATGTAAATAGATAGTTAAGACTTATATGCCTATCACAAATGGAATTCATAAAATATTAGTAACTCAACTTGAAATATAAAATTTGTAATTACATAAGTAGATTCTTGAATGTATAAATGAGAAAGGAAAAATGTTTTTAATACAATGGTACATGTGAACCATTGTTTTGAATTGTGATCAATATGAATAACATAATGAATGGATAAATAAACCATATTAATGTATGAATGAGACATTAGTTCTATTATTGTAAAGAGGAGAAGTATTTTGAGTACAGTGGTATAAAAGAATAATTGATGTGAATTGTGATCATATAAATGATCAAATAAATGTATGAATTATGATTGAAATTTATCATGAAATAATGAAGTCATAAAGCACAATATATTAACATTTTAAAATATCAAATGCCCTAGTATACCTAACAAGATTGGTTTGGATAGTTTGGCATGCCAATAGGGTATTGTTTTAGCGATCGCGAAAGGAAAGGCTTTATGCCTGTATTCATGGCTTTATGCCCGTATTCATGGCTTTTATGCCGATTATGTGATATCATGGCTTTTTAGCCATACTGACTGCATACGTGGTTGACGTTCTGCGTCCCATGGTATGACGGCCCGAGGCACCGCGGTGTCCAGTGCCAACGACCGTTATCGATCGACTGCCTAGTATAGGTTACTTGGGCGATCAATTAAAGTATTATTCAATTCCGGCAGCTAAGTTAAGTTAAGTATAATGAAAATCCAGTACTATTAAATTAAGTATTGAATGAATAGGCAAAAGAGATTAGCAAAAGAAACATTACAAAAATATAAATTGCGAGAAATGCAGACTTGAAATACAATACAGATAGAATAAATTATATACCTGCTAGTATTACTGAAAAGTTATAAACTAAGCACTTCCAAAGAGGAACAAACTAGTATATAAGATCGTTGATACTAAAAATACCATACCAAATTAAATTGATTCTTGAGTATCTGAATTATCATTTATTTCTTTCTTTACTTGTATATATTATTTCTGGTTATATTATTGCACCACTAAGCAGAAATGCTTAGCGCGATGGAATTGCTTCCTCGCGCAGGTACTGAAGGTAAAACTAGTAGACTGTCGACTGAGATTTTTGGAGTCCAGATCTGCAGAAGTGTCATAAGAGTTCAAGATTGTCACCTCCTCAGCAATGCATGTAGATAGGGCTCATTTTATACATGTTATGTATATTGTTCATTCCTAGCACATTCTAAATTATTTGTATATCTTGTACAAAATAAACTCATGTAATTAACCTATGAATTATGGAAGCTATTTAAAGTAAGTATTTTAGTATGTGAATTGAATTTAAGTTATAATGAGATTATACTTGTGAATATTGAGATATTGAAAATCTAATGAGATTTCTGAGAAATCTGGATACTGTTTTGAGACTATTAAGTTTGAGAAATTGAGCATATATTGAAATTGTCTTTGGCAGGTTCAGAATAACTGTTAGTCTAAATTACAGCCGACACTTTGTCGGATTATCGTTAAAATTTTTGAAATTTCCAATTTAGTTAGATTTTGACACTTAGTAAAAATAGCCTAAATCTTTAATAAAGTTTTTGAATAAATAAATCAAGAACTGTAATGAAATCAGATAAAATAGAGTGCTCCGCACAATCGAGTGGCATAACTTGCTGGGCTACACTGTAGTCGGGTAAAGGGTGTCATATTTAGTGGTATCAGAGCGCGGTTTAGGCGTTTCTGGACCTAGATAGATTGCATATCATGCATTGCATTCATAAGAGTCGAGGTGACACTATTGCAGATTTGTATTTCCTGTTTATTTTAGGTTAGGGTATGGAATAAGAGAGTGAAGAGACAATGAGATAGCGAATGGAAATGAGAAGGAGACTATATTTAAGATGAAAAAGAATGAGTACAGAACTGTTTGAGGATAGGATTGAGACTAAGGAGAAAGTGAAGTAGGATAATACGGAAAGGTGAAGAAATAAAGAGGTAGTAGCTCCTCGGCAATTTACACTGGGTAAATTTCGAGGACGAAATTTAAATAAGAGGGGAAGAGTTGTAACACCCTCCTGGTAGCAACTCCGTACATTCTACTGTTCCGGTGACCGGTGTCGGTTCGGACAGCTAGAACGTTCGAAAAATATTTAAACTAAAGTCACGAACCAGAATTTACTCAAATATTAATAAGAATAATTTAGTAAAAATTTTAGAAATAAAATACAACCAAGTCAAAACAAAATGCCCAAGCGATAGGTAACTGAGAGGTAAGTTGCGGTTCTGCAACGAGGAGCCCTAGACAGGGGAAAAATTATAAAATAATTTTGGGACTCCAGAGAAGGGTCATTGAGGTTCCTATGGCATTAGAATGCCAAGAAAATATTTAGAAAATTTTTCAATCGATACAGACAATTTTGACCCGTTAAGCCAAACGGAGGGCATTTTGGTCATTTCGCCTTCAGAGGTGATTTTTGGCCGACTTGTCCAGTTAAGTAAATAATTATTATGACATAAAATATGAATTAATATTGTTGAAAATTGAATTGAAAATGATTAGAAAAGAAAAATCAATAAAATGCCAAATATGACATCATTATGATGTCATTTAAAAGCTCCACCAATCACATGCAAGCAATCCATTTAATTAACTAATGAAAGAGACCAAGAAGACCAAAAAAAATTCTGCTGCTCTTCTTCTTCTTCCTCAAGACGTTTTTCTCTTCTCCATAGCCCTCCATAGAAATTTCTTTCATTACTCCCATTTCCCATGAATTTCCACTACTAAAACCCTAAGTCCCTTCACTAAAAACTTGTCTCTATCTCTTGGGAAGTGTTTGGCAGCCTAGAAAGGGAAAGAAAGTGAAGATTAATCTTGGAAAATTCTGCCATTAAAGAGGTTAGTGCTTAATTATGCATGTATATCTCTTGTTCCATGTTAAGGACTTAAAAATGAGTATGAAATTGTGGATTAAATGAATGAAACTTATGGGTATGTATGCCATGGATTTTGGCTGCCCTAAGGAAGGAACAAGATTGAGTGTTTTGATGGACTTGGAGTGCACTAGAGATTATGTTTAAAGTGTATGAACATAAGGATAATGAAGTAGTTGGTTAATTAAGGTAAATTGTGTAAATTTTGAATTTAAGCTAGGGTTTTGGGAGTGAAATTTTGATTTGGCTTATGGAATGATTAGTGGACATTCTAATGGTCAATTAGTGACCATTTAAGGCAAGTAAATCATAATTTGAAGTGAGCTACTGCATGGTAAACTGAAATGGGGAGGCTGCCAAGAGACAGCAGAAATGAGGCTGTGAGTCCAGCATGTTTGGACTGCCATATCCTTGGCTGTGTAGGTCCAATTGGTGTTTGGCAAATTGGACATGAAACTAGTCTTATAATGGCACATTTTTGCTGAAGAAACCATGCCCAAAAGACCAAAGCAAGAGGACCAAAACTTGGCCCCAATCCGGACACCCTGCAACAGCCCCTGCAGAAATGACCAAATGAACAGTAACTGTTCATTTGGCCATAACTCACTGTAGATTTAGTCAATTGACCTGACATTTTTACAGCGACAATCTAAGACATAGACAAACAACTTTTATGAAGAAACCTACCCCAAATTATGACCAGAACCTAACCCAAATGGCAGTCACAGTTACTGTTCAAACCTGCAACTCTGCAGATTTTCATTTGAGCAGTAATGTTTGGATGGCTATAATTCTCTCTAGAAAACTCGGATTTAGGTGATTCTTGAACCGATGGAAACCTAAGGCATAGTAGAACATTTCATATGCAGAAAGTTAGACCAAATTATGAACTTAACTTGATCAAATTACTGACCAAAGTTGGACCAAAAATCGCGGACCCAAAATCTCAAAGATGAATAAGCACGTGAACAGTAAACTTATTTTGGCCATAACTTGAGCTACAAAACTCCAAATGGAGTGATTCAAAAAAGGAAATTCAACTAGACAAAATAAGGAACAACTTTCATGTTTACCATTTCCTCAAATTCCCACTGCAACAATGCTTAATGGAATAGTAAAGTTAAGTTTCAAAAACCGAAAATTGGCAATTTTGCCAAATGACCTAAGCTTTGAGGAAGTGACCAAAACTAACAAGTTTTAAATGCAAAATGTGGTATGTTGGGAATGCCAAAACCAATGTACATAATTTCTACCTAAAAGTCAACATTTTTGTTGACCAAAGAGGTGAATAGTGACACCAAAACTTGAAATTCAAAATTTGAAATTAGAAATGCATCTAGGGGACTTTAAATTACAATTGGCAATTAATACTAGCAAATGTAAAACTCAAAATGTGGGATCTTGGTGTAATTAGAATTAACATATCCCTTAAGTATGAAAAAGTCAACATTTTGGTTGACTAGTAAGGTGAATAGTAATCAAAATAATTAGCAAATTAAGATGAAGACCTAGAACCAATTCTAAGCTTAAATGCTTAGAATGGTATAACAAATGTGGACTATGCATCTTAGTCAAAATTGTTAAAAAGGGAATTAAGAGCATAAATTTGAAATCCATGAAATTTTCATGGATTACTTGAAACATGAAGAATAAGTCACCAAATTGATGTAAATAGATAGTTAAGACTTATATGCCTATCACAAATGGAATTCATAAAATATTAGTAACTCAACTTGAAATATAAAATTTGTAATTACATAAGTAGATTCTTGAATGTATAAATGAGAAAGGAAAAATGTTTTTAATACAATGGTACATGTGAACCATTGTTTTGAATTGTGATCAATATGAATAACATAATGAATGGATAAATAAACTATATTAATGTATGAATGAGACATTAGTTCTATTATTGTAAAGAGGATAAGTATTTTGAGTACAATGGTATAAAAGAATAATTGATGTGAATTGTGATCATATAAATGATCAAATAAATGTATGAATTATGATTGAAATTTATCATGAAATAATGAAGTCATAAAGCACAATATATTAACATTTTAAAATATCAAATGCCCTAGTATACCTAACAAGATTGGTTTGGATAGTTTGGCATGCCAATAGGATATTGTTTTAGCAGTACTGCGAAAGGAAAGGCTTTATGCCTGTATTCATGGCTTTATGCCCGTATTCATGGCTTTTATGCCCGTATTCATGGCTTTTATGCCGATTATGTGATATCATGGCTTTTTAGCCATACCGATCAGATACGTGGTTGGCGCTCTGCGTCCCATGGTATGACGCCCGAGGCACGCGGTGTCGATGCCAACGACCCGTTATCGATCCGATCGTCTAGTATAGGTTACTTGGGCATCAATTAAAGTATTATTCAATTCGTGCAGCTAAGTTAAGTTAAGTATAATGAAAATCCATACAATTAAATTAAGTATTGAATGAATAGGCAAAAGAGATTAGCAAAAGAAACATAACAAAAATATAAATTGCGTAAATGCAGACTTGAAATACAATACAGATAGAATAAATTATATACCGCTAGTATTATCAAAAGTTATAAACTAAGCACTTCCAAAGAGGAACAAACTAGTATATAAGATCGTTGATACTAGAAATACCATACCAAATTAAATTGATTCTTGAGTATCTGAATTATCATTTATTTCTTTCTTTACTTGTATATATTATTTCTGGTTATATTATTGCACCACTAAGCAGAAATGCTTAGCGCGATGGAATTGCTTCCTCGCACAGGTACTGAAGGTAAAACCAGTAGACTGTCGACTGAGATTTTTGGAGTCCAGATCTGCAAAAGTGTCATAAGAGTTCAAGATTGTCACCTCCTCAGCAATGCATGTAGATAGGGCTCATTTTATACATGTTATGTATATTGTTCATTCCTAGCACATTGTAAATTATTTGTATATCTTGTACAAAATAAACTCATGTAATTAACCTATGAATTATGGAAGCTATTTAAAGTAAGTATTTTAGTATGTGAATTGAATTTAAGTTATAATGAGATTATACTTGTGAATATTGAGATATTGAAAATCTAATGAGATTTCTGAGAAATCTGGATACTGTTTTGAGACTATTAAGTTTGAGAAATTGAGTATATATTGAAATTGTCTTTGGCAGGTTCAGAATAATTGTTAGTCTAAATTACAGCCGACACTTTGTCGGATTATCGTTAAAATTTTTGAAATTTCCAATTTAGTTAGATTTTGACACTTAGTAAAAATAGCCTAAATCTTCAATAAAGTTTTTGAATAAATAAATCAAGAACTGTAATGAAATCAGATAAAATAGAGTGCTCTGGCACACTGAGTGGAATAACTTGCTCGGCTACACTGTAGTCGGGTAAAGGGTGTCATAAGTATAAAGGACATTAGAAACGATTTCTAGTATTTTTAATTCAAGAGATTTTTGGCTAATCTCTTTGAATTGATGAGAGATGAAGAAGAAGAGAGGGGAGATGTTCTTTGAGTGGCGGCACCAAAGAAGAACAGCAGCCCACACGTTTTACTCTTTCATAACAACACTTATATAGCTAGGTCACCACTTAAAACCCTTGCCATATGTCACTTTCTGATTGGCTCTAGATTTAATTGACCTAATCACATTGTGCCAAGTGTCAAACCTATATTTAATCTTGACATTGATCATCTTACATGATTAAAAGACATATGGCAAGCTTATGTGTAGTGCCATGTGTCACCATCTCATGGTGCCACATGTCACCCTATAAAATGGTCAAAATACCCCTGTGTCTTAATTTTGAGTTCTCAACCCAAAATAATTATTTCTCTTTTTCTAATCAATTTATATCAAATATAAAATAATTAATTAATCTCTATTAATTAATTTATTATTAATTAAATTCATATTTAAATACTTTAAATATAAATTTAACTTATACTATACATCCAATAACCTAGATTTGGTTTCAAGCCATGCTAGGGACTTTGCAATTTAATTACAAACCAAACCTAATTAATTAATTAATTAAACTCTTTAATTAATTAATTAAATCATATTTAATTTGGTGATTACTTGTGTATATGTGTAACTTACTAGGCTCATCACTAATTGGCAATGAGACATGATATCAACTCTTAATATCATTAGAACTCTTTCTTACCATAAATGATTTCTCTAAATCATTTTATGTACCTCATAGACTATGGTTAACACCTAGAATAGCATGCCATGGCCACCCAATTAGTAATAAGGTTTACCTAAAATGAACCTATAATCATATATACCATGCACTAGAATCTCTCTGTTACAAAATCCCAATTCAAGCTGGAGTCATGGTTTATGTCAAACCCCATTTCCAATGAATATTATGTTCTCTTTTAATTTCAGTTCTTGATTAAAAAGATTTTCTCATTAGAAACTCTTTTCTGATTAAATCTATCTGTTCTGGCCAGGAACTTGAAACACAAAGAATAATTAAATGAACATAAGATTTTATCTCTATTTACTTAGGGTAACAGATTCCATCTTGATTAACACCTACCTCCATATATAACTAGTAGGAGCCAACACATGCCCATATACCCATACCCAGTACAAGTATGAAAGCAGTATCAAACTCAAACCACCTATATATAAGATAACTGTGCTATCTTAGGTCTAAAGATTATATGCACTTATATGATTTATGACAATACATTGACAAGAGTAAACTCCATGTGCTTGTCATAAATGTCACTGGTTTGACCTACTTATCATGTATAAGTGCCTATCATGTTTGTTATATGGCATGAGACTCACCATTCCATCTTATTTACATCTCATATAAATAACTTGGGAACAAACATGATTACAATCTCTCCGGATAAGTCATGCCCTTATTGTGAAGTGTCCTTATTGTGAAGTATCCTATTTATGATACTTTGTGCTAGAAATGCTGTCACTCATATTCTTAATAACTTAAGAATAGAATTTCTAACAAAATATCAATGGACCTTTTCTATTACACATAAACATATTATGTAAACGGAAAAGTGAAAATGTCTTTTATTAATAAAAACATATACAAAATACATACTAAATAATATGATCTAGGGCATATTACTAACATTAAATTGGTTTAATGATGGTTTTTGAGGAGTGTGTATGGATTAGAGGTTGAAGTCCAAGTGTTATGCATGAGTAGGAAGTTGGAAGTTATGGTTTTGGGACTAAATTGGGAATTTTGTGCTTGGAAGTTCAATTGGTGTTTTAATGGTCAATTAGTGACCATTTGGTAAGGCTTGACCGCAAAATGAAGTGAATTGCGACATTAGATTAGGGATTATGTATGTTACCCTGTTGTGCCAGCAGGTTTAGACTTGAGTCCAGTCTATTTGGGCAGCCATAACTTGGTTTGTGTAGCTTCAATTGGTGCAAGGCCAATTGGAGGTGAAATTAGACACATAATGGCACAACTTTGATGAAGAAAGCCTTCCCAGAAAACTAACTTAGGAAGACCTAAAAATTTTGCCAAATCCGGATAACCAATTATAGACCTGGAAAAACTGACCAAATGAACAGTAGCCATAACTTTGTGTAGAGAGATCCAAATGACCTGATTTTTGTGGAAATGAAAAGCTTAGACAATGTAGAACAACTTTCATGAAGAATAGCAATCCAAATTATGACCATAACCAATTCAAATTGCCAGCCAAAATTAGGACCCCAAATTGCCTAGAAAATCTGGGTAAAGACCAATCCTGCTAGTTATGGTAAATTGACCATAACTTGAGCTACAAAGCTCCAAATGGAGTGATTCAAAAACGAAATTAAAGAAGACACATAAAGGAACAACTTTGATGAAGAGAATTTTGTCAAATTTCTACTGTAACAATGACTAATGGAACAGTAAACTTAAGGTGTGAAATCTAAAAATTTTGAATAACATAAAATAAGCTTTGAAATGGTATTGAAAATCAATGCCAATAAAAATAAAATGCAAAATGTAGTATCTTGGTGAACTTAGGTTCAACAAATCTATTATGTATTAAAAAAGTCAACTTTTGTGTAGGAATAGTTAAGTGAATAGTAACCTCAATGAAATGAATGCAAAGGACCAAAACATAAATTGCTAATGATACCTCACTTAAATGATTTAAGGTTTGTTTAAATTATGTGATTAGTTTGATGGGATTTGTAGGCTCATCATAAATAGAACTTAGGAGAAATAGTTGATATAATTTGAAATGTGAATTGTAAATTACTATAAATAAGATATTAAAGGTATAAATGATATGTAAATAATATTTTGGGACTTTCCTTTTTTATTGAATAAAAATGAAAATTTGCTTGAACCTAGGTACATGTGAATTGGTGTGATAAATTAGAGATGAAATTGTAAATGAACTATACAAATGAAATTTATGAACATATGCATTAGGTAAAAATGAATTTGGACATTGTATTCCCACTAGGAAATAAAATAAAACCTATTGATACTTAATGGTACATGAGTGAAATTAAGAGTAATCATAAATACTTAGTAAGCAAAAACATTTATTGAATTTCAAATGATAAATTATATAAATAGTGTAATGAATAAATGAACTATATTATTGTATGAATGAGACATGAGTTCTCATTATTGTAGAAGGGAAAAATATTTTAAGTACAATGGTACATGAGAACCATTATTTTGAATTGTGATCATTATGGATAACATAATGAATATATAAATTACGATGAATGCATAAATTATATAAATATTAGACTTAGAGATTTATGTTTCTATTATGAAAAAGATTAAAATGCTAGAAATTATAATTAGAACCTATAATGAAATAATGAAACTTATGAATACTTAATGGTACTATGTGCCCATGTATCGCCTAGACATGTGTGTCAGATTGGATAGATTGGCATGCCAATAGGGTATTGTTTTAGCAGTACTATGTAAGGCTTTATGACTGTATTCATGGCTTTATGCCCCGCTCATGACTTTTTTGCTTGATTATGTGTTATCAAGGCTTTTTAGCCATATTGACTGCATACATGGTTGACGTTCCACGTCCCATGGTATGACGGCCAGAGGCACCGCGGTGTCCAGTGCCAACAATCCATTATCCAGTTTAGTCAGCTTGTCATAGATTACTTGGGTAGTGAAATGTATTGAAATGAGTTAAGAATAATAGCAACTGAAAATATTAGTAATTAAATAAAAGAATAACAGTTTTTAAAATAAATTAGATTAGTTATTTTGTATAAAGAATTGAAATGAATTGGAATGATATTAAAATTTAATTATTATGAAATAATCTGCGATAACCTAGAAAGTATTAAAAGAAATGATAAAAAGATTTACAACAGAGATATAACTTAATTTCTTGGAATTTTTGGGGATGGTACCATGAATTTAAGAATTAAACGCTTCTAAAGAGGAATAAATTAAAACAAAGGATAGTTGACGAAATTATGATCCAGTTCTTTCTTTATTTGTATATATTATTTTCTTGTTATATTATTGCACCACTAAGCAGAAATGCTTAGCGTGATGGATTTGTTTCCCTCGCGCAAGTACTGAAGACAAAGCCCAGTGGATATTAGACTGGAATTTAGAGTTCAGATCTATAGAATGTTCAAGGTTGTCACCTCTTCAGCAATGCATGTAGATAGGGCTCACATTAGTTTGGCTATTTCATATGTAATCAATTTATACATCATGTAAATTATGAGATTATGTAATTATTTTGTAAATTATGTAAATTAATGAAATTTGAAAATTTTGCTTATGTGATTTGAGCATGAATGAGATTGTATGGGTTTGAAGAGAGAATTGAAATATATGGCTGATGTATGAAATGATGAGATTATCATTGTAAATATATTGTTGAAAATTTCAAGCAGTTAAATAGCGAAATACGCCAAACGTTATTAGAATAGGGAAAACTCTGCCAGTTTTTCCTTAAAAAAAAATTAATATTAAAAGATAATGAGTTTAAAATTATTTAAGAATAAGTAAGATAAGATAGGGTGCTACGGCACCGAGTGTGACATGTCTTGCTTGGCTACACTGTAGACGGATAATGTAACATCCTCGAGGTAGCACTCAAGATACCATCGTCGGTGACGATGTCGGTCCCAGGTAGAACTTCTAAAAAAAAATATTTAAACTAAAGTGAGGAACCATAATTAACTCAAATATTGATGAGAAAAATTTAGTAAAAATTTTAGAAATAAAATACAACTAAGTCAAATGAGCCGGTGCCCAAGAGATGGGTAATCCAGAGGGAAGTTGCGGTTCTCGCAACGAGGAGCCCTAGACCCGAGAGAAAATTCATAAAATAATTTTTGGGACTCCAGAGAAGGGTCATTGAGGTTCCTATGGCATTAGAATGCCAAAAAAATATTTAGAAAAAATTTTCAATCGGTACAGACAATTTTGACCCGTTAAGCCAAACGGAGGGCATTTTGGTCATTTCGCCTTCAGAGACGATTTTTGGCCGACTTGTCTAGTTGATTAAATAATTATTATGACATAAAATATGAATTAATGTTGATGAAAAATTAATTTGAAGCTAGTAGAAAAGAAAAGAAAAGAAAATAAGGAAAATTAAAGATAATGACATCACATGATGTCACTCACTTAATCCCAACCAATCACAAGTTAATAAGCATTCTTAAAACACTTAAAAGAGTCAAAATGGACCAAAATAAATCTACTCTTCTTCTTCTTCTTCCTCCAATACGTGACTCTCTTCTCCATAGCCTCCATAGAAGTTTCTTTCATCACTTTCATTTTTCCCATGAATTTCCACTACTAAACCCTAAGTCACCTTCATCAAAACTTGTCCATACCTCTTGGGGAAATGTTTGGCAGCCAAGAAAAGGAAAGGAAGTGAAGTTTGAGTTGGGAAAAATCTGCCCTATTCAAGGTTAGTGCACATATATACTCAAAATTCTTTATTTCCATGCTAGAGACTTGAAACAAGTATGAATTTGTAACTTAAATGAACCAAAATTATGTGTATGCCTACTATGATTTTCGGCTGCCCCTAAGGAAGGAACAAGATTGAGTGTTTTGATGGACTTAGAGTGCACTAGAGATTATGTTTAAAGTGTATGAACATAAGGATAATGAAGTAGTTGGTTAATTAAGGTAAATTGTGTAAATTTTGAATTTAAGCTAGGGTTTTGGGAGTGAAAATTTGATTTGGCTTATGGAATGATTAGTGGACATTCTAATGGTCAATTAGTGACCATTTAAGGCAAGTAAATCATAATTTGAAGTGAGCTAATGCATGGTAAACTGAAATGGGAAGGCTGCCAAGAGACAGCAGAAATGAGGCTGTGAGTCCAGCATGTTTGGACTGCCATATCTTTGGCTGTGTTGGTCCAATTGGTGTTTGGCCAATTGGACATGAAACTAGGCTTGTAATGGCACATTTTTGCTGAAGAAACCATGCCCAAAAGACCAAAGCAAGAGGACCAAAAGTTGGCCCCAATCCGGATACCCTGCAACCAGCACCTGCAGAAATGACCAAATGAACAGTAACTGTTCATTTGGCCATAACTCACTGTAGAATGGTCAAATTGACCTGAAAGTTTTACAGCAACAAGATAGGATATATACAAACAACTTTCATGAAGAACATCACCCCAAATTATGCCATTAACCCATTCAAATTATTGGGCAAAGTTGAGTTATCAAACCTGCAACTCTGCAGATTTTCATTTGAGCAGTAATGTTTGGAGGACTATAACTCTCTCTAGAAAACTCAGATTTAGGCGATTCTTGAACCGATGGAAAACTAAGGTATGGTAGAACATTTCATAAGAAGAAAGTTAGACCAAATTATGAACTTAACTTGATCAAATTACTGACCAAAGTTGGACCAAAAATCTGCCAGACCCAAAATCTCAGCATGAACAGTGCACGTGAACAGTAAACTTATTTTGGCCATAACTTGAGCTAACAAACTCCAAATGGAGTGATTAAAAAAAATAAATTCAACTAGACAAAATAAGGAACAACTTTCATGTTTACCATTTCCTCAAATTCCCACTGTAGAAATATCAAATGGAACAATAAAGATGAAGCACCAAAGCTGAAAATTTTGTTCAATTAGCATTAAGCTTAGAAATGGTATTGGCAACCAATACCAACAAGTTTTAAATACAAAATGTGGTATGTTTGGGGTGTTAAAACCAATACACCTATTTTCTATCCAAAAGTCAACATTTTTGTTGACCAATGAGGTAAATAGTGACACCAAAACCAAAAATTGGCAATTTTGCCAAAATGACCTAAGCTTTGAGAAAGTGACCAAAACCAACAAGTTTTGAATACAAAATGTGGTATGTTGGGAGTACTAAAACCAATGTACCTATTGTTTATGCAAAAGTCAACATTTTAGTTGACTAATGAAATGAATAGTGACATGAAAACTTGAAATTCAAAAATTGTGAAACTTAAAAGTGCAAAATGCCCTAGTAGGCCTAATGTGATTGGTTTGGATAGGTTGGCATGCCAATAGGGTATTGTTTTAGCAGTACTGCGAAAGGCTTTATGCCGTATTCATGGCTTTTATGCCCGTATTCATGGCTTTTATGCCCGTATTCATGGCTTTTATGCCGATTATGTGATATCATGGCTTTTTAGCCATACTGACTGCATACGTGGTTGACGTTCTGCGTCCCATGGTATGACGGCCCGAGGCACCGCAGTCCAAAGGTTAACGACCCGTTATCGATCCGCCCAAAGATAGGTTACTTGGGCATGGAAAAGTATAACTGTGATTGAACTGATTATTAAAGGAAATACGAAAATTAAGTATCAGGAACGATTACAAAAATACAAAGAAGCTCAAGATCATGAAGAAAATAATTAACGAAATGCATGAAGAAGTTAATATCATAAAACATGATTAGCCCTCAACTAAACAATAAGTTAGTAATTATTCATCTCTTATGAACACAATAGCAAGGAAATTATTTTTTTTATTTGCATATTATATTTTCTTGTATTATTGGCACCACTAAGCTTTATGCTTAGCGCGTCACTTTTGCAATGCGTAGGTACTGAAGAATTGGACAGAGGGCCCAGTAAACCACAGATTGGGTAAGGCCGTTCACAGTTCTGCATAGTGTCCGTGCCACCTCAACTTCTGCAGTGCATTGGTAGGACACTAGGTGTCATTTTAGCATTCTGTAATAAATTTTGATTTTCTCATATGTAATGAAACTTATGTAATGTATTTTGATTTTCATGTAAATAATGCAAATTTGTGTTTGTAAATGGAAAAGTGAATATTGATCTGTGATTGTTACATGACTATCAAATGAGATGAACAATTGAAAATTGAAATTGAGAAATGAATGGTTGAAAAATGTTGAGATTTTGATATTGAAGTTTGAGAGTGATGAGATGATTGAATATGATCATAGGAAGTGTTTTTCACAGGTTCCGAAGAACTGCTTTCTCTATTTGTAGCCGGTATTCTGCCGGATTTTCTTCAAAATATTCGGAACCTCAAATAAATTACAATTTCAATAAATGAATTATATTTCACAAGTTATTTTCAAAACTATGATAAAAATGAATTCAGATAAAATAGAGTGCTCCGGCACACTGAGTAGCATAACTTGCTAGGCTACACTGTAGTCGGGTAAGGGGTGTCACAGATAAGGGGTGTCACAAGAATCAATTTTCTTCTTGAAAACCCATTTATTCCCTGTAGGTACAATACCTTCAGGTGGGACAATAAGATCCCAAACTTGGTTCTTATACATGGAATCAATCTCGGATTTCATAGCATCAATCAATTTTTGAAGAGTCTGTATCTTATATAACTTCTTCCTAGGTAAGTGGATCATCTCGATGATCTACTTCTTCATGAGTAGACAACTCTTGTTCTTCTTCATGAAGAAAGCCATATCTCACTGGTGGGTGAGATATCTTGGTTGATCTGTGAGGAATAGCTGTAGATGTTTCATCAATAGGTGTAGGTTGACTAGATGGATCTATATCCATTTGATCTGTTAGTTGGTTAGAATTCTTCAATTCTAATTCTATTTGCCTTCCTTTGCCTCCTTCTTGAATAAACTGTTGTTCAAGAAAAATGGCATCTCTGCTTATCACAACCTTTTGTGATGTTGGCAAATAATAATAATAATATCCAAAACTCTCTTTTGGATATCCAATAAATCGACCCTTTTCTTATCTGGTTTTCAATTTATGAGTGTTCAGCTTTTTGATATAAGCTGGCAACCCCAAATCTTAATATGCTTAAGACTTGGTTTTCTTCCATGCCATATCTTGTTAGGTGTGGAAGAAACTGATTTTGATGGAATCTTATTCAGAATATTCAAAGCTTATTCTAATGCAAATCCCTAAAAGGAGACTGACATTGACATATCAGTATAGCTCATCATATTACGAACCATATCTCATACGGTACGATTTCTCCTTTCAGATACACCATTCAACTGTAGCGTTCCCGGAGGAGTCAGCTAGGAAACAATGCCATGCTCTTCTGAGTATTCATCAAATTCAGTACTTAAGTATTCACCTTCACGATCTAATCGAAGAGTTTTAATACTTTTTCCTGTTTAATTTTCTACTTCAGATTTAAATTCTTTGAACTTTTCAAAGATTCATATTTGTATTTCATCAAATACAAATATCCAAACCTTGATTTATCATCAGTAAAGGTAACAAAATAACGAAAACCACCTCTTACCATTTCCTTAAATGGACCACATACATAATTATGTATTAGTTCCAAAATATTTTCAGCTCTAAGTCCTTATCCAACAAAGGGTGATCTAGTCATTTTTCCCTGAAGGCAGGATTCACAAGTTGGAGTAGGCTTAGAACCCAATGAGGATAAAATTCCTATTTTCTCTAGTTTTGTAATCCTATCTTCTGCAACATGACCTAATCTTAAGTGCCAAATTTATTTTGAACTTGAGTTGATTTTTACCATGGTATTGCATTCTTTTAGATTTCTTGCATTAGATTTGTATTTAACATTATTATCTAAATGATAAAGTCCATCATGCATATAACCCGAACCAACATATTTATTTTCTAAATAAATATTGCAAACATCATATATGAACTAAAATTCATAACCATCTCTAGTCAAACTAGATGTAGAAATGATGTTCTTAAAAGTATCAGGTACATGCAAAACCTTATTTAAATACAAAACATGTCCACACATTTATAAAGATTTAGATCCTATGGCTGAAGCTTCAATAGTTGAGCCATTGCCAACCCAGAGTCTAATATCTCGCTACTGCAAGCTGCTACTGTCACACCTTACCCCCCTGTAAGGCATAACATGATCCCGTAGAATACTTAATGAACTATCGAACTTTACCTACAGATAACTCATTAAGTACCCTACAAGGTATTTTAAAACAATTTTCTTATTTTTGATAAGTGGTGAGCATTTTCTAATAAATATTTAAAACATTTAGTTAAAATTAAAACTAGTTAATATTTTTGGTCCATTTTATTTTTTCGCAAATTTTATATAAATTTTGACAGAGTTCCCTCTGTATTTTGAGAAAATAGTTCTTCAAATACCTGTAAAAAGCACTTCTAAAAATTTTTCCCCAACAACTACTTCAATTTCATAATCACACTCAATCCATTTCAACAACTCCACAATCATTTCAATCAATTTCTCAAGTTCAAAATTTAATAATCCTCAAAATACTAGCAATACATTTCATTCAAATTAAATAAAATAGTTCCACTCATATTTCATTAGAGACAAAATAATTTAGATACATCATTATAAAATTTACATTAAGAGAATTTCAAACTATAATATATATTACAACTTTATACAAATTTTATACAAACTGCTCAAGACCCATTTACATGTCCATACTTTTATATGCAATACATACATCAAAAGAAATATTTACAATTAGGGTATAAATTATACCCGATGACTTTAAGCTGATAGCTCCTCACACCTCAAATTTCTACCACGCTTCCTCTAGTCTCTCAGATCTGCGACAACAATAAAAGCTATTACTGAGTACTAGACTCAGTGGTGCACAACATACTAAAATAATCTTTATGCAAAACTTAAATCACATTTATTCAAAAAAATTGACTAAACATGAGCATTAAACACAAAACATGAATTATGAGATTTTAATGCAAACCAAGTTTATTTCAAAGTATCAAAACACATTTCATAAAACCCACAGTTAGATCATGCCATTTGAAACAAATAGAATCTCAATAGCCAGAGGCTAAAGAGAAATCACATCACAAGGCTAGCTAGCTCAAATATATGGATATCCATTCACATCCTCTTCTACTGGCACACCTCAACACTTCTCCAGAGAAGGAATCAAAATTCGAAACTAATTACCTCCACTAGTCATGCTAGTGAGGTGTTTAAATATATGGTCATGATACTGTGGTTTCAAAACTTATCTTAACAATCTACTAAACATTGTCATTTCAAATATACATAATAACTTTCAACAATTTAGATCAAACATCATAAGAACGCCATAATCCAATATTTCACATTATTGAAAACAGTATGCAAAAGATGATTATAAAAAGTATACGTTGTGCACAAACCTCAAGCGAGTCGCCTCTTGGCCTCGACTCGGTTCCTCGGGTTCCTTCCCGGTATTCTTTTCAACTGAAACACAAAATTTTATAATGTTTCAGTACTAGAACTTAACATAAATCCAAAATAAATTTAGCCTCATTTTTACCTAGCTCAAACGTGTTAAACTTGACGTTCCTGAAATTTTGCGTTTTGGGTTACTATTCACTACACTATTCAGGTCAAATTGTTGACTTTCTAAGGCTTAATAGGTATGGGAATTCCAACTTCACCCACATACCACATTTTGATCACCAAACTTGTTGGTTTTGGTCATTTTCTCAAAACTTTGGTCTTTTAGGCAAAATTGCCAAATTTTCAGTTTTGGTGTCCCTAGTTGTACTGTTTCATTGGTCAGTTTACTGTTAGAATTTGGCAAAACTTTCTTCATAGAAAATGTTCCCTATTGTCTTAAGTTTATTCTCCTTTTTGAATCACCCCAATTGGAGTTTTGTAGCTCAAGTTATAAGCAAATTACGTTTACTGTTCATGCTGCAGAATTTGGTTCTGCAGATTTGTTGCTCCAACTTTGTTCAGCAATATGATCAAGTTAAGTCCATAATTTGGTCTAATTTTCTTCATATGAAATGTTCTACTATGTCTTAGGTTTCCATCAGTTCAAGAATCGCTTAAATCAGAGTTTTCTAGAGAGAGTTATAGCCATTGAAACTTTACTATTCAAATTGCAAATCTGCAATCTGCAGATTCAGTGACCCAACTTTGCTCAGTAATTTGATTTGGTTAATGGCATAATTTGGGTTTGTTTTCTTCATGAAAGTTTTAGATCTATATCTCATCTAACCACTGGTAAAATTTCATGTCATTTTGACCTGCCTAGCTCGAGTTATGACCAAATGAACAAATATTGTTCATTTGGTCAGGTTGTGCAGAGGCAGACTGTGATTTCTCAACTTTGGTCAATTTGTTCACTAGGTTTTAGTCACTTTTTGGGCATGCTTCCTGAATGAAAATTGTGTCATTTAGTGCCTATTTTCATCCCCAATTGGTCCCATATCCATTGGACTTGTAAAATTTCATTTTTGGAATTTTGGTCATGCTGCCAGCACATGACCTTATCCAATCCGAATTGGCTTTTAATTCCAACACTTCTAACACACCTCGTTTGGTCACAAATGACCATTTTTTACTTCACATTAGGTCAAAGACACCATTTACAAATTTCTCCAAATTTTTGCCTCAAAACCCTAGGTCTCAAACCCTAACCACTCTAATCCATTGCAATTAACTAATTCAAAGCATATAAACACAATCTTTCAACTCATTCAAGCATCTTAACATGTTTAACTCAATCAAACTCATGAAAATCGCTCTCCCCTCCCTGCTGGACGAATTTCAGTTTAGTCCCTCACAAATATTTTTTTTTAATTTTAAGTTTATTTCTATGCTCTTGATGCTATACATACACTAATTAAACTAAAAACTTGAAGTTTGCATTACTTACCTTGTTAGGTGTCTTTGAACTTTCACTTCCTCTTAATTTTCTTCAATTCTTTGATGACCAATCTTCCTCTCAAGTGATTAAATCAAGTTTTTGTGAAGCAAGTATGGGAGGATTTGGGGTTTAATGGTGGTTTCAAAGCTTGGAGCAAGCTTTAATGGAGGTTTACAATGGTGAGGGAGAGAAAAACGTAAATGGTGAGGAAGATGAGGCTTTTTACTTTTTTTTTTTTATTTTCTTTTCTTTTGTCTTTTATCTCTTTAGGAAGACCAAAAATCTAAATAAATAAATAAATTATATTCTTTATGGCATCATGCATGAGGTCATGCATGATGTCATCACCTTTTAACTTTTCCATTCTCTTCTTTTTTTTTTCTATTAGTTCTTTAATTTAATTCTCAATTCTGAAATTTTTTTTTCTGATTTTATTTCACAGTTAGGTCAAGAGTCAGCTCTCGGGGTCAATTGACCAAATTACCCCTCGCTGGTTCATCCTGGTTTGCAATTAATTCCATATTTCTTCCGGCTCTCTGACCTAATTATTTGACTGGCTTAACTGTTCTTTTTCGTGATTTTCTCTTTTCCACTGTGTTTGTAATGGTCCTAAGGACCGCAGCGTCACATTTTACGGTTTAAAATTTGAGTTTAAAATGACTTCGCAGTCGTTCCCGAGAAGGTCACCCATCGCTGTGACTCTCGGCTCATTTAACTTCTTATGTTCTATTTTTCTTGTTTATACTTAACTAATTGAACATTACTAATTATTTGTGTTTATGGCTTTTCTAGTTGTCTTAAGTGTGGTTCTAATCTCCTTAATTGTCCAAACCGACACCGGTCACCGGAACAGTGAAATATACCAGGATATGCAAATAGGGGTGTTACAGCTACTACTTGCTATACTCTGGGCAGTTTCTATTCCAGTGCCCATCCTTCTGGCAGTGGAAACACTTTCCCTTGCCATTGTCAGCTTTGATCTTTGTTTTTCTATTTGGCTATCTTCTTGCAAGATCCTGGAACTTGAGGTTTCTTTTTCTTATTGCTCTTCTTCTTGTTGGACTTTCTAGTAGAAAAAGATGCAATCAAAGCTAGTCAAAGCTCTTCTTCTTTTTCTTATTGCTCTTCTTCTTGTTAAACCTCTTTTCCTTTATTGCCTGGCATATTCTTTTGAGCAATAACCAGCATGTTAAGTAAACCAGCCATGGTATATTCCTATTTAGTCATATGAAAATTTGTCACAAAATTCCCAAATGACTCAGGTAGGGACTGTAACACCCCTATGTTCTGTAGTGCGTTCTACTGTTCCGGTGACCAGTGTTGTCCGGACAACTAGGATGCCTAGAACTACACTTAGATATGGGTGAGGAGACATAAAATAATGAAATACAAGAAAAGAAAATACAAGAAAAACAAAGGAAAAATAATAGCAATAAAATGTAACCAAGTTAAATGAGCCGAAGACCGTAGAGATGGGTGACTGCACCGGGAAGTTACGGCGTGGATCGTTGACTAGCCCTAGACTGCGGGAAACCCTAGAAAATATTTTTAGGATTTAAATAAACATCTGTTGAAGTATAAATATCATTAGAAATATCAAAGAAAAATTAATTAATTAATATAAAGAAAAACGAGAAATTGAGAAAACGACAAAACTCGGGGTTACTAAAAAATCGGGAATACAACCGAACAGGGGCATTGTGGTCATTTGACACCCCGAGTTGTCTTTTGACCTAAATGTCCATTAAAAATAAATGATATTACACTTGGAAAATGTTATGAAAAATTAAATTGTAACACATTATAAGAATAGTGAAAGAAATGGGGGATAAAAACTAAATTATGAATGTTTAACATTAAAAATTATTTTTAATCCTATTAGTGCTCCACTAACACTACTAAAGTGGACCATTAAACATAAAATGGATAGCCACTTCACTCATCTTCTTCAACCTCACTCTCCTTGCCGAATTGAAAAAGCTCTCAAAACCTCCATGGACGGCCAACCATGGCCAAAGCTTCCTAACCTCCATGCAAGCATGAAGTAAGCCCCTTTTCCACTTGATTTCATCACTAAAGTTGTTCTATAAACTTGGGCAGTAGATAGGCAGCAAGAAAGTTAAGTTTTTGTGAGGTTTTGAAGAATTTCAAAAGTAGTAAGTATGTATTTTTAATTCTTGTTTCATTAAACTTTGAATGAGTGTTGTGGGTAGTTGATTTGTGGAAGGATTTTTGAAGTTTAATGAATTAATGGACATGTATATTTTGGCAGCCATGGAACCTCAATAAGAACAGCTTATTCTTACATGTAAATAGTGGTTTGGATGATGATTTAAATGTTTAATTGTATTGAAGTTGAATTCCATGTGCAAGGTTTGAATTGTAAGCTTGAAAAGTGAAAGTGGAAATTTATGGTTATGTGTAAACTTGTGGCAGCCTTATGAAAAAGATCAAAATGTGTTGTTTCGTGGTTTGGTTTATGGAATTATATTGTTGAATTACGTTGTTATGGATGGCAGCATGTATGTGTGTATAAAGGTTTGAATTTGGACATGTAAATGAGGTGCATTCATGTGTTTAATTGTTGTAATTGGACTTGGAAAATTCTGGGTTATAGTGACCATATTGAGAATGGTTATAAGCTGCCAAAATAACCAAAAATGAGTTGCTAAATGTGTTAATGCTATGGTACAGACCAGAATTGGCATGGAAGAGTAACTTGGTAAACATAGGATGTGTAATTGGTAAAGGATGAACAAATTACAATAGGGCAGTATATGTTTTGGCTTAGAACCTTAAGTGTGTAGCTCCAATTAGTATAAGACCAACTGGAGGTGAAACTAGGCACAAAATGTGCCAACTTTCGGGAAGGAAGCTTACCAAAATTCTGCCTAGAAGGTGACTTGAAAAATGACTAAATTCGGATTAGTGCTTTGAAAACCTGAAAATTGACCATTTGGGCAGCAGTTAGTGTTTTGGCCATAACTCACTCAAAACAGGTCCAATTGACCTGAAATTTTTACCATGAATAGTTGAGACATATATATACAACTCTTATGAAGACACCAATACCCAGAAATGACCATAAGCAAGTCAAATAGCTTGCACAAGTCCAGGTCTAAAAATTGGCCGAACCAAAAGTGACCTAAAAATGACCTAAAGTTACCATTTTGGTGCATTTTGTCCAGTATTGGTAAATTGACCATAACTTGGTCTACACAACTCAGAATGACCTGAAATTTTGCTCTGCGTGCAATAAGACATAGACCTACAAGTTTGTAGTTTTGACCGAAACTTGAAAACCGAGAGAACTAGGTCATCCGGCTAGGTCAAATTAGTATACCGAAATTCGGCAAATTGCAATAAAATGCAATATACTTGGAAATGAATTGGGTAACATGTACCAACACTAAAAGGCTATAAAATGTGATATTTTGGTAACATTAAAACCTAATTCACCTAGAGTGCATCGAGGGTCAACATCTTAGGTTGACTAAGGAAATAATAGAATTCAATAAATTAATTATTAAGCCTTATTGTTAGAGACAGTATAAATGAGTACTAAAACACTTCAAATTTTGTATTTCAGTTAGCAAAGACTCAGGGAAGGGGAAGGAAACACTGAGTCAGGGCCAAGAGACATTTATCAGAGGTTTGTGCACAACAGTTATTTCTTTTGAATTTTCAATTGAAATAAATTATGACTATTTATATATCATTGTTTTAAATTGTGAAAATTTGTTTGAATGATATTTGATGGATACTTATTGATTGAAAAGCATTGTAAATGGTTTGAAACCACAGCTATCATGTATATTGATTGAATTCCTCGCTAGCTTGTCTAGTGGGATGAATTGAATTCCCTCTCTGGCTGAAGTGTTAAGGTGTCTGCCTTTTGAGGACGAATAGAATGAGTACTCATATTATTACTAGCTAGCTATGTTATTCCTCACTAGCCATCGGCTTTTGGAATGAATTGAATTCCTCACTAGCCATCGGCTTTTGGGATGAATTGAACTTTGGCAACATGATTAAGTTGTGTGTGTGTGTGATTTATTGATATTTATTATGATATTGTGAAATGGACTTTAAATTCTTTATGACATTCACTGTCTTTGAATTTAACTATGATTTTAAGTATCCACTATTTATATGACTTATGATTTGTGATTTAAAGTTACATTGTGTCAATGTTGTGCACCACTGAGAAATTGGCTCAGCGATAGCTTTTCATTGCTGTCGCAGATAGACAAACTGACAGGCCAGCAAACTAGGCTGCTAGTACTACACTGAGTGATCATCGGGTATATTGACTATACCATATTTTGCATTTTGTATTGTAATGTATGTTCACTGTATGTATATATTGTTATCGGTTTTGAGTAGTTGTAAATTAAAATTGTACATTAAAGTTGTAAACTAAATTTGTAAATTATTTTGGTTTGTAAATATTGTGATATATTCTTTTATCTCAGCTTTTGAAAACACTGGAAAATTATTGTGAATTTGAGTTAACAATTGTTGAGAAACTTATTGTGTTGATTGAATATTGGAGTTGGGGATTGAACCAAATATTTGAAGTGCTTTTTACAAGTTTTTGAAGAACTATTTTATTCAAAATACAGATGGCACTCTGCTAAAATTTTTACAGAAATTGTTAATTATTCAAATGTGTTAGCTGTTTCACTTCAGTTCAAAAAATTTTTAACACCTGTAAATAGTGCTCACCACTGGAAAAAGAAGTAAGAAAAATTTTAAAACTCTTTGTAGTGTATTTATTGGGTTATCAGTAGATGAAGTTGGTAATTCATTAGGTATACTACGGGATTATGTTATGCCTTACGGAGGGGTAGGGTGTGACATGTTTAAGTGGTATCAGAGCTAGTTTTTAAATTCTGTTTTTACCTGTAATTTGAATACTCTTTTTTTTCATAGTACAACTACTCAATGTCATTGTTTGATACATACAGTACATTACATTATAAAAATGCACTAACAGGAGGAAACCTCCTTGTGTTATTTATTCAGGAGGTCTAAAATCCTCTAATTGACTATGGAAGAAGGGGGTCATTCAGTCGATTAATCAATAGAGGCTGAGGTACAAGGGCATGCCCCAGCCCCTCAGAGAGTCGGAAGCTCGACTTTACCAGCCCCTCCTGTACAAATTACTGCACAAATGGCCTAGCAAATGACCATTTTCTTTCAACAAATGGCTGATAATTGTCAGCCCAAGCCCAAGTATAAACCCAACCCCCACAAGGGCAGCGTGAAATAGAGAAGAGGGAGAAACCTATGGGTCAGAGCTCGAGCAGTAATTTGGGGAAGAGAAAAGAATTTGAGGAGCCTCGAGCTCAGGGATATAACAGAGGTGGATCATTAGGGCAGAGACCACCAAGGTCCAGTCGTCGAACAACTAGAATTTCCTACCCTCCCCACCAATGTGAAACTTGTGGTAGAAATTATGGTGGGGTATGTTACAAGGCCATAGGAGCCACTTATAGTTGTAGAGGCACAGGACACTTTGCCAAGGACTGCACCAGTACTCTCAGAGTTGGACCACCTCCTACTACTGTAGAAGGGTCAGTTCAGAGTCTTGTCACCAGAGGTTCACGACCACCTAGCAGAGGTAGAGGTAGGGGTAGAGGTAGTCCAGCAGGCAGCTAAGGCACAGTGAATCAATCAGAGCAAGCTAGTGCTCTAGTAAGAGTTTACGCAATGAGACAGAGAGAAGAGGCCGAGACATCTGATATTGTGGATTCTCAACTTTTAATCAAGATGTATTTGTGTTATTTGATCCGGGTTCTACCCATTCTTATGTGAGTTCTAGCATCATTGATTGCATTGCTGTTCCGTGTGTGAAAATGGACTTTGAGGTGCTAGTAACAAGTCTGCTAAGACAAGAGGTCAATTTTAATAAAATATATAGGGATTGTCCTTTAGTGATCCAAGGACACACTTTTCTGTCTGATCTCATTGAAATGCCCTTCAGAGATTATGATATCATCTTGGGCATGGATTGGTTAGTCAGGCATCACGCCATGATTGACTGTAGACTGAAGACAGTCATTTTTGGTCTCCCTCAGTACAGTGATGTGGTAATACATGGGGAGAGGCAGCTATTGCCATCAAACATCATTTCAGCTGCAGTAGCCAAAAAAATGATCAGAAAGGGGTGTGAAGCATACTTGGCACATGTGGTAAACACCCTAGTGGGGAGTCCAGCATTAAGGGACATCCCTACAGTATATGACTTTTCTGATATGTTTCCTGATGAATTGCTAGGATTACCTCCAGAAAGAGAGGTGCAGTTTGAAATTAATGTTATGCCTGGTGTTGATCCAATCTCCATAACACCATACAGAATGGCACCAGCAGAGTTGAAGGAGCTGAAGGTACAGTTGCAAGAACTACTTGAAAAGGGCTTCATCCGCCCTAGTGTGTCACCTTGGGGAGTGCCAGTATTGTTTGTTAAGAAGAAAGATTGTACTCT
This sequence comes from Hevea brasiliensis, assembly GCF_030052815.1. Taxonomy (NCBI): domain Eukaryota; kingdom Viridiplantae; phylum Streptophyta; class Magnoliopsida; order Malpighiales; family Euphorbiaceae; genus Hevea; species Hevea brasiliensis. The sequence continues at coordinate 47,153,187 of NC_079496.1, forward strand.
CCACTTATGTATTGACTACCGACAATTGAATAAGGTGACAATAAAGAACAGATATCCATTGCCTCGCATTGATGATCTGTTTGATTAGTTGAAGGGTGCAGTTATATTCTCCAAAATTGATTTGCGATCTGGTTATTATCAATTAAAAGTGCAAGAGCAGAGTATTCCAAAAACTACTTTCAGAACTCGATATGGCCACTATGAGTTTCTGGTAATGCCATTCGGGTTAACTAATGCTCCAGCTACTTTTATGGATCTGATGAACACTATCTTCAGACCATATCTCGACTAGTTTGTGGTGGTGTTTATTGATGATATTTTGATATATTTAAGGAATGTAGAGGAGCATGACGAACATCTGTGGATTGTGCTGCAGACCTTAAGGGAGAAACAACTATATGCCAAATTATCGAAATGTGAATTTTGGCTGAAAGAAATCTCCTTCTTGGGACATTTTGTGTCAGCTGAAGGGATCAAGGTAGATTCCAGCAAGGTAGAAGCTATCCTTAATTGGAAGCCGCCCAGGAATATCACAGAAATTTGCAGTTTTCTGGGTTTAGCTGGATATTATCGTCGGTTTGTGAAAGGGTTTTCTATGTTAGCTTCTCCACTGACCAAGCTGCTTCGGAAAGATGTAAAATTTCAGTGGACAGATAAATGTCAGCAGAGTTTTGATGAGTTGAAGAGGTGTTTGACTAAAGTTCCAGTCCTTACTTTACCTACCCCGGGTAAAGAATATACAGTTTATAGTGATGCTTCTCACAATGGATTAGGCTGTGTACTGATGCAAGATTAGAATGTTATTGCTTATGCATCACGCCAGCTAAAACCGCATGAGAGGAACTACCTAACACATGATTTGGAGCTAGCAACTATTGTTTTTGCTCTAAAGATCTGGAGACACTATTTGTATGGAGAGAAATGCTACATTTACACAGATCACAAGAGCTTGAAGTACTTAGGCACCCATAAGGAATTGAATTTGAGGCAGAGGAGATGATTAGAACTGATTAAAGACTATGATTACTTAATAGACTATCAGCCAGGGAAAGCAAATGTGGTGGCTGATACCTTAAGTTGCAAGACTATGGCTAGTCTCAGAGTTTCTCCTTTGTCCATGGTACATGAGTTGAAAGCACAACATGCCAGTTTAGAGATTAATGATGAGGGACAGACAGTAGTTGCATGGCATGTACAGCCAGTGTTGATTGATCAGATCAGAATGGCTGCTCAGAGTAATGAAAAATATTAGAAGCTACTGAAAGAAGTCCAGCAGGGCAAGAAACCTGAATTTTCTGTGAGAGATGATGGTTTACTACTACATCAGGGCAGAATGTGCATTCCTAATGATGCTGACTTGAGACAGATCATTATGAAGGAAGCACATGAGTCTCCTTTTGCTATGCATCCTGGTGGAACTAAAATGTACAGAGGGCTAAAAAAGCATTACTAGTGGATGGGTATGAAGAGGGATATAGCTGAATTTGTTTCCAAATGCCTTACTTGTTAGCAAGTAAAGGCAGAATATCAAGTTCATCTGGTTTGTTACATCCATTGCCAGTACCAGAGTGGAAATGGGAATGGATAACTATGGATTTTGTGATGGGACTTCCAAGGACACAGAATAGTCATGATGCAGTATGGGTTATAGTTGATAGACTAACTAAGTCTGCTCACTTTTTGCCAGTTCGGATGGACTATAGCCTGGAAAGATTGGTCAGATTGTACATAAATGAGATTGTAAGACTGCATGGAGTGCCAGTATCGATTGTATCTGACAGAGATCCCAGGTTCACTTCTAAATTCTGGGGTAGTCTTCAGAGAGCCCTAGGAACTAGATTGAACTTCAGCACAGCATTCCACCCACAGATAGATGGCCAGTTTGAGAGGGTAATTCAGATATTGGAGGATATGTTACAAGCTTGTGTGATTGAGTTTGAAGGAAGTTGGAATACACACTTTCCTTTGATTGAGTTTGCTTATAACAACAGCTACCAATCAAGCATTGGGATGTCTCCATATGAAGCTTTGTATGGCAGAAAATGCAGAACTCCCCTATGTTGGGACAAAGTAGGTGAAAGAAAGATGATTGGACCAGAAATTGTTCAGTAGACAGAGGAAAATATCAGATTGATCAGAGATCGACTCAAGGCTGCATCAGACCGTCAGAAGTCCTATATTGAACTAAAGAGAAGAGACATTGAATATGCAGTGGGTGATAAGGTATTCTTTAAAGTTTTTCCTTGGAAGAGGATTATGAGATTTGGCAGAAAGGGAAAACTGAGTCCTCGTTTCATCGGACCATATGAGGTTCTGGAAAGAGTGGGTCCTTTGGCATATCGACTAGCATTACCTCCAGAGCTAGAAAGGATACACAATGTCTTCCATGTGTCCATGTTAAGGAGGTATAGATCTAACCCATCTCATGTACTATCAGTTGAAGAGATTGACGTAAATCCAGACCTCTCATATGAGGAAGAACCCATATAAATTCTGGCATATGAGGTGAACCAGTTGAGGAACAAACAGATACACCTGGTTAAAGTGCTGTGGAACCATCATTCAGGCCAGGAAGCTACTTGGGAACGTGAAGATGACATGAGGAGACAGCATCCACAGCTGTTCAGAAACTAATGCCAGGTAAAATTTCGAGACGAAATTTATTTTAAGGGGGGAAGAATTGTAACACCGCTATGTTCGGTAGTGCGTTCTACTGTTCCGGTGACCAGTGTTATCCGGACAGCTAGGATGCCTAGAACTACACTTAGATATGGGTGAGGAGACATAAAATAATGAAATACAAGAAAAGAAAATACAAGAAAAACAAAGGAAAAATAATAGCAATAAAATATAACCAAGTTAAACAAGCCGAAGACCGTAGGGATGGGTGACCGCACCGGGAAGTTGCGGCGTGGACCGTTGACTAACCCTGAACCGTGGGGAACCCTGGAAAATATTTTTAGTATTTAAATAAATGTCTATTGAAGTATAAATATCATTAGAAATTTCAAAGAAAAATTAATTAGTTAGTGCAAAGAAAAACGAGAAATCGAGAAAACGATAAAACTCTGTGTTATCGAAAAATCGGGAATGCAACCCGAACAGGGGCATTGTGGCCATTTAACACCCTGAGTTGTCTTTTAACCTAAATTTTCATTAAAAATTAATGATATTACACTTAGAAAATGTCATAAAAAATTAAATTGTGACACATTATAAGAATAGCGAAAGAAATGAGGGATAAAAACTAAATTATGAAAGTTTAACATTAAAAATTATTTTTAATCCTATTAGTGCTCCACTAACACCACTAAAGTGGACCATTAAACATAAAATGGATAGCCACTTCACTTATCTTCTTCAACCTCACTCTCCTTACCGAATTGAAAAAGCTCTCAAAACCTCCATGGACGGCCAACCATGGCCAAAGCTTCCTAACCTCCATGCAAGCATGAAGTAAGCCCCTTTTCCACTTGATTTCTTCACTAAAGTTGTTCTACACAACTTGGGCAGTAGATAGGCAGCAAGAAAGTTAAGTTTTGTTGAGGTTTTGAAGAATTTCAAAAGTGGTAAGTGTATGAACGGAAGCGTGAAAACCACAAGTTTATACCATTGAATTCAAAAATTTTCACTTAGGGTCACATGCATCATGCAAGATTTATTTTTATATATTTGATTTCAATGATAAACAACATATTAAAACTCTTTTAATATGTTTTTGGATCTGTATTTTTCATTTAAGATTTTAAAATTAATCAGATTAATTTTAGAACCCTAGATTAAATCAAGAACGATTACACTAACCTCTTGATGCAATCGCGGCGTGTCCGCGCTTTGAGATTCATCTTGAGGACACGGATGTTGTCCCTCTTGCTTGTCCAAAGCAATAACACCTTTGGCAGCCCTTGTACAGCTTATAATGCTTTTTCTTTTAATTAGAAATTCAAGTTACGCCTTCTAAGAGATTAGAGATGTAAGGTGACACTAGAAACAATTTCTAGTGTTCTTAATTCAAGAGATTGATGGCTAATCTCTTTGAATTGATGAGAGATGAAGAAGAATAGATGAAAAGCCTCAAAGTGGCGTGACAAAGGAGAGGAGTGGCTGCTGGTTATTTTTCTTTTCATAACCACACTTAAATAGCTAGGTTAACACATTAAACCCTTGCCACATGTCACCCTTTGATTAGCTCTAGGTTTAAGTGACCCAATCACATTGTGCCAAGTGTCAAACCTATATTTAATCTTGATTTTAATCATCTTACATGATTAAAAAACATTTAGCAAGCTTATGTGTAATCCCATGTGTCACCATCTCAAGGTGCCACGTGTCACACTGTGAAATGACCAAAATGCCCCTGTGTCTTAATTTTGAGTTCTTAACCCAAAATAATTATTTTTCTTCTTCTAATTAATTTATATAAAATATAAATTAATTAATTAATCTCTATTAATTAATTTCTCATTAATTAAATTCATATTTAAACACTTTAAATATAAATTTAATTTATACTACACATCCAATAATCTAGATTTGGTTTCAAGTCATGCTAGGGACTTTGCAATTTAATTGCAAACCAAACCTATTTAATTAATCAATTAAACTCTTTAATTAATTAATTAAATCATATTTAAATAGGTGATAACTTGTGTAAGTGTGTGACTTACTAGGCTCATCACTAATTGGTAATGAGACATGATATCAACTCTTAATATCATCAGAACTCTTTCTTACCATAAATGATTTCTCTAAATCATTTTATGCACCTCATAGACCATGGTTAACACCTAGCATAGCATGCCATGGCCACCCAATTAGTAATAAGGCTTACCTTAAATGAACCTATAATCATATGTTACCATGCACTAGAATCTCTCTGTTACAAAATCCCAACTCAAGCTGGAGTCATGGTTTATGTCAAACTCCATTTGCTATGAATATTATATTCTCTTTTAATTCCAGTTCTTGATTAAAAGATTTTCTCATCAGAAACTCTTTTCTGAATAAATCTATCTGTTCTGGCCAAGAACTTGAAACATCAAGAACAATTAAATGAACATAGGATTTTATCTCTATTTACTTAGAGGAACAGATTCCATCTTGATCAACACCTACCTCCATATATAACTAGTAGGAGCCAACAGATGCCCATATACCCATACACAGTACAAGTATGAAAGCAGTATCAAACTCAAACTACCTATATACAAGATAACTGTGTTATCTCAGGTCTAAAGATTATATGCACTGCTATGATTTATGACAAAACATTGACAAGAGTAAACTCCATGTGCTTGTCATAAGTGTCACTGGTTCGGCCTACTTATCATTTATAAGTGTCTATCATGTTTGCTATATGGCATGAGACTCACCATTCCATCTTATTTATATCTCATATAAATAACTTGGGAACAAACATGAATACAATCTTTCTGGATAAGTCATGTCCTTATTATGAAGTATCCTTGATTGTGAACCTATTTATGATACTTTGTGCTAGAAATATTGTCACTCATATTCTTAACAACTTAAGAATAATATTTCTAACAAAATATCAATGGACCTTTTCTATTACACATAAATATATTATGTAAACGAAAAAGTGGAAATGCCTTTTATTAATAAAAATATGTACAAGATACATACTAAATGATATGCTCTAGGGCATACTACTAACAGTAAGTATGTATTTTTAATTCTTGTTTCATTAAACTTTGAATGGGTGTTGTGGGTAGTTGATTTGTGGAAGGATTTTTGAAGTTTGATAAATTAATGGACATGCATATTTTGGTAGCCATGGAACTCAATAAGAATAGCTTATTCTTGTATGTAAATAGTGGTTTGGATGATGATTCAAATGTTTAATTGTATTGAAGTTGAATTCCATGTGCAAGGTTTGAATTGTAAGCTTAAAAAGTGAAAGTGGAAATTAATGGTTATGTGTAAACTTATGGCAGCCTTATGAAGAAGATCAAAATGTGTTATTTCATGGTTTCGTTTATGGAATTATATTGTTGAATTATGTTATTATGGATGGCAGCATGTATGTGTGTATAAAGGTTTGAATTTGGACATGTAAATGAGGTGCATTCATGTGTTTAATTATTGTAATTGGACTTAGAAAATTCTGGGTTATGGTGTGCATATTGAGAATGGTTATAAGCTGCCAAAATGACCAAAAATGAGTTGCTAAATGTGTTAATGTTATGGTACAAACCAGAATTGGCATGGAAGAGTAACTTGGTAAACATAGGATGTGTAATTGGTAAAGGATGAACTAATTGTGATAGGGCAGTGTATGTTTTGGCTTAGAACCTTAAGTGTGTGGCTCCAATTAGTATAAGACCAATTGGAGGTGAAACTAGGCACAAAATGTGCCAACTTTTATGAGGGAAGCTTATAAAAATTCTGCCTAGAAGGTGACTTGAAAAATGAACAAATCCGGATTAGTGCTTTGAAAACCTGAAAATTGACCATTTGGGCAGCAGTTAGTGTTTTGGCCATAACTCACTCAAAACAGGTCCAATTGATCTGAAAATTTTACCATAAATAGTTGAGACATATATCTACAACTCTTATGAAGACACCAACACCAAGAAATGACCTTAAGCAAGTCAAATAGCTTGCACAAATTCAGGTCCAAAAATTGGCCGAACCAAAAGTGACCTAAAAATGACCTAAAGTTACCATTTTGGTGCATTTTGTCCAGCATTAGTAAATTGACCATAACTTAGTCTACACAACTCAGAATGATCTGAGATTTTGCCCCACGTGCAATAAGACGTAGACCTACAAGTTTGTAGTTTTGACCGAAACTCGAAAACCGAGGGAACTAGGTCATCCGGCTAGGTCAAATTAGTATACCGAAATCCGGCAAATTGCAATAAATTGCAATATACTTGGAAATGAATTGGGTAACATGTACTAACACTAAAAGGCTATAAAATGTGACATTTTGGTGACATTAAAACCTAATTCACCTAGAGTGCATCGAGGGTCAACATCATAGGTTGACTAAGGAAATAATAAAATTCAATAAATTAATTATTAAGCCTTATTGTTAGAGACAGTATAAATGAGTACTGAAAACTTCAAATTGTGTGTTTTAGTTAGCAAAGACTCAGGGAAGGGGAAGGAAACACTGAGTCAGGGCCAAGAGACATTTATCAGAGGTTTGTGCACAATAGTTATTTCTTTTGAATTTTCAATTGAAATAAATTATGACTATCTGTTTATCATTGTTTTAAATTGTGAAAAATTGTTTGAATGATATTTGATGGATATTTATTGATTGAAAAGCATTGTAAATGGTTTGAAACCACAGCTATCATGTATATTAATTGAATTCCTCGCTGGCTTGTCTAGTGGGACAAATTGAATTCCCTCTCTGGCTGAAGTGTTGAGGTGTGTGCCTATTGAGGATGAATAGAATAAGTACTCATATTATTGCTAGCTAGCTATGTTATTCCTCACTGGCCATCGGCTTTTGGGATGAATTGAATTCCTTACTAGCCATCGGCTTTTGGGATGAATTGAACTTTGGCATGATTAAGCTGTGTGTGTGTGATTTATTGATATTTATTGTGATATTGTGAAATGGAGTTTAAATTCTTTATGACATTCACTGTCTTTGAATTTAACTATGGTTTTAAGTATTCACTATTTATATGACTTATGATTTGTGATTTAAAGTTACATTGTGTTAATGTTGTGCACCACTGAGACATTGGCTCAGCGATAGCTTTTCATTGCTGTCGCAGGTAAACAGACTAACAGGGCAGCAGACTAAGCTGCTAGTACTACATTGAGAGATCATCGGGTATATTGAGTATACCATATTTTGCATTTTGTATTGTAATGTATGTTCACTGTATGTATATATTGTTCTTGGTTTTAAGTAGTTGTAAATTAAAATTGTACATTAAAGTTGTAAACTAAATTTATAAATTATTTTGGTTTGTAAATATTATGATATATTCTTTTATCTCAGCTTTTGAAAACACTAGAAAATTATCGTGGATTTGAGTTAACAATTGTTGAGAAACTTATTGTGTTGATTGAATATTGGAGTTGGGGATTGAACCAAATATTTGATGTGCTTTTTATAGGTTTTTGAATAACTGTTTTATTCAAAATACAGATGGCACTCTGCCAAAATTTTTATAGAAATTGTTAATTATTCAAATGTGTTAGCTGTTTCACTTCAGTTCGAACAATTTTTAACACTTGTAAATAGTGCTCACCACTGTAAAAAAAATAAATGTTTTAAAATCCCTTGTAGTGCATTTAATGGGTTATCAGTAGATAAAGTTGGTAATTCATTAGGTATACTACGGGATCATGTTATGCCTTACAGAGGGGTAGGGTGTGACAGGGACTGAAGGATCAAATCTGTCTGCAATTGGAAATCCATGTGAAAGTCAAGATGTTCTAGCTGCTCAATCAGCAGAATCATCTTGTGGACATGATCTCCAGCATTCTGTCCCTCAGATATCCTCATGCGAAATAGATGTCTAGATATCTCATACTTGGCATTCCTGCTATGTTCACCATACAACTCTTGTAGGTGAAGGAGGATCTCACTTGCATATTGCATGTTCTCATATTGCTTTTGTAACTCATTACTCATAGAAGCAAGCATGTAACACTTGGCTCTCATATCTTGCTCTTTCCACTTGTCCAAAGTTTCATATTCCTCTTGAGTGTCCTCTGGAGGTGAGGGACTAGGAACCTTTGAGTCTAAAACATATCCTATATGTTTAAGGTTCAGGACAAGTTTCAAATTTCTTAGCCAATCAGAAAGATTAGGTCCTGTCAACCTATTGTAATCAAGTATGCTCGCAAGGATATTGGATGGTGGTGGTTGTGGTGCATTCATTATTATCAGAAAATTAACTGCAGAAAATAATCAGATTAATTAGTAAATGTATCATGTATTTAACCAAAATGATTATGGTCTTTTAATCAAATTGGTCCTCCCACTAACTTAGCGAATCCTACACTTCCAAAGTAGAAAATAGAAATCCTAGTTGGATGGATTTCTAGTGCGTGACTGAATTCTTATAATCTTATTGATCATCCTCAGGCACATCCATTATTGGAATTACAATAAACTATAAGTGAGCAACTCCTTGCCCATCACATCTCATGTGAGGTTCAATCCTTTACCTAGCCCCTAATGCTCAAAATCTCAGGCACATCCATTTTTGACTTATATTGCATTAGTTAAGTTGATCCCATTGAGCTAGTAAACATGCAAATAATTTTAATGTCCTCAAGCAAATCCATTATTGGCCACCAAACCATTTACATATTTACAACATCTCATGCTTAATAATTATTCTTAAGAAAATCTCTTGAATTAATTGCATCATATGCAAGTATTTAAAATTTCTTAAAATAATTGCCTCAATGGAGGGCACATGACACAATTTCCTTTAATTATACCATTTCCAACTTAATTATTTGTTTGGAAGATTTTGTGGTCGGCCTAATTACTATTATGGTCTCACTTTGCACATAATCCAATTAACATGCATATATCATATACTTGCATACATTCCCATACATCTCATGCATTCATGGATAAACATATAAATATGGTATGATCATGGACTTTCTAAGGGATTCAATTCTGAGCCACCAAGAATTGAATCATGGCATTCCTATGTGCATTTCATTCATTCATATTACAAGAGATGCTGAAGGAATACATAATCAATATTTGATCTTGAATTCCTCCCACTGGTCCCACGAATGCTCTTGACATTCTTGATCTTCTTACAATCCATTACATTGTAATCCTTGGCATACCAAGATGAATTTACAAGAACCAAATAAATGAAATTACAACCCAAAAATATTACAACCTTTATAATACATGCCACTAAATAAATTAATTAATTTATAACCCAAAGAAACATAAAAAAAAATAAATCTAATCATGTTGGTCTTTTATTGTCCATGATCATCCATCATGCATATCACTATTTAACAATTAAATAAAATATATATACTAAAATTAAATTGAATATCTCATATTCAACTTAAAAATCTAGATTTGAATCTCATTCAAACAAATTTAAAAATTCAGATTTGAATAACATTCAAACAAATTTAAAAATTCAGATTTGAAGCGCATTCAAATAAATTTAAAAATTCAGATTTGAATCACATTCAAACAATTTTAAAAATTCAAATTTGAATCACATTCAAACAAATTTAATTATGTGATTATAATTCTAATTAAACAATTTAATTAGGCATAGACATAATTATGGGCATCAAACATACAATAATAGCACAATTAAAGTCCATACCAAGTGCACCATTCAGGTGCTCTTGAATCCGCCACCTATGGTGACTCCACCATGTGTGCCGCCACACATGGACATCCAACTAGCAATGATCAATCTATTTTTTGATCAAATCACACAATTAAATTTCATATTAAACAATCTAAATGGAAAATATAGTAGCTCTAATACCAATTGAAGGAGCGGAAGCATAAAAATTATTAGATTAGAACATTGAATTCAAAAATTTTCTTATAGGGTCTCATGCATCATGCAAGATTCATTATTTTTCTATTGATTTCAATGTTCAATTGCATATTAAAACACTTTTAATATGTATTTGGATCTACATTTGCCATTTAAGATTTTAGAATTAACAAATTAATTCATTAGAACCCTAGATTAATTCAAGAACATGTGCACTAACCTTTTGATGCACTATAGATGTGTTTGGTATCTTTGGGAAGCACTTAGGACCCCAAATGTTGTCCCTCTAGTTTGTCCACACCAAGATCACCAATGGCAGCCCCTTGAACAGCTTCTAAAGTCTTGCCAACCAATTAGAAAATAAGGATTTGCCTTTAGAGAGGTTATAAATGTATACAGGACACTATAAATGATTTCTAGCAATTTTAATTCAAGAGAATATGGGCAACTCTCTTTGAATTCATGAGAGATGAAGAAGAAGAGAAGAGGAGAGGCTATGGGTGGCGGCACCTTTTGATAAAAATCAGAATGAAATTTTCATTCTTTCATAACATCACATTATATAATTAGGTCATCACTTAAAACCCTTGCTACATGTCATCTTCTGATTGCACCTTAATTTTAATTGACCTAATCACATTAAGCCAAGTGCCAAAGCTAGGTTTAATCTTGACTTTGATCATCTTACATGATTGAAAGACAAATGGCAAGCTTATATGGTGCCATGTGTCACCATCTCATGGTGCCACATGTCACCCTATGAAATGACCAAATTACCCTTGTGTTGTAATTTTGAGTTCTCAACTAAAGATAATTATTTCTCCTCTTCTAATCAATTTATATCTAATATAAATTAATTAATTAATCTCTATTGATTAATTTCTCATAATTAAATTCATATTTAAATACTTTAAATATAAATTTAACTTATACTATACATCCAATAACCTAGATTTGGTTTCAAGCTATGCTAGGGACTTTGCAATCTAATTGCAAACCAAACCTATTTAATTAATCAATTAAACTCTTTAACTAATTAATTAAATCACATTTAACTTGGTGATTACTTTTGTATGTGTGTGACTCAATAGGCTCATCACGAATTGGCAATGAGATATGATATTAACTCATAATATCATTAGAACTCTTTCTTACCATAAATGATTTTTATAAATCATTTCATGCACCTCATAGACCATGGTTAACACCTAGCATAGCATGCCATAGCCACCCAATTAGTAATAAGGAATACCTTAAATGAACCTTTTATCATATGTTACCATGCACTAGAATCTCTCTATTACAAAATCCAATTTTGAGCTGGAGTCATGGTTTATGTCAAACTCCATTTGCTACGAATATTATGTTCTCTTTTAATTCCATTTCTTGATTAAAAAGATTTTTCTCATCAGAAACTCTTTTCTGATTAAATCTATCTGTCCTGGTCAGGAACTTGAAACATCAAGAACAATTAAATGAACATAGGATTTTATCCCTATTTACTTAGGGTAATAGATTCCATCTTGATCAACACCTACCTCCATATATAACTAGTAAGAGCCAACACATGCCCATATACTCATACACAGTACAAGTATGAAAGCAGTATCAAACTCAAACCACCTATATACAAGATAACTATGGTATCTCAGGTCTAAAGATTATATGCACTGATATGATTTATGACAACACATTAACAAGAGTAAACTCCATGTGCTTGTCATAAATGTCACTGGTTCAGCTTACTTATCATGCATAAGTGCCTATCATGTTTATTATATGGCATGAGACTCATCATTCTATCTTATTTACATCTTATACAAATAACTTGGGAACAAACATGATTACAATCTTTCTGGATAAGTCATGTCCTTATTGTGAAGTATCCTCGATTGTGAACCAATTTTTGATACTTTGTGCGAGAAATACTGTCACTCATAATCTTAACAACTTAAGAATAGAATTTTTAAAAAAAATATCAATGGACCTTTTCTATTACACATAAATATATTATGTAAATGGAAAAGTGAAAATGCTTTTTTTATTAATAAAACATGTACAAGATACATACTAAATGATATGCTCTAGGGCATACTACTAACACTTTCAACTTTAGAGGCAGTTTATTTTGTAGTCTAGCACTGCATTCCTCCATTAGAGCTACTGTTCCAAAGTCCTCTAGCTTTCTTTTCTTTGACAAAATTTCCTTAAAAAATTTGGCATAGGATGGCATCTGAGAAAGTACTTCAGTAAAGGGGATGTTTATATAAAGTTTCTGTAAACTTCCAAAAACTTCCTAAACTGCTTGTCCAATTTGGCTTTCTGAAATCTCTGAGGAAAAGGTAGGGGAGGCTGGTATGGCTCTAATAATTTCTTGGTCTTGCTTGCTTCCTCTTCCTAATCTTTCTTAGCTTCTTCCTCCTTTTTTCTGCTTGGCCTTTAGATTTTTCTATTTTTTCCTCTGTCCGTTCTACCTCTAGTTGTACTAGAGTTCTCCCACTCCTCAGTGTAATTGCCTTACAATGCTCCCTTGGGTTCATTTCTGTTTGGCTAGACAGTTTACCAGCAGCCTTACTTAAAGAAGTTGCTTGCTGAGCGATTTGATTCTCTAGCATCTTGTTATGAGTAGCAAGTTGGTCCATTCTGGAAGTCAACTGTTTAATCAATTCATTTTGTTGTTGTTGAGCTGCTAGGAATCCTTCCATCATGGTTTCCATGGTTATCTTCAGTTCAGGTTGGTAAGGTTGGAGAGGTAGTGATGGCTGTGAAAAGTTTTAACCTCTGTTCTGAAATCCAGGGAGTGCTAGTGGTTTGTACCCTTATTGCTTACTTATTGGCTGATTTTACTAATTGGACCATGAGATATTTGAGTGGTTCCTGTTAGTAGTATGCCCTAGAGCATATCATTTAGTATGTATCTTATACATATTTTGTTAATAAAAGACATTTTCACTTTTCCGTTTATATAATATATTTATGTATAATAGAAAAGATCCATTGATATTTTGTTAGAAATTCTATTCTTAAGTTGTTAAGAATATGAGTGACAGTATTTCTAGCACAAAGTATCATAAATTGGTTCAAAATCGAGGGTACTTCACAATAAGGACATCACTTATCCAGAAAGATTGTAATCATGTTTGTTCCCAAGTTATTTATATGAGATATAAATAAGATGGAATGGTGAGTCTCATGCCATATAACAAACATGATAGGCACTTATGCATGATAAGTGGGCTGAACTAGTGACATTTATGACAAGCACATAGAGTTTACTCTTGTTAATGCATTGTCATAAATCATATCAGTGCATATAATCTTTAGACCTGAGATAGCACAGTTATCTTGTATATAGGTGGTTTGAGTTTGATACTGCTTTTATACTTGTACTGTGTATGGGTATATGGGCATGTGTTGGCTCCTACTAGTTATATATAGAGGTAGGTGTTAATCAAGATGGAATATGTTACCCTAAGTAAATAAGGATAAAATCGTATGTTTATTTAATTGTTCTTGATGTTTCAAGTTCTTGGCCAGGACAGATAGATTTAATCAGAAAAAAGTTTCTGATAAGAAAATTTTTTTAATCAAGAACTGGAATTAAAAGAGAATATAATATTCATAGCAAATTAGGTTTGACATAAACCATGACTCCAGCTCAAATTAGGATTTTATAACAGAGAGATTCTAGTGCATGGTAACATATGATAAAAGGTTCATTTAAGGTATTCCTTATTATTAATTGGGTGGCCATGGCATGCTATGCTAGGTGTTAACCATGGTCTATGAGGTGCATAAAATGATTTATAGAAATCATTTATGGTAAGAAAGAGTTTTGATGATATTAAGAGTTAATATCATATCTCATTGCCAATTAGTGATGAGCCTAGTGAGTCACACACATACACAAGTAATCACCAAGTTAAATATGATTTAATTAATTAGTTAAAGAGTTTAATTGATAAATTAAATAGGTTTGGTTTGCAATTAGATTGGAAAATCTCTAGCATGGCTTGAAACCAAATCTAAGTTATTGGATGTATAGTATAAGTTAAATTTATATTTAAAGTGTTTAAATATGAATTTAATTATGAGAAATTAATTAATAGAGTTTAATTAATTAATTTATATTTTATATAAATTGATTAGTGGAAATGAAATAATTATTTTGGGTTCAGAATTGAAAATTAAGACACAAGGGTAATTTGGTCATTTCACAGGGTGACATGTGGCACCATGAGATGGTGACACATGGCACTACACATAAGCTTGCCATTAGTCTTTAATCAGGTAAGATGATCAACGTCAAGATTAAATCTAGGTTTGACATTTGGCACAATGTGATTGGGTCAATTAAACTAAGAGCCAATCAGAAGATGACATGTGGCAAGGGTTTTAAGTGATGACCTAGCTATATAAGGGAAAGGATGAAAGAATAAATAATATAATCTGATTTCTTTCATTGTGTGCTGCCACCCATAAAGTACCTCTCCTCTCTTCTTCTTCATCTCTCATCATTTTAAAGAGAAAACAATTATTTTCTTTGAATTAAAATTGCTAGAAATCATTTCAAGTGTCCAATATACATCTGCAACCTTTCTAAAAGGCAAAACCTCAATATCTAATTGATTGGAAAGGCTTGAGAAGCTGTTCAAGGGGTTGCCATTGGTATGGACAAGCTAGAGGGACAATATCTGGTGTCCTAGGTGCTTCCCAAAGGTACCAAACACAACTACAGTGCATCAAAAGGTTAGTGCACATGTTCTTGATTTAATTTAGGGTTCTAATGAATTAATCTGATAATTCTAAAATCTTAAACAGCAAATGTAGATCTAAAAACATATTAAAAGTGTTTTAATATGATATTGAACATTGAAATCAAATAGGTAAATAATGAATCTTGCATGATGCTTGAGACCCTAGAAGAAAAATTTTGAATTCAATAATCTAAACTAATATTTTTCATGCTTCCGCTCTTCAATTTGTATTAGAGCCACTATATTTGCCATTTGGATTGTTCAATATATGATTTAATTGTGTGATTTGATCAAGAGTTGATTGAATCATTGCTGGTTGGACCAACAATGTGGTGGCATGATGATGAACACCATTGGTGCGCATGGTTTGGTGCATTCAACCATGTGCATGGCTTTTGGGCTTGAATGCGGGCTTGGTTTCAAGGCCCATAATTAGGCCCATGACTAATTAAAGTGTTTAATTAGGAGTTTTAATCACACAATTAAATTTTGAATCAAATCTGAATTTTTAAATTTATTTGAATCATATTCAAATTTGGATTTTTAAGTTGAATATGAGATATTTAATTTAATTTAAGTATGTATATTTTATTTAATTGTTAAATAGTGAGATGCATGATGGATGATTATGGACAATAAAAGACCAATTTGATTGGATTTATTTCTTTTATGTTTTTTTGGGTTGTAAATTAATTAATTTATTTTAATTTATTTTAGTGGCATGTATTATAAAGGTTGTAATATTTTTGGGTTGTAATTTTATTTATTTGGTCCTTATAAATTCGCCTTGGTATGCCAAGGATTACTATGTAATTGGATTGCAAGAAGATCAAGGAGGTCAAGAGTATTGGTGGGACTAATGGGAGGAATTCATGATCAAGTGTTGATTATGGACTCCTTCAGCAACTCTTGTAATATGAATGAATGAAATGCACCTAGGAATGCCCTGATTCAATTTTTGGTGGCTCAAAATTGAATCCCTTAAAAAGTCCATGATCATACCATATTTATATGTTTATCCATGAATGGATGAGATGTATGGGAATGTATGCAAGTCTATGAGATATGCATGCTAATTGGATAATGTGCAAAGTGAGACCATAATAGTAATTAGGCCGACCACAAAATCTTCTAAACAAATGATTAAGTTGAAAATGGTATAATTAAAGGTAATTATATCATGGGTCCTCCATTGAGGTAATTATTTTAAGAAATTTAAATACTTACATATGATGCAATTAATTTAAGAGATTTTCTTAAAAATAATTATTAAGCATGAGATGTTGTAAATATGTAAATGGTTTGGTGGCTAATAATGGATGTGCCTGAGGACATTAAAATTATTTGCATGTTTACTAGCTCAATGGGATCCACTTAACTAATGCAAGATAAGTCAATAATGGATGTGCCTGAGATTTTGAGCATTAGGGGCTAGGTAAATGATTGAACCTCACATGAGATGTGATGGGCAAGGATTTGCTCCCTTATAGTTTATTGTAATTCCAATAATGGATGTGCCTAAGGATGATCAATAGGATTATAACAATTCAATCACCCACTAGAAATCCATCCAACTCAAATTTCCATTTTCTACTTTGGAAGTGTAGGATTTGCTAAGTTAGTGGGAGGACCAATTTGATTAAAAGACCATAATAATTTGGTTAAATACATGATACATTTACTAATTAATCTAGTTATTTTCTGCAGTTAATTTTCTAATAATAATGATCACACCAAAACCACCACCATATAATACCCTTGCAAGCATACTTGATCGCAATAGGTTGACAGGACCTAATCTCTCTGATTGGCTAAGAAATTTGAAGCTTGTCCTGAACCTTGAACATATAGGATATGTTTTAGACTCACAAGTTCCTGGTCCCTTACCTCCAGAGGCCACTAAAGAGGTATATGAAACTTTGGACAAGTGGAAGGAGCATGATATGAGAGCCATGTGTTACATGCATGCTTCTATGAGTAATGAGTTACAGAAGCAGCATGAGAACATGTAGAGTGCAAGTGAAATCCTCCTTTACCAATAAGAGTTATATGGTGAACATAGCAGGAATGCCAGGTATGAGATATCTAGGTAGCTATTCCGCATGAGGATGTTTGAGGGACAGAATGTTGGGGATTATGTCCACAAGATGATTCGGCTGATTGAGTAGCTGGAACATCTTAACTTTTACATGGATTTCCAACTGCAAACGAATTTGATCCTTCAATACCTTCCTGTGTCATTTGGGAATTTTGTGACAAATTTTCATATGACTAAACAGGAATGCACCTTGGCTAGTTTACTCAACATGCTGGTTATTGCCCAAAAGAATATGTAGGGCAATAAAGGAAAAGAGGTAGCTTTGATTACATCTTCTTCTGCTGGAAAGTCCAATAAGAAGAAGGGCGATAAGAAAAAGAAACCTCAAATTCCTAGTCCTTCCAAGAAGATAGCTAAACAAAAAGGGAAGACTAAAGCTGATGGAGGTAAAGGAAAGTGTTTCCATTGCCAGCATGATGGGCACTGGAAAAGGAACTACCCAGGGTATCTTACTTCATTGAAGGACAAGAAGGATACACCTTCAAAAGGTATATCCATATCTTGTTATTTAGATTCTGATGATACTCATAATCTATCTACAGCTTGGGTTTTAGATACTGGTGCCAGTTCCCACATTTCTTATGATATGCAGGAACTAGTAAAGAGTAGTAGCTTGCATTCTCAAGATGTTAGACTTTGGATTGGTGATGGCTCAACTGTTGAAGCTTTAGCCATAGGATCTAAATCTTTTTACATGTCTGGGCATGTTTTGTGTTTGAATAATATCTTATATGCACCTGATGCT
Organism: Hevea brasiliensis; assembly: GCF_030052815.1. NCBI lineage: Eukaryota > Viridiplantae > Streptophyta > Magnoliopsida > Malpighiales > Euphorbiaceae > Hevea > Hevea brasiliensis. The sequence continues at coordinate 47,171,289 of NC_079496.1, forward strand.
TTTAAGAACATCATTTTGATATCTAGTATGACTAGAGATGGTTATGAATTTCAGTTCACAGATGATGTTTGCAATATTTATTTTGGAAATAAATATGTTGGCTCGGGTTATATGCATGATGGTCTTTATTATTTGGATAATAATGATAAACACAAAATGAATGCAAGTGATCTAAATGAATGCAATGCCATGATGAAAATCAACTCAAGTTCAAAATACATTTGGCACTTAAGGTTAGGTCATGTTGCAGAAGATAGAATTACAAAACTAGAGAAAATGGGAATTCTATCCTCATTGGGTTCTGAACCTACTCCAACTTGTGAATCCTGCCTTCAGGGCAAAATGACACGATTAACCTTCATCGGACAAGGGCTAAAAGCTGAAAATATTTTAGAACTAATACATAGTGATGTATGTGGTCCATTTAAAGAAATGGCTAGAGGCAGTTTTCATTATTTTATTATCTTTACTGATGATAAATTAAGGTTTGGGTATTTGTATTTGATGAAATACAAACATGAATCCTTTGAAAAGTTTAAAGAATTTAAATCTCAAGTAGAAAATCAAACAGGAAAAAGTATTAAAGCTCTTCGATCAGATCGTGGAGGTGAATACTTGAGTACTGAATTTGATGATTACTTGAAAGAGCATGACATTGTTTCTTAGCTGACTTCTCTAGGAACACCACAACTGAATGGTGTATCTGAGAGGAGAAATCGTACCCTATTAGATATGGTGCGTAGTATGATGAGTTATACTGATATGCCAATCTCCTTTTGGGGATTTGCATTAGAATCAGCTTTGCATATTCTGAATAGGATTCCATCAAAATCAGTATCTTTCGCACCTTATAAGATATGGCATGGAAGAAAACTAAGTCTAAAGCATGTTAAGATTTGGGGTTGTCCAGCTTATATCAAAAAGCTGAACACTGATAAATTGGAAACTAGATCAGAAAAGGGTCAATTTGTTGGATATCCAAAAGAGAGTTTTGGATATTATTTTTATTTGCCTACATCATAAATGGATGTGGTAAGTAGAGATGTGACATTTCTTGAACAACTGTTTGTTCAAGAAGGAGGTAAAGGAAGGCAAATAGAGTGAGAATTGGAGAATTCTGACCAATGAACAGATCAGATGAATATAGATCCATATAGTCAACCGACCATATTGATGAAACATCTACAGCTGTTCCTCGCAGATTAACTAGGATATCTCACCCACCAGTGAGATATGGTTTTCTTCATGAAGAAGAACAAGAGTTGTTTACTCTTGAAGAAGTAGATCATGGAGATGATCCACTTACCTATGAAGAAGCTATATCAGATATAGACTCTTCAAAATTGATTAAAGCTATAAAATCCGAGATTGATACCATGTATAAGAATCAAGTTTGGGATCTTATTGACCCACCTAAAGGTATTATACCTATAGGGAACAAATGGGTTTTTAAGAAGAAAATTGGTTCTGATGGAAAGGTAGAGACCTATAAAGCAAGGCTAGTAGCGAAAGGGTTTCGCCAAAGGCAAGGAATCGACTATGAGGAGACTTTCTCGCCTATTGCCATGCTTAAATCAATTAGGATTCTATTAGCAATAGTTGCATACTATGATCATGAGATTTGGCAGATGGATGTCAAAATAGCTTTTCTCAATGGATACATTGAAGAAAACATTTTCATGGAATAGCCTAGGGGTTTTGAATCCCAAGATGGTTCCAAAGTACGCAAGCTAAAGCAATCTATTTATGGGTTGAAACAAGCTTTGAGGAGTTGGAACATCCATTTTGATAAAGCCATTAAGTCATTTGGTTTTATAAAAAATGAGGATGAGCCATGTGTATAAAAGAAGGTTAGTGATAATGCTGTCACTTTCCTTGTCTTATATATGGATGACATTTTATTGATGGGTAATGACACAGGTATGTTGACAACTATAAAGGTATGGTTGTCAAATACATTCTCCATGAAAGACTTAGGGTAGGCAACCTATATTCTTGAGATTCGCATCTATAGAGATAGAGCGAAAAGAATAATTGGTTTATCCCAAAGTCTATACTTGGAAAAGGTGTTAAAGAGGTTTAACATGCTTGATTTCAATAGAGGATTGTTACCAGTGAGACATGGTATCCACCTTTCTAAAGAGATGTCTCCAAAAACACCTGAAGAAAGAGATAAAATGGCCTGGATTCCATATGCTTCAGCTATTGGAAGTTTGATGTATGCAATGTTGTGTACTAGGTCGGATATAGCTTATGTTGTTAGTTTCACTAGCAGGTATCAATCCAATCCAGGTTTAAAACACTGGATATCTGTCAAGAATATCCTTAAGTACTTGAGAAGAACTAAGGATTTATTCTTGATATATGGTGGTGGTGACTTGCAATTGGATGGTTATACTGATTCTAATTTCCAATCAGATATCGATGATAAAAAGTCTACCTCTGGATATGTGTTCATTTGTAATGGAGGTGCAGTCAGTTGGAAGAGTTCCAAACAGAGTTTGACTACAGATTCCATTACAGAGGCTGAATATATTGCTATATTAGATGCTGCAAAGGAAGCTATTTGAATAAAGAAGTTCGTGACAGAACTTACAGTAGTTCCTTCCATTGAGTCAGCAGTTCCACTCTACTGTGACAACAATGGAGCAGTCATACAGGCTAAGGAACCCCAGTCTCACCAGAAGTCCAAACACATAGAAAGGCGCTATCACATTTTCAGAGAGATAGTTGGGCGACATCCATTGAAAATCCAACTAATCCATTAACTAAGCCTATGTCACAAGCTCAGTTAGACCGACATCTTGAGAAGATAGGTCTAAGATATTGTAATGAATGGCTCTAGTGCTAGTGGCAGATTGTTAGTAGTATGCCCTAGAGCATATCATTTAATATGCATCTTGTACATATTTTATTAATAAAAGGCATTTTCACTTTTCCATTTACATAATATATTTAAGTGTAATAGAAAAGGCCCATTGATATTTTGCTAGAAATTCTATTCTTAAGTTGTTAAGAATATGAGTGACGATATTTCTAGCACAAAGTATCATAAATTGGTTTACAATTGAGGGTACTTCACAATAAGGACATCACTTATCCAGAAAGATTGTAATCATTTTTGTTCCCAAGTTATTTATATAAGATGTAAATAAGATGGAATGGTGAGTCTCATGCCATATAACAAACATGATAGGCACTTATGCATGATATGTAGGCCGAACCAGTGACATTTATGACAAGCACATGGAGTTTACTCTTGTCAATGCATTGTCATAAATCATATCAGTGCATATAATGTTTAGACCTAATATAGCACAGTTATCTTGTATATAGGTGGTTTGAGTTTGATACTATTTTCATACTTGCACTGTGTATGGGTATATGGGCATGTGTTGGCTCCTACTAGTTATATATGGAGGTAGGTGTTGATCAAGATGGAATCTGTTACACTAAGTAAATAGGGATAAAATCCTATGTTCATTTAATTATTCTTAATGTTTCAAGTTCCTGACTAGGACAAATAGATTTAATTAGAAAAGAGTTTCTGATGAAAAAATCTTTTTAATCAAGAACTGGAATTAAAAGAGAATATAGTATTCATAGCAAATGGGGTTTGACATAAACCATGACTCTAGCTCGAATTGGGATTTTGTAACAGAGAGATTCTAGTGTATGGTAACATATGATTATAGGTTCTTTTAAGGTAAACCTTATTACTGATTGGGTGGCTATGGCATGCTATGCTAGGTGTTAACCATAGTCTATGACCTGCCTAAAATGATTTAGAGAAATCATTTATGGTATGAAAGAGTTCTGATGATATTAAGAGTTAATATCATATCTCATTGCCAATTAGTGATGAGCCTAGTGAGTCACACACATACACAAGTAATCACCAAGTTGAATGTGATTTAATTAATTAATTAAAGAGTTTAATTGATTAATTAAATAGGTTTGATTTGCAATTAAATTGCAAAGTCCCCAGTATGGCTTGGAACCAAATCTAGGTCATTGGATGTATAGTATAAGTTAAATTTATATTTAAAGTATTTAAATATGAATTTAATTATGAGAAATTAATTAATAGAGTTTAATTAATTAATTTATATTTGATATAAATTAATCAGTAGATGAGAAATAAATATTTTGGGTTGAGAACTCAAAATTAAGACACAATGGTAATTTGGCCATTTCATAGGGTGACATGTGGCACCATGAGATGGTGACACATGGCACTACACATAAGCTTGCCATTTGTCTTTCAATTATGTAAGATGATCAAAGTCAAGATTAAATCTAGGTTTGACACTTGGCACAATGTGATTAGGTGAATTAAACTAAGAGCCAATAAGAAGATGACATGTGGCAAGGGTTTAAGTGATGACCTAGCTATATAAGGGAAAGGATGAAAGTACAAATAATATAATTCGATTTCTTTCATTGTGTGTCGCCACCCATTGAGTACCTCTCCTCTCTTCTTCTTCTTCATCTCTCATCAATTCAAAGAGAAAATAATTATTTTCTTTGAATTAAAATTGCTAGAAGTCGTTTCTAGTGTCTAATATACATATGCAACCTCTCTAAAAGGCAAAACCTCAATTTCTAATTGATTGGAAAGGCTTGAGAAGCTGTTCAAGGGTCTACCATTAGTGATCTTGTGTGGACAAGCTAGAGGGAGAACATCTGGTATCCTAGGTGCTTCCCAAAGGTACCAAACACAACTACAGTGCATCGAAAGGTTAGTGCACATGTTCTCGATTTAATCTAGGGTTCTAATGAATTAATCTGTTAATTCTAAAATCTTAAATAGCAAATGTAGATCCAAAAACATATTAAAAGTGTTTTAATATGCTATTGAACATTGAAATCAAATAGGTAAATAATGAATCTTGTATGATGCATGAGACCCTAGAAGAAAAATTTTGAATTCAATGATCTAAACTAATATTTTTCATGCTTCTGCTCCTTCAGTTCCTCCATCCAGGATTGTAAGTATTTGAATATGGATTTTTGGGCTACCTCTGGTTGAAGTTTCCTCCATTATTCACATAGTTCATCTATTTTGTGGAGGGTTCATTGAAATTGCTGTATTATGAACTCATGTATCCTCCTCCATAGCTGTCCTCATGTTGACTGTTTGTACCAACTGCGTTGGCTTGCATTCTTTCGAGTCTCTTTGTGAGCTGATCAAATTGAGCATTTATCATGCGTAGGGCGTCTACTTCCAGGACCCCTACAGTTCTCCTTGCATTTCCTCTTTCATTTGACTACTCATAATTATGGTATGCAACCCTTTCTAGAAGTTCAAGTGCTTGTGTCACTGTTTTCTCCATTAGATCACCTTTTGCAGCTGAATCAACTGTGCTCCTTGTAGAGGGTAGTAACCCATTATAGAAATTTTGCACTAATAGCCAATCCTCTATGCCATGGTGTGGACATTCCCTCTGTAGGTCTTTATATCTTTCCCATGCATCATAGAGTGATTCTCCTTTCTTTTGTCTAAAGGTGTTGAGCTCAAGCCTCAGTTTTGCAATCCTTGTAGATGGAAAATATCTTACTAGAAAAGCTTGAGAGAGGTTTTCCCAAGTGGTGAACGTTCTAGCCGGTTGAGAAAGTAACCACTTCCTTGCTTTGTCCCTAAGGGAGAATGGGAATGTTCTGAGTCTTATTGCTTGATCAGACACTCCATTCATCTTGAATGTGTCACATAGGGTAAGAAAGCACTGGAGGTGATAGTGTGGGTCTTCTGTTGGTGAACTTGCAAACTGGGTTTGTTGAATCATTTGGAGCCATGCTAGTTTTAATTCAAAGTTGTTGGCTTCCACTATGGGTCTAGTGACACTGGACTGAAATCCTTAGACAGATGGAGCTCCATAATCTCGCAAGAGTCTTGGTCTGTCTTTATTATCGGCCATGGTTGGAATTTCAAGATCTCATTGATCGTGCTCTTGATGTTTCCTTTCCCTCCTGATGGCTCTCAGAGTTCTGTCTATATCCGGATCACAGTCCAAAATTTCTTCTTCTGGCCTTATTCTGGTCATATACCAGATCGGGCACCTGAGAGAAAAGAAGAGAAATACAACCAGTAAAATAAAATTAGATAATAAATATAATTGCCTAAATCAGCTAAATTGCCCATCGCTTGATATTACTAAAGCCAAAAATCCCCAGCAACGGCGTCAAAAACTTGTTTCGCTGGTTTTATAACCTCGCAAGTGCACGGATCGCTAACAAGTAATAAAGTGATGAGTAGAGTATCATTCCCACGAGGAATTTGATTAGCAAGTACCAATCTACATAGTAATTTTGACTGTCTAGGCTATCGAGTACTTAGGGAATGAAGTTTGTTAACCTTAAACTCAAAATGAAATGATTTATTTGAAACAATTCTGGAATTAAGATTTCACACTTGAATCTTACTAGGGATGTTATCTCATTTATTTACTTAATTAAGGATCGTCTTCCTTGATGGAAATCAGTCCTAAGTTATCCTAAATCCTCTATCAAGGCACCTAGGGTGTATTCTAATTAACTCAAACCCAACTTTCGTGGTGATCAAATTAATTAAAATCCTTTAAGATCTTTGACCAATTTTAAAGTTCCATAAAGATATCAGCCTATCTCTAGGTTAGAATTCCTATGTTCAAGATCTTGATTTTCTAATATTAATCTTCACCTTTCAGTCCTTCAATTAACATCTACAATAATGGCTAAGTGGGTACCAGCACATAGCATGCATTAAGATCACAACAAATTAAATCAAGGAATGAATCTCAAATCCAATAAATTAAACCTAGTGTTCATCCATAATAATAATTACAAGCATTACTCTCCCAAATCTAGAATAATAAAACTACTCACTCATGGTGAATTCAGCAAACATCATGATAAAAGGTAAAAACAGTAAAAAGAAAATCATATAAAAGAAATAAAACGATAAAAATCTATCTAGGGAGATGAAATGAAGAAACCAAAGAGAGTTTGCAGCTTTGATCTTGTGGAGCTTCAGCTGGAAAACTCCTTTTGGTACTGATGTTTCTCTCCTCGAGACGGTTGGAGGGAGTGTAGAGTGTGGATTTCTCTCCTTCAAAACTCCTCAAAAGTGCTGTCAAAAGATAAAAGAGAGCCCCCCCTTTCTGATGTTTTCTCTTCTATTTATAATGGTTGCTCTAGGGTTAGGTCATTTTGAGTTCAAAAGGCTTTAGGAGTCTCATTTGAATCAGAAAACAAGAGCGGGAATTCGAGTTATAAAACTAGCTGCTGCATAGTACATAGCCCGTGTGTCACTACATAGCCCAAGGCCATGTAACTTGCTGGAGTGGAACTGCGGAGTCTTGCATTAGACAGAGAGTTACACGGGTCCGCGCCAACTACACGGGCCTGGTTACAATAGCCGTATACTTTTGTTCCCATAAGGTTCTTCAAGCTTATGCTTGGCAGAGACTTACACGAGTCCCTGCAGATTACACGGGTTTAATTACACAACCCGTGTACTTTTGTTTCTCCATTGGCTATCTAGCTTTCTTTTGGCAGAAGGTTACACGGGTCTGGGGCTTGGCCTACACGACCCGTGTACTTTGTGTCAGTAGCAATACTCAGTCTCTTGACCTCTCCAAGCTTCCTTTTGCACTCCTATACTGTGGGGCTTCACCCAAACACCTAAAATGATGCAGAAAACATAGAATTAAGGGCTTGACAATAGCAATTACAAAAACTAATGAAATCAACTACTATGCATAAAAATACTTGCCTAAATGCTATGAGATAGTATACAAATGTACTTAAAAACATCTATACAATTCAAGTGTATCACAAATAAGGTGGGTAGAACTGTTAAGTGATTATGATTATACTAATTAGTACCATCCAAGTAAGGCAAATGTAGTTGTAGATGCCCTAAGTTGAAAATTAGTTGGTAGTTTAGCTCACATATTAGTGGAAAGATGATCCATCTTAAGGAGCTATACCAACTGATAGGAGAGGGGTTACAATTGGAGTTATCAGTAAAAGGCACCTAGATAGCATAGACGAAAGTGGCCCCAGTGTACTTGAGATAGGTGGCAAAGAAACATTACAAAGATCTAGAATTAGTGAAGTTGGCTAAAGTAGTGTAGAAGGGTAAAAACTATGAGTTTTGATTTATTAGAAAAGGAATTTTAAGGTATGGCAGCAGATTGTTTGTCTTGGATGATATCGAACTCAAGGGAGATATTATGAGAGAAACTCATAATGCAATGTACAGCGTACATCCCAAAGCAACCAAAATGTATCAAGATCTGAAGAAGGTGTATTGGTGGCCTTCTATAAAGAAGGAGATTACATAGTTCATATCTACTTGTGAGGTGTGTCAGAGAGTGAAGTTAGAGCATTAAAAGTTGGCAAGAATGCTTAACCCACTATCCATTCCAGAATGGAAATGGGAAAATCCATGGACTTTGTTGTGGGATTAAATGTAGCCTCTAATAGACATGACTCAATATGGGTAATAGTGGATAGGTTAACCAAGAATGCTCATTTCATTCCTGTGTGAGCTAACTATTATGTGGATAAGTTAGCTCATGTGTATGTGGTGGAAATACAGAGATTGCATGGAGCTCTAATGACAATAATTTCTGACAGGAGACCACAATTTACCTCCAGGTTTTGGTGTTGTCTTCAGAATGAATTAGGCAAAAGATTGGATTTCAGCACAGCTTTCCATCCTTAAACTGATAGGTAGTTAGAAAGAACCATATAGACTTTAGAGGAAATGCTAAAAATGTGTGTACTTGACTTTGGAGGGTCATGGAAGAAGTATCTTTCTCTAGATAACTTTGCATATAACAACAGCTATCACTCTAGTATTGGAATGATACCATATAAAGCTCTGTATGAGAGGAAATACAGGCCTTTGATGTGCTAGGAACAAGTCGATGAGAGAGTTTTAGTAAATATTAAGTTGGTGGAAATCACCAATCAAGTGATGCCTTTAATTAAGGCAAGGTTAAAGACAGCAGCCTGTAGTTAGAAGAGTTGTATAAATCTCCAAAGAAAGGAAGTGGTTTTCAAGTAAAGGACATGGTGCTTCTCATGGTATCTCCAATGAAGAGTGTTATCCGGTTTGGAAAGAAGGGTAAAGTAGCTCCAAGGTGTATTGGACCTATAAAGTGCTATAGAAGGTCAAGAATGTATCTTACAAGGTAGCTTTATTACTAGAAATGGAAAGGATTCATTCGGTTTTTCATTTTTTTTATGCTATGAAAGTTTTTGTCAGATTTGATTAAGGTGATCAGTGAAGTTGACATGGAAATTTCAAAAAATCATTCTTATGTCAAACAACCTGTTAGGATTGTGGACATGCATATCAGGAGACTGAGAAATAAAGAGATACCTATAGTTGAAGTTCTTTGGAGTCACCCTAACATGGAAAAATGCACATGGGAGACTCATTATGTCACACCCTACCCCTCCGTAAGGCATAACATGATCCCGTAGTATACATAATGAATTACTAACTTCGTCTATTGAAAACCCATTAAATACACTACAAGGGATTTTAAAACTTTTCTTACTTCTTTTTACAGTGGTGAGCACTATTGACAGGTGTTAAAAAAATTTTTTTAACTGAAGTGAAACCAAATAACACATTTGAAGTATTAATAATTTATGTAAAAATTTTGGCAGAGTGCCATCTATATTTTGAATAAACAGTTTCTCAAAAACCTGTAAAAAGCACTTCAAATATATAATTCCTCAATCCCAAACTCCAACAATTTGTTCAACACAATAAATTTCTCAAACATTATCAACACAGTTCAACAACCAATTTCCCAGTGTTTCAAAAAACCGAGATAAAAGAAATATATCACAACATTTACAAGCTAAAATAATTTACAAATTTAGTTTACAATTTTAATGTGCAATTTTAATTTATAACTGCTCAAAACCAAGAACAATATATACATATAGTGAACATACATTACGAAACAAAATACAAAAATATGGAATACTCAATATACCCGATGAACTCTCAATATAGTATTAACAGCCTAGTCTGTTGTCCTGTCAGTCTGTCTACCTGTGACAACAATGAAAAGCTATCGCTGAGTAAAATTTACTCAGTGATGCACAATAACAATTTAAAATGAGATATATAAATCTTTTATTGACAATTCACAAATCAAATAATTCACAATTCCATTTCACAATTTACAAAGTTCATATAACACAAATTTGATCAAATAACTGAATAACACAGTTTTGCCAATCATTAACACAATTTGATCAAATAACTGAATAACATAGTTTTGCCCATCAATAACACAATTTGATCAAATAACTGAATAATACACTGTTGCTAATTGATAACACAATTTAGGCCATGACACAATTTTTTTCCGCACATGTCGTGTTGTACACCACGACAAGACACACTCACCCACACTCACCTCAGACTGACAAGTTAAAGAGGGAGGAATATAATCACACTCACCCCATAAATGGAGGAGGAACATAGTAACATTGTCATGCCAAGTGTGAATCAAAACAATTCTAAATCACAATATTTCATACTTACCACAAATCACATTTTATCTCAAAATTTCTATTTGCAAAGTAGGCAACACAATAACTTCCAAATAATATTCCCAAAGTTAAAACAATAAAAAATTATTCATAACTCAATTCTCTAAATAAATTTTCTGGTAAAAGCAGTGAATATAAAAAGTATTGTGCACAGACACAATTTAAAACTGTAATGTTCAAATAAATTTTTAAGTAGAGAATAAGAAATCAAAATTATTGTGCACAAACACAATTTAAAATAATAACATACAAATAACTATAGTTTATTTCAATTGAAAAATTTAAAAGAAATAACTATTGTGCACAAGCCTCTGATATATGCCTCTTGGCCCTGACTCAGTGTTCCTTATGCTTCTCAATATCCTTTTCAACTGAAACACACAATTTAAAGTGTTTCAGTACTCAATGAATTTGTTTTTAACAATAAAATCCAATATTTAAATTTTCTTGGTACTATTCCCTTCAATTCATTTCATTAGTAAACCTATAGTATTGACTTTGATGCACTCTAAGTGAGTCAATTCTAATGTTACTAATATGTCACATTTAATAGCCTTTTAGTGTTGGTACATGTTACCAAATTCATTTTCAAGTATATTGCATTTTATTGCAATTTGCCGGATTTTGGTATACTAATTTGACCTAGCCAGATGACCTAGTTCCCTCGATTTTCGGGTTTCGGTCCAAACTACAAACTTGTAGGTCTATGTATTATTGCACGCGGGGCAAAATTTCAGGTCATTCTGAATTGTGTAGACCATGTTATGGTCAATTTACCAATGCTGGACAGAATGTACCAAAATGGTAACTTTAGGTCATTTTTAGGTCACTTTTGGTTCGGCCAGTTTTGGCACCCAAACTTGTGCAAGCTATTTGACTTACACATGATCATTTCTGGGTGTTGGTGTCTTCATAAGAATTGTAGATATATGTCTAAACTATTCATGGTAAAAAGTTCAGGTCAATTGGACCTATTTTGAGTGAGTTATGGCCAAAAAACCAACTGCTACCCAAATGGTCAATTTTCAGGCTTTCAAAGCACTAATATGGATTTGGTCATTTTTCAAGTCATCTTCTAGGCAGAATTTTGGTAAGCTTCCTTCATGAAAATTGGCACATTTTGTGCCTAGTTTCACCTTCAATTAGTCTCATACCAATTGGAGCCACACACTTAAGGTTCTAAGCCAAAACATACACCGCCCTATTACACATTGTTCATCACTCATCAATTACACATCTTATGCTTACCAAGTTAACTCTTCCATATCATTTCTGTTTTGTACCTTACTATTAACACATTTAACAACACATTTTTTGTCATTTTGGCAGCTTATAACCATTCTCAATATGCACACTATACCCAAAATTTTCCAAGTTCAATTACAACAATTAAATACATGAATGCACCTCATTTACATGTCCAAATTCAAACCTTTATACACACATATATGCTGCCATCCATAACAACATAATTCAGCAATATAATTCCATAAACCAAACCATGAAACAACACATTTTGATCTTCTTCATAAGGATGCCACAAGTTTACACATACCCATCAATTTCCACTTTCACTTTTCAAGCTTACAATTCAAACCTTACACATGGAATTCAACTTCAATACAATTAAACATTTAAATCATCATTCAAACCACTATTTACATGCAAGAATAAGCTGTTCTTATAGAGGTTCCATGGCTGCCAAAATGTAAATTTCCACTAATTCATCAAACTTCAAAAATTCTTCCACAAATCAACTACCCACAACATCCGCTCAAAGTTTAATGAAGAAACGGAGAGGAAAAGCGCACTTACTTAATTTGAAGCTTGTTAAAAACTCATCAAAACCCTTCCTTCTTGCTGCCAATCTCTTTACCAAGTTGTGTAGGCAAGCTTTAATGAAGAAGTTGAGGTGAAATGAGGGCTTGAATTGAGCTGCATGGTGGTTGTTCATGTTTCGGCCATGGAGTTTCCATGGAGTTCCATTCAGCCATTGTTTTGAGAGGTTGAAGATGAATTCATCTTCTTTCCCAAATGGCTTTTACATCTGTCCACTTAAAGGTTTATTTAATCCCATAGTGCTCCACTAATCATCTTAAGCATTATAATAATCAACTTTAGTTAATTTCAATTACATACCTTAGATTTCCTTCATTTATTCTATGTTATTGACTTCTAATTTTTATTGCATTTTCTAAGTGCAATATCATTTATTTTTAATAGACCTTTAGGTCAAAAGGCAACTTGGGGTGTCAATTGACCACAATGCCCCTATTCGGGCTGCATTCCCAATTTTTGATAACACCGAGTTTTGTCATTTTCTCGATTTCTCGTTTTTCTTTGTACTAATTAATTAATTTTTCTTTGATATTTCTAATGACATTTATACTTCAACAGATGTTTATTTAAGTCTAAAAAATATTTTCTAGGGTTCCTCACAGTCCAGGGCTAGTCAACGGTCCTCGCCGCAACTTCCCGGTGCGGTCACCCATCGCTACGGTTTTTGGCTCGTTTAACTTGGTTACATTTCATTGCTATTATTTTTTCTTTTTTTTTCTTATATTTCCCTTTCTTGTATTTCATTATTTTATATCTCCTCACTAACATTTAGATGTAGTTCTAGGCATCCTAGCTGTCCAGACAGACACTGGTCACTGGAACAGTAGAACGCGCTACCGAACATAGGGGTGTTACAATTCTCCCCCCCTTAAAATAAATTTCATCCACGAAATTTTACTCAATAGCCGTCTTACAATATTCACACATTTATTTTCTCCTTTCTATATGATCGTATAATCTTCTTTCCTCTGAATTTGTGTAAAACTTTTAACAATCTAATATAACATTTACTTTGTTTATATAGCACTAATCATTTTTTACTATCATTCTGTCTAATATTTCGATTCATGTTCCCTTCTTGAATGACCATTATGGTCGTATTAGAATTATTTATCTAGTCATTGGTCCTCTGACTATTCTAGTCAACAATCTTACTCACATTCGTAACATTTCTTTATTATATCTGAACCAACTGTTCAAATTTTTACTTCCACAACTCTTCTTATCGATTAATATTCTATAACTTGCTTCCTTTTGTATTAAACTATAACCTTTTGATATTCTAACTTTTGAGTTTTAACTCCCTAAGTAGGATTTTCAAACTTATTTCCAACAATTAAATTATGTCCTGGCATAACTATACCAAAACAGATGTCGTTGGCAACTATTCTCATCTTAGTGTACTATCGAGTAGTACGTAGCTCTACACAAGAATCTCAAGTTAGTACTGTAATCTGCAGCTTACAGTATAAACATCAAGAACATTGCATAGTTACTACGATACATCCCAATAGATTAAACTTTCCTATCCTTTTATCCTTTTCGAATTCACTAATATTCGAAACTTATTCTGATTACAATATCCCTTGACAATTATTAACTATAACATCTTTGCCCTCATCTAGAGCAATTCCATTACTGTAACTTAATTTTAGGTAACTAACAATTTTTTTTTCCTATGAGGGACAGCAGGAAGGCAAACAATACTGATACTAACATAAAAGTAGGCAGACCCCAAGTCAAACAATACATATATATATTAGTTACTAGTTTAGAGAGTACCAGCAACGATGTCAAAAGTCTCAGCCTCTTCCCTCTGTGGTATAGTGTATACTCTAGCTGAAGCATCACCCTGTTCTAGCTGATTCACAGTACTCTGACTTCTAGGTGTACTACCCTTACCTCTACCTCTGCCTCTACTAACTGATGGTGAACTATTTGGGGTAGAAACTTAGGTTGACCCCTCTGGTGTAGTAAATGATTCAGAACGGTGTGCATTTATACAATCCCTAGCAAAATGACCAATCTCTCCATAATTAAAACATGCTCCTATGGCTCTATAACATAACCCACTATGTGGTTTACCATAAGTTTCACAAAGTCAATCTGACAGCGCATTTCTGGGTTTCTATTGAGTTTGCTGATCGGATCGAGGTGGTTTCTGTCCAGAAGATCTATCTTTACCGGACTTCTTACTACCTCTGTTGTGTCCCCCAAAGTTTTTTCTCTTTCCAGTAGGACCACTAGAACTCTGTTCTACTGACTTTCCCTCTTTTTCTGCCTTCCCTGATTTCTTTTTCTCAGGGGCCGCTTCAGATTCAATTCTTTCTAATTTTAGTGCTTGAGAAATATGCTCAGAGAAGTTGTTATGTTTGAATCTGACCACTTGTAATCTGATACTAGGCTTTAAGCCGGTTTCAAACCTCTTACATCTCTCCCTACTGGTAGAAAGTAGACTTACTGCATAATGGCTCAGGCGAGAAAATTCCCTTTCATATTCAGCCACCAATCTACTCCCCTGTTTCAGACTTAGAAACTCTTGCAGCTTCTGGTCCACATAAGCATCAGGGACATATTTTTGTCTAAACTCCCATAGAAAATCATTCCATGTTAGCACTGAAGGTTCTACCAGACTATGGGGAATGATTTTCCACCAGTCATATACATCCCCCTGTAACAGAGACACTGAATATTCAAATCTGAGCTCCTCTGTGCAGTGCAGTTTCTTAAACACTCTATCCATTCTCTCTAACCACTGTTCTGCCTCTAGAGGATCTACTGTCCCTTTGAACTCAATAGCCCTATATTTCATCAATTTGTCATACTGCCTAGCAGAAGACTGTGGTTATACCACTGGTGTCTGTAATGGGACTTGAGTAGGCACGTTACCAGCCATCTGTTGGAACATTACAGCCATCTGCTAAGCGAACTGAGTAGGGGACTGCAGTACTGAAGGGGCTGGTGTGGCTGATCCACTCACATTGTGTAGGGCTGGGGCATCCCCTTGCACCTCAGCCTCTATCGATTGATCGACTAAATGATCACTCTCTTCCATAGTCAATTCGAGGATCTTAGACCTCCTGAACAAATAACACAAGGAGATTTCCTCTCATTAGTGCATATTTATAATGTAATGTACTGTATGTATCAAACAATGACATTGAGCAGTTGTACTATGAAGAAAGAATATTCAAATTATAGGTGAAAACAGAATTTAAAAACTAGCTCTGATACCACTAAAACATGTTACATCCTACCCCTCCGTAAGGCATAACATGATCTTGTAGTATACCTAATGAATTACCAACTTCGTCTATTGATAACCCATTAAATACACTCAAGAGATTTTAAAAATTTTCTTACTTCTTTTTATAGTGGTGAGCACTATTGACAGGTGTTAAAAAAAATTTTTTAACTGAAGTGAAACCAAATAACACATTTGAAGTATTAATAATTTTTATAAAAATTTTGGCAGAGTGCCATCTATATTTTGAATAAAACAGTTCTTCAAAAATTTGTAAAAAGCACTTCAAATATATAATTCCTCTATCCCAAACTCCAACAATTTGTTCAACACAATAAATTCTCAAACATTATCAACACAGTTCAACAACCAATTTCCCAGTGTTTCCAAAAACCGAGATAAAAGAAATATATCACAATATTTACAAGCCAAAATAATTTACAAATTTAGTTTACAATTTTAATGTACAATTTTAATTTATAACTGCTCAAAACCAAGAACAATATATACATATAGTGAACATACATTACATTACAAAATGCAAAAATATGGTATACTCAATATACCAGATGAACTCTCAATATAGCATTAGCAGCCTAGTCTGTTACCCTATCAGTCTGTCTACCTGTGACAGCAATGAAAAGCTATCACTAAGTAAAATTTACTCAGTGGTGCACAATAACAATTTGAAATGCGATATATAAATCTTTTATTGACAATTCACAAATCAAATAATTCACAATTCCATTTCACAATTTACAATGTCACACCCTACCCCTCTGTAAGGCATAACATGATCCCGTAGTATACCGAATGAATTACCAACTTCGCCTACTGATAACCCATTAAATACACTACAAGGGATTTTCAAAACTTTTCTTACTTCTTTTACAGTGGTGAGCACTATTTACAGGTGTTAAAAACCTTTTTGAACTAAAGTGAATTAGCTAACACATTTAGACTATTAGTAATTTCTGTAAAAATTTTGGCAGAGTGCCCTCTGTATTTTGGATAAAACAGTTCTTTAGAAAACCTGTAAAAAAAAAAAAGAAAACACTTCAATATTTTCCTCAGTCTCAAACTCCAACAAAATTAAACACAATATGTTTTCCAACTCAATCCACAATAATTTTTCAAAGGCTGGGATAAAGAAATACAGTACAAATTTTACAGGCCAAAATATCTCATAATTTACTTTACAACTTCAATGTACAATTTTAATTTACAACTGCTCAAAACCAAGAACAATATGTACATACAGTGGTCTTACATTACACTACAAAATGCAAAATGTGGTATACTCATTATACCCGATAATCTCTCGCTGGATGTACTAGCAGCCTAGTCTGCTGCTCTGTCCGTCTGTCTAGCTGCGACAGCAATAAAAAGCTATCGCTGAGACAATGTCTCAGTGGTGCACAACATTAACCAAATACAACTTTAAATCACAATTCATAAATCATTTAAATGATGGATACGTAAAATCATAGTTAAATTCAAGACAATGAATGTTAGAAGGAATTTAACACAATATCACAATAAATCTCAGAGATCAAAACATAGTTAACTTCAAAAGACAGTGAATGTCAATAAGGATTTAACTCCATCTTACAATTTCATAATACAAATCAATAAATCACACACAGCTTAATCATGTTTCAAAGTTCAATTCGTCCCAAAAGCCAATGGCTAATGAGGTATTCAATTCGTCCTAAAAGTCGATGACTAATGAGGAATAACATAGCCAGCTAGCAAAAATATGAGTACTCATTCGATTCGTCCTCAACAGGCACACACCTCAACACTTCAGCCAGAGAGGGAATTCAATTCGTCCCACTAGACAAGCTAGCGAGGAATACAATCAATATACATGATAGCTGTGGTTTCAAATCATTTCCAATGCTTTTCAATCAATAAGTATCCATCAATATCATTCAAACAAATTTTCACAATTTCAAACCATTTACAATGTTTTTCAAGCAATAAGTATCCATTCAAACACATTTCCGTAATTTAAAACAACAATGTACAAATAGTCATAATTCATTTCAATTGAAAAAAATTCAAAAGAAATAGCTGTTGTGCACAAACCTCTGATAACTGTCTCCTGGTCTTGACTCAGTGTTCCCTTCCCTTTTCCTGAGTCTTTGCTAACTGAGAAACACAATTTGAAGTGTTTCAGTACTAAATTAAACTGTCTCTAACGATAATGCTTGATAAGTAATTCACTGAATGATATTATTTGCTTAAGCAACCTAATATATCGACCCTCGATGCGTTTTAGGTAGATTAGGTTTTAGTGTTACTAATATGTCACATTCGATAGTCTTTTAGGGTTGGTACATGTTACCAAGTTCATTTCTGTGTATACTGCATTTTCTTGCAATTTGCTGGATTCCGGGATACTAGTTTGACCTAGCCGGAGGACCTAGTTCCCTCGGTTTTTGGGTTTTGATCAAAACTACAAACTTGTAGATCTATGTCTTATTGCACGCGGGGCAAAAGTTCAGGTCATTCTGAGTTATGTAGACCAAGTTATGGTCATTTTACTATTGCTGGTCAAATTGCACTAAAATTGGTCATTTTAGGTCATTTTAGGTCAATTTTGGTTCGGCCAGTTTTTGGACCCGAACTTGTGCAAGCTTTTTGACTTGCTTATGGTCATTTCTGGGCTTTGGTGTCTTCATAAGACTTGTAGATATGGGTCTTAACTATTCATGGTCAAAATTTCAGGTCAATTGGACCTGTTTTGAGTGAGTTATGGCCTAAACACTAACTGCTGCCCAAATGGTCAATTTTCAGGCCTTACTTGCACTTAATCCGGATTTGGTCATTTTTCAAGCTACCTTTCAAGCAGAATTTTGGCAAGATTTCTTCATGAAAGTTGGCACATTTTGTTCCTAGTTTCACCTTCAATTAGTCTCATACCAATTGGAGCCACACACTTAAAGTTATAGGCCTAAAACACAAACTGCCATATTGTATTTCTTTCATACACATCAAGGATCACTCCTAACACTTACCAAACTCAATATTCAAGTCAATTCTAGTTGTATCATGACCTAAACATAATTCACAATACATTATAGGTCATTTTGGCAGCTTACAATTACATTCAACATACACCATAAAGTGCAGAATTTTTCAACTCAATTTACAACAATTCAATCACCTAACCATAACACTTTTTTTTCATGTCCAACTTCACACCATCATATATACACTCAAACTTCCCTAACATCCAACACTATTCAACATTAATATACCATAAACCAATCATGAATTCCAGAATTCTTCAAGAGTTAACAACCTGCCACAATGGTACCTTTACATTCCATTAATTTCCAAGCTTCAAATTTCAATTCACATTTGCATATACTAAGTATACATCACCCAAATAATTTCCTACACGATATATATTTAATCAATCATTTAATTCACCATTTATAAGCAAAAATAAACTGCCTTCAAAGTGTTTCCATGGCTGCCAAAAGTACACATCCCCATTCAACATCAAACCACAAAAATTTCTCCATAAATCAAACACCCATAACATCCTTACAAACTTTAACAAAGCAACAATAAAAAACACAAACTTACCTATTGTTGGGACTTGCTAAATCTTCACTAAAACTTCTTAAAATTGCTATCAAACTCTTCCTTGTGACGTAGGGATAAACTTTAATGAAGATAAGTAAAGAAAATGTAGCTTAAAAATGGGTGTAAAGAGCCATGCATTTGGGCGGCCATGGGAGGACTTTGGGAGCTCTTCATTTCAGCCATGGTGTTTGAATGAATGAGGAAGATGAAGTTTAGTGGAGTAATCTGCCCACTTAGTGTTTATTAAATTCCCATAGTGCTCCACTCACTTAAGAAAATAATTTAATATGTTTAAGTGCTAATTACTCAAATTACACTCCACTTTTGGCTATTTACATTAGGTACCCCTAATTTAATTTTTCATTATATTTTCCAAGTGTAATATTATTTATTTTTAATGGAAATTTAGGTCAAAAGACAACTCAGGGTATCGATTGACCACAATGCCCCTGTTCGGGTTGCATTCCTGATTTTTCGGTAACACCGGGTTTTGTCCGTTTTTCGATTTCTCACTTTTCTTTGTACTAATTAATTAATTTTTCTTTGATATTTCTAATGGCATTTGTATTTAAATAGGTGTCTATTTAAGTCCTAAGAATATTTTCCAGGGTTCCCCGCGGTCCAGGGCTAGTCAACGGTCCACGCCGTGACTTCCCGGTGCGGTCACCCATCGCTAGGGTTCTCGGCTCGCTTAACTTGATTACACTTCTTTGCTATTATTTTTTCTTTGTTTTTCTTGTATTTTCTTTTCTTGTATTTCATTATTTTATGTCTCCTCACTCATATCGAAGTGTAGTTCTAGGCATTCTAGCTGTCCGGACAACACTGGTCATTGGAACAGTAGAATGCACTACCGAACATAGGGGTGTTACAATTCTCCCCCCCCTTAAAATAAATTTCGTCTTGAAATTTTACCTGGCATTAGTCTCTGAACAGCTGTGGGTGTTGTCTCCTCATATCCTCTTTACGTTCTCAAGTAGCTTCCTGGCCTGAATGATGGTTCCACAACACTTTAACCTGATGTATCTATTTATTCCTCAGCTACTTCACCTCATAAGCCAGAATTTTTATGGGTTCTTCCTCATATGAGAGGTCTGGATTTACCTCAATCTCTTTAACTGATAGTACATGAGATGGGTCAGATCTGTACCTCCTTAACATGAACACATGGAAGACATTGTGTATCCTTGCTAACTCCAGAGGTAATGCCAACCGATATGCCAAAGGACCCACTCTTTCCAGAACTTCATATGGTCCGATGAAACGAGGACTCGGTTTCCCTTTTTTGCCAAATCTCATAATCCTCTTCCAAGGAGAAACTTTGAGGAATACTTTATCACCCATTGCATACTCAATATCTCTTCTCTTCAGATCAACATAGGACTTCTGACGGTCTGATGCAGCTTTAAGTCTATCATTGATCAATCTGATCTTTTCCTCTGTCTGCTGAACAATTTCTGGCCCAATCATCTTCCTTTCACCTACTTCATCCCAACATAAGGGAGTTCTACACTTTCTGCCATACAAAGCTTCATATGGAGGCATTCCAATGCCTAATTGGTAGCTGTTGTTATAAGCAAACTCAATCAAAGGCAAGTGTATATCCCAACTACCTTCAAATTCAATCACACAAGCCCGTAGCATATCCTCCAATATCTAAATAACCCTCTCAGACTGGCCATCTGTCAGTGGGTGGAATGCTGTGCTAAAGTTCAATCTAGTTCCTAGGGCTCTCTGAAGACTACCCCAGAATCTAGAAGTGAACCTAGGATCTCTGTCAGACACAACTGATACTGGCACTCCATGTAATTTTACAATCTCATATATGGCCAATCTGGCCAATCTTTCCAAGTATAGTCCATCCGCACTGGCAAGAAGTGAGCAGACTTGGTTAGTCTGTCAACTATAACCCATACTGCATCATGACTACTCTGTGTCCTTAGAAGTACTGTAACAAAATCCATAGTTATCCGTTCCCATTTCCACTCTGGTACTAGCAAAGGATGTAACAAACCAACTAGAACTTGATGTTCTGCCTTTACTTGCTGACAAGTTAGGCATTTGGAAACAAATTCAGATATATCTCTTCATACACATCCACCAGTAATGCTCTTTCAGCCCTCCGTACATTTTAGTTCCACCAGGGTGCATAGCAAAAGGAGACTCATGTGCTTCCTTCATAATGATCTGTCTCAATTCCACATCACTAGGAACGCACATTCTGCCCTGATGTAGCAATAAACCTTCATCTCTCACAAAAAATTCACGTTTCTTGCCCTGCTGGACTTCTCTCAGTAGCTTCTGATATTTATCATCATTCTGAGCAGCCATTCTGATCTAATCAATCAACACTGGTTGTACATGCCATGCAACTACTGTCTGTCCCTCATCATCAATCTCTAAACTAGCATGCTGTGCTTTCAATTCATATACCATGGACAAAGGAGAAACTCTGAGACTTGCCATAGTCTTATGACTTAAGGCATCAGCCACCACATTTGTTTTCCCTGGCTAATAGTCTATTAAGCAATCATAATCTTTAATGAGTTCTAACCATCTCCTCTGCCTCAAATTCAATTCCTTCTGGGTGCCCAAATACTTCAAGCTCTTGTGATCTGTGTAAATGTAGCATTTCTCCCCATACAAATGGTGTCTCCAGATCTTCAGAGCAAAAACAATAGCTGCTAGCTCCAGATCATGTGTTGGGTAGTTCCTCTCATGCGGTTTCAGCTGACGTGATGCATAAGCAATGACATTCCGATCTTGCATCAGTACACAGCCTAACCCATTGTGAGAAGCATCACTATAAACTGTGTATTCTTTACCCGGAGTAGGTAAAGTGAGAACTGGAGCTTCAGTCAAACACCTCTTCAACTCATCAAAACTTTGCTGGCATTTATCTGTCCACTGAAATTTTACATCTTTCCGAAGCAGTTTGGTCAGTGGAGAAGATAACATAGAAAACCCCTTCACAAACCGATGGTAATATCCAGCTAAACCCAGAAAACTGCGAATTTCTGTGATATTCCTGGGCGACTTCCAATTAAGGATAGCTTCTACCTTGCTGGAATCTACCTTGATCCCTTCAGCTGACACAACATATCCCAAAAAGGAGATTTCTTTCAGCCAAAATTCACACTTCGACAATTTGGTGTATAGTTGTTTCTCCCTTAAAGTCTGCAGTACAATCCACAGATGTCTGTCATGCTCCTCTGCATTCCTCGAGTATATCAAAATGTCATCAATAAATACCACCACAAATTGGTTGAGATATGGTCTGAAGATAATGTTCATCAGATCCATAAAAGCAGCTGGAGCATTTGTTAACCCGAATGGCATTACTAGAAACTCATAGTGGCCATACCAAGTTCTGAAAGCAGTTTTTGGAATACTCTGCTCTTGCACCTTCAACTGATAATAACCAGATCGCAAATCAATTTTGGAGAATACCGCTGCACCCTTCAATTGATCAAATAGATCATCAATGCGAGGCAATGGATATCTGTTCTTTATTGTCACCTTATTCAATTGCCGGTAATCTATACATAAGCGAAGAGTACCATCCTTCTTCTTAACAAACAACACTGGTGCTCCCCAAGGTGACACATTAGGGTGGATGAAGCCCTTTTCAAGTAATTCTTGCAACTGTATCTTCAACTCCTTCAACTCTGCTAGTGCCATTCTGTATGGTGTTATGGAGATTGGATCCACACCAGGCATAACATTAATTTCAAACTCCACTTCTCTTTCCGGAGGTAATCCTGGCAATTCATCAGGAAATATATATGGAAAGTCATATACTGTAGGGATGTCCTTCAATGCTGGACTCCCCACTTGGGTGTCTACCACATGTGCCAAGTATGCTTCACACCCCTTTCTGATCATTTTTCTGGCTAGTGCAGCCGAAATGATGTTTGATGGAAATAATTGCCTCTCCCCATGTATTACCACATCACTGTACTGAGGGAGACCAAAAGTGACTATCTTCAGCCTACAGTCAATCATGGCATGATGCCTAGCTAAACAATCCATGCCCAAGATGATATCATAATCTCTGAAGGGCATTTCAATGAAATCAGACAGAAAAGTGTGCCCTTGGATCACCAAAGGACAATCCCTATATATTTTATTAACCCTGACCTCCTGTCCTAGCGGACTTGTTACTAGCACCTCAAAGTCCATTTTTGTGCATGGAACAACAATGCAATCAATGATGCTAGCACTCATATAAGAATGGGTAGAACCCGGATCAAATAACACAAACACATATTGATTAAAAGTTAAGAAGGTACCAGCCACAACATCAGATGTCTTGACCTCTTCCCTCTGTCTCATTGCATAGATTCTGACTGGAGCATTGTCTTGCTCTGAATGTTTCACTATGCCTTGGCTGTCTGCTGGGCTACCTCTACCCCTGCCTCTACCTCTGCTAAGTGGTTGTGAACTTCTGGTGACAGGGCTCTGAACTGACCCTTCTGCAGTAGTGGGAGGTGGTCCAACTCTGCGACTACAGGTGCAGTCCTTGGCAAAGTGTCTTGTGCCTCCACAGTTATAACAGGCTCCAATAACCTTGTAGCATATCCCACCATGATTTCTTCCACATGTTTCACATTGGCGGGGAGGGTAGGAACCTCTGGTACTCACGACTGATAGGGAGGCTTCATTCCGAATATCTTCCCCTACTAGACTTCTTGCCACCTCTGCTGTGTCCCCCATGATTCTTCCTCTTTCCAGTAGGACCACTGGAACTCTATTCTATTGATTTTCCCTCTTTCTCTGTCTTCTCTGATTTCTTTTTCTCAGGAGCTACTTCAAACTCAATTCTTTCCAACTCTAGGGCTTGAGAAACAAGTTCAGAGAAGTTAGTGTGTTTGAATCCGACCACTTATAATCTGATACTGGGCTTCAAGCCAGTTTCAAACCTCTTGCATCTCTCCCTGCTGGTAGAAAGTAGACTCACTGCATAATGGCTCAGGCGAGAAAAATCTCTTTCATACTCAGCCACTGATCTGCTCCCCTATTTCAGACTTAGGAACTCTTGTAGCTTCTGGTCTACATAAGCATCGGGGACATACTTTTGTCTGAATTCCCTAAGAAAGTCATTCCATGTTAGCACTGCAGGTTCTACTGCATCGTGGGGAATGGTTTTCCACCACCATAAGCATCCCCAGAGCAAAGATACTGAGTATTCAAATCCGAGCTCCTCTGCACAATGTAGCTTCTTGAATACCCTATCCATCCTCTCTAACCACTGCTCACCTCTAAAGGATCTATCGTCCCTTGAACTCAGAGCTCCATACTTCATCAATTTGTCATCTCGCCTAGTAGGAGATCGTGGTTGTACCACCGTGTCTCAGATTGGGACTTGAGTAGGCATATTACCAGCCATTTGTTGGAACATTTCTAGCCATCTCACGAGAGAATCGAGCAGAAATCTGCTGATCGCAGGCCGGTGTCTTCTGAACCACTGCCATTGTGTAGGGCTGGGGCATCCCCTTGCATCTCAGCCTCAATAGATTGATCGACTGAACGATCACCCTCTTCCATGGTAATGCGAGGATCTTAGATCTCCTGAATAAATAACACAAGGAGATTTCCTCCCGTTAGTGCATGTTTATAATGTAATGTACTGTATGTATCAAACAATGATATTGAGCAATTGTACTATGAAGAAAGAATATTCAAATAACAGGTGAAAACAGAATTTAAAAACTAGCTCTGATACCACTAAAACATGTCACACCCTACCCCTCTGTAAGGCATAACATGATCCCATAGTATGCCTAATGAATTACCAACTTCGCCTACTGATAACCCATTAAATACACTACAAGGAATTTTCAAAACTTTTCTTACTTCTTTTACAGTGGTGAGCACTATTTACAGTTGTTAAAAACCTTTTTGAACTGAAGTGAATTAGCTAACACATTTAGACTATTAGTAATTTCTGAAAAAATTTTGGCAGAGTGCCCTCTGTATTTTGGATAAAACAGTTCTTTAGAAAACTGGTAAAAAAAAAAACACTTCAATATTTTCCTCAGTCTCAAACTCTAACAAAATTCAACACAATATGTTTTTCAACTCAATCTACAATAATTTTTCAAAGGCTGAGATAAAGAAATACAGTACAAATTTTACAAGCTAAAATATCTCATAATTTACTTTACAACTTCAATGTACAATTTTAATTTACAACTGCTCAAAACCAAGAACAATATGCACATACAGTGGTCATACATTACAGTACAAAATGCAAAATGTGGTATACTCATTATACCCGATAATCTCTCGCTGGATGTACTAGCAGCCTAGTCTGCTGCTCTGTCTGTCTGTCTACCTGCGACAGCAATAAAAAGCTATCGCTGAGACAATGTCTTAGTGGTGCACAACATTAACCAAATATAACTTTAAATCACAATTCAGAAATCATTTAAATGATGGATACGTAAAATCATAGTTAAATTCAAGACAATGAATGTCAGAAGGAATTTAACACAATATCACAATAAATCTCAGAGATCAAAACATAGTTAACTTCAAAAGACAGTGAATGTCAATAAGGATTTAACTCCATCTTACAATTTCATAATACAAATCAATAAATCACACACAGCTTAATCATGTTTCAAAGTTCAATTCGTCCCAAAAGCCAATGGCTAATGAGGTATTCAATTCGTCCCAAAAGTCGATGACTAATGAGGAATAACATAGCTAGCTAGCAAAAATATGAGTACTCATTCGATTCGTCCTCAATAGGCACACACCTCAACACTTCAGCTAGAGAGGCAATTCAATTCGTCCCACTAGATAAGCTAACGAGGAATACAATCAATATACATGATAGTTGTGGTTTCAAATCATTTCTAATGCTTTTCAATCAATAAGTATCCATCAATATCATTCAAACAATTTTTCACAATTTCAAACCATTTAAAATGTTTTTCAAGCAATAAGTATCCATTCAAACATATTTCCATAATTTAAAACAACAATGTACAAATAGTCATAATTCGTTTCAATTGAAAAAAATTCAAAAGAAATAGTTGTTGTGCACAAACCTCTGATAACTGTCTCCTGGTCTTGACTCAGTGTTCCCTTCCCTTTTCCTGAGTCTTTGCTAACTGGGAAACACAATTTGAAGTGTTTCAGTACTAAATTAAACTGTCTCTAACGATAATGCTTGATAAGTAATTCACTGAATGCTATTATTTGCTTAAGCAACCTAATATATCGACCCTCGATGCGTTTTAGGTAAATTAGGTTTTAGTGTTACTAATATGTCACATTCGATAGTCTTTTAGGGTTGGTACATGTTACCAAGTTCATTTCCGTGTATACTGCATTTTCTTGCAATTTGCTGGATTCCGGGATATTAGTTTGACCTAGTCGGACGACCTAGTTCCCTCAGTTTTCGAGTTTCGGTCAAAACTACAAACTTGTAGATCTATGACTTGCTTATAGTCATTTCTGGGCTTTGGTGTCTTCATAAGACTTGTAGATATGGGTCTTAACTATTCATGGTCAAAATTTCAGGTCAATTGGACCTGTTTTGAGTGAGTTATGGCCTAAACACTAACTGCTGCCCAAATGGTCAATTTTCAGGCCTTACTTGCACTTAATCCGGATTTGGTCATTTTTCAAGCTACCTTGCAAGCAGAATTTTGGCAAGCTTTCTTCATGAAAGTTGGCACATTTTGTGCCTATTTTCACCTCCAATTGGTTTCATACCAATTGGAGCTACACACTTAAAGTTATAGGCTTAAAACACAAACTGCCTTATTGCATTTCTTTCATACACATCAAGGATCACTCCTAACACTTACCAAACTCAATATTCAAGTCAATTCTGGTTGTATCATGACCTAAACATAATTCACAACACATTATAGGTCATTTTGGCAGCTTACAATTACATTCAACATACACCATAAAGTGCAGAATTTTTCAACTCAATTTACAACAATTCAATCACCTAACCATAACACTTTTTTTTCATGTCCAACTTCACACCATCATATATACACTCAAACTTCCCTAACATCCAACACTATTCAACATTAATATACCATAAACCAAGCATGAATTCCAGCATTCTTCAAGAGTTAACAACCTGCCGCAATGGTACCTTTACATTCCATTAATTTTCAAGCTTCAAATTTCAATTCACATTTACATATACTAAGTATACATCACCCAAACAATTTCCTACACAATATACATTTAATCAATCATTTAATTCACCATTTATAAGCAAAAATAAACTGCCTTCAAAGTGTTTCCATGGCTGCCAAAATTACACATCCCCATTCAACATCAAACCTCAAAAATTTCTCCATAAATCAAACACCCATAACATCCTTACAAACTTTAACAAAGCAAAAATAAAAAACACAAACTTACCTATTATTGGGACTTGCTAAATCTTCACTAAAACTTCTTAAAATTGCTATCAAACTCTTCCCTGTGACATGGGGATAAACTTTAATGAAGATAAGTAAAGAAAATGTAGCTTGAAAATGGGTGTAAAGAGCCATGCATTTGGGCGGCCATGGGAGGACTTTGGGAGCTCTTCATTTCAGCCATGGTGTTTGAATGAATGAGGAAGATGAAGTTTTAGTGGAGTAATCTGCCCACTTAGTGTTTATTAAATTTCCATAGTGCTCCACTCACTTAAGAAAATAATTTAATATGTTTAAGTGCTAATTACTCAAATTACACTCCACTTTTGGCTATTTACATTAGGTACCCCTAATTTAATTTTTCATTATATTTTCCAAGTGTAATATTATTTATTTTTAATGGAAATTTTGGTCAAAAGACAACTCAGGGTATCGAATGGCCACAATGCCCCTGTTCGGGTTGCATTCCCGATTTTTCGGTAACACCGGGTTTTGTCCGTTTTTCGATTTCTCACTTTTCTTTATACTAATTAATTAATTTTTTTTTGATATTTCTAATGACATTTGTATTTCAATAGGTGTCTATTTAAGTCCAAAAAATATTTTCCAGGGTTCCCTGCGGTCCAGGGCTAGTCAACGGTCCACGCCGTGACTTCCCGATGCGGTCACCTATCGCTAGGGTTCTCGGCTCGCTTAACTTGATTACACTTCTTTGCTATTATTTTTCCTTTGTTTTTCTTGTATTTTCTTTTCTTGTATTTCATTATTTTATGTCTCCTCACTCATATCGAAGTGTAGTTCTAGGCATTCTAGCTGTCCAGACAACACTGGTCATTGGAACAGTAGAACGCACTACCGAACATAGGGGTGTTACATACAAAGTTCATATAACACAAATTTGATCAAATAACTGAATAACACAGTTTTGCCAATCAATAACACAATTTGATCAAATAACTGAATAACATAGTTTTGCCCATCAATAACACAATTTGATCAAATAACTGAATAACACAGTGTTGCCAATTGATAACACAATTTAGGCCATGACACAATTTTTTTCTGCACATGCTGTGTTATACACCACAACAAGACACACTCACCCCAATAATCGAAATTAATGAGGGAGGAAGCTAGCTAAATAATGAGAACTCATCCACACTCACCTTAGACTGACAAGTCAAAGAGGGAGGAATATAATCACACTCACCCCATAAATGGAGGAGGAACATAGTAACATTGTCATGCCAAGTGTGAATCAAAATAATTTCAAATCACAATATTTCATACAAACCACAAATCACATTTTATCTCAAAATTTCCATTTGCAAAGTAGGCAACACAATAACTTTCAAATAATATTCCCAAAGTTAAAACAATCAAAAATTATTCATAACTCAATTCTCCAAATAAATTTTCTGGTAAAAGCAGTGAATATAAAAAGTATTGTGCACAGACACAATTTAAAACTATAATGTTCAAATAAATTTTTAAGTAGAAAATAAGAAATCAAAATTATTGTGTACAAACACAATTTAAAACAATAACATAGAAATAACTATAGTCTATTTCAATTGAAAAATTTAAAAGAAATAACTATTGTGCACAAACCTCTGATATATGCCTCTTGGCCCTGACTCAGTGTTCCTTATGCTTCTCAATATCCTTTTCAACTGAAACATACAATTTAAAGTGTTTCAGTACTCAATGAATTTGTTTTTAACAATAAAATCCAATATTTAAATTTTCTTGGTACTATTCCCTTCAATTCATTTCATTAGTCAACCTATGATATTGACCCTTGATGCACTCTAAGTGAGTCAATTCTAATGTTACCAATATGTCACATTTAATAGCCTTTTAGTGTTGGTACATGTTACCAAATTCATTTTCAAGTATATTGCATTTTATTGCAATTTGCCTGATTTCGGTATACTAATTTGACCTAGCCGGATGACCTAGTTCCCTCGGTTTTTGAGTTTCGGTCCAAACTAAAAACTTATAGGTTTATGTCTTATTGCATGTAGGGCAAAATTTCAGGTCATTATGAGTTGTGTAGACCAAGTTATGGTCAATTTACCAATGCTAGACAGAATGTACCAAAATGGTAACTTTACGTCATTTTTAGGTCACTTTTGGTTCGGCCAGTTTTGGCACCCGAAATTGTGCAAGCTATTTGACTTGCTCATGATCATTTCTGAGTGTTGGTGTCTTCATAAGAATTGTAGATATATGTCTAAACTATTCATGGTAAAAAGTTTTGGTCAATTGGACCTATTTTGAGTGAGTTATGGCCAAAAAACCAACTGCTGCCCAAATGGTCAATTTACAGGCTTTCAAAGCACTAATCCGGATTTGGTTATTTTTCAAGTCATCTTCTAGGCAGAATTTTGGTAAGCTTCCTTCATGAAAGTTGGCACATTTTGTGCCTAGTTTCACCTCCAATTGGTCTCATACCAATTGGAGCCACACATTTAAGGTTCTAAGCCAAAACATACACTGCCCTATTACACATTGTTCATCACTCATCAATTAAACATCCTATGCTTACCAAGTTAACTCATCCATGTCATTTCTGTTTTATACCTTACCATTAACACATTTAACAACACATTTTTTGTCATTTTGGAAGCTTATAACCATTCTCAATATGCACACTATACCCAAAATTTTCCAAGTCCAATTATGACAATTAAACACATGAAAGCACCTCATTTACATGTCCAAATTCAAACCTTTATACACACATATATGCTGCCATCCATAACAACATAATTCAACAATATTATTTCATAAACCAAACCATGAAACAACAAATTTTGATCTTCTTCATAAGGCTGCCACAAGTTTACACATACCCATCAATTTCCACTTTCACTTTTCAAGCTTACAATTCAAACCTTACACATGGAATTCAACTTCAATACAATTAAACATTTAAATCATCATTCAAACCACTATTTACATGCAAGAATAAGCTGTTCTTATTGAGGTTCCATGGCTGCCAAAATGTAAATTTCCACTAATTCATCAAACTTCAAAAATTCTTCCACAAATCAACTACCCACAACATCCACTCAAAGTTTAATGAAGAAAGGGAGAGGAAAAGAGCATTTACTTAATTTGAAGCTTGTTAAAAACTCATCAAAACCCTTCCTTCTTGCTGCCAATCTCTTTACCAAGTTGTGTAGGCAAGCTTTAATGAAGAAGTTGAGGTCAAATGAGGGCTTGAATGGAGGTGCATGGTGGTTGTTCATGTTTCGGCCATGGAGTTTCCATGGAGTTCCATTTGGCCATTGTTTTGAGAGGTTGAAGATGTATTCATCTTCTTTCCCAAATGGCTTTTACATCTGTCCACTTAAAGGTTTATTTAATCCCATAGTGCTCCACTAATCATCCTAAGCATTATAATAATCAACTTTAGTTAATTTCAATTACTTCCCTTAGATTTCCTACATTTATTCTATGTAATTGACTTCTAATTTTTATGGCATTTCCTAAGTGCAATATCATTTATTTTTAATGGACATTTAGGTCAAAAGGAAACTCGGGATATCAATTGACCACAATACCCCTATTCGGGTTGCATTCCCAATTTTTCGATAACACCGAGTTTTGTCGTTTTCTCGATTTCTCATTTTTCTTTGTACTAATTAATTAATTTTTCTTTGATATTTCTAATGATATTTATACTTCAATAAATGTTTATTTAAGTATAAAAAATATTTTTCAGGGTTCCTCACAGTCCAGGGCTAGTTAATGGTCCTCGCCGCAACTTCCCGATGCGGTCACCTATCACTACGGTTTTTGGCTCATTTAACTTGGTTACATTTCATTGCTATTATTTTTCTTTTATTTTTCTTGTATTTTCCTTTCTTGTATTCATTATTTTATGTCTCCTCACTAACATTTAGATGTAGTTCTAGGCATCCTAGCTGTCCAGACAGACACTAATCACCGAAATAGTAGAACGCATTACCAAACATAGGGGTGTTACACATGACTCCATATTACAATAATATCCCTACCTGTTTTAGGTATGTTCATTTTTGTATGTTTATATTTGTTCATCTATTTTAACATTCAGGGACAATTGTTCCTAAGGGGGGAGAATATAGTACCCACCATTTTCCAACGTCAAAATTCTTATCGCAGATGGGAAATTCTTGTGAAACTTAAGGTTTCACAGACAAGGGAAATAGTGGTAAGTTTTATGTATGTGTGCAAATGCTATGTTAAAGAGTTTATATGAATGAGTATATGTTTATTTATTTTTGCCAAGTAAAGAGTATGAGAAGTGTTTTTAGGTTGAATGAACTTTGGCAGCCGAAAGGTTGACTTTCGACAGCTGAAGTCACAATTTTACTATTGAGGTGTCTTATACACTTATATTATATATGTATTTTAAGGTACATTTTATTGTATTTTATGAGCATTTAGTTAGTTAATTGCATGATTTCTTATTAGTTTTATTACTTTTTAGGATTTTTAGTTACTCTATATTAATTCCTTGATTTCTTTATTTTATCAAGTAATTTTATGTAGCCCCAAAACCTAGAATGCATTTTGTCAAGTTGGAAAGTAAAAAAGAATAATATCTATACTGAGGAAGATTGTACAAGCTATCCACTGGGCATCTTTGCCTTATGTAATAAGCTGCCAAGGGAATGCTGAGAAAAAGCAATTACACGGGCTATATAAATAGATCCGTGTAACCTTCTGCCATCCCAAGATTTGAAAGCTTTAAGACCTCCAGAGAGTTACATGGCCTGCCACATCTAATGAAGCACAGGCAGTGTAAAATGCCCTAGTTCAGACTCCAATTCGACTCCCACTCTATTTTGCTCGAGTCAGACAGACTTCTAAGGCCTCCAAGACTTTGAATTAAAGATTTTTATGCTAAATATAAATCCAAGAAGTTAGGAATAGGCCAAAGATTGCTTCTTTTACATTTTATCTTAGTTTTTATACAATTTGGAGAGATTTGCACTAAGGTTCTTAGGAGAGATTCATAGCAAAATTTCAAAAGTTTAAAGCTGTAGAGCCTTCTATCTGGGTTCCTTCATTCTATTTCTTCTGATGTTTTCTACAGAGTCTTTTAGTTTGATTGTAAAACTCATTATGTATGAGTAGTTCCTTTATTCTAGGGTTAGCGATATAGCACTCTTAATTTAGTTATGGATTTGGTTTGATTTTATCCAATATATTAGGTATTTTATTCTTTGATTCAATTTCTTGTGTTCTTAATATATTTTATTTGTTATAACCCACTTTGTATTGATCCTATATATTAATTAAATGACTAAAAGGTAAAGATTAATATTGGAATAATAGGATTTTGAACTTAGGGTTTTTGATTTAGAGATAGGCTGGAATTCTATGTCAATCTAACAATTAATTGATACACTTGTATCATATAGGCAGTTTATGTAACATCCTCACTGTACGTATTCTGTACGTTCTGTTGCTCCGGTGACCTAATGTCAATTCGAGCAATTCAGGATGTCTAGAACTACACTTTGGTATAGTCAATAGATATATAATGATGAAATAAATAAAAAGAAAATACAAGAAAAATTAAAGAAAAATAAAAGAGAGAAAATGAAACTAGGTTAAATGAGCTGACACCGTAGCGATAGGTGACCACACCGGAAGTTACAGCGAAGGCAATTGTCGACCCCAGGACCACGAGGAACCCTTGGAAATAATTTTCGAGAGATAATTAAAGGCCTATAGAGGTTTAATTGACATTAAAAATGTCAAAGAAAATTAATAAATTAGTACAAAGAAAAACGAAAAATCAAGAAACCGATAAAAATCTGTGTTACTGAAAAATCGAGAATATAACCCGAAGAGGGGCATTTTGGTCATTTGACACCAATAGTTACCTTTTGACCTCAATGTCCATTAAAAATAAGTAGCATTATAGTTTGAAAATGTCATGAAAAATAAAAATATGGTACATTATATGAATAGTGAAAGAATTGAGGCAAATGTGCAATTTATGAAACTTTGAATAATTAAACAATAAAATTAACTTAAGTGCTCCACTAATTCAAAAACTTGGACACCTATATAAGCCTTGGGATAGTAGAAACACTCATCTTCAACCTTAGAACAAATCAGCCAAAAGCCTCCATTGAAGAACCACCATGGCCGAATTGAAGAAATCTCTATGCACCCATGATTTAAACCTCTTTTCCACTTGCTTTCTTGATTAAAGCTGTTAGTAGTATGCCCTAGAGCATATCATTTAGTATGTATCTTGTACATATTTTTATTAATAAAAGGCATTTCCACTTTTCCGTTTACATAATATATTTATGTGTAATAGAAAAGGTCCATTGATATTTTGTTAGAAATATTATTCTTAAGTTGTTAAGAATATGAGTGACAATATTTCTAGCACGAAGTATCATAAATAGGTTCACAATCGAGGATACTTCATAATAAGGACATGACTTATCCAGAAAGATTGTATTCATGTTTGTTCCCAAGTTATTTATATGAGATATAAATAAGATGGAATGGTGAGTCTCATGCCATATAACAAACATGATAGGCACTTATAAATGATAAGTAGGCCGAACCAGTGACACTTATGACAAGCACATGGAGTTTATTCTTGTCAATGTTTTGTCATAAATCATATCAGTGCATATAATCTTTAGACCTGAGATAGCACAGTTATCTTGTATATA
Source organism: Hevea brasiliensis (assembly GCF_030052815.1). NCBI lineage: Eukaryota > Viridiplantae > Streptophyta > Magnoliopsida > Malpighiales > Euphorbiaceae > Hevea > Hevea brasiliensis. The sequence continues at coordinate 47,205,638 of NC_079496.1, forward strand.
GGTAGTTTGAGTTTGATACTGCTTTCATACTTGTATTGTGTATGGGTATATGGGCATGTGTTGGCTCCTACTAGTTATATATGGAGGTAGGTGTTGATCAAGATGGAATCTGTTCCTCTAAGTAAATAGAGATAAAATCCTATGTTCATTTAATTGTTCTTGATGTTTCAAGTTCCTGGCCAGGACAGATAGATTTATTCAGAAAAGAGTTTCTGATGAGAAAATCTTTTCAATCAAGAACTGGAATTAAAAGCGAACATAATATTCATAGCAAATGGAGTTTGACATAAACCATGACTCCAGCTTGAGTTGGGATTTTGTAAAATAGAGATTCTAGTGCATGGTAACATATGATTATAGGTTCATTTAAGGTAAACCTTATTACTAATTGGGTGGCTATGGCATGCTATGCTAGGTGTTAACCATGGTCTATGAGGTTTATAAAATGATTTAGAGAAATCATTTATGGTAAGAAAGAGTTCTGATGATATTAAGAGTTGATATCATGTCTCATTGCCAATTAGTGATGAGCCTAGTAAGTCACACACATACACAAGTTATCACCTAATTAAATATGATTTAATTAATTAATTAAAGAGTTTAAATTGATTAATTAAATAGGTTTGGTTTGCAATTAGATTGCAAAGTCCCTAGCATGACTTGAAACCAAATCTAGATTATTGGATGTATAATATAAGTTAAATTTATATTTAAAGTGTTTAAATATGAATTTAATTAATGAGAAATTAATTAATAGAGATTAATTAATTAATTTATATTTGATATAAATTAATTAGAAGAAGAAAATAATTATTTTGGGTTAAGAACTCAAAATTAAGACACCGGGGCATTTTGGTCATTTTGCAGTGTGACACGTGGCACCATGAGATGGTGACACATGGCATAACACATAAGCTTGCCAAATGTTTTTTAATCATGTAAGATGATTAAAATCAAGATTAAATATAGGTTTGACACTTGGCACAATGTGATTGGGTCACTTAAACCTAGAGCTAATCAAAGGGTGATATGTGGCAAGGGTTTAATGTGTTAACCTAGCTATTTAAGTGTTGTTATGAGAAAATAAAATACAACCAGCAGCCACACTCCTTTGTCACGCCATTTTGCAGCCCTCCCTCTATTCTTCTTCATCTCTCATCAATTCAAAGAGATTAGCCATCAATCTCTTGAATTAAGAACACTAGAAATTGTTTCTAGTGTCCTGTTTACATCTTTAATCTCTTAAAAGGCAGAACTTGATTTTCTAATTAATAGAAAAAGCTTTAGAAGCTCTTCAAGGGCTGCCATAGGTGTTCTTAGTGTGGACAAGCTAGAGGGACAACATCTGGTGTCCTGAAGACGAATCTCAAAGGCGCAGACACGCTGCAGTGCATCAAGAGGTTAGTGTAATCGTTCTTGATTTAATCTAGGGTTCTAAAATTAATCTGATTAATTTTAAAATCTTAAATGGCAAATACAGATCCAAAAACATATTAAAAGAGTTTTAATATGTTGTTTATCATTGAAATCAAATAGATAAAAATAAATCTTGCATGATGCATGTGACCCTAGGTGAAAATTTTTGAATTCAATGGTATAAACTTGTGTTTTTCACGCTTCCGTTCCTTCAATTGGTATCAGAGCCACTATATTTGCCATTTAGATTGTTGATTATATGATTTAATTGTGTGTTTGATCATGAGATCAAAAGTTCATTGCTGGTTGCAAAGCAAGTTGGCGGCATACTTGAAAAAACACCATCAATGGTGCGCATGGTTTGGCTTCCATGGGTGGTTTAAGGTTTGGCTTTTAATTCTGCAATTGTTGTATGATCTAAGGCCTATTCTTTGACTAATTAAAGTGTTTAATTAGTAGTTTTTATCACACAATTAAATTATGATTCAAATCAGAATTTTAAAAATTGTTTGAATGTGATTCAAATCTGAATTTTAAAAGTTGTTTGAATGTGATTCAAATCTGAATTTTTAAAGTTGTTTGAATCATATTTAAATCTGATTTTTTAAAATTGATTGAATAAAATTCAGATCTGATTTTTAAAAAATGTTTGAATGTGATTCAAATCTGATTTTTAAAAAATGTTTGAATGTGATTCAAATCTGAATTTTTGAAGTTGTTTGAATGTGATTCAAATCTGAATTTTTAAATTTGTTTGAATGAGATTCAAATCTGAATTTTTAAATTTATTTGAATCATATTCAAATATGGATTTTTAAGTTGAATATGAGATATTCAATTTAATTTAAGTATGTATGTTTTATTTAATTGTTAAATAGTGATATGCATGATGGATGATCATGGACTATAAAAGACCAATGTGATTGGATTTATTTCTTTTATGTTTCTTTGGGATTGTAAATTAATTAATTTATTTTAATTTATTTTGGGCATGTATTATTAAGTTTGTAATAATTTTTGGGTTGTAATTTCATTTATTTAAGTTCTTGTAAATTCGCCTTGGTATGCCAAGGATTACTATGTAATATTGGATTGCAAGAAGTTCAAGGAGGTCAAGAGCATTGGTGGGACCAGTGGGAGGAATTCAAGATCAAGTGTTGATTATGTACTCCTTTAGCAACTCTTGTAAAATGAATGAATGAAATGCACCTAGGAATGCCCTGATTCAATTCTTGGTGGCTCAGAATTGAATCCCTCAGAAAGTCCATGATCATACCATATTTACTGCTTATCCATGAATGCATGAGATGTATGGGAATGTATGCAATTATATGATATATGCATGCTAAATGGATAATGTGCAAAGTGAGACCTTAATAGTAAATAGAATGACCATAAAATCTTCCAAACAAATGATTAAGTTGGAAATGCTATAATTAAAGTAATTATAACATAGGCCCTCCATTGGGGCAATTATTTTAAGAAATTTTAAATAGTTGCATAAGATGCAATTTATTTAAGAGATTTTCTTAAGAATAATTGTTAAGCATGAGATGTTATAAATATGTAAATGGTTTAGTGGCCAATATTGGATGTACCTGAGGATATTAAAATTATTTGCATAATTACTGGCTCAATGGGATCAACTTAACTAATGCAAGATAAGTCCATAATGGATGTACCTGAGATTTTGAGCATTAGGGGCTAGGTAAAGGATTGAACCTCACATGAGATGTGATGGGCAAAGAGTTGCTCACTTATAGTTTATTGTAATTCCAATAATGGATGTACCTGAGGATGATCAATAGAATTATAAGAATTCAATCACCCACTAGAAATCCATTCAACTAGGATTTCCGTTTTCTACTTTGGAAGTGTAGGATTCGCAAAGTTAGTGGGAGGAACAATTTGATTAAAAGACCATAATCATTTTGGTTAATTACATGATACATTTACTAATTAATCTGGTTATTTTCTGCAGTTAATTTTCTGATAAAAATGAGCACAAAACAACCACCACCATCCAATATCCTTGCAAGCATACTTGATCACAATAGGTTGACAGGACCTAATCTGTCTGATTGGCTAAGAAATTTGAAACTTGTCCTGAACCTTGAACATATAGGATATGTTCTAGATTCAAATGTTCCTGGTCCCTTACCTCCGAGGCCACACAAGAGGAACATGAAACTTTGGACAAGTGGAAGGAGCATGATATGAGAGCTAAGTGTTACATGCTTGCTTCCATGAGTAATTAGTTACAGAAGCAACATGAGAACATGCAGAGTGCGAGTGAGATCCTCCTTCACCTACAAGAGTTGTATGGTGAGCACAACAGGAATGCTAGGTATGAGATATCTAGACAGCTATTCCGTATGAGGATGTCTGAGGGACAGAATGTTGGGGATCATATCCATAAGATGATTCGGATGATTGAGCAGTTGGAACATCTTGACTTTAACATGGATTTCCAACTACAGACGGATTTGATCCTTTAGTCCCTTCCTGAGTCTTTTGGGAATTTTGTGACAAATTTCCATATGACTAAACAGGAATGCACCTTAGCTGGTTTACTCAACATGCTGGTTATTGCCCAAAAGAATATGCCAGGCAATAAAGGAAAAGAGGTAGCTTTGGTTGCATCTTCTTCTACTGGAAAGTCCAACAAGAAGAAGGGCAATAAGAAAAAGAAACTTCAGATTCCTGGTCCTTCCAAGAAAATAGCTAAACAGAAAAGGAAGACTAAAGCTGATGGTGGCAAAGGAAAGTGTTTCCACTGCCAAAAGGATGGGCACTGGAAAAGGAACTGCCCAAAGTATCTTGCTTCTCTGAAGGACAAGAAGGATACACCTTCGGAAGGTATGTCCATATCATGTTATTTAGATTCTGATGATACTCATAGTTCATCTACAGCTTGGGTTTTAGATACTGGTGCCAGTTCTCACATTTCTAATGATATGCAGGAACTAGCAAATAGTAGCAGCTTGCGTTCTCAAGATGTTAGAGTCGGATTGGCAATGGCTCAAGCTTGAAGCTTTAGCCATAGGATCTAAATCTTTTTACATGTTTGGACATGTTTTGTGTTTGGATAATATTTTATATGTACCTGATGCTTTTAAGAACATCATTTCTATATCTAGTTTGACTAGAAATGGCTATGAATTTCAGTTCACTGATGATGTTTGCAATATTTATTTTGGAAATAAATATATTGGTTCGGGTTATATGAATGATGGTCTTTATTATTTGGATAATAATGACAAACACAAATTGAATGCAAGTGATCTAAAAGAATGCAATGCCATGGTGAAAACCAACTCAAGTTCAAAATATATTTGGCACTTAAGGTTATGTCATGTTACAGAAGATAGGATTGCAAAACTGGAGAAAATGGGGATTCTATCCTCATTGGGCTCTGAGCCTACTCCAACTTGTGAATCTTGCCTTCAGGGCAAAATGACTAGATCACCCTTTGTTGGACAGGGGCTAAGAGCTGAAAATATTTTGGAGCTAATGCATAGTGATGTATGTGGTCCATTTAAAGAAATGGCTAGAGGGGGTTTTCATTATTTTATTACCTTTACTGATGATAAATCAAGGTTTGGGTATTTGTATTTGATGAAATACAAATATGAATCTTTTGAAAAATTCAAAGAATTTAAATTTGAAGTAGAAAATCAAACAGGAAAGAATATTAAAGCTCATCGATCAGATCGTGGAGGTGAATATTTGAGTACTGAATTTGATGAATACTTGAGAGAGCATGGCATTGTTTCTCAGCTGACTCCTCCAGGAACGCCACAGTGGAAGGGGGTATCTGAAAGGAGAAATCATACCCTATTGGATAGGGTCCGTAGTAGGATGAGCTATACTGATATGCCAATCTCCTGAGGGGGATATGCATTAGAATCAGCTTTGTATATTCTGAATAGGATTCCATCAAAATCAGTTTCTTCCACACCTTATGAGATATGGCATGGAAGAAAACCAAGTCTTAAGCATGTTAAGATTTGGGGTTGTCCAGCTTATATCAAAAAGCTGAACACTGATAAATTGGAGACCAGATCAGAAAAAGGTCGATTTGTTGGATATCCAAAAGATAGTTTTGGATATTATTTTTATTTGCCTACTTCACAAAAGGTTGTGATAACTAGAGATGCCACATTTCTTGAACAACAGTTTGTTCAAGAAGGAGGCAAAGGAAGGCAAATAGAGTTAGAATTGGAGAATTCTGACCAACCAACAGATCAGATGGATATAGATCCATCTAGTCAACCAATACCGTTGATGAAACATCTTCAACTGTTCCTCGTAGAACAACCAAGGTATCTCACCCACCAGTGAGATATGGTTTTCTTCATGAAGAAGAACAAGAGTTGTCTACTCATGAAGAAGTAGATCATGGAGATGATCCACTTACCTATGAAGAAGCTATATCAGATATAGACTCTTCAAAATGGATTGATGCTATGAAATCCGAGATTGATTCCATGTATAAGAATCAAGTTTGGGATCTTGTTGACCCACCTGAAGGTATTATACCTATAGGGAACAAATGGGTTTTCAAGAAGAAAATTGGTTCGGATGGAAAGGTAGAGACCTATAAGGCAAGGCTAGTAGCGAAAGGGTTTCGCCAAAGGCAAGGAATCGACTATGAGGAGACTTTCTCGCCTGTTGCCATTCTTAAATCAATTAGGATTTTATTAGCAATAGCTGCGTACTATGATTATGAGATTTGGCAGATGGATGTCAAAACAGCTTTTCTCAATGGATACATTGAAGAAAACATTTTCATGGAACAACCTAAGGGATTTGAATCCCAAGATGGTTCCAAGGTATGCAAGCTAAAGTGATCCATTTATGGGTTGAAACAAGCTTCGAGGAGTTGGAATATTCGTTTTGATGAAGCCATTAAATCCTTTGGTTTTATAAAAAATGAGGATGAGCCATGTGTATATAAGAAGGTTAGTGACAGTGCTATCACTTTCCTTGTCTTATATGTGGATGACATACTGTTGATGGGTAATGACACAGGTATGTTGATGACTATAAAGGTATGGTTGTCAAATACATTCTCCATGAAAGACTTAGGGGAGGCAACCTATATTCTTGGGATTCGCATCTATAGAGATAGAGCGAAAAGAATAATTGGTTTATCCCAAAGTCTATACTTGGAAAAGGTGTTAAAGAGGTTTAACATGCTTGATTCCAAGAGAGGATTGTTACCAGTGAGACATGGTATCCATCTTTCTAAAGAGATGTCTCCAAAGACACCTGAAGAAAGAGATAAGATGGCCAGGATTCCATATGCTTCGGCTATTGGAAGTTTAATGTATGCAATGTTGTGTACTAGGCCGGATATCGCATATGCTGTTAGTTTGACTAGCAGGTATCAATCCAATCCAGGTTTGGAACACTGGATAGCTGTCAAGAATATCCTTAAGTACTTGAGAAGAACTAAGGATTTATTCTTGATTTATGGAGGTGGAGACTTGCAATTGGATGGTTATACTGATTCTGATTTCCAATCAGATATCGATGATAGAAAGTCTACCTCTGGATATGTGTTCATTTGTAATGGAGGTGCGATCGGTTGGAAGAGTTCCAAGCGAGCACGCATTGCAGATTCTACTACGTGAGTATATTCTTGCATCGAGATCGCAAAGGAAGCTGTTTGGATAAAGAAGTTCGTGACAGAACTTACAGTAGTTCCTTCCATTGAGTCAGCAGTTCCACTACACTGTGACAATAATGGAGCAATCATACAGGCTAAGGAACCAAGGTCTCACCAGAAATCCAAACACATAGAAAGGCGCTACCACATTATCAGAGAAATAGTTGGGCGAGGCGATGTAGCCATGCAGAAAATAGCATCAGCTGAAAATCCAGCTGATCCATTCACTAAGCCTATGTCACAGTCTCAGTTAGACCGACATCTTGAGAAGATAGGTCTAAGATATTGTAATGAATGGCTCTAGTGCTAGTGGGAGATTGTTAGTAGTATGCCCTAGAGCATATCATTTAGTATGTATCTTGTACATATTTTTATTAATAAAAGGCATTTCCACTTTTCCGTTTACATAATATATTTATGTGTAATAGAAAAGGTCCATTGATATTTTGTTAGAAATATTATTCTTAAGTTGTTAAGAATATGAGTGATAATATTTCTAGCACAAAGTATCATAAATAGGTTCACAATCGAGGATACTTCATAATAAGGACATGACTTATCCAGAAAGATTGTATTCATGTTTGTTCCCAAGTTATTTATATGAGATATAAATAAGATGGAATGGTGAGTCTCATGCCATATAACAAACATGATAGGCACTTATAAATGATAAGTAGGCCGAACCGGTGACACTTATGACAAGCACATGGAGTTTATTCTTGTCAATGTTTTGTCATAAATCATATCGGTGCATATAATCTTTAGACACGAGATATACAGTTATCTTGTATATAGGTAGTTTAAGTTTGATCTCGCTTTCATACTTGTGCGTGTATGGGTATATGGGCATGTGTTGGCTCCTACTAGTTATATATGGAGGTAGGTGTTGATCAAGATGGAATCTGTTCCTCTAAGTAAATAGAGATAAAATCCTATGTTCATTTAATTGTTCTTGATGTTTCAAGTTCTGGCAGACAGATAGATTTATTGAGAAAAGAGTTTACGATGAGAAAATCTTTTAATCAAGAACTGGAATTAAAAGAGAACATAATATTCATAGCAAATGGAGTTTGACATAAACCATGACTCGGCTTGAGTTGGGATTTTGTAAAGAGATTCTAGTGCATGGTAACATATGATTATAGGTTCATTTAAGGTAAACCTTATTACTAATTGGGTGGCTATGGCATGCTATGCTAGGTGTTAACCATGGTCTATGAGGTTTATAAAATGATTTAGAGAAATCATTTATGGTAAGAAAGAGTTACGATGATATTAAGAGTTGATATCATGTCTCATTGCCAATTAGTGATGAGCCTAGTAAGTCACACACATACACAAGTTATCACCTAATTAAATATGATTTAATTAATTAATTAAAGAGTTTAAATTGATTAATTAAATAGGTTTGATTTGCAATTAGATTGCAAAGTCCTAGCATGACTTGAAACCAAATCTAGATTATTGGATGTATAATATAAGTTAAATTTATATTTAAAGTGTTTAAATATGAATTTAATTAATGAGAAATTAATTAATAGAGATTAATTAATTAATTTATATTTGATATAAATTAATTAGAAGAAGAAAATAATTATTTTGGGTTAAGAACTCAAAATTAAGACACAGGGGCATTTTGGTCATTTTGCAGTGTGACACGTGGCACCATGAGATGGTGACACATGGCATAACACATAAGCTTGCCAAATGTTTTTTAATCATGTAAGATGATTAAAATCAAGATTAAATATAGGTTTGACACTTGGCACAATGTGATTAGGTCACTTAAACCTAGAGCTAATCAAAGGGTGACATGTGGCAAGGGTTTAATGTGTTAACCTAGCTATTTAAGTGTTGTTATGAGAAAATAAAATACAACCAGCAGCCACACTCCTTTGTCACACCATTTTGCAGCCCTCCCTCTATTCTTCTTCATCTCTCATCAATTCAAAGAGATTAGCCATCAATCTCTTGAATTAAGAACACTAGAAATTGTTTCTAGTGTCCTGTTTACATCTTTAATCTCTTAAAAGGCAGAACTTGATTTTCTAATTAATAGAAAAAGCTTTAGAAGCTCTTCAAGGGCTTCCATAGGTGTTCTTGGTGTGGACAAGCTAGAGGGACAACATCTGGTGTCCTGAAGACGAATCTCAAAGGCGCAGACACGCTGCAGTGCATCAAGAGGTTAGTGTAATCGTTCTTGATTTAATCTAGGGTTCTAAAATTAATCTGATTAATTTTAAAATCTTAAATGGCAAATAAAGATCCAAAAACATATTAAAAGAGTTTTAATATATTGTTTATCATTGAAATAAAATAGATAAAAAATAAATCTTGCATGATGCATGTGACCTTAGGTGAAAATTTTTTGAATTCAATGGTATAAACTTGTGTTTTTCACGCTTCCGTTCCTTCAAAAGCTTGCACACTCATCTTAAGGAAGCTTTTGGGAGCAAGAAAGGAAGGATTTGGTGAGGTTTTTGGAAAGCTTACAAGAGGTAAGTGTCCAATTTCTTTTCCTTCCTTTAGTAAAAGTGATGCTTGGGTTAAGGGAGGTTGTTTGGTGAAGGAAATTTGATGAATCGTTGAGCATTTGAGTTGAGCCACTTTTGGCAGCCATGAAAGCATGAATTGCTTGAGCTTTTCTTACCTCTACTGGATGGAAATTAATGTTGATTTAGTCAATTTGAAGTTATAGTAAATTAATTTCCATGTATATGTACATTGAGTACTTGAATTTAAGGGTTTGGAAAGCAAATTGAATACCTTAGCAAACTGCTACTTTTGGTAGCCTTTAAATTCATGAATTAATATTTGATTTCATGAATTTCATTGATGAATTATGGTGATGATGAATTGAGGGCAGTGCATGTGAATATTAGTGGAAGTGTATGTGTAAATTAAGTGATTATGTGTATTGATATTGAGTTGAATTAAACTTTGAGAACTAAGGGTGTAATGTGTGCATTGAGCACTTGTGTATTCTGCCCAAATTGCCTTAATTGAGTTGTTATGAATGGTATAGAAGTGCCGTGAATGCAATATTATAGTATAGGGAGGAGGAGAATTGCCAAATTGGAAGTGTATTTTTCATGTGCAGGTTGTGTAATTGTTGGCAGTGTATAAATTGAGCTATAAGTGCAAATTTGTGAACCCAATTGGTATGAGGCCAATCGGAGGCAAAACTAGACATAAAATAGGCCAACTTTTATATAGAAATGTAGCCAAAATTCTGCCTAGAAGTGACCTAAAAAAAATGACCTAATCCGAAATTGCAACTTTGCAAACCCAGAATTTGACCGTATGAATAGTAGCCATTCAGCTGGCCATAACTCACTCAAAATAGATCCAAATGACCTGAAATTTATATCAATGGAAAGCTTAGACATAGAGCTATAACTCTTATGAAGACACCAAAGACCAGAAATAAGCAAAACCAAGTCAAATTGCTTGCCTAAATTAGGGTACCAAATTTGCCAGAATTGAACTTGACCTAAAAATGACCTAAATTTGCATTGAAAATGCAATCTGTTCAGCTTTAGTAAATTGACCATATCTTGGTCTATACAACTCAGAATGACCTGAAATTAGTGCGAAAAGTTCAATAAGACATAGAGCTACAAATTTGTTTCTTTGATCAGAAGCTAAAAACCAAGGGAAATAGGACATTTAGCTAGATCAATATAGCATACTAAAACTGAAAAATTAACAATATTATACAATGAAGCCTAGAAATAATTTGGCAACAAATGCCAACTTGTGAGAATTGTAAATTGCACTATATTGGCAGTATCTTGAAATGCAAACTGTGACATGTTGATACTGGAATCAACTTATCCATGGTGTATAAAAAGGTCAACATTTTCATTGAGCAGTAAATTGCATAATAACCAGTAAACCCTAAAAATAAAGAACTAAATATTTAATCTTATAATATGCCCTAGTTTGCCTAGTTGACTAGTTTGGATAGGTTGGCATGCCAATAGGATTCTGACAGCTGTACTGTAAATGGCTTCATGCTATACTGTGTTATTACACTCAGCTTATTGCCTGATTGATTATATGGCTTTTTAGCCACACTGCTTGCACACCGGGAGATACTTTGTGACCGATGGTGTGATGGCCCGAGGTACTAGGTATCTAGTGCCAATATATCCATTTATCTAGTCTGGTCAGTGTATAGGCTACACGGGCTGTTAATTTAAGCATTATTATTAAATTTAAATAGCTAAATTCAGTTTATTAACATACAGCACCGCCAAAATTAGCAAAAATGAAATGTTAGCAAATAAAAGTAGAAACAGTAACTGCAAAGAAATATCGACGTCATAAATTCAGAAACAATTAATTTATTTTATTTTAGTGTATATTTCTTTATAATTAGCACCACTAAGCAGAATTGCTTAGCGCGTTGCTTTTGCTACACATGGGTATTGGAGACATAGCTGAGACATCAGATCTGCATAGGAGTCCAGAGCCATCTGCACTACATTGCATATATGGTAGGACTTAGGATCTTGTGTAATGAATATCTGTTGTATTTTGAACTTTTGTTCTGTATTTTATATATTATAAAACTTTAAGGTTTGTATTAAATTGTATATATTAATTTGTCTGGATGTATTTAAATTATAATGGACTATATTTTGAAACTGTTTAAATGCTGTGAAAATCAATAGACTGCACTGTGATATTGAGACTGTGAAATAGTTGAGATTTTGAGAATATTATATTTAATTTTTTTTAACAGGTGTAGAAGGATTATTTGTTCAAAATACAGACGGCACTTTGCCAAATTTCTATTAAAAATTTTGCAACACCCAGTTTTATTAAAATATAAAAATATAACCAACATGATAGGAATATTACATAAAGGTTTCCTAAACCAAATTGAGTATTCAGAAAAAAAAGATAATCACATACTAGGTACTCCGGCACGCCGTGTGGCATGCCCTACTCTGCTACACTGTAGAAAGGTGAGGGGTGTTGCATTTAGTGGTATTAGAATACGGTTTAGGCATTTCTGGACATAGATAGATTGCATTTGTAAGTGTTAAGATGACTTTAATGCAGATCTTTTGATTGGTTATTTTGATTAGAATATAGACTAGACATCGCAGAGAGCAGTCGATGAGGAGGTGGTGAGTCATGCTCCATCTATGATTAAGCCTAGAGACAGGAGGGAACCTACTCCACTAGTACCAGAGGCACCAGCCACATTTCAGCAAATGGCTGAGTTCTTTAGACAGATGGCAGGAGTTATGCCACCACCACCACCTCCACATCAAAAATCCCATTTGGAGAAACTCAGGAAGTTCAGAGCAATGGATTTTCTAGGCAAAAGGGAAGATAATTCTGTTATAGCTGAAAACTGGTTGGACAGAACCGGAAGAGTTTTGAAACAACTTCACTGTACTCCAGAGCAGAATTTGGAAGCTGCTCTATCACTACTGCAAGATGATGCATACCAATGGTGGGATACAGTGATTAGTGAGGTGCCACCAGAGCAAATAACTTGGGATTTCTTTCTCACTGAGTTCATAAAGAAGTATATGGGCAGTGTATACCTAGAAGAGAGGAGAAGGGAATTTATTACTCTATACTAGAGACAATTGACAGTGGCCGAATATGAGAGAGAATTTATCAGATTGAGCCACTATGCGCGGGAAATAGTCCCTAATGAGGCCGAAAAATTTGAGGAAAGACTCAATGATAACATTGAAATAATGATTACAGCCTTGGGGATTATAGAGTTTGCCAAGTTAGTTGAAGGCACACTGAAGGTCAAAAAAGTCGGAATAAATGAGCGGAGCAGAAGGGACAGACAGCAGAAAAGAGGTCAGGGTCAGACTAGTACATCTTCTACCCCTAGTAAGAAATTTAGAGATTCGCCTACTCAGAGTTTTAGTAGGGCACCAAGTCATGGTCAGTCATTGATAAGTGCATAATTTATTAATTTTACTCTCATCACATTTTTTTTCCTTTTCTTTCGCATTCGGGCTTTACATTGGGGACAATGTAAGTTTTAAGTGTGGGGGAGGAGAAATTTGTTGCTGCAATCTTTTTGAAAAAAAAAAAATTGTTCTCATAAGCTTGATTCATGATTTTATATTAACTCTCGGAGAGAAGTGTTTTGTCCTTGAAATGACTTTTCTATTTTAGATTGAATTTTTGAAATTTTAGGCAAGGTAATAGTAACTTTAATGATTGATTTTTTCTCTTCTCCATACCATAGAGCAATTTTTTGTCCTACATAAATCATTTAGGCTTGATTTAATGGTGAAATAATTAGTTATGTGTGCTTTAAACTAGTGTCATGTATATTTCAGAACTTTGTTTAATCTATCAGGGCACTTTATAATTTGTAGATACATAAATTGGGGGAAATAAAAGGTTGAACTTGAAAATTGCTCCGCTATTTAGTTAAGCAAACTAACCAGGGGTCTTCATGAACCCCATGTCGATTCTCAGGCCAAAAGCTAGCTAGGATATGAGCAAGGTACTTTTCTAAAGATGACAGTTGAAATAAAAAAAAGAAAAAGTAAATGTGACGAGAGAGAAGTACCAACTTCAAATATATATATATATATATATATATAAGGGCATTTCTATCTCCCCTAAGATTTGCAAATAGCTATAATTGTTGTGCCTTGATAAATTAGCCTTGTGTTTTGGTATGTATTGACTTAAAATTTTATGAAACTTTAATTGTGTGATCTTAATTGATTTCAAGCCTTTTGTTTTGTGTTGGAAAATTGTTGATATATTGGTATGGTGTTGATGGAATTTGTTGTGATAGTTATTACCTTACTTGCCTCTTCTTTCAAACTTTTAATCTTTTGTTAAAGGATGTTATGATAGGGCAAAGTTAAGGAACTTCTAAGTGGAGTTGATTGAGAGTCTAAGTCATGTTTGAGGACAAGCATGGAATAAGTGTGGGGAAATTTGATAAGTGCATAATTTATTAATTTTACTCCCATCACATTTAGTGTTTCTAAGGTATGTTTATGCTTAATTCAATTGATTAAAGTATAATTATCTATTAGGCATATGTTTAGAGAGTTGTTAAAATAATTATGTTAAATGGAGAAATTATCTTTATGTTTAGCATTTCCATTAATCTGACTCTTTCTGTATTTTTTAGGGTTTTGGTGAAGTTCTAAAGCATAGAAGTGTGGAAGGAAACTTAGAAAGGTCGAAGGATTGAGAAGCGTTGTTGATACAAAGTACATAGGTCGTGTAAGCACTACCACAGACCTGTGTAACATTCTGCTAGAACAAATCCAGAGAACCGACAAAGAAACAAAGTACACGGGTCGTGTAACTTGGCCCGTGTAAATCTTGGAGACCTATGTAACTTTCTGTGCTGATATAAAATAGACCCAATCAGCTCCAGTAAGTTACACGGCCTTGAGCTGTGTAGTGATACAGGGGCCATGTATCCATCAACAATCAGTTTCCTGATTTTGCTCCAGTTGCAGTTTTTGACAGAGACTCTAAAATCCTAACCCTAGACCATTTATTATAAATAGAAGAGGTAGCAGTCGACGCAAAGAGACCAGACAGAAGCCTCTAACATAATTCAGCAGCCTCTCTATTCATCTTCTAGAATTCTTCTTTATTTTTTCTTTATTTTTCTATAAGCCATGAACATGAGTGGCTAAGTTTTTAATTCAGTTTAAGGGATTCAAGTTCTTTTGCTTGATTTGTGAGACCAGGTTCTTCATTTAATTTATGTCTTTATGAATATCTATTGTTTTCTGATTTTATTGTCTTTGATCTATTGAATGATTTGCTAAAAAGGCCTATTAGTTAATTGTTTGATGTGATCAATTGCTAGTTCATCTTCATAATCCATAATTGTTGTGTAAGATTGAACATGAGTGGCAATTAGGTTTTATTGATTATGATCCCAGTTTTCGATAATAACCTAAGGAAACAATAGGGTGAATTAAATGATTTATGCTTCATAAATTATTGTTCAGCTTAACTACTTCCTATTCTTAAAGCAATTATTAATTTGAGGAGGATTGCTTAATACCAATTCAGTTAATAATTAGAGTCAACAAGAGTGCTGGGCTCGAATTGATGAGTATAGGGAAGTCAAGGGTTTACCTCGTTGTTTGGTAAATCTACGTTAAGTATTCACTAAGAGATAATTGTATTTCTTTTGTCTATGATCAAATCAATGCATTGGAGTGAGAATTACCTTGGACTGAAGTTTGTTTAAATTAAGATTTTCATATTTAGTTTTTTAATTTCTGATTACTTCTGATTTTGCGTTACAACCCCCCCCCCAATCTTTGTTTCTTTCCTTTTCCATTACACAAGTGCATGAAATTTAATAATTCAGTCTTTAGGGTTCGACCTGGATTTACCACTTGCTACAGAAAATATTTCATAATTGGTCATTTTAGTTAATTTAATTTCTGGTGGATTTGACACCCATCAGTCACAGAGGCCCAAATCTCAGTTCGCACCGAGGAGAGGCCAGCCCACACCTTCAGTGGCTAGCTCTCCAGGGACAGGGTTCAAGGGATCAGCCCCAACGGTATCTACTGCTTGCCCATATTGCCAAAAGTGGCATAAAGGAGAATGATAGGTGCTTATTTACGGTGTAGGTCTACAGACCACCAAGTCTGAGATTGCCTACGTAGAACTGCTACATCTACTACGGTATCAACTGTTAGGCCTGCCCCTCCAGCTCCAAGGGGTACAAAGTCGGGTAAGGCTGAGGCAGTTAGTACTTCATAGAGACCTGTATCAGAGTCTATGGAGAGAGCAGAAGCTAGAGTACCAGCCAGAGCCTATGCTATGAGGGAATAGGAGGAGCAAGATGCTCCAGATGTCATCAAGGGTACATTCCTCCTCTATAATACTTCTATGCATGCATTAGTGAATCCTGGATCTACCCATTCATATATTTGTATCAAGCTGCCTATAGAAAAGGGAATACCAGTAGAGGAAAGTGACCAAGACATCCTGGTCACAAATCCGCTAAGCCACAGTGTGGTAGTAAACAAGGTATATAAGGATTGTCCATTGAAGATTCATGGAAAAGAGTTCTCGGCATACTTAATTGAACTGCCTTTCCATGAGTTTGACATGATTTTGGAAATGGACTGGTTATCCCATCATCAGGCAATGGTGGATTGTAAATTGAAGAGAATCTCTCTGAAAACCACTGAGAATGAAGAAATAACAGTTGTGGGTGAAAGGACAGATTTCTTGTCCAATGTCATTTCAGCTACAGTTGCAAGGAGATGGATGAGAAAAGAGTGTGAAGCCTATCTAGCACACGTGGTTGACACTAGGTAGGGAAAAATTGACTTGTCTGACATACCTACGGTAAGGGACTTCTCTCAAATATTTCCTAAGGAATTGCCTAGTTTGCCACCAGAAAGGGAAGTTGAATTTACTATTGAGATTATGCCGAGTACAGCTTTGATTTCAATTGCTCCGTATAGGATGGCACCTGCTGAATTGAAAGAGTTAAAAATCCAGCTGGAAGAATCACTAGACAAGGGGTTCATATGCCCCAGTGTGTCACCATGAGGAGCTTTAGTACTGTTTGTAAAGAAGAAAGATGGGACACTGAGGTTATGTGTTAACCACCGACAGTTAAACAAAGTAACAGTGAATAACAAGTATCTGTTGCCTAAAATTGATGATCTGTTTGATTAGTTAAAGGGAGCCAGTGTGTTTTCTAAGATTGATCTCAAATCAAGGTATCATCAACTAAGGGTAAAGGATGCAAATGTGCCTAAGACTGCATTCAGGACCCGGTACGGGCATTATGAATTCCTGGGGATGCCATTTGGGTTAACAAACGCTCCAGCAGCATTCATGGACCTTATGAACCGTATCTTCCATCCATACTTAGATCGGTTTGTAGTGGTCTTCATTGATGACATCCTGGTGTATTCCAAGGATAAAGCAAAACATAATGAGCATTTGAGAATTGTTCTGTAGACTTTAAAAGAGAAGAAACTGTATGCTAAATTGTCCAAGTGTGAGTTCTGGTTAAATGAGATTGCATTCCTTGGACATGTAGTATCAGCTGAAGAGATTAGAGTAGATCCCAAGAAGATTGAAGCAGTAATGGAATGAAAGCCTCCCAGAAATACAACTGAGGTCAGAAGTTTCTTGGGATTAGCTGGATATTATAGAAGATTTGTAAAGGGATTTTCCCTAATAGCTACTCCAATGACCAAATTGCTATACAAGAATGTGAAATTTGACTGGAATGGCAAGTGTCAAGCCAGTTTTAAGAGGCTGAAGGCTATGTTAATAGAGGCACCAGTATTAACACAGCCAGTGTCGGGAAAAGACTTCGTAGTCTACAGTAATACCTCACATAATGGGTTAGGGTGTGTGCTCATGCAAGAAGAGAAAGTGGTCGCATATGATTCCAGGCAATTAAGGCTATATGAAAAGAATTATCCTACTCATGATTTGGAGTTAGCAGCAATTATCTTCGCATTGAAGATATGGAGGCACTACTTATATGGAGAAAAATGCTACATATATGTAAGACCCTCACTGTAGCAATTCTATACATTCTACTGTTCCGGTGACTGGTGTCAGTCTAGACAGCTAGAACATCTGGAAAAATATTGAAACTAAAGTGAGGAACCATAATTAACTCAAATAATAAAAAGAAAAATATAGAAAAAATTTTAAAAATAAAATACAACCAAGTTAAATGAGCCGGTGCCCTAACAATGGATAACGCAGTGGGAAGTTGCAGTTCTCGTAACTAGGAGCCCTACCAGGGAGAAAATTCATAAAATAATTTTTGGGACTCCAGAGAAGAGTCATTGAGGGTTCTATGGCATTAGAATGTCAAGAAAATGCTTAGAAAAATTTTTCAATTTGTACAAACACTTTTGGTCTTTTAAGCCAAACGGAGGGCATTTTGGTCATTTCGTCTTCAGAGATGATTTTTAGCCTACTTGTCTAGTTAAATAAATAATTATTATGACATAAAATATGAATAAATATTGTTAAAAATTTAATTGAAATAAGTAGACAAAAAAAGGAAAGAAAATGAAAATAAATGGGATTTATTACTTCATGCTTATGTAAGCATGAGGTAATTAAAATGTTTTGGCCAATCAAAATAAAGAACCCCCATATAATACGTTAAAAATGAGGAAAAGAAGTCAAATTCTAGAAATTTTCAGTAGCCATTCTCTTCTTCTTCAAGCCATCCCATACCCTCTCCGTCACTCCTCCATTTTCATTTTAATCAAGCTTCATTTCCTTAGTCTTCTCCCAACAAAACCCTAACTTAGCAACATAAAACCTTGATATTTCATCTTGGTGAAGCTCTTGAGAGCAAAAATAAATGTAAAGGAAGAACTCTTACAAGTTTGAGATTAACTCCATTAGAGGTATGTGACCAAACTTAATCTTTTTCTTTTAATTCATGTTAAAGGAGTGAATTGAATGCAAAATTTACAAGAAAATGGAATAAATATCATGTGTATGCCCATCCAAAATTTTCAGCAGCCTTGGATGTGGTAAGGTTTTGAGGATTTCATGGAACTAAAATGGTAGCATGGCTACCCGTAGTACTAATCTCTTGAGTGGGCTAATGAAATGCAAGTTAAATACATGATTTGAGATGGTTGAGTTAGGGTTTGGGTATGAAATTGAGACTTTGATCATGCAATGGTGAAAGTAAGTTTTAATGGTCAATTAGTGACCATTTGATTATGTGTGAATGAGAAATAAAGTGGTTTGTTTAGTGGGAATTAAAGTTAGTGTTGCTGCCCTTGGTGACCTGCAAGACGAGGCATGAGTCCAGCAGGTTTGGGCAGCAATAACTAGAGTTGTAGAGGTTCAATTGGTGCAAGGCTAATTGGACATGAAACAAGACACATAATGGCACAACTTTCGTGAAGAAACCATGCCTAGAAAATCAAAATAAGTTGACTTAAAGATTACCCTAATCCGGGTAACCTGTATACTGCCTGGGCAAAATGACCAAATAACAGTATTTATTCATTTGTCATAACTCAGTGTAGAAAGGTCCAATTGACCTGAAACTTTACCAAAAAATAGCTGAGACATAGACCTACAACTTTCATGAAGAAACCTAACCCAAATTTTGATCATAACATGTTCAAACGGAAACCTGCAGTCATTGCACAAAACACTGTAGATTTTGTCAGTTCAGAAAATCTGGAAAGTTGGCAATCCAGCCAGTCATGGTGTTTAGGCCATAACTTGACTACAAAACTCCAAATGGAGTGATTCAAAAAAGGAAATGCAACTAGACACAATAAGGAACAACTTGCATGTTAACAACTTTGCCAAATTCCTATTGTAAAAATGACCAATGGAATAGTAAACACAAGGCTTGAAATTTGAAAATTTTGAACAACTAACACTAAGCTTAGAAATGGCATTGGCAACCAATACCAACAATTTTAGAATGCAAAATGTGGTATGTTGGTAGTATTACAACCAATGTACCTATTTTCTATGTAAAAGTCAATAATTTTGTTGACTAATGAAATGAATAGTAACACCTAAACTTAAATTTCAAGAATTGTACAATTTAAGAGTATAACATGCCCTAGTACACCTAGCAAGATTTGTTTGGATAGGTTGACATGCTAATAGAGTTCTGTTAGCAATACTGCATATGGCTTCATGCCATTCTGTGTTTTATGGCCTCACGTGCCATTTTGTGTTATAATAGCCTTTGGCTATGTTGATTGAGTTGTTATACTTAGGTTTTATTCCTGATAATTATTACAGCTTATTAGTTATTCTGTTGCACACCGGGAGACACAATGTGACCGATGGTGTGATGGTCTAAGGTACTTGGTACCTAGTGCCAGTTTACCTGTTTATCCAATCCAGTTGACTAGTATGGGTTACTCGGATAATGAAAATAAATCTTATCAAATTTTGGTCGAATAATATTGTAATAAATGCCAGAAATTAAGTCTACCTAAAATATAAACATACATTCTGCATATTTATGTTATTTTAGTTATTTTATTTTATATTGTCACCACTAAGCAAAATTGCTTAGCGCGTCGCTTTTGCCACGCGCAGGTACTGGAGACATAGCTGGGGAGTCCAGCAGACCTCAGACCTGGTGAACTTTCAGATCTGCACATAGAGTCCAGAGTCACCTCACATTTGCAGTGCATTGGTAGGACATTAGGCTACTTTTGGCATTTTGTATTTTGTAAACAATAAATTTCTCAACATTTGTCAACTCAATTCAACATCAATTTTCCAATGTTTCCAAAAACTGAGATAAGAGAAATATATCATAATATTTTTACAGGCTAAAATAATTTATAATTTTAGTTTATAATTGCTCAAGACCAAGTATGATATATACATACAGTGCACATACATTACAATAAAAACTACAAAAATATGGTATAGTCAATATACCCAGTGGAATCCCAAAATGTAGCACAAGCAGCCTACTCTGCTGCTCTGTCTATCTGTCTACCTGCGATAGCAATGAAAAAGCTATCGCTGAGCCAATGTCTTAGTGGTGCACAACATTAAGAAAATGTAATTTAAAACCATAAACCATGAATCATATAAACTGTGGATACTTAAAATCATAGTTGAATTCAAAAGACAGTGAAAGTCATTGTTATGGAAAGTCAATCACTATATTATTTCTCTGTATATTCTGTATTCTGTATTCCTATTTAGGATTTCTTATTTATGATTTTTTCCTAATTAGTAGAACACAATTATAGGAATCAATTATATATATATACCCATGTACAGATTAATTGAAAGTGAATGAGAATCATCTCTTTCTACATGGTATCAGAGCAGGTCATCAATCTAGGGTGACTATTTGTTCTCACTACCCAGCTCAGGAGAGACCTTGGCCGCCGACTGGCCGTTTCAACCCCATTATTCCACAATCGTGTCACATTACGATCCAAAGATACCATTAAAGGACTTCTGAGGTTTGGCTCTCAGATCCTATTTCGGTATTTGCTTGATTTGTTATTTTGGGTTATTTTGCTGCTATAAGCACTTTGGATTAGCGTTTCGGTTAGTTTTCTTTGTCTCAACAAATGGCAGACAATAAGAATGTTATTTCTGATGTGATTCCAGTGATGACTAAGATCACGGAACACAAACTTAATGGTTCGAATTACCTGGAGTGGAGTAAGACTGTTAGGGTCTATTTGCGTAGCATTGATAAGGATGATCACCTTACTAAAGATCCACCCACTGATGATACACGACAAACTTGGCTAAGGGAGGATGCTCGGTTGTTTTTGCAGCTTCGAAACTCGATTCATAGTGAGGTAATTAGTTTAATTAATCACTGTGAATTTGTTAAGGAATTGATGGATTACTTAGATTTTCTCAGATTCAGTAAAGGGAATATCTCCCGTATTTATGATGTTTGTAAAGCATTCTACCGTGCTGAGAAAGAGGATAAGTCTCTCACGGCTTATTTTATGGATTTTAAACGGGTATATGAGGAACTTAATGTATTGTTGCCTTTTAGTCCTGATGTAAAAGTTCAGCAGGCCCAACGGGAGCAACTGGCTGTTATGAGTTTTCTTGCAGGCCTTCCTTCAGAGTATGAGACTGCTAAATCTCAAATTCTCTCCAGTTCTGAGATTTCCTCTTTGCATGAAACGTTCACACGGGTCCTTCGTACAGAGAGTACTCAATCTTCACAGCCTGCCAGTAGTGCTCTTATTAGCCGTAATCCAAATGGACAACAGGGTAATAGAAGAGGAAGTAGAGGAGGAATTACAGGCAACAGAAGTAATCAGCGTAATGGAGAGGCTAGTTCTAATCAGGACTCAAGAGGAGTCATTTGCTATTATTGCCATGAGCCTGGCCATAGAAAATATAATTGTCCGCAACTTCAGAGGAGATGGCAAATATGGAAGCAGAGAATTCTACAGTATCTTCCTCCGAGAAAACTATTTTAGTATCTGCAGAGGATTTTGCACAATTTTCCCAGTATCAGGCATCTCTAAAGCCTACCAGTTCCCCTGTCACTACGATCGCTGAGTCAGGTAAATCCACTACATGCCTTGTGTCTTCTTCATCCAAATGGGTTATTGATTCTGGTGCGACAGATCACATGACAGGTAATTCTAGTCTTCTATCTGCTTTTCAGTCTAATCTCACTTCCTCTACTGTTACTTTAGCTGATGGTTCTACTTCTTGTGTCATGGGTTCTGGAACTGCGAACCCGACTTCGTCAATTTCTTTGTCTTCTGTTTTGTGTCTACCAAAATTCTCTTTTAATCTACTTTCTGTTAGTAAACTTACTCGTACCTTAAATTGTTCTGTTTCCTTTTTTCCTGACCAGTGTTTGTTTCAGGATCTTACGACGAAGCAGATTATTGGTAGAGGACGCGAGTCAGGTGGTCTCTACATTCTGGAAAATCATGTACCGCGGTCGCTTGTTTGCTCCAGTACCTTAACACCTCTTGAAGCTCATTGTAGATTGGGTCATCCTTCTTTGTCTACCATGAAGAAGCTGTGTCCTCAATTTCAGTCTTTATCAGTACTAGAATGTGAGTCGTGTCAGTTTGCAAAACATCATCGTTTGCCTTCTGTGTCTAGAGTCAATAAACAGGCTTCATCCCCTTTTGAGTTAGTTCATTCTGATGTTTGGGGTCCTTGTTCTGTTACATCTAAAACTGGATTTCGTTATTTTGTTACTTTTGTTGATGATTACTCTCGTGTTACCTGGTTATATTTAATGAAGAATCGTTCTGAGTTGTTTTCTATCTTTTGTGCCTTTTGTAATGAAATCAAAACTCAATTTAATATTTCTGTGCGCATATTAAGAAGTGATAATGCCAAAGAATATTTTTCAGCACAATTTCAGTCTTATATGACACAAAATGGCATTCTTCATCAGTCTTCCTGTGCGGATACCCCATCCCAAAATGGCGTGGCCGAAAGAAAAAATCGTCATCTTCTTGAGGTAACTCGTGCTCTTCTTTTTCAGATGAAAGTACCTAAACACTTTTGGGCTGATGCAGTTTCTACGGCATGTTTTTTGATCAATCGTATGCCGTCTTCTGTCCTTAATGGGGATATTCCTTATACTACTTTGTTTCCTACAAAATCTTTGTTCCCTATTGAACCCCGTATTTTTGGTTGTACCTGTTTTGTGCGTGATGTTCGTCCACAGGTTACTAAATTGGATCCAAAATCTCTCAAATGTGTCTTCCTTGGGTACTCCCGGCTCCAAAAAGGGTATCGTTGTTTCTCTCCTACTCTTAATCGTTATCTTGTTTCTGCAGATGTCACATTTTTTGAGTCCACTCCATTTTTTCCTCCATCATCTGTGTATGAGAGTCAGGGGGAGGAGGATGATCTCTTAATATATACTGTCCAACCAATGTCTAGTCCTCTCCCACAACCTGTTCCTTCTGTCTCTAGACCTACTCGACCTCCCGTTGTTCATGTTTATTCCAGGAGATTGGAGATTCCTGACTCAGATCCTCCACCAGCTACTTCGTTGGGCGATCCTGTACCTCATACTGATCATGATTCTGATATAGACTTACCCATTGCTCTTCGTAAAGGTAAACGTTCATGTACTTACCCTATCTCTTCTTTTGTTTCTTATAATCAATTGTCTTCTTGTTCTCGGTGTTTTGTTACTTCTTTAGACTCTGTTCCTATCCCTAATACTGTTAATGAGGCACTGTCTCATTCTGGCTAGTGTGATGCTATGAAAGAGGAAATGGAGGCTTTAGATGCTAATGGTACATGGGAACTATTGCCTTTGCCCACTGGTAAGAAAGCTATTGGATGCAAATGGGTATTTACAGTAAAGGTAAATCCTAATGGTTCTGTGGCTAGGTTAAAAGCACGCTTTGTAGCAAAAGGATATGCTCAGACATATGGGGTTAATTACTCTGATACTTTTTCTCCTGTAGCTAAACTTACTTCTATTCGCTTGTTTATCTCTTTAGCAGCTACATATGATTGGCCCCTGCATCAATTGGATATCAAGAATGCTTTCCTTCATGGTGATCTTCAGGAGGAGGTGTATATGGAGCAACCACCTGGGTTTGTTGCTCAGGGGGAGTTGGGTAAAGTTTGTAGGCTTCAGAAGTCTCTTTATGGCTTGAAACAAAGTCCTAGGGCATGGTTTGGGAGATTCAAGAAGCAAGACAGGAATTTGGTATGCAAAAGAGTAAGTGTGATCACTCAGTATTTTATAGGCAATCTGAGGCTGGCATAATTCTCTTGGTAGTCTATGTGGATGACATTGTCATCACTGGGAGTGACTCTGCAGGTATTTCATCTCTTAAAACCTTCCTCCAAACTCGATTGGACCAAAGACTTGGGATTGTTAAAGTATTTCTTGGGTATCGGGTTATAAGAAGTAAGAAGGGTATTTTCTTGTCTCAAAGAAAATATGTCCTCGATCTATTGACAGAGACAGGAAAATTAGGTGCTAAGCCTTGTAGCGCACCAATGACTCAAACTTTACAACTGTTAGCAGGGGATAGTGAGTTGTTTGAAGATCCAGAGAGATACAGGAGATTGGTAGGAAAATTGAACTACCTTACAGTCACTCGTCCTGACATTGCTTATGCCGTTAGTGTGGTAAGTCAGTTTATGTCTTCCCCAACTGTTGCTCATTGGGAAGCCTTGGAACAAATCTTGTGTTATCTGAAGGGCGCTCCAGGAAGAGGTTTGCTATATGGCAATCATGGGCATTTGAATGTTGAATGTTTTTCAGATGCCGACTGGGCTGGATCTAAGGTTGACAGGAGGTCAACTACTGGATATTGCGTTTTTATTGGAGGAAATTTGGTGTCTTGGAGAAGCAAGAAGCAGAGTGTAGTTTCTCGATCTAGTGCTGAATCCGAATACAGAGCCATGGCACAATCAATATGTGAGGTAATGTGATACTTCAATTACTAGATGAGACCGGTTTTAAGACCTCTCTGCCTGTGAAATTGTGGTGTGATAATCAAGCTGCTCTTCATATTACTTCTAATCTGGTGTTTCATGAGCGGACCAAACATATTGAGATTGATTGTCACTTTATTCGTGAAAAGATTCAACAACAGATCATCTCAACAGGACACATCAAAACTGGAGAGCAGTTAGGAGATATTTTCACAAAAGCTCTGAATGGAGCTAGGATTGACTACATTTGTAATAAGTTGGGCATGATTAACATCTATGCTCCAACTTGAGGGGGCGTGTTATGGAAAGTCAATCACTATGTTATGGAAAGTCAATCACTATATTATTTCTCTGTATATTCTGTATTCTGTATTCCTATTTAGGATTTCTTATTTATGATTTTTTCCTAATTAGTAGAACACAATTATAGGAATCAATTGTATATATATACCCATGTACATATTAATTGAAAGTGAATGAGAATCATCTCTTTCTACAGTCATAAAGAATTAAACTCCATTTCACAATATCACAATAAATATCAATAAATCACACACACACAGCTTAATCATGAATCCAAAGTCCGATTCGTCCCAAAAGCCAATGGCTAATGAGGAATAACATAGCTAGCTAGCAATTATATGAGTACTCATCCTATTCGTCCTCAACTGGCACACACCTCAACACTTCAGCCAGAGAGGGAATTCAAAGCCAATTCGTCCCACTAGACAAGCTAGCGAGGAATTCAATCAATGTACATGATAGTTGTGGTTTCAAACCATTTGCAATATTTTTCAAGCAATAAGTATCCATCAAATATTATTCAAACAAATTTTCCACAATTTAAGCAATAACCATACAATTGTCATAATTTAATTCAATTGAAAATCAAAAGAAATAACTGTTGTGCACAAACCTCTGAAGAGTAACCTCTTGGCCCTGACTCAATGTTTCCTTCCCCTTCCCTGAGTCTTTGCTAACTGAAACACACAATTTAAAGTGTTTCAGTACTCATTTAAACTGTCTCTAATAGTAAAGTTCAATAATTAAATTTATTTAATACTATTGCTTTCCTTAGTCAACCTATAATGTTGACCTTTGATGCACTCTAGGGGAATAAATTTTAATATTACCAATATATCACATTTTATAGTCCTTTAGTATTGGTATATGTTACCAATTTTCTTTTCAAGTGTATTGCATTTTATTGCAATTTATTGGATTTCAGTATGCTGTTTTAACCTAGCCGGATGACCTAGTTTCCTCAGTTTTCAGTTTCTGATCCGACTTACAAAACTTGTAGGTCTATGTCTTAGTGAACTTTTGCCACAAATTTTAGGTCATTTGGAGCTTACTAGACCAAGTTATGGTCATTTTACTATTGCTGGACAGACTGCACTAAAATGATAAACTTAGGTCATTTTTAGGTCATTTCCGGTTCTAGCAGTTTTTATACCCGATTTTGTACAAGAATTTTGACTTACTTATGGTCCTTTTTGGGTTTTGGTGTCTTCATAAGAGTTGTAGCTCTATGTCTAAGCTATCCATGGTATACATTTCAGGTCAATTGGACCTGTTTTGAGTGAGTTATGGCCAAAACACTGATTGCTGTCCAAATGGTCAATTTTCAGGTTTTCAAAGTCATTAATCCAGATTTGGTCAATTCTCATGTCACTTTTTGGACAGAATTTAGGTAGGCTTTCTTCATGAAAGTTGGCACATTTTGTGCCTAGTTTCACCTCCAATTGGCGTCATACCAATTGAAGTCACACACTTAGGGTTATAGGCTCATTTGCACGCTGCCCTCTACATGCTTCTCAAACACCAAATCAAACAAATATTTACCAACTACATCTTCACTTCCCCAAACCATTCTGCATTTGGCACTAACCATAACCATTCATTACTTTACATTATAGGTCAACTTGGATAAAATATAACAATTTCACAATACACCAAATGCAATCATAATTCACAAAGTCCAAACCCAACAATATAAACACAAAAACACTCCTAACCATAACATATAATTTCACTAATAAATTACATACAAACTTAGCAACTTTAAAATCACTTTTTATCAAATAATCTTCATGAATTCAAGCATTCCTCATGACCTTCTCAAGGCTGCCGAAATGCTTCAATTTACCAAAGTTTCCCATACTTTCTTCAACTTCAAAATCAATTGCTCAATCACCACATACACTTAATACACATTGGCTACAACATCTTATAACATTAATCAACATACTTTCCCATCATTTACATGTAAAAAAAAGCTAAACATTTTAACTTTCATGGCTGCCAAAATGGTACATCACCAATAATTCATCAAACCTCAAAACTTCTTCCATAAATCAACTCACCATAACATCAACTCAAAGTTTAACAAAGAAAGGATGAAGAAATAGCCACTTAACTCTTATGGACTTCCTCAAAACTCCACCAAATTCCTTCTTTCTTGTTCCCTAAGTGCTGCCCAAGGTGTGTAGACAACTTTTTAATGAAGGCACTTGATGTTTTTATGGTTTAATCATGGTGGATTAAATCTTGGTGTGTGGACGGCAATGGAGGTTTTCATGGAGTATGAAATTCGGCCAAAGTGAAGGTGATGAGGAAGAAAAAGAGAAATGGTTCTACACCTGTCCACTTTAGTTTTTAGGAGTCCCAAATGCAGTTTTAGTGGAGACTAATTAAATTATAATAGTTATTTATTCAAAGTTTTCAAATTTTGCAAGTTGGCCACCACACTTTCACTAATTATATTAGGTACCACACTTTTTATTTTCATGACATTTTCAAAGTTTAATATCATTTATTTTTAATGGATATTTAGGTCAAAAGATAACTCGAGATGTCAATTGGCCAAAATGCCCCTATTCGGGTTGTATTCTCGATTTTTCAGTAACAACAAGTTTTGTCAATTTCTCAATTTCTCATTTTTCTTTGTACTAATTACTTAATTTTTCTTTGACATTTCTAATGTCATTTATACTTCAATAGATGTTTATTTAAGTCTTAAAAATATTTTCCAGGGTTCCCTGCGGTCCAGGGCTAGTCAACAGTCGACGCTATAACTTCCCGATGCAGTCACCCATCGCTGCTGTTTTCAGCTCGTTTAACTTAGTTTCATTTTCTCTCTTTTATTTTTCCTTAATTTTTCATGTATTTTATTTTATTGTATTTCATTATTTTATGTCTCCTCACTAACATCTAAGTGTAGTTCCAGGCATCCTAGCTGTCCGGACAGACACTGGTCACCGGAACAGTAGAACGCACTACCGAATATAGGGGTGTTACAATTCTCCCCCCCCCCCCCCTTAAAATAAATTTCATCTCGAAATTTTACCTGGCATCAGTCTCTGAACAGATGTGGGTGCTGTCTCCTCATGTCCTCTTCATGTTCCCAAGTAGCTTCCTGGCCTGAATGATGGTTCCACAGCACTTTCACCAAGGGTATCTGTTTGTTCCTTAGCTGCTTCACCAAATATGCCAGAATCTCTACGGGTTCTTCCACATATGAAAGGTCTGGATTTACCTCAATCTCTTCAACTGATAGAACATAAGATGGGTCAGATCTATACCTCCTTAACATGGACACATGGAAGACACTGTGTATCCTTTCTAGCTCTAGAGGTAATGCCAATCAATATGTCAAAGGACCCACTCTTTCCAGAACCTCATATGGTCAAATGAAACGAGGACTCAATTTCCTCTTTCTGCCAAATCTCATAATCCTCTTCTAAGGAGAAACTTTGAGAAATACCTTATCACCCACTGCATATTCAATATCTCTTCTCTTCAGATCAACATAGGACTTCTGATGGTCTGATGCAGCCTTGAGTCAATCTCTGATCAATCTGATCTTTTCTTCTATCTGCTGAACAATTTCTGGCCCAATCATCTTTCTTTCACCTACTTCATCCCAACATAGGGGAGTTCTACACTTTCTGCCATACAAGGCTTCATATGGAGGCATCCCAATGCTTGATTAGTAGCTGTTGTTATAAGCAAACTCAATCAAAGGCAAGTGTATATCCCAACTACCTTCAAACTCAATCACACAAGCCCATAGCATATCCTCCAATATCTGAATTACTCTCTCAGACTGGCCATCTATCTGTGGGTGGAATGCCATGCTGAAGTTTAATCTAGTTCTTAGAGCTCTCTGAAGACTACCCCTGAATCTAAAAGTGAACCTAGGATCTCTGTCTGATACAATCGATACTGGCACTCCATGCAGCCTTACAATCTCATCTATGTACAATCTAGCTAATCTTTCCAGGCTATAGTCCATCTGGACTAGAAAAAAGTGAGCAGACTTGGTCAGTCTGTCAACTATAAGCCATACTGCATCATGACTATTCTGTGTCCTCGGAAGTCCCATCACAAAATCCATAATTATCCGTTCCCATTTCCACTCTGGTACTGGCAATGGATGTAACAAACCAGCTGGCACTTGATGTTCTGCCTTCACTTGCTGATAAGTTAGGCATTTGGAGACAAAATCAGCAACATCCCTTTTCATACCCATCCACCAGTAATGCTTTTTTAGCCCTCTGTATATTTTAGTTCCACCAGGGTGCATAGCAAAAGGAGACTCATATGCTTCCTTCATAATGATCCGTCTCAATTCCACATCATTAGAAATGCACATTTTGCCTTGATGTAGCAATAAACCATCATTTCTCACAGAAAATTCAGGTTTCTTGCCCTGCTGGACTTCTTTCAGTAGCTTTTGATATTTTTCATCATTCTGAGCAGCCATTCTGATCTGATCAATCAACACTGGCTGTACATAACATGCAACTACTGTCTGTCCCTCATCATCAATCTCCAAACTGGCATGCTGTGCTTTCAACTCATGCACCATGGACAAAGGAGAAACTCTAAGACTTACCATAGTCTTGCGACTTAAGGCGTCAGCCACCACATTTGCTTTCCCTGGCTAATAGTCTGTTAAGCAATCATAGTCTTTAATCAATTTTAACCACCTCCTCTATCTCAAATTCAATTCCTTCTAGGTGCCCAGGTACTTCAAGCTCTTGTGATCTGTGTAGATGTAGCAATTCTTCCCATACAAATAGTGTCTCCAGATCTTCAGAGCAAAAACAATAGCTGCTAGCTCCAAGTCATGTGTCGGATAGTTCCTCTCGTGTGGTTTCAGCTAGCGTGATGCATAAGCAATGACATTCCAATCTTGCATCAGTACACAGCCTAACCCATTGTGAGAAGCATCATTATAAACTGTGTATTCTTTACCCGATGTAGGTAAAGTAAGGACCGGAGCTTCTATCAAACACCTCTTAAACTCATCAAAACTCTACTGGCATTTATCCGTCTACTAAAATTTCACATCTTTCCGAAGCAGCTTGATCAGTGGAGAAGCTAACAAAGAAAACCCTTTCACAAATCGATGGTAATATCCAGCTAAACCCAGAAAACTGTGAATTTTTGTGATATTCCTGGGTGGCTTCCAATTAAGGATAGCTTCTACCTTGCTAGAATCTACTTTGATCCCTTCAGCTGACACAACAGGTCCCAAGAAAGAGATTTCTTTCAACCAAAATTCACATTTCGACAATTTGGCGTATAGCTATTTCTCCCTTAAGGTCTATAGTACAATTCGTAGATGTCTGTCATGCTCCTTTGCATTCCTTGAATATATCAAAATATCATCAATAAACACCACCACAAATTGATCGATGTATGGTCTGAAGATAGTGTTCATTAGATCCATAAAAGTAGCTGGAGCATTAGTTAACCCGAATGGCATTACCAGAAACTCATAGTGGCCATATCGAGTTCTGAAAGCAGTTTTTGGAATACTCTGCTTTTGCCCTTTCAACTGATAATAACCATTTCACAAATAAATTTTGGAGAACACAGCTACACCCTTCAACTGATCAAACAAGTCATCAATGCGAGGCAATGGATATCTGTTCTTTATTGTCACCTTATTCAACTGCCGGTAGTCAATACATAAGCAGAGAGTTCCATCTTTCTTCTTAACAAACAATACTGGCACTCCCCAAGGTGACAAACTAGGGCAGATGAAGCCCTTTTCAAGTAGTTCTTGCAATTGTACCTTCAACTCCTTCAACTCTGTTGGTGCCATTTTGTATGGAGTTATGGAGATTGGATCCACACCAGGCATAACATTAATCTCAAACTGCACTTCTCTTTCCAAAGGTAATCATGACAATTCATTAGGAAACACATCTGGAAAGTCATATACTGTAGGGATGTCCCTCAATGCTGGACTCCCCACTTGGGTGTCTACCACATGTGCCAAGTATGCTTCACACCCCTTTTTGATCATTTTTCTAGCTAGTGCAGCCAAAATGATGTTTGATGGTAATAGCTGCCTCTCCCCATGTATTACCACATCATTGTACTGAGGGAGATCAAAAGTGACTGTCTTCAGTCTACAGTCATTCATGGCGTGATGCCTGGCTAACCAATCCATGCCCAAGATGATATCATAATCTCTGAAGGGCATTTCAATGAGATCAGATAGAAAAATATGTCCTTGGATCACCAAAGGACTATCCCTATACATTCTATTGACCCTGACCTCTTATCCTAGCGGACTTGTTACTAGCACCTCAATGTCCATTTTCACACACGGAGCAGCAATGCAATCAATGATGCTAGTACTCACATAGGAATGGGTAGAACCCAGATCAGATAACACAAACACATCTTGATTAAAAGTTGAGAAGGTACCAGCAACAATATCAGATGTCTCAGCCTCTTTTCTGTGTCTCCTTGCGTAGACTCTGACTGGAGCACTGCCTTGCTCTGATTGATTCACTATGCCTTGGCCGCCTGCTGGACTACCTCTACCCCTGCCTCTACCTCTGCTAGGTGGTTATGAACCTCTGGTAGCAGGATTCTGAACTGACCCTTCTGCAGTAATAGGAGGTGGCCCAACTCTAAGGGTACTGGTGCAGTCTTTGGCAAAGTGTCCTGTGCCTCCACAGTTATAACGGGCTCCTGTGGCCTTATAACATGCCCTACCATGATTTCTTCCACAAGTTTGTCACCCCCTACCCCTCTGTAAGGCATAACATGATCCCGTAGTATACCTGATGAATTATAAAACTTCGTCTACTGATAACCCTTTAAATACACTACAAGGGATTTTGAATCTTTTCTTATTTCTTTTTACGGTGGTGAGCACTTTTGACAGGTGTTAAAAAAAAATTTTTTTTTTCTGAAGTGAAACCAAATAACAAATTTGAGTATCAATAATTTCTGTAAAAATTTTGGCAGAGTGCCATCTGTATTTTGAGTAAAACAATTCTTCAAAAACCTGTAAAAAGCACTTCCAATATATATTTCTTCAATCCCAAACTCCAATAGTAGTTCAACACAATAAATTTCTCAACTCAATTCAACATTAATTTTCCAGTGTTTCTAAAAGCTGAGATAAAAGAAATATGTCACAATATTTTTACGTGCCAAAATAATTTACAATTTTAGTTTACAACTGCTCAAGACCAAGTACAATATATACATACAGAGCACATACATTACAACAAAAACTTCAAAATATGGTATACTCAATATACCCAGTGAAACCTCAAAATGTAGCACAAGCAGCCTACTCTGCTGCTCTGTCCGTCTGTCTACCTGCGACAGCAATGAAAAAGCTATTGCTGAACCGATGTCTCAGTGGTGCACAACATTAAGAAAATACAATTTAAAACCATAAACCATATGAACCGTGGATACTTAAAATCATAGTTGAATTCAAAAGACGGTGAATGTCATAAAGAATTAAACTCCATTTCACAATATCACAATAAATATCAAAAAATCACACACACAGCTTAATCATGATTCC
Source organism: Hevea brasiliensis (assembly GCF_030052815.1). Classification (NCBI taxonomy): domain Eukaryota; kingdom Viridiplantae; phylum Streptophyta; class Magnoliopsida; order Malpighiales; family Euphorbiaceae; genus Hevea; species Hevea brasiliensis. Next base: position 47,238,493 of record NC_079496.1, read on the forward strand.
ATAGTCCAATTCGTCCCAAAAGCCGATGGCCAGTGAGGAATAACATAGCTAGCTAGCAAATAAATGAGTACTCATCCTATTCGTCCTCAACAGGCACACACCTCAACACTTCAACCAGAGAGGGAATTCAAAGTCAATTCGTCTCACTAGACAAGCTAGCGAGGAGTTCAATCAAATATACATGATAGCTGTGGTTTCAAACCATTTGCAATATTTTTCAAGCAATAAGTATCCATCAAATTTCCATTCAAACAATTTTCCACAATTTAAAACAATAACATACAAATTGTCATAATTTATCTCAATTGAAAATTCAAAAGAAATACTGTTGTGCACAAACCTCTGAAGTGTAACCTCTTGGCCCTGAATCAGTGTTTCCTTCCCCTTCCCTGAGTCTTTGCTAACTGAAACACACAATTTAAAGTGTTTCAGTACTCATTTAAACTGTCTCTAACAATAAGGTTCAATAATTAATTTATTTACTTCTATTATTTTCCTTAGTCAACCTATAATGTTGACCCTTGATGCACTCTACGTGAATAAATTTTAATGTTACCAATATGTCACATTTTGCATTTCAATATGCTATCACTATAGTGCAATTTACCATTTTTACAAGTTGGCATTCATTGCCAAATTATTTCAAGCATCATTGTATGTAAATGTCAAGTTCTCAATTTTTGTATGCTAGATTGGTCTAGCTTAAAGTCCTATTTCTCTTGGTTTTTAGCTTCTAGTCAAAGAAGCAAAATTGTAGTTCAATGTCTTATTGCACTCTGAGAAAAATTTTAGGTCATTCTGAGTTGTATAGACCAAGATATTGTCAATTTACTAAAGCTAGACAGATTACACCTTTAGTGCAAAAATTTGATCAATTTTAGGTCACTTTTAGTTCTGGCAGTTTTAGTACCCGAACTTGTGCAAGCTATTTGACTTGCTTATGGTCATTTCTGGGTTTTGGTGTCTTCATAAGAGTTGTAGCTCTATGTCTACTCTATTCATGGTAAAAATTTCAGGTCATTTGGACATGTTTTGAGTGAGTTATAGCGAAAACACTAACTACTGCCCAATTGGTCAATTTTCAGGCTTTCAAGTCACTAATCCGGATTTGGTCATTGTCGCAATGGTATTTTGCGGTCACCTGGATGAAAGCTCTTCACCAAATTGGGAAAGAGTGAGGAGTCACCACTTTAATTTTGAGGGAAATAAAAGAAAATCATTCATGAAAATAAATTTAAAAGAAACCACTTCGAAAATAGAGATTCTAGGTTCGGGATCCATATACAGGCGGGGAAGGTGTTAGGCACCCCGCCTCGTCCCTCAATGAAGGTAAACAGATTTAATGTTATACTCTTTTATAAATCAAAAGGGTAATTAGGGGGTTGGGATGGTAATAATGTTAATCCTTTGTGGAAAATAAAGGAATGTTTGATATTTCACTTATTTTGGGTTACCCAAGAACACGAGTTCATGAGATGTCCCTTTAGTGAATGAAGTTATCATGCATATTGGAGTTGTGTTATTTTAATTTTGATTTCATTAAGAGAGCTCGGATAAGAAGTTTCTACCAATCTCTAGATATGTTTTATTAAGAGTTTTAGGCGGGAGATTTCGGATAAGAACTCTCCTTCGATCTCCACATATTTTATAGAGGTTTTGATTGAGAAACGGGTAAGAACTCTCCCCCGATCTCTTAGAGTGTTTGGTTTAAAATTTAAATGAAGGATCTCGGATAAGAACTCTCCTCCGATCTCCGTGTTTTATTTGAATGAGAATCGAGTAAGAACTCTCCCCCGATCTCTTAGAGCCTTCGGTTTAAAAATTTAAATGAAGAATCTCGGATAAGAACTCTCCTCCGATCTCTGTGTTTTATTTGAATGAGAATCGAGTAAGAACTCTCCCCCGATCTCTTAGAGCATTCAATTTAAAATTTTAAATGAAGGATCTCGGATAAGAAATCTCCTCTGATCTCCGTATTTTAATTAAATGAGAATTAGGTAAGAACTCTTCCCCGATCTCTTAGAGTGTTCGATTTAAAATTTAAAATGAAGGATCTCTGATAAGAACTCTCCTCCGATCTCCGTGTTTCATTTGAATGAGAATCGGGTAAGAACTCTCCCCCGATCTCTAAGAGTGTTCGGTTTAAAAATTTAAATGAAGGATCTCGGATAAGAACTCTCCTCCGATCTCCGTGTTTTATTTGAATGAGAATCGGGTAAGAACTCTCCCCAATCTCCAATGTTTTATTTGTGATATAAGATCGAACTTTTCACTGATCTCCTAAGTGATTACCTTGTCCGGACTCTTTGGCCAGCTATATCTGATCTCTTTCGGTTACTAGTCTGGGATCCGATCTTATCTCAATTCCCGCTCTATTATGCTATCTCTTGGACTCGTTTAGTAGCCCGACCTCATAACTTTTTCCTCTAAGCTACTATTCAACCTTTGGTTATTTTTATTTGTTTGAAAAAAACTTTCACGTTAAGATACTTCTACCAATATTGTATTAAGTTACCTACGAGTTGCTCATGACCAGAACACCTATTTTCAAAGGAAATGAAAACCAAGGAGAAATAAATAGAGTTTGCTGACGAATATAAGAAGTAAACATTAGGAAATAACTATCGGTCTGAATAATCTATATTGGGATTTTAGTGCAACTGAACTTGATGGAAATTTGAAAAATAAAAACAGATAAACTGAAACACGAGCATCCAGCGAAATAATAGTCTAGACACTTACCTGCGGGAGATTGAGGCTCTTGAGCTAACTCTAGTGTCCACAAATCTTGTAGAGGTGGAAGCTGATGGTCCAGGGACTGATGCTTACTTCTAAATAACGAGAACCAAGTCAGAATGCAGTTGAGCCGAAGCGACGGTAACCGGGTTGGAATGAGATCAAGCTTGGAGATTAATATGCTGGTATTAGAGTGATGAAGACGAAACTGAACAAAAAAATGGTATCGCAGAGTAATGAACATATTGAAAATGAAGAATTTCAGGGTCCAAAACTCCTTCATTGGAGATACTTAAGAAAACTAGTTTCTGAAGTTTCTCGAAAGCTCAGAATGGCAAAGTAGCAAGACTGAATTAGATTTCAGAGCCTTTCCACTATAATCACCACCACCTTTTTTGCCCGTCCGTCTGTCCATCCCTTCTACAGTATTGCATGCAGGTATTTATAGGGAATGGGTGCTACTAATGAAGGGTCAGGATCTCCCCTTGGGGAGACGGAAGGTTTGGATTTAAAAGAACATAATATGATGTCTGAGAATTAAAAAGAATCAAAATGGATGGCTGGGATCCCATCCAGAATATCCGTCCTTTTTCTTCCTAATCCAACGGTTCAGGATCCTTCCTTACAAAATGGATCCGAGGGCTAGGAATAAAAGGCGCCGGACCTGTCGTTTGTTTTTTATCCAAGGGCTCCGAGTTTGTCCTTGCAAGTATGATCAACGGTGACGATTGTGATGTACAGAACTATCATAACTGTTTTTGGCGTCTATCAGCAATGTGGGCGATTCTGCAAATGAGGTGTGCGGTGAAGATTTGATCACGCCTGCAATGCTTTAACTATCTCGGCTCTGATTATATAGAGAGTTATTGGAAGTCGTCTCATCCTCTTCTTGCTTTCTAATCTCCTATTCCTTCCGATCTCTCTATTATGATCCCTTTTCCGTTCTCTTATATCGGGCCCCTTTCTTGATCTCTCCCATTCTAGAACCTTCCCTTCTAACCGATCTACCTCAATCAAAGCATTTAATTCTTTGGTTACCGATGCGTCCGCTTCGATTTTCGTAAGTAATAGATGCTCAGGCCCCCTATATATACGCCTCAATGGGGAATCTCTCCCACATTACATTTCTCCTTTTTCCATTTCTCACTTCTCCTGTTCTAGTTTCTCCGGTAACATTCCGGCCATGGCGACCGCTTTTGATCTTTTTTTTTACTGTTCTCTTTGCTCCCCGACTGAAAATTTATGATCCCGGTGATCGGAGAATCATGAGAACCACATTTGATGACAGTGAGAGAACTGAACTAATTTACTGATCAAGATCGAAAATGTCAGTCGTACCGATCTCTAATCAGTCTACCGATATAATCGGTGAACTGATTTCGAGCGAGAGGACTGCTAATTTCCCTTTCAATATTGGTGACTGCCTCTTCAAGTTCATTTGGCTCTCACCACATCGGGCGTCTCGACTGCAGCTCAGTTATGGTCGATGACATCGATGATGACTCCGCTTACCATCATGAAAGTTATAGTCAATCCATTTGAGCTGCACATCTATCTGGTGCCTATGGCTAGCTTTCTGATCAAACACATCTTTTGATTCAGCCACAAGACTAGGCTTTGACATAGGTCCTTACTAGGTAGGATGTAGTGCCAATCTTTAGAGATCGCCCAAATGATGTAATCTGACCTTTAAAGGTTCTTAATGATGTAATCCGATCTCTTGAGATCGCCCAAATGATATAATCTGACCTTTTGGAAATGAAATGAAATTTTATTTGACAGTTATCATTTAATTATTGCCTTGATTAATTTTTGATCTCTGATGTGCATATCCGATCTGGTTCCTAACTAAATCACCCTTAGCCGATTTGTAACTCTAAACATCTGCCTTAATCCGATGATCTTAGCCAGCCGATCTCCTTTTATTTTATTTATGATGTTTCTGGCTCCTTCCTGCTACGTGTCAGGAAAGCGGGTGGATTCCGTTAACCGATGCGTCGCTTGGGACACTGTGAGCATTGAATGCTCAGACAGGTATAAATAGGAGAAGGGTCAGTTAGTTGCTCCCTTATGTCATTTTCAACACTTTGCGAGCGATTCCAAAATTCTCTCGTTTCTTCAAGTTTTTCTGACACCGATCACATTCCGGTAAGGGTTTTGATCTTTCTCTTAGTTAAACTTCTTTCATTTCTTTGAAAATGAGCGGCACCGAGGGTCAGAAAGCAGCAAGCCCTCCTTCCATCCATGTATCGTGGTCAACGGATGAAGTCGAGGTGATTAGGTCAAGTGGGCGCCCTGAGCCTCCTACGACCTCTATTTCAGCCCGTTTTCAAGCGGCACAATCGAGACGAACACATTCCTCTGGGAGAGAAAATCTTCCCGTGGATGAGTTACTGTCGATCCTCTAAGAAACCGATCTGCAGTCAATCAGTCAAGAGTAACCCCTTCGGACCGACTCATACGAGCTTATCTGATGCCATGGCGATCTCCGAGCCGATCACTTCTTTGAAGAAAATGATACGATCATGATATATGAAAAGCAATTAAAAGCCAAGCTCCAGTTTCCTCTTGACAACTTCTACAAGGACGTTTTGAAGTTCCACCACGTATGTATAGCCCAAGTACATCCGAACTCATGGCGAATTCTGGTGGCTTTTAGAGGCTTATGCCGAGCCAAGAAGCTCGAGCCTACAGCAAAGGTGTTTGCCGAGCTGTATAGACTTACTCGTCGAAAGGATGACGAGTATTGGTTCTTCCAAGCCAAACCACACTGTGGGCTTTTTACCGATCTCTCCTCTTCACTGAAGAATTGGAAGAATCGCTTCATGTTGAGGAGCAAGATTCCAAACGATTTTGAAGTTTTCCCACGTAGCTGGCAGTATCTAGGCCCATCAATTCCAAAGAAGATCGCCCTGAATAGGGACAAGGGTGCCATGGTAATGGAATTAAAGGATCAGGCGGCCACTCAAAAGTATTCGTGCCTATATGCTGTTATGGCCGAACTAAGATGGTGGCTGATGCGGATGATCGCCAATGAAAACTACGAACTGTAGCTCTCTGACCTCGAACCCGAGACTAGTATAACCTAAATCTTTAGTCTCCCGGTTTAGGTAATATCACTAACTGTTTTTCTGTGCAGAAATGGCTAGAGGCGAAGGTGCAAAGGAGAGTCACAAGCGGAAAAGAGAAGTCTCCCAGAAGGCACGAGAAATGAAGATAGTCACGGCATAACAAATGCCAAGGCGGGATTCGGGAGAAGTGCCGGGAGACTCGTCCCGACCTTTGGTACAACTGGTCCCTGAAGTAGAGGTAGCTCCTTCTCCCCTTTGACAAGAAGAGCCACCACCTCCACCTGTTCCTTCTAGTGCTGAAGGGGGGTCTTCCCAACCTACCGTGAGGACCCTTTCTCGCGGTGCCCAAGTCCTCATTCATTCTCTGGAGAAGAACCGATCCGTTCGGGAGAATCCAGGCTTGGCCAAAGTTCTGGGTGCTACCATATGCCTCTAGGAGGACCGAAACAGGCTGACCTCGGGTAGCATTGATGATCTCCTAGCTCAGACGATGAGTTTGAGTGTAGAGAGCCTGGTGAATTAACACATAATCAGGGAAAAGGCTCATCTTCTGAGGCAGGAGATTCTGAAAGTAGTCCAGGATGCGGCTTCCGCCCGAGCCCAACTTTCATCCGCCCAAGACTACATTGTTGAAATCAAAGGTCGGATGAAATCCTACGAGGATAAGCTAGCCAAGCAGGCTAGTGAACTTGGGGAAGCTCGGTCTCTCTGAACTACCGACATCGCCCACCTTACTAAGGAGCTCAAAGCGAAGGAAGAAGAGGCTATGACGAGGGAAGCAAGTGCTTATGTGAATTCACACAGCGATCTTCTGGCCGAGCTGGTGCTTATGTCAGTTGGGGGTCGATTTACAAATTTCATTGACTTCGGTGAACGGCCAAAATATGGTGTCGATAGCTGCCCCTCTTTACATAATTTCTATTGAAGGGAATAAAATTTTCCCGTATAGGAATTATGTAAAGATTCAGACCCATATTTTGGGCGATTGGGTATCAAAAATTAAAACATTGAGACTCAAAATTTGACTTGGAAGTTAAAGTTAGGAACTAAAATCAAACCAGAGGTTGATGACAGGAATTTAAATGCGAAAATTAAAATTAACTCAAAAATTTAAATGCACGAAATTAAAATCAACTTGGATTAAGGAACCAGAGGTTGATGACTGGAATTTAAATGTGAAAATTAAAATCAACTTGGATCTATGAACCAGAGGCTGATGATAGGAAATTAAAATCAACTTGGACCAAGGAACCAGAGGTTGATGACAAGAAATTAAAATCAACTTAGATCAAGGAACCAGAGGTTGATAGCAAAAAATTTAAATGCGAAAATTAAAATCAACTTGGATCAAGGAACCAGAGGTTGATGACAGGAAATTAAAATCAATTTGGATCAAGGAACCAGAGGTTGATAACAAGAAACTTAAATGCAAAAATTAAAATAAACTTGGCTCAAAGAACTAGAGGTTGATGACAGGAATTTAAATGCGAAAATTAAAATCAACTTGGATCAAGGAACCAGAGGTTGATGACAGGAATTTAAAATTAACTTGGATCAAGGAACCAAAGGTTGATAGCAAGAAATTTAAATGTGAAAATTAAAATCAACTTAGATCAAGGAACCAAAGGTTGATGATAGGAAATTAAAATCAACTTGGATCAAGGAACCAGAGGTTGATAGCAAGAAATTTAAATGCAAAAATTAAAATGCTTTACAAAGCAAGCCTAACCTGACACGAGAAGTTCTTCCGTGACGAAGTGTACTTAACAGGATCCCGAAGATAAATGATTAATGGAGGACGAGTTACAAGATTTAACCTACCACTTCCCATTTCTTACCCACTTCCCTGGATCACCTTCCTGTTCTTGACTTTCTTCTTATTTTGTAGAACGCGCCCTTGCAGGTTTTTACTTTCCCCTCTACCCATCTGACTAGAAGCGCCCTTCTGGGTTTTCACCCCTATTTTTTTTTTTTTTTTTGCTATCGATCATTCCCTGCAAATCTCTTAGCAAAGTACATGAGGTTATCAATATCCAAATCCTAATCTTATGACAAAATTTTAACAGATTAATAGCGCACAAAAGACAGCATTAGAGTGTGAGTATACGAGAAAGATAAACTTGCGTTTAAGCAAAAAGATAAATTAAAATGCAAATGTGTGAAGAAGATAGATTAAAGTGAGAGGATGACTTTATTATGGCTTAACAGATAAAGGTATAGTTTCAAAGAAAAAGGGTACAAAGATAGATCTCACAGATTCCTTGTAGTTGATTTTGAAGTCCCTTAACTGCCATTATTTCAAGTATTCTATTGACGAACATTCATATCGTGGTGGTTTATTTCCTTTCCTGATTCAGTATCCCCTTCCTTATTCTCCATTTTCTGGTTCTAAGGGCGCCCTTTCAGGTTTTTGCCCCCAAATTTTATTTTCTTCTTTTTTTCTTTTCTTTTTCAGGGTGCCTATTCGGGTTTTCACCCTTCACTCATTTTACTGAAAGCGCCCTTCAGGGTTTTCGCCTTCTTTCACACATTTTGCTAGGAGCGCCCTTTCGAGTTTTCAGCCCTACTCTTTTTTTTTTTTAGGCATAATACCTTTTGATAGTGTCGGCATTCACTAGTCTTGGAAATTCTTTGCCATCCATATGGGTCAAGATCAGGACCCCACCAGAAAATGCCTTTTTAACCATGTAGGGTCCCTCATAGGTTGGCGACCATTTGCCCCGGGCCTCGTTTTGATTCGGAAGCACCTTTTTCAGGACCAGATCTCCTAGTTGAAATTCACGCGGACGAATACCTTTGTTAAATGCCCTAACCATTCTCCTCTGGTATAGTTGCCCATGACATGCTACTGCTAGCCTTTTCTCATCCAGCAAATTCAATTAGTCCAACCTCGATTGGATCCACTCTGACTCATCAATTCCTGATTCTTTTAGAATCCTCAGAGAAGGAATTTCTACTTCAATAGGTGAAACAGCTTCCATTCCATAAACCAGTGAGTATGGAGTTGCCCCAGTTGATGTCCTTACGGAGGTCCAATATGCGTGAAGGGCGTAGGAAAGCATATCATGCTAATCTCTATAGGTGATGGTCATTTTCCTGATGATCCTCTTGAGATTTTTGTTAGCGACTTCCACCGCTCCATTCATTTGGGGACGATATGGTGAAAATTGAGATGTCAGATCTTGTATTGGTCACATAAACTTTGGACCTTCGTACCATTCAAATTCTTGGCATTGTTAGTGACAATTTAACTGGGGAGGCCGTGTCAGTGGATGATATTATTTCGGAGGAATTTGAGGAATGTGTTCTGCGTGATGTGGGCATATGACGTCGCTTCAACCCATTTAGAAAAATAGTCATTAGCTACCAGGATAAACCTATGCCCATTAGATGCCTTGGGGTTAATGGGACCAATCACGTCGATTCCCCACATTGCAAAAGGCCATGGCGAGACAAGGTTGAACAATTGGTGAGGCGGAACATTTATCGGATCCGCATAGATTTAACATTTATGACATTTCCAAAAGTACTCGATGCAATCTTTCTCCATAGTAGTCCAGAAGTATCCTCGTCTCATGATTTTCTTGACCATCATGTGCCCATTAGCATGGGTCGCACAATTCCCCTCATGAGTCTCAAAAAGGATCCTCTTTGCTTCTTTTGTATCCACGCATCTCAACAGTTTGCCATTGGAGGTCCTTTTGTACAGAATTTCACCACTGGGGAAGTATCCCAAAGCTAGTCTCCTGATCATTCTCTTCTCATTTCTGCTTGCTCCTGGAGGGTATTCCCTAGTTTTGACATAAACCTGGATATCATGGTACCAAGGTTTACCGTTAATTTCTTCCTCAGCCATGAAACAATAAGCTAGCTCACCCTTTGCTTTGATCTGCAATACCTGAGTCGTTTGCCCCTCTTCCATTTGAGCCATGACAGCCAGGGTGGCTAAGGCATCTGCGAATTGATTCTTGTTTCGACTGAGGTGAGTGAAAGAAATCTCTTCAAATTTTTTGATCAATTCCATCAGGTACTTCTGATATGGGATCAACTTCGGGTCCTTGGTTTGCCATTCTCCTTTAACTTGATAAATGATCAAGGCCGAATCTCCATATACCTCCAACTTCCTGATTTTCATTTCGATGGTGACCTACAAACCCATCACACAGGCTTCGTATTCTGCAACGTTGTTGGTGCAGTCAAATCTTAACTTGATAGCTATTGGGAAGTGTTTTCCGTTAGGGGATACCAGTACGGCTTCGATTCCATTACCAGACAAATTGACCACTCTGTCAAAATACATTTCCCATACATCAGCTGGCTCTTTTTCCTCGCTGTCGACTTCGTTAACATGCTCATCAGGGAACTCAAAATCCAAAGCTTTATAGTCTTGGATAGGGTTTTCTGCTAGGAGATCAGTGATTACGCTACCTTTTATCGCTTTCCAGGTCGTATAGACAATGTCATATTAAGAGAGTATGACCTGCTATTTGGCTATCCTACCTGGCACAAATGGGCTTTCAAATACATACTTGATGGGATCCATCCGCGAGATGAGCCATGTCTTATGATTCAACATGCAGTGTTTAAGCCGATTTGCCGACCAGGCCAACGCGTAACAAGTTTTCTCTAGGAAAGAGTACCTTGACTCACAATCATTGAATTTCTTGCTTAGGTAATAAATGGCCCTCTCCTTTCGTCCTGTATCATCATGTTGCCCCAAAACACATCCCATTGAATTCTGTTGGACTGCCATGTATAGAATTAACGGCCTTCCCGCTACTGGAGGGACCAATATCGGCGGGTTTGACAGATACTGCTTAATTTTCTCGAAAGCCTCTTGACAAACTGAATCCCATTGAGAGGTGTTAATCTTTCTGAGTAGTCTAAAGATGGGTTCAGCTTTAGCAGTGAGGTTGGAAATAAATCTCGAAATGTAGTTTAGCTTCCCCAGGAAACTGCGCACCTCCCTCTCTATTTTTGGGGATGGCATTTCTTGAATGGCTCAAACTTTGTCTGGATCCACTTCTATTCTCTTCTCACTCACTATGAATCCCAACAGCTTTCCAGATCTAGCTCCAAACACACATTTGGCTGGGTTCAACTTCAGCTGATACTTTCTGAGCCTTTCGAATACTTTCCTCAACACCTGTACATGACTTTCGCCCTCCTTGGATTTGATAATCAGGTCATCCACGTACACCTCCACTTCTTTGTGCATCACATTGTGGAATAACGTGACCATAGCGTGTTGGTAGGTAGCCCCAGCATTCTTTAACCCAAATGGCATGACCCAATAACAGAATACCCCTCACTGAGTGATGAAAGCGGTTTTCTCCTTGTCTTCTTCATCCATGGGGATTTGGTTATAACCCGATGCCCCATCAACATATGAACGTCTACCCAATCCTGCAGCATTGTCCACTAGCATGTCT